>NC_081553.1:124871310-125533810 GCF_963082655.1 Stomoxys calcitrans | reverse complement strand
GAATCGGCAAAACCCAAAAAAAAAAACAAGTATAAAGGCGTTAAGTTCGGACGGGTCGAACTTTGGATACCCACCACCTCGGGTATATATAGCAACCACCTTTCGTCAAAATCCGGTGGAAAATGCATACCTTATGCCCCATAGCAAGTATATCGCAATATGTTCCGATTTGGACCAAATAGTAATAGATACAAGTCATTGTTCAATTGTGTATAACAAAATATTGATTTTTTAAGAGCTATATCTAACAAAACCGATACGGATGTCGGAAGTCAAACATAAGTCACTGTGTCAAATTTCAGTGAAATCGGATTACAAGTGCGCCTTTTATGTGGCCAAGACTTTATGTCCCAAATTTCGGCCAATCGGACAATAAATGCGCCTTTTATGGCCCCAAAACTTTAAATCGAGAGATCGGTCTATATGGCAGCTATTTACAAATATTTATCCATCTAGGCCAAATCGCAGAAATATGTCCAGGGACTTTACTTAACTTACTGTCTCAAATTTGGGCGATATCGGACAATAAATGCATCTTTTATCGCCCCAAAACCTTAAATCAAGAGATCGGTCTATATGGCAGCTATATACAAATCCTTATCGATCTAGGCCAAGTTGCAGAAATATGTCGAGGGGCTTAACTTAACTCACTGTCCTAAATTTCGGTGACATCGGACAATAAATGCGCCTTTTATGGGCCCAAAACCTTAAATCGAGAGATCGGTCTATATTGCAATTATATCCAAATCTGGACCGATCTCTGCCATATTACAGAAGTTTGTCGAGGGGCTTAACTTAACTCACTGTCCCAAATTTCGGCGACATCGGACAATAAATACGTCTTTTATGGGCCCAAAGCCTTAAATCGAGAGATCGGTCTATATGGCAGCTATATCGAAATCTGGATCGATCTGTGTCATATTGCAGAAAAGTGTTGAGGGGCTTAACTTAACTCACTGTCCTAAATTTCGGTGACATCGGACAATAAATGCGCCTTTTATGGGCCCAAAACCTTAAATCGAGAGATCGGTCTATATTGCAATTATATCCAAATCTGGACCGATCTCTGCCATATTACAGAAGTTTGTCGAGGGGCTTAACTTAACTCACTGTCCCAAATTTCGGCGACATCGGACAATAAATACGTCTTTTATGGGCCCAAAGCCTTAAATCGAGAGATCGGTCTATATGGCAGCTATATCCAAATCTGGATCGATCTGTGTCATATTGCAGAAGTGTGTTGAGGGGCTTAACTTAACTCACTGTCCTAAATTTCGGTGACATCGGACAATAAATGCGCCTTTTATGGGCCCAAAACCTTAAATCGAGAGATCGGTCTATATTGCAATTATATCCAAATCTGGACCGATCTCTGCCATATTACAGAAGTTTGTCGAGGGGCTTAACTGAACTCACTGTCCCAAATTTCGGCGACATCGGACAATAAATACGTCTTTTATGGGCCCAAAGCCTTAAATCGAGAGATCGGTCTATATGGCAGCTTTATCCAAATCTGGATCGATCTGTGTCATATTGCAGAAGTGTGTTGAGGGGCTTAACTTATCTCACTGTCCCAAATTTCGGTGACATCGGACAATAAATGCGCCTTTTATGGGCCCGAAACCTTAAATCGAGAGATCGGTCTATATGGCAGCTATATCCAAATCTGGACCGATCTCTGCCATATTGCAAAAGTATATCGAGGGGTTAAACTTAACTCACTGTCCCAAATTTCGGTGACATCGGACAATAAATGCGCCTTTTATGGGCCCAAAATCTTTAATCGAGAGATCGGTCTATATGGCAGCTATATCCAAATCTGGATCGATCTGTGTCATATTGCAGAAGTGTGTTGAGGGGCTTAACTTATCTCACTGTCCCAAATTTCGGTGACATCGGACAATAAATGCGCCTTTTATGGGCCCGAAACCTTAAATCGAGAGATCGGTATATATGGCAGCTATATCCAAATCTGAACCGATCTGTGTCATATTGCAGAAGTGTGTTGAGGGGCTTAACTTAACTCACAGTCCCAAAATTTCGGCGACATCGGACAATAAATGCGCCTTTTATGGGCTCAAAACCTTAAATCGGCGGATCGGTCCATATGGCAGCTATATACAAATCTTTATCGATCTAGGCCAAATTGCAGAAGTATATTGAGAGGCTGAACTTAACTCACTGTCCCAAATTTCGGTGACATCGGACAATAAATGCGCCTTTTATGGGCCCAAAACCTTAAATCGAGAGTACGGTCTATATGGCGGCTATATCCAAATCTGAACCGATCTCTGCAATATTGCAGAAGTATGTCGAGGGCTTAACTTAACTCACTGTCCCAAATTTCGGCGACATCGGACAATAAATGCGCCTTTTATGGGCCCAAAACCTTAAATCAAGAGATCAGTCTATATGGCAGCTATATACAAATCCTTATCGATCTCTGCCAAATTGCAGAAATATATCTAGGGGCTTAACTTAACTCACTGTTCTAAATTTCGGCGACATCGGACAATAAATGCCCCTTTTATGGGCCCAAAACCTTAAATCGGCGGATCGGTCTATATGACCTTAAACCTTAAATCGAGAGTTCGGTCTATATGGCAGCTATATCTAAATCTGAACCGGTCTCTGCCATATTGCAGAAGTATGTCACTGTCCCAAATTTCGGCGACATCGGACAATAAATGCGTCTTTTACGGGCCCAAAGCCTTAAATCGAGAGATCGGTCTATACGGCAGCTATATCCAAATCTGGATCGATCTGAAAAAGGATGTCGAAGGACCTAACGCAACTCACTGTCCCAAATTTTGGCGACATCGGACAATAAATGTGCCTTTTATGGGCCCAAAACCTTAAATTGAGAGATCGGTCTATATGGCAGCTATATCCAAATCTGGACCGATCTGGGCCAAATTGAAGAAGGATGTCGAGTGGCCTAGCACAATGGGCCTAAGTCCCTAAATCGGCAGATCGGTCTATATGGGGGCTATATCAAGATATAGTCCGGTATAGGCCATCTACGAACTTAACCTGCTTATGGACGAAAAAAGAATCTGTGCAAAGTTTTAGCTTAATATCTCTATTTTTAAAGACTGTAGCGTGATTTCAACAGACGGACGGACGGACATGTCTAGATCGTCTTAGATTTTTACACTGATCAGGAATATATATGGATCGGAAATGGATATTTCGATATGTTGCAAACGGAATGACAAAATGAATATACCCCCATTCTTCGGTGGTGGGTATAAAAATATATGCAAGTTGGAAATTGTTGTCCCATGCCGCAGAAACTCTCTAACATGGACTGAAGGTCTTAGGATAGAGCCTACGACACCCGCTTTAAATTGCCATTGCTTGCAAACTAGTCCCACAGTATGTGATTAACTGGACTTTCACATTGAGGTTATAGAGGCTAAAAGAATTATCTTTGAAATTTCTCAGAATTGGTATTTAAACCATTGCGAATAAATTGACAATCAAAACAAAAACATAAATACGATGTCGTTGGTGTTCAAAGAAATTGCATGAATAAAATGTCAGATTAAAGAAATACTAAGAATTTAAGAAAGGTTTGAAAATATATACTCTTACACACCATATACTACATATTGTAGATATTTTTAAAAGAATCTGTCTATTACATTTCTTTCCAAATAAAAATACAAAAAATCAATTGATATACAAATATAAATATGT
This sequence comes from Stomoxys calcitrans, assembly GCF_963082655.1. Taxonomy (NCBI): domain Eukaryota; kingdom Metazoa; phylum Arthropoda; class Insecta; order Diptera; family Muscidae; genus Stomoxys; species Stomoxys calcitrans. The sequence goes on along the minus strand of NC_081553.1, from coordinate 125,530,108 downwards.
ATGTATTTCTAAATTCTCTTATCGCTTGGAAATCCCCACGTAGTAGCTTCTACGTTATACATATCAGTTTAAATTTGTTTAGGTCTTATCAAATAAAAAATCTAATAAAAGATTTTTCTAATTTTTTAAATAAACTGTTTACTTTAGATGAGCTAAATAAAGAATGACTAGAAGTTCGTTGCTTAAATGAAACAATCAAACCCAAAGGCTATCAATATCTAAGATTTTTTATGTTAAGATCTTAAAATCCTAGTCTTGGAAGAAAAGTTAAGTTATCCGATTGAAATTTTGCACAGATACTTTTTATTGGTGTTGATCTCTAAAGATTGCAAATGGGCTCTATCAGTTTACATTAGATTATACTCCCATATAAACCAATGCTCCTCCGGTAATCATTGAAAAGAGCAAAATTGTTGTGAAGATTAGGTAATAAATGGCTTGACATGACCGTACAACTGCAAATCCGATGATACATGTATGTATGTTAGGTTAGGTTAGGTTGAAAAGACGTCTCATAATCTTTCCCGCATGCCCTACACATGCTATCACTTGCCACACCGATTTTACATAAGTGAGCTCCTAGTCCTATGTGTCCCGTCATGATAGCTGTACTGACCTCCTTCTTGCTTCCTTTCTCATGATCTGGATCCCCCCAAAGGATTTTCGCCACCCTACCGACCGTTTCGCTGTTCCACAAAGTTGCATGCGCATTCGTCGCCCACTTCCTAAACTCGGACTGCGTCGACCCGAAAGGCTTCGGGTTAACCAAGCTTATTGACGCCAGTCCTCTGGCCTTCATCGCCAAATCCTCTGTCTTTTCAATTCCCCTTGCTCCGTTATGGCCCGGTACCCAAACGATGCGGATTTTTCCATCCTCAGGAAAGGCGTTAATCTCCTTACAATGCAAGACTGTTCGTGACCTTACCGTCCTGGTTGTTATTGCCCTTATGGCATTTTTACTGTCGATAAAGACGTTTACACTCGACGTCCTCGCGTTAGCACCATACCACTTCACGCATTCCGCGATCGCCCGGATCTCCGCCTGCAGGACCGTATTATGGTCAGCTAGTCTAAAACAGATCTCAGTCCCTCAATGTAAACCCCCAGGTCCACTCTGTCCTCTAGCTTTGATCCATTCGTCTAACATGATCTTCCAGATGGCAATACTGGGGTTCCGTCAATCAAAGACTGTGCCGATGGCAGCAGTGCCTCACACTCAACTTCAAAGTTAATCTCAGGTATCCGATCGGAAACCTCTTCCCTTCCTTCCAGGTTTCCTATCGTTGCCTCGATTATACCGCGATGGTTTGAGCTGCTCCCATCCTCAATCCATTCTCCCATCGCCTTAAGTGGTTGTGGTTGCCTCACACTTAATCTGTATGTCAATGGGTCGGATATCTAGAATAGTCTCCAGTGTCCTAGTGGGCGTGGTTCTAATCGCTCCGCCTATGTCAAGAGAACATTTTCTCTGCACCTGTTGTATGGTCCTTATGTTGCACTTTTTCTCCATAGCAGTCCACCAAACTACTGAGGCGTAAGAAAGTATTGGTCTAATCACGATCTTATAGAGCCAGTGGATAATCCTCGGATTCAGGCCCCATTCCGAGCCTACGGCCCGTCTACATAGTGTCAAATATCTGTGAGCCTTCTCAGTACGCTCCTGAATGTGACACTTCCAATTCAGTTTTCTGTCCAAGATCACACCTAAGTATTTGGCCTTGTCGGATATCAAAATCGTCTTATTGAGGAAACGTGGTGCATTAAATTGGCCCATCTTCGTCTTCCTCGTGAACAGGCATATTTCAGTCTTCTCTGGGTTAACATTGAGAACTCAGGGTCTAGCCCAGTCATATGCCATATGCAAGACCCTTTCGGCCCTTCTCCATAGCTCGTTCGAATCCCTCCTCAGTCAGCATCCGTAATAGGTCATTTATGGTGATTACCCATATGAGTGGTCCCCGTGGCGTGCCTTGTGCCACTTTCTCCCTTATATTTATGCCATGGGACACACAATTTATCACCTGTTCCTTAGCATATGGTTTATCCAGTCTCTAAGGACCGGGTCCACCCGGTACTGGTCTAAGGATTGGATCAGTGTGTCGGTCCGCATATTGTTAAAAGCCCCCTCGATGTGAATGCATACCGCCAGTGTATAGGTTTTGGCATCGAAGGATTCTTCTATTTTATGCACAACCTCGTGCAGGGCAGTCTACGCCGACCTTCCCTTGACATAGGCATGTTGTTTGTATTTGAGTAGTTCGCTGCTACTCTTTATCATGGTGTCTACAATACGTTCCATGGTTGTGAGCAGAAAGAACGTAAGGCTTATGGGTCTGTAGAGGTTTGGTGTTGCATAACTTGTCTTGCCGGGCTTGGATATAAATACCAACCTTGCCTCCTGCCAGGCCTTCGTAGTATATGCAATTCCCAGGCACGCTGTGAAAATATTGGCCAGATGAGGCGCCAGATAGTCTGCCTCTTGCTGTAGTAACTCCGGAAATATTCCATCAGGTCCAGGTGACTTAAATGGTTTGAAGCTCCTCAAGGATTCCTTCACCAGTGTGGGCATTAGCAGACCAATTAAATTGACGCGGGGACTTCTCGCCACCTTCCTACCAATGGACACTATGTGTACAAGGAGCTGTTGATCAGGTATTTTATTTTCGGTAATGTTCTACAAATGAAAATCTTCTCTTCCAAACTAACTTGTCATGGTCATTAGTTTGACTCCCTTTGGAAAAAATGCCCAAAGTAATCAAAACACATGACAGGCTGTAAAAGGTAAACATAAATAATAGCATTAAAGAAAAAACAAAGCATTTTTTCATGTCAGCAGATCTGTTCCAATATTTTTCAATATTTCAGCAAATTTTTGTTTTTAAAACAGCAGCTTTTGTTAGCTATATCAGCTAACAAAAGTTGTAGTAAATGTTTCCAGTACGAAATGTTTGCTAAAACAGCAGGACTGTGTTTGCTGAAACAGCAGTAATATCTGCATTCCAATTTTCAACAAACAAAAACTGTTGTCTTACCAAAAATTCTTGCTGATTTGAATATCAAATTTCGTTGAGTGTACTAAAGGATTTTCCAACAATAGGTGTTATTTTGAATCAACCGGTATTTTGCTAGCTGTCACTTTCAAAGCATTTATTCTTTGGAACTTAACAATTAGAAACTACGCCATTATTTAAAATTGAAAAAAAATTTTTGCTGAAAATATCAAACACTGTCTGCTGAATATAAGTAGTTAATTTTGCTTATATTATAGCAGTAGTTCTGCTATTACAGCAGTAGCTCTGCAATTTCAAATGTGTAAATGTGTTTCTCAGTGGATGTTTACAATTACCACTGAAAGTACACTTTTCATAATCTTTTTTCTTTAAATTTAGAATCAAAAAGCTATTCCGGCCATGTACATATTAGTAGAGCAATAACAAACAAGTAAAAGTGTGCTAAGTTCGGCCGGTCCGAGTCTTGGGAAACCACCACCATGGATTCTGCGAAAAATTTAAAATAAATTAAGTTGTAGGGCATAATTTTATTCTACATACCAAACTTCTGTCAAACTAGCAAATATTAAAGCTTCTAGGAATCGAACAAGCATGATCGAGAGACCGATTTAAATGGAAGCTATATCAGGTTATTGACTGATTTTGGCCGTACTTGGCACAGTTGTTGGAAGTCATAACAAAAGACTACATTAAAAATTTTAGCCAAATCGGACAAAAATTGCGGCTTGTAAGGGCTCAAGAAGTCAAATCGGGAGATCGGTTTATGTGGGAGCTATATCAGGCAAAAAACTGATTTGAACCGTACTTAGCACAGCTGTTGGAAGTCATAACAAAACACTTCATGCAAAATTTTAGCCAAGTCGGACAAAAATTGCGGCTTGTAAAGGCTTAGGAAGTCAAATTGGGCGATCGGTTTATATGGGAGCTATACCAGGTTATAGACCGATTCGAACCGTAGTTGAAACAGATTACATTTCTCCCAAATCGGACGAAAACTGCGGCTTCCAGGGGCTCAAGAAATCAAATCTGGAGAACGGTTTATATGGCAGCTATATCCAAATCTGAACCGTTTAGGGCCAAATTGATGTCGAAGGGCCTAACACATCTCACTGTCTAAAATTTCAGCAAAATCGAATAATAAATGTGGCTTTTATGGGGGCTATATCAAGATATAGTCCGACGTAGCTCATCTTCGAACTTAACCTGCTTATGGACTAAAAAAGAATCTGTGCAAAATTTCAGCTCAATATCTCTATTTTTAAAGACTGTAGCGTAATTTCAACAGGCAGACGGACGGACATGTCTAGATCGTCTTTATAGGGTCGGAAATGGATATTTCGATGTGTTGCAAACGGAATGACAAAATGAGTATACCCTGATCCTTTGGTGGTGGGTGTAAAAACATTCGGTAGAAGTGGTACTTTAAGCAAAATATTAGCGACATGTCGCTGCGCAAATACAAATTTCGCTTCAATTAATTGCCAAGTGTTCATGAAATGGCCACCAATCAACTCTGTTTCAATGATGTTGTCTTTGTTGGGTGTTGTTGTTCGATTTTGAGTCTGTCGGATTTCGCAATAATTTTCACTGCGAATGAAGTCAGTACAAGGCTTAATTGTACAAACATAATTGGTACACCCATTGGAAGTCATGACAGAACACTATGTGCAAAATTATATATATTCTTGATCGTCATGACATTTTAAGTCTATCTAGCTATGTCCGCCCGTCCGTTTGTCCGTCCGTCTGTCCGTCCGTCTGGTCGTCCGCCTGTCTGTCGAAAACACGCTAACTTTCGAAGGAAATTTGCACACATACTTTTTATTAGTGTAGGTTGTTTGGGATTGTAAATGGGCCAAATCGGTTCATGTTTTTATATAGCTGCCATGCAAACCGATCTTGGGTCTTGACTTCTTGAACCTCTAGGTCTCTAAATATTGCACGACATGTTTCGTTATGACTTTCAATAGCTGTGCTAAGTATGGCGCAAATCGGTACATAACCTGATATAGCTGCAATATAAACCGATCTGGGATCTTGACTTCTCAAGCCTCTAGAGAGCGCATTTCTCATCCGAGTTGGCTGAAATTTTGTACAACGGCTTCTCCCATGACCTTCAACATACCTGTCCAATATGGTCTGAATCGATCTATAGCTTGATACAGCTCCCATATATTCAATTTCAATTCAATTCAATGGTTCTTTATTTCATATAACGTTATAATATGTATAAAACAATTTTACAAAAAATATCTTATTGATAATAAAGAATTTTACAGCATGGTTTATAATTAAACCGTCTGCCGGAGTATTGAGTTATTATATTTTTCTGTTTAATTTTATTCTTAATTAGTAATTAAACTCTTCTATTAACATATTTCTATATTTTCTTGCTTCCTTTAAGAAGTTTAGTAAATTCACCCAGCAAAAACCTTCACCACCATTTAGTATGCTAATAATTTCGGTTTGATCCAATAGTCTAACTCTCATATTTGTTATACTGGACAGCGGCCAATGAAATGGACTAAATTTTCTGCTTTTCCCAAATTACACAATGAACATCTTTGTTCATTCGAGGTCCTATATTTATTAAAGTTCAACCACATTAGATCACCTCTAGCTTTCAGAATCAAAGTTATTTGTTCTTGGCTGAATTTTTCTGTGCAATACATGGGGCCAACATTGTAATCGAGGTATTTATATATTCTGTTTTCACTTTGCTTCGCTTTTTGTAAGTGATCATTAAACGTATTGGCTTTCATGTCCATTAAAAGTTGCTGTGCTGCACTCATCCAAGATTTTTTATTTATTTTTACATTATTACTATTTATGTTATGCAACGAGAGTTGGGTACTATAATCGTTAAACCAGGCTAGATTTTTGTTTGCAAGTTTTTCGGCTAGTATATGTGGCAGTCTGTGGATCTCGAGATCGAATAACACTTTCGACAAGTATTGTAAGTGCAAAGAATAAGTATATATGTAACCAGGTTCGTATCCTGTCTCTAGAGCGATTACATAGTTTGGAGTGGCTTCTGGAAGTTTCAATATTTTTTTAATAAAGTATCGGTAGAGTTTTTCCACCTCATTAAAGTAGGAATTTCCCCATATCTGCGCACCGTAGCTATGTATAGAGCGACAAACGGCTAAAAACATTTTCCACTTCGAGGTTAGGTTAACGGATGGTTTAGCAATAAAATGTTTCCATGTGGAATTAAGAGCAATTTTTGCAGCTTCTTCTTTCTTTGACAGGTGTTTAGTAAATGATAATTTCGGAGTTAGTATCAGTCCCAGGTACTTGTATTCATTTACTATTCTGATCAGTTCGCCTTTGTATGCCCATTTTTCGTTTGTGGAAAGTTTTCCGCCTTTCCTAAATACCATTATCTCAGATTTTATCTGGTTAACTTCCATTCCCCATTTATCACAGTAAGATTCCAAGTTGTAGATCATTTGTTGTAAAGTTCTCGGATTATCAGACATTATTATTATATCATCCGCGTACATTAATAGACGAATGTTAGTTTGATCCACTTGAAGTCCTCCCTCCAAGTGTTCATGTAAATCATTAAGGTAAATGGCAAAAAGGGTTGGCGACAATAAACAGCCTTGTTTAACTCCAGTACATGTGTCAAAATATTCCGACATTTGGGAGCCTGCCCAAACTGTAGACCTTGTGTTCTCATAGATTTTTTCTACAAAGCGGGTAATTTTAGATGACAGACCGATTTTGTGCAGTTTATATATTAACAGTCCTCTTGGCACTCTATCAAATGCGGCCTTAAAATCGACGAAAAAAGCATAAACCTTTTTATTGTCGTGTAATTTAATATTAATTATAGCTCCCATATAAACCGATCTCCCAATTTTGCTTCTTGAGCACCTACATGTCGCAATTCTTATCGGAATGGGCAAAAATATTACCAAATGACTTCTACAATGGTCTTTAATATTCAATTCATTTATGGTCTGAATCGGACTATAACTTGATATAGCCCCAATAGCATAACAGTTCTAATTCATTATTCTTTGTTTGCCTAAAAAGAGATACCGCGCAAAGAACTCGACAAATGCGATCTATGGTAGAGGGTATATAAGATTCGGCCCGGCCGAACGTAGCACGCTCTTACTCGTTTTTATTACAAGCCGTAAAATGGGAGGCGTTTGACAAAAACTGCATTTATTAATTCGAAAATCAACACCAGTCATAAACAAAATTCCCGGACACAAAAGGAGAACCAAAATAATATAATATCTTATAAAAATTTAATTATTTTTTTGTGTATAAATATAATTTTAATAACAAATGAATTCACCAATAACATTATTTTTTGTTATCAAAGACAAACTTGCAGAAAAATTTTGGAATTTTGTCATTAACGAATATATAGGGGATTCTGTCTTCTATATATTCATTGATGACATGTTCGTTCAGAATGTCCCTTAAAATGTCATGCATGATTTTCGCGACAATTATATGAAAATACCAATAATGATTTGTATGTGCTGTCGACTATATGTTTTCAATGATTTAATAAGGTCATGCATCCTTCTTTTAAGACGCCTCGACGATGAGGCCTGCCGCTATCCTTGAGCGACTTAACATTTTTAACCATAAATAACTACTTCTTACGAGGTGCAGAATATTCTTGCGGAGCGATATAACAAAACGTCCGCCCTACTCAACGGCTAAAACAAGAATTCCATTTATTTAATTGCTTTAACATTCCGGTAAAGGATGGTTCACCACTTCATTCATATGCCTCTGGCCTTGGAGTAGCCAATTCTGTTGATTCAAGTTTTTAAAATAATTTTCATTAACTATAAACTTTGTACACATTGGAAAAGTCATTGAATATGTCATAGCTTAGGCCCTTGTTAAAAAGCAAACGTTAGATGGGCCACCCTATACAAAATTCCACTTATACCTACCATCGTGGCTTAAACAAAAACCAACTTAATGTCGACAATTCTTAGAAAGGTACATTAATTTCCTCGGTTATCATCTTCAAGTCTTATCACAGCATGTTATTCTCTTACAGTCTTTCTCTCTTGGCTTTGTATTATTGACAAGCTCAAAATCTGCTCCGCAGGGGAATGCATTGTAGTAGAAGCTGATTTTATGCTATAGATTAATAGATAATCTGTTTAAGATTTTCTGTGTGTGTATGAAATGCTCTCAAGTCATTCATATTCAAATCGGTGAGACTTGATGGTGACACGATGCGCCGTATCACAGACTGTTGCTTGTGTGTGTTTTGAGACTATTGTTGCTACTGGAATTGGGAGAACACTCAAAACACTAAGGCGATGGTCGTTTTGATCATAGCTTGACAAAATAAAATCACGGACTGCCGCAATTTCAAGCTTAGTGTTTCGCCAAGCGTTGTACGAAACGTACTTCCGACACACCTAAGAAATAACAAAAAAAACAAATCGAAGTTGTAATCGTCGCCGGATCGATCGTCTTATGAATAGACGGACGAGTGTTGTGATAAGAGGAAATAAAGAAAGAAAGAAAAAGGTATTGTCCACACTTAATATACGTTTCTCGTGTCTGACAAAACGCCAGTTTTTGTCCAAGTGAAAGATCATGAAACCGTTGAATTCATAATCGAATTTGATTGATTTTTAATTTGGAAATATGTTAATTATAACAAAATAATCAAATACTCAGCAAAAAAATGTACAATTTTATTTGAAGTGTGCTTGTGATTAGTTTTTGTTGTGTCGAGATATTGGAGATATGTATTGTACTGTTCCTTATGGCTAAAGCTGTTCAAATAAATTTTTTGTTTGTCTAAGACTTTTAGTTAAAAGACATCCACTGTTTGTTGTGTAAATAAATAGATTTGTGTTTACATTATGATCGTTACCCAGGGTGGCGGTGACTTCATTGACTAAAACGCCTGAAAATAAAAATATATACGTATTTTAGAGTGTTCAGTACGCGCACGTATTTTTCGTGGATGATATTGATGAGCTTAATTGCTGATTTATTGACTTAAATTATTTTCAATTGATTTCAAGTAGTCGTGCCGGTGATGTAAACATTTGTTTACACTCATAAGCGTTTGAATGTTTATAAACAAAAACCGTATAAAAAACTGATAAAAAGATAAATCTTTAGTGCCGGTACTAATGGTTGCCATTGAGGCTAATTTTCAATTTTAATACGCACCACCGAAGAACGGAGGTATATTCATTTAATCATTCCGTTTGCAACACCACGAAATATCCATTTCCGACCTATAAAGTTTATATATTCTTGATCAACGTAAAAATCTAAGACGATCAAGACATGTCCGTCCGTCTGTCTGTTGAAATCACGCTACAATCTTCAAAAATAGAGATATTGAGCTGAAACTTTGCACAGATTCTTTTTTTGCCCATCAGCAGGTTCGAAGATGGGCTACATGGGACTATATCTTAATATAGCCCCCATATAGACCGATCCGCCAATTTAGGGTCTTAGGCCCATAAAAGCCAAATTTACAATCCGAATTTGCTGAAATTTGGGGCAGTGAGTTGTGTTAGGCCCTTCGATATCCTTCGTCAATTTGGCTCCGATCGGTTCAGATTTGGATATAGCTGCCATATAAACCGATCCACCGATTTAGGGTCTTAGGCCCATAAAAGCCACATTTATTATCCGATTTTGCTGTACTTTGGGACAGTGGGTTGTGTTAGGCCTTTCGACTTCCTTCGTTAATTTGACCCAGATAAACGTCAACTTATTGACCCGATAGTGAACAGGCTAGAAGGGGACCCAATCGTATATACGTGATCTCCGTGCCGTTGGACAGCCATCACAAATTACCGTGCAATCCCATGGCAGCCGGTTGTGCGTACCGCATTGGCCCGATGGAGTCTTTCATTGGGCCGACTGGGCCTTTCAGTGTACAGCACACTGCTACAACAACAACCGTGCACGAAGCTACGAACACCATTCGCGGTGCCAAGTCACTTAAAGCGCTGGTTCTAGACAGAATCACTACACTGATGCTGAAGAATCTGGATCTGCCTAGAGTCGATTTCCTCACAACTGTCCCCAGCCTATCTAAACACTGTTATAGTACCCGATGTTTGGAAGATAGGCAGTCTGATCCCTCTACTGAATCACTACACTGATGCTGAAGAATCTGGATCTGCCTAGAGTCGATTTCCTCACAACTGTCCCCAGCCTATCTAAACACTGTTATAGTACCCGATGTTTGGAAGATAGGCAGTCTGATCCCTCTACTAAAACTAAAAGGACACGAGCAAGGGGCAGTCGTATAGACCGATCTCCTTTCTATCATCAGAAGCCAAGGCACATGAGGGATTACTCCTCTAGCTCCTCTTGTTCGACAATTTCCATTCGCCGAGCATCAGCATGTATTTCGAAGGCTGCATACCTTGGACTAACCATCTAATGCTTTTCGATATTGTGGCTAGATAAATTGCTACGACCAGAGATGTGAGGCTAAGGGAGTTTTTATTTGGTCATGTGGCGGCTACGTGCACGTTGTTATCATTGCAGATATCTGTATCCGTTCACAATTGGCACACTTATTTACACTATTTTTTTCTAATCCCACATCACTTGTTCAACTAGACCCACTCACTAATTTTTTCTTATTCCTGCATCACTTGTTCAACTAGACCCACTCAATCCCATGGCAGCATCTTTCCTACTTAACAAATTCAAAGAAACGGTGTTGGTTTCATCGCGACTCTTCTATGAAGGATGATTCCATCAAAACACTTAAAAAACCGATAATTGCTTTTTTTGGTGTCTGGAAGGATACAATGTTTTAATTTTTCAAGATATTCCAAATAATTCCGCACTTACCTTCTAATGTAGAACAACCGGCTTGAGGTAAAATTAGAACTTAAGATGTCGATTTTTTTGTACCTGAACACCAGCTGCTAACATGAATTTTCATTAAAAGTAAATAAAAATGAAACAATTTTAATAATTACCAATTATCAATATCTATATTTTTTACTTACCTCCGCCTTTTTGACCCATTTTGGCGTTAGCTTCTGTATTTTCATGTAACGGCTGATTTTCATAAAACAGCTGACCTTTACAAAACATTTGTTCAAAGTTGCAAATTTCTGCTGGCAAAAAAAGTCCCAGTAGAAATTTGCAGGTTCTCTATTTTCTAACTGTCAAAATTTGATCTCTCTCGTGCTCTCTTCTGTTGGCAAATAAAGTACGCGAACGACTTCCAGTAAAAATTTGTGCAAATTTGCACAAATCAACTACATGACAAATGAAGCTTCAATATAGATCTTCTGACATTCTAATTTGGCTACTGAAGGGCTTAAAACTAAATGAATTGGATGATATTTTGTATGTGAACTTATAGTTTGAGTTCAAACATCTTTGTCATTGTATGGTCTAAGAAAGACAGAGAGAGAGAGAGAGAGATACCAAAGAACTTGCAGTGAGTAATAAAGGGTGATTTTTTTATTAGTTAAGTTTTTCAGAGTGGCAGCGCTGGTTGATACGATATTAGTGTCCAAACGTTATCTGTAAAAGTGAAAAGTGTTGAGTACACATAGAAATCGTTGAAATTTATTATCAAAGTTAAAGCTCTGCGACAAATGTCCATCGTTTGTTCCTACATTTTTATGGTCACCATAATCGACCTAGTGAATCAACAATTCGTGGTGCTGTCATCAAATTTCTCAAAAAAATTATTTTGTTGGACATTAATGCACTGACTCAAGTTCGTAGAGTGCGTGCAGAAGAAAATATTGTAGTCGTAGCGACCCACGCATAGTGGCCCAAACGGCACGATTGGAAATAAATTCACAACTTTTTATCTGTTGATCTGGGCGGTAAAAAATGTTTTAAACATTTGTAAAGGAGCGCATATGTGCACGAAAATGATCTATATCTGTAATACATGGTGAGATACAGGGTGTCAAAGTTGACCAGAAAAGTTTTCAATATTTAAATAGAGGGGAAATAAAAGGGCAGACGATTTGGCGGTGAAGGCCAGAGGACTGCCGTCAATAAACTTGTTTAACCCGAAGCCTTTCGGGTAGACGCTGTCCGAGTTAAGGGAGTGGGCGACGAATGCGCATGCAACATTGTGAACAGCGAAACTTTCGGTTGGACGGCGAAAATCCTATGGGAGGATTCAGATCGTGAGAAGACGAGGCTACTACTGAAAGGAAGCAAGAAGGAGGTCAGTATAGCTATTGGTATCATGACGGGACACATAGGACTACGAGCTCACTTATGTAAAATCGGTGCGGCAAGTGGTAGCATGTATAGGATATGCGGGGAAGACGATGTGATGTGGAGCATTTGTCATTGCCCGGCTTTCGCATCTAACAGATACCGGCACTTAGGTGGAGACACAATACCAGACATGAACCAACTTAGTGTAGTGGTATCGAAAACAATTAAGGATTTTGTAAGTAGCACGGAATTCCTAAATAAACTTAATAATTTTTAAGAAAGAAACTCAAAAATTTATTTCCCTAATCTACAACTGGGCCAATTTTTATAGTCTGATCTGGATCATGTTTGGGTTGGATATTAAATGGCTTAAAACAACTCATTATTTAAAATTTCAATGAAATCGTGTAATATTTAAAGCTTTTATGGGCTTCAGACCCTTAATCGGCACATCGGTCTATATGGAAGCTATATTGAAATATCGTCCGATCTGAACCATATTTGGGTCAGATGTCGAGAGGCTTTTAAAAACTCAAACAACTCACTGCTTTCAGCGAAATCGGGTAATAAATAAAGCTTTTATGGGCTTCAGACCTTTTATCGTCAGATCGGTCTATATGACAGCTATATCGAAAAATAGTCCGATCTGAATCATATTTGGATCGGATATCGGGAGGCTTTAAACAATCCACTGCTTCAAATTTAGGCGGAATCGTGTAATAAATAAAATAAAGTTAGGTCTAGGACCCAAAATCGGCAGATCGGTCTATATGGCAGCTGTTGTATATCCAAATATAATCCCACACAAGAACTTTATCTGCGTACAGACGAAATACTCAATATCTCAATTTTTAAAAACTGTAGAGTGATTACAACTGGCGGACACACAGACACCGTTAAATTGTCTTAGATTTTTTCAACGATCCGAAAAGATACACTTTGTAGGGTCGGATATGGATATTTCGATTTGTTACAAACGGAATGACTAAATGAATATACCCCCTATCCTATGGTGGTGGATATAAAAAAAATGATTTTAACCCAGAGTTTAGTGAAGTCTAAATAGAATTAGTAGTAGTAGTAGTACAAAAGAATAGTTATTTGCACATATGTGCACTAAAATGTGACGTTGTACTTGGTTTTTATCAATGAAAATAGCACTAGTTGAAAATGCATTTTTTCTGTTCTTTGGCTGCTAAAAATCATCGCTGAACTTTTTTGCAATGCGAAGCTTTTTGAAAGTCTAGAACATTTTTTACCGCTCAGTTCAACAGATAAAAAGTTGTGCACTTTTTTCCAATTTGTTCACCGTTTGGCCCACTGTGCAGCGTTAATGAGAATAGTGAAATTTAAGTTCGTCGCCATTCTCAGCTTTTAGGCATACGCCATTAAACCACGTGGAATGACCTTACGAATGGTTCATTTGAACCTTAACCGCTGGCAACATTTACATAAAGAAATTTCTAAATGTCTTGTAAAACATGTCGCCCAAGAGGTGCCGCACAATGGCACGCCGTTAGGACTTGACTATAAAAAGGAGGTCGCTTATCATTGAGCCTCAAACTTGAATCGGATAGACCTCATTGATATGTGAGAAAGTTTGCCTCCTATTCTTTAATGGAATGTTAAAAGGTAATTTTACAATTTGCATTTTTCGTCCGCTCGTCTGTTGAAAAATATAAGCTGGGCGCTTGAAATGTTGTACAAAAACTTCCTATCGATGTAAGTCGGTCGGGATTGTAAAAGGGTCCAATCGTTGAAGTTTTTATATAGCTCCCATATAAACCAATCATAGCGTATATGTTCTTCTGGCCATAACGCTCAGACGAGTTGGTGCGTACGCATCATTACGGTGTTGCCTCCGGTGTTAGATAGTTCAGCTGGTAACCCATTGGCTCCAGCTGTCATGTTATTCTTCAGCAAAGCTGTTACTACGTAGATTTCATTCTGACCGGGTATACATTTTAAACCATCAACAGGAATTGATTCTGTGGTATTCTCAACGCCACCACTATTGGACACCAATAGCTGGGGAAAAGGTTCTTTCTATGTCCTAAGTACTCTATATGGCAGATGTGCCTGCAGAATTTTCTCTGATGTGCATGGTCCCGTCAGCTGGTCTACTAATTACAAACGGGTGTGAGTTTCTAGAAAGTCTTATATTTCGACAATGATTAAGGGAAACAATGGAGTTGGATACCCTACCGCTGCTAATTCAGACCATGCACTTTTCTTAAAGCGGTCCAGAGGTTTCAAAGATGATTTGGAAGCTCTTACCCTGTTGTATGTAGGTCGTATAGATATTGAGTAGGTCAGAAGGAGTCAATGGTCATACTTTGGTAAGTATGACCATTGCACCGCTAAACCATGGAGACAAGGCTTGCTTTCTTCAAGCAGTTGAGAGTCAGTCGAGTGGAGTATGACGCTAACATCTCCTAGCATGATTTTAATGTAATGTGCGGGGCAGCGTCTATATATTCTCTCTAGGTGCTCGAAAACTAAGACCTTGAACAGTTGTGCGTTTTTTTGTCGGGGCAATGGCAAAGATAAGACTTGCATAACATAAAATTGATTTTTATTTCAAGTGGGCTTTTTTGTAGAGATTTTTGAGCACTATCCAGCAAAACAAAATTTACATTGGACCACAACTGAAGATTTGGTAGCCCGAACATTTTTTCGAAATGGCGAGGACACAAATTTAGTGCCTGTAAGAGGCGCCCGGACCACGTAGGACCACAAAATCTCGATAGCAGCTCAGCTTAAACCATTTTGAATTTCAAATGGAATATGTTTTACTAGTTTTTTCGATTATTTCCCACTGTGCGTCGAGAATTGATTGGCGAGGTGACCAACTTTAGGGCCTACAAGAGGCGCTCGGACCAAGTAGGACCACAAAATCTCGATAACACTTCAACTCTAACCATTTTAAATTTCGAAGAGTTATCTCCATCTGTTCTCAAACGGCATATTTTTTACTAGTTTTTTTTTCGATTCTGTCGCACTGTGCTACGCTTCACAAATCCACAGCCAAACTCATGTCTCATATTATGTCAGTCTCAACCATTGTAGTAAATATTTACTCTTAACTTTTTCTCTTAGATTCTCTTAAAAGGCAACATTGTTCAAATCTTATCAAATTCATTGGTTTAATTTAAATATATTCTGATTATTTCTATTCTTTATCAAAGGTTATGAGCACGGTTTAAGGTCAAATAGTGTTGGCACTGTTTGTTGAATTTGAAAAGCTTTTAAGTAATAAACATTTTTACTAAAACAAAACGAAATCTCCACATTATCATAGTGGTATTAGGAACTAAAAGGGTTGTAACGTATTTTCTATTAATGCCAATTGACAACTCTGAGTTGGATGTCAGAAGCCTCTCCCTATAGAAAGATTGACAGCCCCACTTATAGGATGAGGTGTAGTTAAGTAACTCACCCTCTTTCAAATAAACTCCTAAAATGTATGATTGTGGATGTACCATCGATCTGAGGCGCCAATATTTATTCAAATCCTTACCAGTGAAGCGCGCATGATAAAACACGGAACCTTTTCTTCGTTAAGCTGCCAAAACATTGCTCGCTTTACGAAAGTCGCAGCAAAATCCATTCTTGGGTATCAGAAATCCGCATCCAGCAGATAATGGTATAATCGCAAGTACCACAGTGCCACTGAGGCTAAGCATGCAGCTTGCAAAGAAACTCTGCCGTGAAAAAGAAAGAAATTGAAATACTGAATTGTGAGCAAATAGAGATAGCCAGCAAACGGAATACAGTCTTAACATTTTATCAAAGAAACATTTCTTTGGTATAGACATACTCCCAGAAGACTTCAAAGTTGTAATCTGGTAACCGGTACCTAAAGACTGCTGATGATATAGAGAGAATATTTCTCAAAACTGTTACTTTCCGTTCATAGCGGTGGCAAGGATACCTTTGAATAAGGTGAGAATACCAATAAGTAAATAATAATAAGGCAGCAGGAGCCAATGAGTTGCTAACAGGCAACACGCGGATAAGGCTAGAAGAACGCATGGCCAATTATTGAAACCTTGAAAAAGTATTTGGCAGACAAGTACAGTTAGGTTCGGTTTCAGGTGGGGTCTATAATCAGACTCACTTTGACATTTTAATCGATTGTGGTGCCACAGGAACAGAAGAAAGAAAACGACACCTAGTTCCTACCGTTGAACCAACCACTCTCATATCGTACGAATGTTCACATGCGTTAATTCAGACAAGTTCTCAAAGAAATAAATTTAAATCTTCTTCTAGCTATATAGTTTAGGACAGGCCTGCGTCTGATGGTCCAAAGTCTCCCCGTCCTACAATTCCTCACAGCTTCAGCTGAAACGTTAGTTGCAACCTTTGGTCTAGCAACACGTTTTCCAGCCACACAGTGACCTATCTAACGAACAAGATGATGAAGATTTCTAGCTTATAACAGTAGGCAAAATATTGATGACACTATAGATATATTATTTTTTGTCTGAATATCAATTGATATTTTTGCTATGATACAATCGGCAATGTTAATTTTTTACAAAATTTAACAAAAATGCACGATTTGACACTGAATGTATACTTTAAAATATATTGCCCCTATAGAGGGCGCAATTTTCATACGATTGGGCTAATGATTTTTCTTCAACTGACTTTCTTAAATTTTGTTTTATTCGGTCTGTGCATTGATATTCCTTCTATACAAATCGATCTCCAGATTTTTACTTCTCATTTTCGATTGAAATATAGGTGATGGACCATTAACGATAGTATCGATACTTTCAATAGTTATAATTAGAAATATCGAATGTTGCGATTACGATAGCTAGCCATTTCCACAATAGACCTCTTCAACAAAGTAGCCATATTTTTCTAATTCTTTGTACCCAAAAATCCCAAATTACAAATTAATATCCTCAATAAAAATCCCCAAACAATTTTGAAAGGCTTTTTTATAAAAAAATTCATTTCTTGGACAAATATATTTTCTACTGGCGACTAAACCGGTTAAGTATGTCTATCAGGTGAAGGCAGTGATAAGTTGTAAAAAATGGAGAGCGATATTGGGTCTGTTTTTGCGTATTATACATTCAATGCAATTCAGGTGTAGTGGAAAGATAACCATTGCCAAGTTGGACTGGATAGATTGCTATCGTTATCATGCAATAACAATCGATAACACGTGATTTGCACTGTATTGTATGAAGAACAGGTACATCATTGCTATTTTTATTTAAGAACTATATTGTGCAAACAACGTTTAATTGTTTCTTATTATCTGTTATTGCATGTTATCGATAACTTAGTAGTAAAGCTTTGCTCTGATATTTTATTCAGAAAAACTTACTTGCACTGGATAGGACTAACCTAAAACACAGCAAATATTTCATTGATACAGTGCAAGTCATATGTTCTGGAGAACATTTAACAATTATAAGTTGGTGTAAATTACAGCAATCATAACTTGGTGTCAATTGTACCGATGTATGTTATCTAAATGTTTATCAAAAATTACTGTAAAAAATAGTTAAGGTAAAAACCAAATTTTGAACAGTTAATTTCTCCTCAAAAAAACCCCAATTTTTGCTCCAAATCCCCTAGTCAAAAATTTAGTCTCCATTTTCGAAAATAAATATCCACATTGGGTAGAAATATCCAAAACTGGCAACATTGCACTTCAAATTTAGATTGGTCCACATAATCTTGGAGCGTTCACAGCCCCTCCAATTCGTGACGTCATGTTATTCGTCGTCCTTTTAGCCTTATCCCGAAGAATTTGCTTACATTGGAGGCCACCGTAGCGCAGAGGTTAACATGTCCGCCTATGACGCTGAACGCCTGGATTCGAATCCTGGCGAGACCATCATCGGCTATAAAAAGGAGGTCCCTTATCATTGAGCTTAAACTTGAATCGGACTGTACTCATTGATATGTCAGAAGTTTGCCCCTGTTCCTTAGTGGAATGTTCATGGACAAAATTTTAATTTTATAGCCACAAATTCAAAGTTTTGCAAGTGAATTTTAAACTGTTCAGCCATTTTGTTTAGAGTTCTGCGATAATAATGGACAGCTTTCGATTTTTGTAAAATGTTTATGCCAACCGCATGTAATACAATACACATTTGCCTTTTCATCATTTCTATGCCTGAAACACATTGCAGTAGTCGGGTAACAATTTCGATATGACCAGACCTAGTTCTCCGGAGTACACTCCAAAGCCCACCTGGTCGTTTAATCTAAAACCATCCGTATAGAAGTCTACGTATATTCGATCACCAGGGATATTGTACTTCGAAACGGTTCTGTCGGGGATAGTAGCACAATAATTTTTATAGGTAATCGTATAACCCAGACTACCTGTAACATCTGGCATTCTATTAAGGATAATGCTGTGTCCGTAGTCGTCATATGACCAAAGATAAAGCTCTCTCGGCCTCGGGAGAAAATCGGAAAAAAACAATTAAATAAAACACCGTGTGAGAACGGCTAGAGATATCTCTTTGAAATTTGAAATGGTTGAGGTGTTAGCGAAATCGTGTGCGAAGTTTCAAAGCCTTAGGTTGTCTGGGCGCTTTTTAGGCAGTCTCCTAAATTTAGTCATATCGGTATTTCGGAAAATTGTTCGGACTTCATTTGTGGTCAGATTTTGAAAATTTTATTTGATCGTATCCTCAAAAAACTAAAGATAAATTCCTCCCGAATTTTTCTACGAAAATTCCCAAAGTACAACTTTCGGGCAAAGATGGTTCAAAAATCTGCATTTTTTTAGTAAATTTGCTGTGGAGACTACTAATATTGTTAGATGCAAAAAAAAAAAAAACAGTTTGGGGGACATATGAAGTAAAAAATATATGTGCCCAATTGGGAGATCTGGGCTTTCGACTTTTTGAACTCGAAGGGTTTTTTCAATTTTTTAATAAAAAAATTGCCTATTTTGAATTCCATAGAGAAAACGTTAAAGTTGTCTATCTTGTTTAAATTTCACTTAAATTACCCTAATTTTCAGAAACGCCGAATCTCGGAGATGGGTGGTGCGATTTAAGCGAAATTTTGTGTGCTCTCACATAGGATCTTTAACATAAAAATTTGGTGTCCAAATTTCGAATGGGGTACCTAGGGGGGCCGCTCCACCCTAAAACCTATCAAACATATATTTAGATCAATCACGACAACATGAGACTCAAATGAAAGGTATTTGGGATAAGAAAACGTATCTGATATTCATTTGTCGAACAAAGTGCTAGGGGAACCACTCCAAGCCCCAAAACACCCCTAAATCGGACATATACCGATCATGGCAATATGGGACACAAATGAGAGGTACTTGCGAGTAGAATACGAATATGATATCCAAATGTGGGACCATATGGGGCTCAAATGAAAGGTCTTTGGAAGTAAAGCACGAATCTGATATCAATATTTGGGAAAAGTGTCTATGGGGCCACCCCACCCCCACAACACCACCCAAATAGTAAGTATTTGCTGACTTTTGCAATATGAGGCTCAATTAAGAGGGTTTTTAGAGTGGAACAAGAATCCGATGTATATTTTCAAGGCCAGCTCACAGAGTGGCCGCCCATCCCCCAAAACACCCTCCAAGCCAGTCACGTTTGCCGACTATGGAAATATGAGGCTCAAATTAAAGGTATTTGGGAGTAGACCACGTATCTGATATCAACATTAGGGACCAACTGTCTAGGGGTCGTCCCACCACCATAACAACCCCCAAATATGACGTATTTGCTCACCAAGACGACAATTTGGGTCGTAAAGAGAGTGGAACTAAATATTTATAGTTTTGAGGGCCAATACCCCAAACCGGACATTTTTGCTGACTTTTGGAATAAGGAGTTTAAATGAGATATGAAGACGAATTTAATATCCAATTTTGAGGCCAATGGTAATATGGGGTTCAAATAAATGATATATAGATATATGAGAATAGAGCACGTTGCTGATATATTTTCCGGGCTTAGTGTTTGGGCGACCACCCAATCCCCAAAACACCCCTAAATCGGGCATATTTACCGACCATGACAATGTGGGCCTAAATGAAAAGTATTGGGGGGTAGAGTAAGAATTGATACCCATTTTCGGAACCAATTTTCTGGGGTCTATCCCTTTCCCAAATACCCTACAAACAGCAATTTTTTAGTGACCATCACAATATGGGGCTCAAATAAAGGTATTTGGGAGTAGAATACGAATTTGATATCCAAATGCAGGACCATGTATTTAGGGCATCACCCCTTTCCCAAAACACCCCCAAAGGGAAAAAAATTTCGGCCATGCCAATATGTGGCTCAAATGAAACGTATTTGAGATTAGATCTTTAATTGTCGAAAATAAATATTCCGAGGAAACTTTTGTTCCATATAAAGTTAAAGAAGGCGCAGCGGAGCGGGCCCGAGCTAGTTATGAATAAACTTTCTTATGGTATTGTTGATTCCTAGGGTTTCCAGTTGCTTCATGATTGAGGTCGGTGTTACATTCTTGAAGGAAAGGTGAGCGTTCTATGTAGCCAATTAGTTAATGAAAGGTTGTTTCTGTAGACCAGCGCACAGTGTTGCCGAATCGAAAAATCTTGGTAATAAGTCTAGAACTTTTGAACGAATAGAGATATGTAACATAGTCAATGTTAAAGTGTTGTACAATTAGAATGCAAAGTTATAGGGGTTAATAATCAAAAATTGTTCGGAAAGCATTCAAGTCCCATGGATCAGCACCTGGATCTACTAGAGTTGCCAAATTTTGCCTACTTGTTGGAAAACACCCCAACATTGACAACGCTCAAGGTTCTAGAATTATTTCCAAGATTTTTCTATTTGGCATCTCTGTGCTGAGCTTGCTAAAGGCCTGCTGTTGGGGAGACGGCAATATTTAGTAGTCTTAGCCAACCTCTCAATAGTTGTTCTACCATAAAGGGTGACAGACTTATAGAACTAAAATATTTTTCGTTCATCTAATATGGTTTACCTGTTTTTGCAATAAAAATTACCTTTGTGTACGTCTATCCCACGGATATAATTGACACGCTGATACAAACATTGTAAAGGGTTTTCTAATAATGCGTGTTATTTTGGTATTCAAAGAAAAATTTAATTTTCAGAGATACAAGGATATTATTTCATAATAAAAAGGAAGAAAAGGAACATCAGCCAAATTGCAAATACGACAACGTTTACAGAACCATCTCCTTTTCATGAAATTTTCCATAACCAAATCGCACGAATTCTATCTTTGAGGTCTTGAATCTACGCTGGGCTTTTGACATATACCCTATCTTTCACGTGGCTCCAAAGGAAGAAGTCGATAGGTGTTAAATCACAAGACTTCGGTGGCCAATTGTGGTCATCTCTACCAGAGATAACACGGCCTGGAAACTTTTCCCGTAAAAGATCAAAGATTTCGTTGCTTGTGTGGCACGTAGCACCGTCTTGTTGAAAGTAAGCGTTGTGCAGATCCATACCATCCAACTCGACCTTAAAAAATCATTAATTATCTCTCGATAGCGCAATCCAATCTTATTTTGGAACAAGTAAAACGTGCTAAGTTCGGCCGGGCCGAATCTTGGGTACCCATCCAGATTCGTTGAAAACCCCTTTATTGACCCTTGGCTTAGGGCAGCCTTTCTGTTATTTTACTAATGTATGTAAACTGTATTCTTAAAAGGAAGAAGGCGGAAGAAAGCGCTTTTATGACGTCAATAGATTAAAACAAAATTGCTAACGGCTAGAAATCTCTTAATCTACTCAGTTTTGTTGACAGTTACCTAGTCATGTTGTAAATGGCTATCCCCTACCGCATATTTAGCTGAAATAATTGTTGCATCGTTTGATATGTGTTTACAAGTAATAGACTAAACCTAAGAGAAGAAATGATTTGTGGGAGAATACAATAAATTTGATTCATTCAGCTCTGAGCTACACTTTTTCCCCTGGCCTATAAAAACAAGTTTTTTTCTCTGACCTCCAGTACAGTTTTCAAGTGCATGCAATGGCTAATTGTAAATATAAAACAAGCTTAATGTATGTGTATTTTGGTATTCTACATAGTGCTACTGTTGTTGTTGTTGTTATATTATTTTTTATTATTCGCAATTGCTGTTAAATTTATGCATGAAATTGAGTTCACTCGCAAAGTCCACACCTCTAGTCGAATGTAAACTAATGCATAACAATACCGGCAAATATGTTTTTCTATTGTAATCAAGTTACAAGTGAATTGAACAAATAATAAATTGAGCAATTCTTCTTGAAATTCTTTTTTTTTTGAGAGAATATCGAGTTTCTAAAAGGTAAGCCCTGCACCATTACTGGAAAGGTAGATAGGTCCATCGAAAAGTGAGCACAGTGAAGCTCTTTTCAAGTATTCTTTGATAGTTTTTGCATATTAATTTTCTCTGAAAAACAATAAAGAAATTTGCCCCAATGTGATGACAACAATGAAATTTCCACTCAAACAACCGGAATGATTTTTAGTTAAAGGCCTTAAACCTTGGTTGGATGCTCATTAGCAACATCGTTTCATTCGGAGACTTTAGAAGAGAAAACAAGTAAAAAGGCATTAAGTTCGGCCGGTCCGAACTATGTATAGCCACCACCTTGGGTATACATAAACGACATTGCGTTATAACATGGTTAAAAAATTCACGATTCTGAACCCATAGCAGTTACATTAAAATATGGACCGAATTAGACCAAACTCGCCACAATTCACTTTTCCAAATTTCAACAAAATCGTGCAAAAAATGAGCCGTATATCAGTTCAAGACCCAAGTCGGAAGATCGATAAAAATGACAGCTATATACAAATATGATGTCTAAACATAAACATAGCTCGCTCTACTTAATTTCAGCAAAATCGGGTAGTAAATACGCTATTAATGGGTGAAAGACCTTCAAGCGGGGGATCGGTCAATGTGTGGGCTAAACCCAAAATGGTCCGATATAAACTACACCCGACGCGGACGTTGAAAGGCCGAAAGAAGCTCACTGTGTAGAATTTTCTTAAATCGGGAGATCGGTCAATGTAGGGGCTATATTGAGATATAGACCGATTTGGACCATATTAAGCACGGATGTGGGAGATCCAACCAATGTGCTAATTTTCAGCCAATCGGATAAGAAATATTGCTTTTATGAGCCTAAAACCCTTAATTAAAAGATCGTTCTACATGGGAGCTACAATATATTAAGTTTTATAGCGATCTGGACCCTATTCGGCACGGATGCCGGGGATCTTAACACAAAACATTGTTTACAATTTCAGCCACATCGGGTATTAAATACGCTTTTATGACCCTAAATCGTGAGATCGGTCTATTTGGGGGCTATATTAAATTTCCGATCTAGACCATAGTCGGCACGGATGTTGAGTATCTTCACACAAATAATTGTTCCAAATTGGGTAATAAATACAACTTATATGAGCTTAAGATTATGAATAGGGAGATCTGTCTATATGGGGGCTATATCAAGATATAGTCTGACATAGCCCATCTTCGAACCTTACTGTCCATGGATAAAAACAAGAACCTGTACAAAGCTTAAGCTCTATATCTTATAGTCTTAGCGTGATTTCAACGGATAGACGGACAGACCGACAAACGCATGGACGGACATAGCAAGATCTTTTTAGATTATTACCAGGACTAATAATATAAATACTCGGGTCGGAAAAGAATATATCGATAAGTTGCAAACGGAATGACAAAATGAATAAACGCCCATCCTTCGGTGGTGGGCTTTTAAACGGGGAAAAAATAAGACAAAGAATGCTGAAAGTGATCTACCGTAGTGTGGTGCTGCACAGCAGAACTATAGCAGAATGGAGGCTGAAACCAACGCACAAGACAACAAGTAAAAGCGTGCTAAGTCCGGCCGGAGCGAATCTTATATACCCCCCACCATGGATTGCATTTATCAAGATTAGGAATGACTTATTCAAATATTTATGAGCTATATCAAGTTATTGACCGATATGGACCGTACTTGGTACGGCTGTTAGAAGTCACAGAATAATACCACCTCCAAAAATTTCAGGCAAATCGAGCTATAATTAAACACTCTAGAGGCTTAGAAAGTCTAATTGGAAGAATGGTTTATACGGCAGCTGTATCAGGTTATGAACCGATTTAAACCGTATACGGTACAGTTGTTGGAAATCCAACCAAAACGTCATGTGCAAAATTTCGCCCTTTATAGGCTCAAGAAATCAAATTGGGAGATCGGTTTAATGATATCTATATCAGCTTAAGGACTGAGGTGGATTATAGTTAACAAGGTTTTTGAAAGTCACACCAAAACGATATGTGCTACATTTCAGCCAAATCGGATATGAATTGCCCTCTAGAAGCTTACAACGTGTAATCGAGATATCGGTTTATATAAGAGCTGGCAAATCATTGATATTCACAACGTTTTATACTTTCAATACTTCTGATAATAAATATCGTTAGTTAGTTACTATCGCTTAGTTCCTATCATCTGTATTTAAAACAAAAATGAGAAGTAAAATTTAGGATATCGGTTTATATAGAAGCAATATTAACGATTACAACCAAATTTAATAAAGTCGGTTGGAAACCACCCGAGAAGTCATTGCACAAAACTTGAGCCTAATCAGATGAAAGTTGTTCCTTCTATAGGCTTCAGAAGTAAAACCGGGAGATTTCACAAGTAAGCGCGTGCTAAGTTCGGCCGGGCGGAATCTTATATACCCTCCAGCATGGATCGCATTTGTCGAGTTCTATGTGCGGTATCTGTTTTTAGGCAAACAAAGAATATTGAAAAAGAACTGCTATGCTATTGGAGCTATATCAAGTTATAGTCCGATTCGGACCATAAATGAATGCTGAACATTGTAGAAGTCATTGTGTAATATTTTAGTTCATTCGCATAAGAATTGCGCCTTGTAGGGGCTTAAGAAGCAAAATCGGGAGATAGGTTTATATGGGAGCTGTATCAAGCTATAGATCGATTCAAACCATATTAGACACGTATGTTGAAGGACATGAGAGAAGCCGTTGTACAAAATTTCTGCCAAATCGGATAAGAATTGCGCCCTCTAGAGGCTCAAGAAATCAAGCACAGTTATTGAAAGTCATAACAAACCACCTCATGCAAAATTTCAGCCAAATCGGATGAGAATTGCGCCTTCTAGCGGCTCAAGAAGTCAAGATCCAAGATCGGTTTATATGGCAGCTATACCAGATTATCGGATGAGAATTGCGCGCTCTATTGACGTTACAAGTCAAGATCCAAGATCGGTTTATATGAAAGCTATACCAGATTATGAACCGATTTGACTCATACTTAACACAGTTGTTGGAAGTGATACCGAAACACTACGTGCAAAATTTCAGTCAAATCGGACGAGAAGTCAAGACCCAAGATCGGTTTATATGGCAGCTAAATCAAAACATGGACCGATTTGAACTATACTTGGCACAGTTGTTGAAATGATACAAAAACACTACGTGCAAAATTTCAGTCAAATCGGAAGAGAATTGCGGCCTCTGGAGGCTCGAGAAGTCAAGACCCAAGATCGGTTTATATGACAGCTAAATCAAAACATGGACCGATTTGAACTATACTTTGCACAGTTGTTGAAAGTAATACCAAAACACTACGTGCAAAATTTCAGTCAAAGCGGATGAGAATTACGCCCTCTGGAGGCTCGAGAAGTCAAGACCCAAGATCGGTTTATATGGCAGCTAAATCAAAACATGGACCGATTTGGCCCATTTACAATCCCAACCGACCAACATTAATAAAAAGTATTTGTGTAAAATTTCAAGCAGCTCGCTTTACTCCTTCGAAAGTTAGCGTGCTTTCGGCAGACAGAAGGACGGACGGACAGACGAACGGAAATGGCTAGATCGACTTAAGATGCCATGACGATCAAGAATATACATACTTTATGGGGTCTCAGACGCATATTTCGAGGTGTTACAAATAGAATGACGACATTAGTATACCCTCATCCTATGGTGGAGAAATTTCAAGCGCCTAGCTTTGCTTCTTTGAATCTTAGCGTGCTTACGACAGACAGACGGACGAACGAACTTACCTAAAAGTAGATCGACCTAAAATGTCATGATCAAGGATATAAGGGATGATTTTTAAAGTGCTATAGGAAAGTTTTTCAGAAAAAAAAACAACATAAAATTCGGAAAAATGCATAAAATTTTTATTTGATGGTATGGGTCCTAAAAACTATCAATATCGAACTCCACTCTCTTTAAGGCCCAAATTGTCATGTTGAGCAAATACGTTCTATTTGGGGGTAGTTATGGGGGTGGGTCGTCCCCTAGAGAGTTTGTCCGGAATGTTATTAAATTCGTGGTCTTCTACCAAATACCTTTCATATGAGCCCCAAATTCCTATAGTCTGCAAACATGTCCCGTTTGGGGGATGCGGCGGCCACTCCGTGGACTCCAGAAACTTGGTCGCACATTTGGATGTCACATTCGTATTCTTCTCGCAAATACTTTTCATTTGAGTCCCATATTGCCATGGTCGGTAAATATAACCGATTTAGGGGTGTTTTGGGGGTTGTGGTGGTCCCCCAAACACTTGGTCCGAAAATTGAATATCAGATATGTTTTCTAATCTTTGAAAACATACAATCCCATATTTTCATGAATGTGTATACATATTTGGTAGGTTTTGGGATGGGGCGTCCCCCCTAGGTACCCCATCCGGAATTTGGATACCAAACTTTTCTTTTAAGGTTGCTATAAGAGATCACACAAAATTTCGCTTGAATCGCACAACCCATCTGCACGATCTGGCGTTTCTGAAAATCAGAGTAAGGGGGAGGGTCCGCCCCCACTTCAGAAATCAAAAAATGTAGTACCCTATTTTCACAACGGGATCATTATGCACCATCTGTGAAAATTTCAATACAATCGGTTCAGCCGTTTTTGAGTCTATACGGAACAGACAAACAAATTGATTTTTATAAATAAGAAAGAAGAGGAAGATATGTATAAACCACAGGTTTTTCGAAATGCCAAACTAAATACCGTTTACAATTTGTTTTTGTCAAAATCAAAATAAAACATTACTGCGGGTACGTAAACCAACAAATCAGCGAGATTAGATGCTCGAATATAGAATTTTGGGTTTCGTAAAGAATAAGGTAACCGCAAAATTGCACACATGAACATTTACTATAAGGTTGGAATTATGTGACCAGAAATTATGACAAATACTAAACCGCACGTATTTAGCAATGATTTATTATAAAAAAACAAAACAAAATTGTGTCATGCTTGGCGAAGTTTGACAAACCCTTTAAAAATATGTTATTTTAAGTTTTCACACACCTACGCCAATTTTTTTTCAGAAAGGCCTTTGCAAAGTAGTACATAAATCATAATCTATTGAAGGCGAACAAATATTTAACGAATTCGGCACAACACGTCCGAAGTTCATATTTTTGTGAATTTTTTGTTGATTCGTTTCAACAAAATGGTTAAAAAGATTTTTGATTAATGATAAGAATTTTTAAAAATAAATATTTAAAAATTATATTTACACGTATTTACCAGAAACAAACATACATGTATTTGTTTACATACATGATGATATAATGAATGTATCAACATCTATAAAGAATGACACATAGTCTTACAGAACTACATAGAGTATGTACGTACTGTGGCTCACAGTAATTAAAACAAGCAAAAACCACGACCAATATATTATTGCCTATGGACGAAAGTGGCGGATGAAGGTGGACACGTGTGCTGTCGGTTTGGCTATTTCGGTTAGAGAGAATTCTGCCAGCACTCTAAGAAATATTCTTTAGCAAAGTGGGCTGACGAATGCGGTCTATGCGTAAATTTCAACAGTAAATATCATACAAGCTCCGAAAGCACAAAATACCATAGAGTTCTGCAGGACATTTAACTTTAAATCCACTATTTTGGCAAGGGTAGTTTAGGTTGAAAAGAGGGTGCAGATATTAATCCGCCCCATGCCACTATGGACATACACCTAACCCAGTAATCGGCTTGTTGTGCGCTGTAAAAACTATAAAGTAACCCCTAAAAAGAAAATTTTAAGTTAGGAATTCCGTGCTACTTACAAAATCCTTAATTGTTTTCAATACCACTCCCCTAAGTTAGTTCACGTCTGTTATTGTGTCTCCACCTAAGTGCCGATATCTGTTAGACGCGTTAGCCGGGCGATGGCAAAGAAAATGCTCCAACGTCTCATCATCTTCCCCGCATGCCCTACACATGCTGTCACTTGCCGCACCGATTTTACATAAGTTAGCTCGCAGTCCTATGTATTCCGTTATGATACCAATAGCTTTACTGACCTCCTTCTTGCTTCCTTTCAGTAATAGCCTCGTCTTCTCACGATCTGGATCCCCCCTAACGACCATTTCGCTGTTCCACAATGTTGCATGCGCATTCGTCACCCACTCCCTTAACTCGGACTGCGTCGACCCGAAAGGCTGCGGGTTCACCAAGTTTATTGACGGCAGTCCTCTGGGCTTCACCGTCAAATCGTCTCCTCTGTCAGTTCCCCTTACTCCGTTATAGAAGGCGTTAATCTCCTTCTTACACTGCAAGACTGTTCGTGACCTTATCATCCTGGTTGTTATTGCCCTTATGGCAATTTTCTTGTCGGTAACATTGTTCACACTCGATGTCATCTCGTTAGCACCACACCACTTCACGCATTTTGTGATCGCCCGGATCTCCGCCTGCAGGACCGTTTTATGGTCAGGCAGTCTAAAACAGATCTCAGTCCCTGGGTTCTCAATGTATACCCCCAGGCTCACTCTGTCCTCTAGCTTTGATCCATCCGTGTAACATGATCTTCCTGATGGCAATACTAGGGTTTCGTCAATCCAAGACTGTGCAGATGGCAGCAGTGCGTCGCACTCGACTTCAAGGTTCATCTCAGGTATTCGATCGGAAATCTCTTCCCTTCCTTCCAGGTTTCCTATCGTCGCTTCGATTATATCGCGATGGCATGAGCTGCTCCCTTCCTCAATCCATTCTCCCATCGCCTTAAGTCTCATAGCCGTAGTGGCTGTCTCACACTTAATCTGTATGTCGATGGGTCGGATATCTAGGATAGTCTGCAGTGCTCTAGTGGGCGTGGTCCTCATCGCTCCGGCAATGCCAAGGCAACATGTTCCTGAACCTTTTGTATGGTCCTTATGTTGCACTTTTTCTCCATCGCAGTCCACCAAACTACTGAAACGTAAGTAAGTAATGGTCTAATCACGCTCCTGTAGAGCCAGTAGACTATCCTCGGATTCAGGCCCCATTTCGAGCCAACGGCCCGTCTACATAGTGTCCAACATCTGTGAGCCTTCTTAGTACGCTCCTGAATGTGCCACTTCCAATTCAGTTTCCTGTCCAAGATCACACCTAAGTATTTGACCTTGTCAGTTATCGAAATCGTCTTATTGAGGAAACGTGGTGCGTTAAATTTGCCCACCTTCATCTTCCTCGTGAACAGGCAAATTTCAGTCTTCTCTGGATTAACATTGAGACCCCTGGGTCTAGCCCAGTCCTATGCCATATCCTTACCCCTTAGAAGTATCATGTTATAATACTTAGCAGACGGGTTCAATCTCTCCTCAGTCGGTATCCGTAATAGGTCATTTGTTGTGGTCACCCATAGGAGTGGCGATAAAATGCCCCGCTGTGCCACTTTCTCCCTTATATTTATGCCATGGGACACACAATTTATCCACCTGTTCCTTAGCATATGGTTTATCCAGTCTCTAAGGACCGTTTAAAACAGTTGTTTTAAATAACTTCATGTAAATATGTTCACGGGTCCGTTTCAAATAGCCTTTCCATGTCTAGAGAACAGCTACGAACGGACATTTCACTATTCTCGTTGGCACTGCTCGTTATAGTTGCAATATTCTCTTCGGTACGCACTCTACGAATGCGACTCGTTGGTTTAATGTCCAAAAATGTACAATAACAGGTAATAACAGCACTAGTTGTTTATTTACTAAGTTTGTGAATTGGCAGAGTATATTGAACACTTTTCACTTTCACAGATGCCGTTTGAACACAATTTTTAACCAGTGCTGTCACCCTGAAAAACTAAACTCATAAAAATCACAATTTATATTATTGATGTCATCTGTCGAAGGACGCTGACTTTCGCAAGAATAAATCTGGCCACCCGAAATTGTAAACCGATATCACGATTATACTGAGCCTGCAGAGGACGCAATTCTTATCCTATATGGATAAAAAAGAATATACCAAGAATGGTTCAAATCGGTTCATAACTTGATAAACTTCCCATTTAAAACTGTGTCCCGATTAGATTTTATCAGCTTCTAGCGGGAGCAATTACTACTCGATTTAGCTGAAATTATGAATGTGGTAATTAGTTATGACTTTAATAGCCTTGACAAGTATGTTCGATAACGCTTTATATCTTGATATCTTCTTATATATAAAAATCATTTTGTGTTTGTTTGTAGGTTTGTTTGTTTGTGTGTTCCTTATAGACTCAGATACGGCTCAAACGATTTTCCTGAAATTTTCACTGATAGTGCATAATGATCCTTTGGTTGTTATCTGAAGGGGGAGCGGACCCTCCTCCTTACCCTAATTTTCAGAAACGCCAGATCTCAGAGATGGGTGGTGTGATCCAAGCGAAATTTTGTGCGCTCTCTTATAGCAACCTACAAACAAACATTTGGTGTCCAAATTTCGGATGGGGTACCTAGGGGGGGCGCCCACACCAAAACTTACCAAATATATATATACACTAATCACGACAATATGGGACTCAAATGAAAGGTATTTAAAATTAGAAAACGTATCTGATATCTATATGTCGGACCAAGTGCTTGAGGGACCACCCCAACCCTCAAAAACACCCCTAAATCGGGCATATTTACTGACCACGGCAATATGGGACTCAAATGAAAGCTATTTGTGAGTGAAATACGAATCTAAATTTGGGACAATGTTTCTTCAGCGAAACACCCCCCCAAACAATACTTATTTACTGACCATGTCAATATGGGCCTTAAATAAATAGTATTTGAGTGCAGAATACGAATCTGATATCCGGATGTGGGACCAAGTGTTCGGGGGGCCCCCATCCCCGAGAACATACCTCAAGGATGACAAATTTACGATTATAGCAATATGGGACTCTAATGAAAGGCCTTTGGAAGTAAAGCACGAATCTGATATCAATGTTCGAGAAAAGTGTCTATGGGGGTGGCCCCATAACACCACCCAAATAGGTAGTATTTGCTGACCATTGCAATATGAGGCTCAAATGCAAGGTTTTTTAGAGTAGAATACGAATCTGATATATATTTTCAAAGCCAAGTCATTGAGTGGCCGCCCCATCCCCCAAAACACCCCCCAAACCGGTCATGTTTGCCGACTATGGAAAAATGGAGCTCAAATGAAGGGTATTTGGGAGTAGACCCTGAATCTGACATCAACATTCCTCCCACCACCACAAAAACCCCCAAGTAGGACGTATTTGCTTACCAAGACATTTTGGGTCTTCAAGACAGTGGAGTTCGATATTCATAGTTTTTAGGGCCCATTCCCCAAACCGCACATATCTGCTGGATTTTTCAATCAGTGGTTTAAGGGAATGGTATTTGAGATTAGAAAACGAATTTGATATCCAATTTTGAGGCCAATGGCAATATGGGTTTCAAGTATATGAGAATAGAGCAAAATGCTGATATATTTTAGGGGCTTAGTGTTTGGGGGACCACTCCACTCCCCAAAACACCCCTAAATCGGGCATATTTACCAACCATCTCAATGTGGGGATTAAATGAAAGGAATTGAGGGGAAGAGCAAGAATTCATACCCACTTTCGGGACCAATTTTCTGGGGGCCAAACCCTTTCCCAAAATACCCCACAAACAACAATTTTTTACTGGCCATCACAATATGGGGCTCAAATAAAGGTTCCCAAATAAAGGTCCAAAATGGTATGAAGTGCACGATGCTGGAGAGAAGAGCACGATGCTGACATGTTTTCAAGGCCAAGTGTCTGGGGGACCATCTCACCCCCGAAAACACCCCTAAATCAGACATCATGAGAATATCGGGCTGAAATAAAGTATTTTAAGAATGGAATACAACTTACATCCAAACTTAAATTCGTAGACCAACAAAGTTCATGTGGTGATAAAGATAAAGGCACTTATATTGTTAAACTGTTAATCAATCGATATGCTATTTTCGTAGCATGGTATTTCCCTAAAAGCTCTTTAATTTTCGAAAATAAATATTCCAAGGAAACTTGTGTTCCACATAAAGTAAAAGAAGGCGCAGCGGAGCGGGCCTCGTCCAGCTATTTGGTTCTATATAATTCGAAATAAAGTAAAAGAAGGCGCAGGGGAGCTGGCCCCGTCCAGCTATTGGGTATATAAATCGATATCTTTAGGAAAAGAAAATGTCAATCAAAGAACTTGTAAAATGCGATACATGATGGAGTGTATATATGATTGGGTCCGACCAAATTCAACTTGATATTCTTCTCAATTAGTTAAAATTTTGTAAGCGTTCTTACAATATCCATAGTAAGTCAGCTTTTAACTCCGGTTCAGAAAATCTAGCCCGGTCAAATTCTTCACCTTGTTTACTTGATTCCGAAAAATAAGGTGAAATAAAGGGTAGATTTAAATATTTAATTGCAAGACATTATATGACAAAACTGGGATGATTTATGGCATCGTAGAAATTAGTTTGTTTAAGGTTAATGTTTTTGTCTTTTTTAAATCTTTAGTCTTAGTTTGCGCCAATCTTTATTTATGCCAGATTTATAGACTGCTGTGAGTCACAGATCGTTTGCCAGTCTTTAATTAAAATGGCATAAAACTGAATTGACAGGCCGTTTGTTGGCCCAAATGACTGACTGGCGGTGAGAAATATGTATTTAATAAAGGTCACACACATAATTGTGTTTACACGCGTATTTATGGTTAATTGTTTTTATTATGTGAATGCCTTTGATGTGACAAACAAACACAAAACCTTTTATTTATGCGATCGACTTTTTTTCGCTCAGGTATTGTTTACTATTCCAATTGTAAAGAAACGAAATAAAATAATTTTTTCAAAACAACGGCTTTTATGAAATGAAAAATGATAGCTCACGAGCTTAACACCATACCCACGGGCGTATGATGTATGTGTTACTAATACAATCCATATTGGCTTGGTACAATTAATTAGCAATTAATTAGAAACCATTTAAATAGACTATTATTACAAATGATTTGCGTATAAATAAAAAATGTTTGTTGCTTTCATAGGAATAAAACTATCGTAGATGTGTATTCATTCTAATATCGATTTGATATTTGCTGCTATCAACGGTGGTGAGGTACGGTTTGCCATTTCAATAATGGGAATGAATGAAAATCCATACCTTTGAAGTGTGTGGATGCTTGTGGGGGTAGAAAACAGGTTTTAGAATTCCAAGATTCCTTTGGTAAACAATTACAGAGAATTATATTTTCACATAGGTTTTATGATAACATTTTCTTAGAAAATGTCTCTGAGAACTATTGGCATTGATTTAACATATAACAAATAAAAAAAGGCGGTAAGTTCGGCCCGGCCGAACTTTGGATACCCATCACCTCGGGTATATAGGTAAACCACCTTTCATCGAAATATATGGAGGGGCTTAACTTAACTCTCTGTCCCAAATTTCGGCAACATCGGACAATAAATGAGCCTTTTATGGGCCCAAAACATTAAATCGAGAGATCGGTCTATATGGCAGCTATATCCAAATCTGATCCGATCAGGGCCAAATTGAAGAAAGATGTCGAAGGGCCTAACACAACTCACTGTACCAAATTTCAGCATAATCGGATAATAAATGTGGCTTTTATGGGCTTAAGACTCTAAATCGGAAGATCGGTCTATATGCCAGCTATATTACAATCTGGACCGATCTGAGCCAAATTGAAGAAAGATGTCGAAGGCCCTAACACAACTCACAGTCCCAAATTTCAGCAAAATCGAATAATAAATGTGGCTTTTATTGGCCTAAGACCCTTAATCGGAGGATCGGTCTATATGACAGCTATATCCAAATCTAGACCGATCCGGGCCAAATTAACGAAGAATGTCGAAGGGCCTAACACAACTCACTGTCCCGAATTTCAGCAAAATCGAATAATAAATGTGGCTTTTATGGGCCTAAGACCCTAAATCAGCGGATCGGTTTATATGTTGGCTATATCAAGATATAGTCCGATATAGCCCATCTTCGATCTTAACCTGCTTATGGACAAAAAAGAATCTGTGCAAAATTTCAGCTCAATATCTCTATTTTTGAAGACTGTAGCGTGATTGCAACAGACAGACGGACGGACATGTCTAGATCGTCTATACTTTATAGGGTCGGAAATTGATATTTCGATGTGTTGCAAACGGAATGACAAAATGAATATGCCCCCATCCCTCGGTGGTGGGTATAAAAAAAATATCAGAAGCCCTTTAATATGTCACGTTCGCAGTAAACGACTAGCCAAGGTGTAAAATGTGTTCATAAAAATTATTTTTGCGCTCCAGTACCATGCATCGGCGTATAACTGAGGCTTCTTTTAGTCCAAGAAGTGAAACTGAAGGAGAGATTTATATGAAAGCTGTGGGCCGTATGAGAGCTGCTATATGTAAACGCAAATTTGTACTGCCAAAAATGGTTTAATAGTTTTTCAAAGTTTCCATCAGCATGATTTATACGCTTTTACATTCGCTAAACCCAACACTTTTCCACTCCGATTGAGACACCTCCAAAAAGGTTATTAAACGTTTCAACAGCATTTCCTGGCGACAAAAGTCATTGATCACGCATTTTTATCTTAATGTGCGGGAAAAAAAAGAATGAATGCCCAGATAGAGCTGTACGGTGAATGATCCATCAATATAAGGTTTTGACCAGTCAAAAATACAATAATTCGTCCCCTCTTGTTCGTTCTTTATACCCTCCACCATAGGATAGGGGGAATACTAATTTTGTCATTCAGTTTGTAGCACCTTGAAATATACGTCTGAGACCCCATAAAGTGTATATATATTCTTGATCGTCATGTCATTTTAGGACGATCTACCCATGTCCGTCCGTCCGTCCGTTCGTCCCTCTGTCTGTCGAAAGCACGCTAACTTTCGAAGGAGTAAAGATTTTACAAATTTGCATTTGCAAATCTAGCTGCTTGAAATTTTGCACAAATACTTTTTATTAGTGTAGGTCGGTGATTTGACTGTAATTTTGCACATGGCGTTTTGGTATCACTTCCAATAACTGCGCTAAGTATATAAACCGATCTGGGCTCTTGACTTCTTCAGCCTCTAGAGGGCGCAATTCTCATCCGATTTGGCAGAAATTTTGTACAACGGCTTCTCTCATGACTTTTAACATATGTGTCTAATATGGTCTGAATCGATCAATAGCTTGATACAGCTCCCATATAAACCGATCTTCTGATTTTGCTCTTGAGCCCCTACAAGGCGCAATTCTTATCCGAATGAACTGAAATATTACACAATGACTTGTACAATGTTCAGCATTCATTTATGGTCCGAATCGGACTGTAACTTGATATAGCTCCAATAGCATACCAGTTCTTATTCAATATTCTTTGTTTGCCTAAAAAGAGATACCGCGCATAGAACTCGACAAATGCGATCCATCGTGGAGGGTATATAAGATTCGACCCGGCCAAACTTAGCACGTTTTTACTTCTTTATTTATCCCAATTCTTCAGGCAAACAAATTGTGATGTACCACTCAGAATTGAGCGTCCTATGTTGCTCAAAGTGCTTCTTCCACGAACAATTTTCGTTAGATTTGGCTTGACTTCAAAAGCCCACACGGTCGATTGTTTTTATACCCAGCACATAGGATGGGGGTATACTAATTTAGTCATTCCGTTTGTAACACCTCGAAATATTGATCTGCGACCCCATAAATTATATATATTCTGGATCCTCTCGACATTCTGAATCGATCTAGCCATGTTCATCCGTCTGTCGAAATCACGATAGCGGTCGAACGCTAGGTCGTTGGGGATTGCAAATGGGGCATATCGTTTCAGATTTGAATATAGCTCCCATATAATCTGATCTCCCGATTTGACTTCTTGAGCCCCTGGAAGCCACAATTTCTGTCTGATTTGGCTGAAATTTTGCACGTAGTGTTCTGTTATGACTTCCAACAACTCTGCTGAGTACGGTCTTAATTGGTCAATAGCCTGACAGAGCCCCCATATAAACCGATCTCATAACTTCTTGAGCCACTGGAGACCGAAATTTTGCATATTGTATTCCGTTATGACTTCCAACAACTGTGCCCCAAGTACGGTCTAAATCGGTCAATAACCTGGTATAGCTGCCATATAAACCGATCTCTCAATTTGACTTCTTGAGCCCCTAGAAACCTCAATTTTCATTCGATTTGGCTTAAATTTTGCACATATTGTTCTGTTATGACTTCTAATAAGTATGCCAAGTAAGGTTCAAATCGATTTTTAACCTGTATTAGCTCCCATATAAACCGATTTCCCGATTTGTCAAGTATGGTCCAAATCGGTATATAACCTGATAAAGCTCCCTTATGAACCGGTCTTTCGATTATCCTTGTTTGGTTCCTAGAAGCTTTAATTTTGCTGGTTTGACAGAAGCCATTCAACTAAATTTAGTTTGTATAAATTTTTAGCAGAATCCATGGTGGTGGGTTCCCAAGATTTGGCCCGGCCGAACTTAGCACGCTTTTACTTGTTTTTGTTTGTTTCGGGTTCATACGCATGTGAGATTAACTTTTCGGCGCACTAACCGACGCGAGCCTTTTGTTAGCTGTTGTCAAATTATGCGGAGTTCAATGAGATCAAACCTGTTTTTAAGACAAGGTGTTCATGGAATATCGAATGTATGCTGGTGGAAGAAATGCCCGAAGATGCCTCTACCTCATGGAATTTGACATTTAGCGAGCGTTGGCCCTGATTGAATTCATCGCCATACAAAGGTTGAAGTTCATCAATGTACTCTTGTCATGATAATCCTCGCCACAGCCGACTTATTTTGCTTTAAGCTCGCCGACGTCGTTTTCAACGAATAATCGTTTGCGGCTATTGAAACACTGTTGCCTTTAAAGAGTTGTTGGCCTAGAACAAGGGAGAGGTCCTCTTTTCTGTAGGCGTAGCTGTTAAAGGGTTTATATTACACAAAGTTAGGTTCGTTCAATATGCTACGTTTATGGTCTACGTCTGATACGGCGAAGCGAAACGTTACCCAGTTACAACAAAAGAAAAACTTCGTAATAATAGTATTTTTTGTGTCAAAAAATTTTCCAAACGATTTATTTTTATACCCACCACCGTAGGATCGGGAGTATATTCATTTAGTCATTCCGTTTGCAACACATCGAAATATCAATTTCCCACCCTACAAAGTATATATATATTTCGGATCGTCTTAAAATTCTAAGACGATTTAACGATGTCTGTGTGTCTGTCCGTCCGTCTGTTGTAATCACTCTACAGCCTTCAAAAATTGAGATGTTCAACTGGAATTTGGCACAGATATGTCTTTTTGATGCACGCTGGTTAAGTTCTTGAACGGGCCAAATCGGACCATATTTGGATATAGCTGCTAAATAGTCCGATTTTCCGATAAAGGGTCTAATGCCCATAAATGCTTAATTTTTCATCCGATTTCGAAATTTGAAACAGTGAGTAGTTTTAGGCCTACCAACATCTGACACAAATATGGTTCAGATCGGACTATATTTAGATATAGCTGCCATATAGACCGAGCTCCCGATAAAAGGTCTGAAACCCTTAAAAGCCCTATTTATTACCCGAATTCGCTGAAATTTGAAACAGTTTGCAATTTTAGGTCTCCCGACATCCGCCTTAAATATGATTTGGATCGGACTATATTTAGATAGAGCTGCTGTATAGACCGATCTCCTGATAAAGGGTCTGAAGCCCATAAAAGCTTTATTTTTTATCTGATTTCGCTGAAATTTAAAACAGTGAGTAGTTTTAGGCCTCCCGACATCTGACCCAAATATGGTTCAGATCGGACTATATATAGATATAGCTGCCATATAGACCGATCTCCCGATAAAGGGTCTGAAGCCCATAAAAGCCCTATTTATTACCCGATTTCACTGAAATTTGAAACAGTGGGTAGTTTTACGTCTCCCGACATCCGCCCAAAATATGGTTTGGATCGGACTATATCTAGATATAGCTGCCATGTAGACCGATCTCCCGATAAAAGGTCTGAAGCCCATAAAAGTCATATTTATTACCCGATTTGGTTCTGAGTCGATCCGTATCCTTATCAAAGGGTGTACCTCTGTTCAATATCTTTACTCATTAAAAAAAATGAGGCGTTTGAGCGTACGCCTTTGTAAGCTCAGGGCCTCCCACTCTCTGCCATAGTGAAGAGTCACAAGAGATAAACTAAGGCAACGCTTCTTTACGTGTAATAAAACATCTTTTACTGAAAAAGGATTTTGACTGGAAAGAATTTTTGGATTTAAGCGCGTAGAGCCATCCTCTACCGCTGAAAAAGTTATTAAAGGCTTTACCATAAACGTAGTGAATTTTTAATCTAAAGTTTGCAAATTCACGTCTAACGTTCAACTGCGGAGGTAAATGTTACTCAGTTTCTATAAAGAGTACATCTCTAGTAAAACAGATTGTTTGTTGCAGATATATTCCAAACGTTTTATTTTTTTGAGTGTAGAAAAAATGCTCGTATACCACAAACCAAATATCACAAACAAAAATGTTGCAACAAGAATTTCTATAGCGCATAGATTGTTTGCGTGATAAATCATATAGAAAGTGCCAACTTTATCATTAAAAGACTTTTTCTTCCCGAAAAGATTGTTTATGGCTAACGAATTATTTTTTTTCGCATGTACTATTAGTAAAAAATCAAGGCCGAAGTTTGACTTTTGGCCCTGTCACATGTTTGTCAAGGTAAAAATCATTGAACTTCTTCAATGACAATTTCATTTATTCTAAATTGAAAAAAGAACCAGTCCCTGTTTCTTCCATGGCGTTTATGTCTTGTTATCGCTTTCAACATTTTCCTGTTTCAAATCATAATTTGTATATAACATGTATAGGGAGTTTTGTTGTTTCCGATCTCCAAAAGTAAACCGACATTTTAATCTGATATAGATTTAAGAAAGCAAATAATGTGTCAAATCTGGTTTCGGTCACAGTGAAATAAATATAATTAAATTTCAAATATCACAATAAAATAAATCTTCCAATTGAGTTATTAGCATATTCTAGGAGATGTTTATTTGTTTATTTTCGCATACAATTTAAAAATCATTGAACTACATTATTATGGAAGTTTTAATAATTTAACCGTAAACCAGATGTTGACAAAGTATACATAATTAAGATTTTTCTTCTGTATTTCCAGTATACTAATATATAAATTGGCATAGTTTTGATTTTAGATGATGCAACATATATTTACTTTTATTCGCAAAAGAAAATAAAAATAGTATACATGAGAGAATGTTGTAAATTTGGTTTTTCTCGCAGTGATTGACTATATTGATTTAACAGTTCAATTAATCTTATTCGAAACAAGTAAAAGCGTAGTAAGTTCGGCCGGGTCGAATCTTATATACCCTCCACCATGGATCGCATTTGTCGAGTTCTTTACGCGGTATCTCTTTTTAGGCAATCAAAGAATATTGAATAAGAACTGTTTTGCTATTGGAGCTATATCTAACTTTCGAAGGAGTAAAGCTTGGTGCTTGAAATTTTGCATAAATACTTTTTATAAGTGAGATTGTAAATGGGCCAAATCGGTCCATGTTTTGGTATAGCTGCCATATAAACCGATATCGGATCTTGACTTCTTGAGCCTTTAGAGGCCGCAATTCTTATCCGATTTGGTTGAAAATTTCCACCAAGTGTTTTACTTTAACTTCTAACTATTCTGCCACGTATGGTCCAAAACGGTTCCTAACCTGATATAGCTTCTATATAAACCAATCTCGGATCTTGACTTCTTGAGCCTCTGGAGGGCGCAGTTATTATCCGATTTTGTTGACATTTTGCATGAAGTGTTTAACCATCAACAACTGAGTAAAGTATGACCTAAATCGGTTCATAACCTGATATAGCTTCAATATAAATTGATCTCCTGATTATACTTCTTGAGCCTCTAGAGGGAGCCATTCTAATCCGATTTATTATTGGTCACGAACAGCCAAACCAAGTATGGCCCCCATAGGGCCATATAGCTGAAATAGGATTTTAATTCTTATCCATTATCTTTTATTTGTGTATAAAGAGATATCGGCCAAGGTTAGATAAGAGTGGCAGTCCTTTACAGACTCACTTAGACAATTTTTATGCCCTCCACCATTAAGCACGCTTAATTTTGAAGGAGTAAAGCTAGGTACAAATACTTCTTATCGGTGTAGGTCAGTTGGGATTGCAAATGGGTTAAATCGGTCTATGTTTTGAAAAGCTGCCATATAAACAGATCTTTGATTTTGACTTCTTGAGCTTGGCTCAAATTTTGCACATATGGCTGTGCCCAGTATGGTCTTAATCAGTCCATAACCTGATATAGCCGCCATATAAACCGATCTTGGGTCTTGACTTCCAGCTTCAACTTGATATAACTCATATGTATTTGAAGAACTTAGCACGCTTCTACTATTTTTTGTCAGCGGGTAGAGATAATTCATTGAAATTTGCGCTATCCAGCAAAAAAAGAATTTTGAAAATCGAACCACAAATGAAGATTTTCCAGACCGAACAATTTTGCGAAATATTGAGATGGCCGACTTAAGGGGCCTGCCAA
This sequence comes from Stomoxys calcitrans, assembly GCF_963082655.1. Taxonomy (NCBI): domain Eukaryota; kingdom Metazoa; phylum Arthropoda; class Insecta; order Diptera; family Muscidae; genus Stomoxys; species Stomoxys calcitrans. The sequence goes on along the minus strand of NC_081553.1, from coordinate 125,489,056 downwards.
GAGGCGTCCGTACCACCTAAAGCCTTGAAATTTTGCGCACGATCTCGGTAACCTCATGTCTAACCATTGCAAATTTTCAAGAGATATCTCTATTCATTCTCACATGACATATTTTTTACTAGCTTTTTTTCGGTTTTATCCCACTGTGCGGATGTATGTCCGTCAAAAGCACGCTTACTTTCGAAGGAATTAAGCTAAGCGCTTGATATTTTGCACAACTACTACTTGATAGTGTAGGCCAGTAGCGACTGTCAATGGGCCAAATCGGTCCATGTGTTGATATATTTGCCATTTAAACCGATTCATTTGACTTATTGGGCCTCTAGAGGGAGCAATTCTCATCCGATTCGGCTGAAACTTTTAACAATGGCTTCTCTCTCGGTTCATAACTTGATGTACTTCCCATAAAACCCGATCTTCCGATTTGACTTCTTGGGCTTCTAGAGGGCGCAATGCTTATCCGATTCGGCAGAAATTTTACGCAATGACTTCTACTATGGAAGAATATGGTTCGAATCGGTTCATAATCTGATATAGCTCTAATAGCATAGCAATTCTTATCTATTATCCTTGTTTGCCTTTAAATAGATACGCTATAATTAGCACACGTTTACTTCTTATAGTTTGTTCTTTTATTTGCAACGCTAAGAAGGAGAAAGCTATCTCCATTGTTAAGTAAACTGATTTGCTACAAATTACTTTCTGATTCGATGTAGTGCACCAAATATTTGATTTTCCTTAATCGATACACCCATCTCTTATATATCTTGAATATATCGCAAAATACAGTGTCCCTTCGTCTTCGAACAAGTTTATATTGAAGGGCCTTAAATAAAAAGTTTGGCCTGGGAACTCTACGGACCGAATACTATCAGCCTAATATGGATTTTTTTACCCCCAGGCTGGCTGATGAACGGCGTTGTCACGCAGTTTGTTTAAAAGCTTGTCATTGGAATATTGGTGGCTTAGTTGTTGTCATGCACCAGTAACCGCCATTTCTTAGAGTTATAATTACAAACCCTTTTCACAAATATGCAAATTTTGCCTGTAATCATGTTGGCCTATCACTTAAGTTCAAATTATAAATATAAGCACCTATATTGATGTTGAACCCAAAATCCATAACGTAACCTTTCATTAAATTTCCTCTCTGCTTATCCGTTTAGAGGCTCACATCTGCATAAGGCGGGTGTTTTTTTTTAGAATGACAGAACTTTGAAAATCAAATCAGAACAACTTAATGAATGCAATTATATTTTAATGGCAATGCAAATGTTTCTATGAACATTTCCTTAAATAACTGAGACAAACTTCTCACGTATCAATGAGTGCTGTACAATTCAAGTTTAAACTCAATAATAAGGGGCCTCCATTTTATAGCCGAGTCCGAACGGCGTGCCGCAATGCGACACCTCTTTGTGGAGAATTTTATACATGGCTGCCATACCGATTGGTACAGTACCTCTCAAGTGTTGCGAGCATTAGGAAGGGATAACCACCGCTGACAAATTTTTCTGATGTTCTCGCCAGGGTTTGAACCCAGGCGTTTAGCGACATAGGCGGTCATGCTAACCTCTGCCTTCATGGCATCACACTAATTCTGTCGACTCAAATGAGTGACTTGACTGACCTTATGAAATCAACTGATTTTGACATCATTTTCTTTTGAAGGAGGATTAAGGTCTTGGAAGATTTTCAATATTACTTGACTTGGTCTATGTTTTAAAGAGTTTCAATGATGTTACAATATTTTGCTCATTTAGGTATTGCAAATGTCTCCTAAAACTTAGCTTCTTGACATACTTTATTATTGTACATTTAAATACCTATTGAGTGTAATGTTCTGTCACTCCAGAAAGAACTCCCCAAATAATATAATATGAGCAGGTATGTCTCCCTACAACTATATCCTTCTCTTGTAGATGTTGGTGCATGCAGCATTTAGCGAAGCCAGCACTGGCATTTTGCTCGCGAATTACATTGTTAATAGACTTCATGCACTTCAATTATAGTTTATAATTATTTTGCATCGTTTATTGAATTATTGATACAAATAAACGATTTCAGTGTGATTAGGCGGGAAATGGCAAACGCAACACCTCTTCAAACATCAAACGATGGCAGCGGTAACGGTAATAATAGCAACAACACTTTTGTACTTTACATCATTGGAGTTAACACCGTTATTACAAGTATGGCTGCATGACTACTACTTATGCAGAGGTAATCGAAAATATCTTTTGCTCTCAAACATATGGCAGTGAAGTGTAGGTCTTAAGTAACCGATTATGGTAAATTTGATGATAGTAACAACAATAACAGGATAAAATCAGAGAAAGATGGATCAAAAGCCTTTCTCGTCGATACTAAGAATCAGTATTTAAACTGTTATCTACAAATTTTGTCGCACTGCAACTGTCAAAGGAAGCAAAATTCATAGGTCCAATCCACGATATGAATTTATCTTTGCGCTATCAATCGCCGTAGGACCATCTTGCTGTATATAGCAAGATTTGTTCCCGAGAATTATCGAATATTCAAAGACCAGTCTCTGTCGGGATCGCGAGATCAGTGAGGTCCATAAGGTTTTAGTTGGAGGGAACTGGGTCTGCTAATAAAATATAGGTACGATTATGGCTCCATTTTAGAATCGATAGAAATTTAGGGAAGACGGAAGAAGGACTCATACTACCTACTATTGACACATATTCATTATATGATCTTTAGGCTACGCATTTCTAAGATTGTGCATAGAATACTGTTATCTCAATCTTCAGAAGTGGTTCCAAAGTGCAGTTGGATTGAGATTGGGGATCTACTCGTACATAGTTGAAATCATCATATCGTTGATGGAATGTGTATGGGATGTATACAATCATTTGACACAACAAAATTCTAGACACGAAGAGACCAACTTCACACGCGCGTAATTTATCGAACTTGTAAACGAAGTGGCCAGTGTGAATGCGGGTCAAGGTCTGTCTATTTAACATATGTATACATGTATTGGTTGACCCGAAAGGCTTCGGGTTAACCAAGTTTATTGACGGCAGTCCTCTGGCCTTCACTGCCAACTCGTCTGCTATTTCATTCCCCCTTACTCCGCTATGACCCGGCATCCAAACGATGCGGATTGTGCCATCCTCAGAGTAGGCGTTATTCTCCTTGTTACACTCCAAGATTGTTCGTGACCTTACCGTCCTAGTTGTTATTGCCCTGATGGCTAGTTCACTGTACAAAAAGATGTTCACACTCGACGTTCTAGGGTGAAAACCATACCACCTCACGCATTCCGTGATCGCCCGGATCTCTGCCTGCAGGATTGTATTATGGTTAGGCAGTCAAAAACATATCTCAGTCTCTGTACCCTTAATGTAGACCCCAGGTAGAACTGGAAATTCATCGATGGAACGATTAATATTTTTTCTGTGAATATCGGTTGATATTTCTCCTATGTATGCTATCGGCAAAGTAATTTTTTTATCCGACTGGGCCAAAAATGATATTGCTTCCCTTAAATCGATCTTCTGATTTTTACTTCTCATTTTCATTTGATAGGTGATGGGAAATTAACGATAGTATCGATACTATCGATATTAATTATTAGAAATATTGGAAGTATCAAATGTTGAGATTATCGATAGTTTACCAGCTGTACCCCTAGGCCCATTCTGTCCTTTAGCTTTGATCCATCTGTATAGCATGATCTCCCTGGTAGAAATACCAGGGTTCCGTCAATCCAAGACTGTGCCGCTGGCAGCAGTGCCTCGCGTTCGACCTTAAGTGCCATCTCAGGTATCCGGTCGGAAACCTCTTCTTATCTATCTGGGTTTCCTATCGTCGTCTCGATTACACCGCGATGGTATGACCTGCTTCTATCCTCTATCCATTCTCCTGTCTATATTGTGCCAAACATCTGTGAGTCTTCTCAGTATTGTCCTTCCTGTCCAAGATAACTCCTATGTATTTGACCTTGACAGATATCGAAATCGTTCTATTGAGGATATGTGGTGCCTCCAATTGGCCCACCTTCGTCTTTCTCTTGAACAGGCAGGTTTCAGTATTCATACAGTCGTATGTTATCTGCAAAACCCTTTCGGCCCTTCTGCATAGCTGATTCGGATCCTTATCTCTTAGAAGTATCATAACATCGTTTGCATAGCAGACGGGTTCAAATCCCTCCGCAGTCATCGTCCGTAATGAGTAAAAATGACGTAAGGCTTATAGGTCTGCAGGCCTTTGGTGTCGCATAACTTGCCTTGCTGTGCATGAGTGTAAATACCACCCTTGCCTCCTGCCGGATTTTCGGAGTATATGCAAGTGATAGGCACGCTGTGAAAATAGTGGTCAAAAGGGGTGCGCAATAGTCGGCCTCCTTCTGTAGTAACACTGGATATATTCCATTAGTTCCGGGTGACTTAAATGTTTTGAAGCTCCTCGAGGCTTCATTTACCATAAACTCTGTAGTAATAAGCCTTCCATCAATTTCATTATTCCAAGATGCAGGTGTCTCCGTGAGTCCCGTCGTATCCTGTGAAAAATGCGTTTTCATCAAAATCCTCAACATGTGTATTCTTTGAACCGCTTATAATACATATCGCAACCGCTTTTTCACGACGTGCTCTGTTGTAAAGTCTGCGGAACTCTTTCCCAATGTTGTGAATTTTTCCGGTCATCCCGCGTTTTTCTTGATTTCCTTTCTCGAAGAGGACAACTATCATCGAAAGACCTAGCGGTGTTACCAATATTATGTTATTAGGTCGTTAGTATTCAAGAATTCTGCCAAGGCCTAGCCATGCTTTTTAGTGTTGGTACTACCCCACGAAAAGTGGTGAGAGTTCGCATCGCACCCTATTAGTACCTCGTTTCCTGTCTGTTGCGGTGTCAGAAAGTCAAAAGGCAGATAAAGTGATGTCAGGTTGGATCCAACGTCTCCCTGTCTCATCAAAGTTGCATCCGACGTTGACAACTCTGTAGAAAATACGTTATTTACAATTATGTGAGTTGTGATAGGCCCTTCGACATCTTCCTTTAATTTGGCTCGATTTAAGATTTTGAGCCCACAAAAAGCGCATTTATTATTCGATGTGTTAGGCCCTTCGACATTTTACTTCAATTTGGCCCAGATCATTCCAGATTTGAATATAGCTGCCATATAGATCGATCTTTCGATTTAAGGTTTTGGGCCCATAAAAGGCGAATTTATTGTCCGATGTCGCCGAAATTTGGGACAGTGAGTTGTATTATGCCCTTCGATATCTTTTTTTCAATTTGGCCCAGATCGGTCCAGATTTGAATATGGCTGCCATATAGATCGATCTCTCGGTTTAAGGTTTTGGGCCCATAAAAGGCGCATTTATTGTCCGAGGTCGCCGAAATTTGGGACAGTGAGTTGGGTAAGGCTATTCGACGTTTTCTACAACTTGGCCCAAGTCGGTACAGATTTGGATATAGCTGCCATTTAGACCGATATCTTGATTTAAAGTCTTGGCCCCCATAAAGGGCGTATTTATAATCCGATTTCACTGAAATTTGACACAGTGTCTTATGTTAGGCTTTTCGACATCCGCGTCGTATATGATTTAGATCAGTTTATTTTTATATATATCTACTAAAAAGACCAATATTGTATTATACACAATTGAACAATGACTTGTACATATTAGCATTTGGCTCAAATCGGAACATATTTCGATATAGCTGTTATGGGGCATTAGGTATGCATTTTTCTCCGGATTCATCGGAAAGGTGGTTTACATATATAGCCGAGGTTGTGGGTATCCAAACTTCGGTTCGGCAGTACTTAACGCCTTTTTACTTGTTTTTATACCCTCCACCATAAGATGGGGGGTATACTAATTTCGTCATTCTGATTGTAACTACTCGAAATATTCGTCTTAGACCCCATAAAGTATATATATTCTTGATCGTCGTGAAATTTTATGTCGATCTAGCCATGTCCGTCCGTCTGTCCGTCCGTCTGTCTGTCGAAAGCACGCTAACTTCCGAAGGAGTACAGCTAGCCGCTTGAAATTTTGCACAAATACTTCTTATTAGTGTATGTCGGTTGGTATTGTAAATGGGCCATATCGGTCCATGTTTTGATATAGCTGCCATATAAACCGATCTTGGGTCTTGACTTGAGCCTCTAGAGTGCGCAATTCTTATCCGATTGGAATGAAATTTTGCACGATGTGTTTTGTTATGATATCCAACAACCTTGCCAAGTATGGTTCAAATCGGTCGATAACCTGATATAGCTACCATATAAACCGATCTTGGGTCTTGACTTCTTGAGCCTCTAGAGTGCGCAATTTTTATCCGATTGGAATGAAATTTTGCACGACGTGTTTTGTTATGATATCCAACAACTGTGTCAAGTATGGTTCAAATCGGTCCATAAACTTATATAGCTGTCATATAAACCGATCTTGGGTCTTGACTTCTTGAGCCTCTAGAGGGCGCAATTCTTATCCAATATGAATGAATTTTGGCACGTAGTATTTTGTTATGATATCCAACAACTGTGCCAAATATGGTTCAAATCGGTTCATAACCCGATATAGCTGTCATATAAACCGATCTGGGGTCTTGATTTCTTGAGCCTCTAGAGTGCGCAATTCTTATCCGATTGGAATGAAATTTTGCACGACGTGTTTCGTTATTATATCCAACAACTGTGCCAAGTATGGTTCAAATCGGTCCATAACCTGATATAGCTGCCATATAAACCGAACTGGGATCTTGACTTCTTGAGCCTCCAGAGGTCGCAATTATTATCCGATTTGCCTGAAATTTTGTACGACGGATTCTCTCATGACCATTAACATACGTGTTTATTATGGTCTGAATCGGTCTATAGCCCGATACAGCTCCCATATAAATCGATCTCTCTATTTTACTTCTTGAGCCCACAAAGAGCGCAATTTTTATTCGAATTGGCTGACATTTTACACAGGTCTCCAACATAAATATAATTTAATTGTGGTCCAAACCGGACCATATCTTAATATCGCTCTAATAGCAGAGCAAATCTTTTCTTAAATCCTTTTTTTTTTGCCTAAGAAGAGATGCCGGGAAAAGAAATCGACAAATGCGATCCATGGTGAAGGGTATATAAGATTCGGCCCGGCCGAACTTAGCACGCTTTTACTTGTTATTACTAATCTGAACACCTCTGTCAAAGTACATCGTAATTGGTTCAAAATTAGATATATATCGTGTATATAATTATATCGCCCAATTAAGACGCGTAGGCTGGGTGTAATCAGTTATGTAGTCGGTACCGCCCCTTTTTTGCCTTGCTTAATTTTGGTTTATATACTTTACAGTTTTGTGTGTACTTTCCGCGGTAGGAAACGTTCTTGGTACTTGTAATTGTATTATGTTCCAGTTTACTATAGTGTCAATGATAATAAGACAGAAATATTTGAAATAACTATGGCAAATATTCACAGCCATATACATTTCGTATGCATGTTACTGTTGAAATCCAACGAAAAGTAACCGAATACCTTTAGCAACACTATGCCATTATGATGAGTGCGAACAGTAAGCTTATAAAATAGTCATTAGCATAAATTTTAGCACCCGTTTATTAACACGTTACGTACAAATATTCAAATGTATGTATGTATGTTTGTCATAGCGTATTTGTGTACAAAATTATGTAAATGTATAACAAAAATCATACATACATCGATGCTGAGAAGTCAAATACCAAATTTGGCAACATTTATAATCATATTGAAATCAAGATACATATATATTATAAGTTCACAAGTTATTTTTACTGGATCCAGGGACTCAAGCTTTGAGAAGATTTGTTTAGTTTTACTAATAGGTCACATGGATTACAGTAGGATCAATGAACTTTCTCTAGTACTATTGTGTAGTTAAGCCAAGAAACAAGTGAACTGACATGGATGTACCATTAGCCCCACAAAGCTGTAAATAAATATGATATTAATTTGAAATTTGTCCACAACTTAAAATGTTTTAAATTCCGCTGGACTGAACTTTGGGTAAAAATCACTAGGTTATAATAGTAAAAGCGTGCAAAGTTCGGGCGGGCCGAATCTTATATACCCTCCACCTAAATCGCATGTGTCGAGTTCTTGCCACGGTATCTCTTTTTAGGCAAACAAAGGATACAAGAAAATAATTGCTATGTTATTGGAACAATATCAAGTAATGGTTCATTTCATACCATAATTGAACTGAATATTGGAGACCATAGTAGAAGTCATTGTGTACAATTTCAGCTAAATCTAGTAAGCATTGCTCACTTTAGAGGCTGAAAAAGTAAAATAGGGGGATCGGTTTATAGGTGAGCTGTATTAGGCTATAAACCGATTCATGCCATATTCGACACGTATGTTAACGGTCATGAGAGAAGCCGTAGAGGCTCAAGAATTCAATATCCCATATTGGTTTATATGGCAGCTATCTCAGATTATAGACCGATTTGGACTATTCTTAGTACAGTTCTTGAAAGTTATAACAAAACACCTCATGCAAAATTCCAGCTAAATCGGATAATAATTGCGCCCTCAAGTGGCTAAAGAAGTCAAGACCCAGATCTGTATATATGGCAGCTCTTGAAAGTGATAACAAAACACCTCATGCAAAATTTCAGATAAATCGGATAATAATTGCGCCCTCAAGTGGCTGAAGAAGTCAAGACTCCAGATCGGTATATATGGCAGCTATATCAGGCAATGGACCGATTTGAACCATTCTTAATACAGTTGTTGGAAGTGATAACAAAACACATCATGCAATATTTTAGCCAAATCGGATAAGAATTTCTCCCTGTAGAGGCTCAAGAAGTCAAGATCACAGACCGGTTTATATGGCAGCTATATCAGGTTATGAACCGATTTGAACTATTCTTAGCACAGTTGTTGAAAGTCATAACAAAACACCTCATACAAAACTTTCAGCCAAATCGGACAAAAATTGCGTCAAATAGGGAGATCGATTTATATGGGAGCTATATCAGGCTATAGACCGATTCGGACCATACGCCGCACAATTGTTTGAAGTCATCACAGAATATTACATGCAAAATTTCAGCTAAGTCGGACAAAAATTGCGGCTTGTAGGGGCTCAAGAAATCAAATCGGGAGATCGGTTTATATGGGAGCTACAAGCTGGACCGGGCCCGCTCCACTGCGCCTTCTTTTACTTTATATGGAACCAAATTGTTCTTGGAATATTTATTTTCGACAATTAAAGAGCTTTTAGTGAAATACCATGCTACGAAAATATTTGGTTGCCCAAAAAGTAATTGTGGATTTTTTAAAAGAAAGTAAATGCATTTTTAATAAATCTTAGAATGAACTTTAATCAAATATACGTTTTTTACACTTTTTTTCTAAAGCAAGCTAAAAGTAACAGCTGATAACTGACAGAAGAAAGAATGCAATTACAGAGTCACAAGCTGTGAAAAAATTTGTCAACGCCGACTATATGAAAAATCCGCAATTACTTTTTGGGCAACCCAATAGTATATCGCTTGACAAATAGTTTAACAATATAAATGTCTTTATCTGAATCCCATCTTAATTGGTTTACAAATTTATGTTCGGATGTAAGGTGTACTCCATTCTTAAAATACTTTATTTTAGCCCGATATTCTAAGATGTCTGATTTGTGAATATTTTCGGGGATGAGGTAGTCCCCCCATATTTATGTTTGTGGGGTATTTTGGGAAAGGGGTAGACCACCAGAAAATTGGTCCCGAAAGTGGATATCAATTCATGCTCTACCCCCCAATTCCTTTCATTTAAGCCCCACATTGAGATGGTCGGTAAATATACCCGATTTAGGGGTGTTTTGGGGAGTGGAGTGGTCTCCCAAACACTAAGCCCTCAAAATATATCAGCAACGTGCTCTATTGAATTTGAAACCCATATTGCCATTGACCTCAAAATTGGACATCAAACTCATTTTCTTATCTCAAATACCATTCACTTAAAGCCCTTATTGAAAAAGCCAGCAAATATGTCCGGTTTGGGTTATGGGCCCCACAAAACTATGAATATCGAGCACCACTGTCATGAAGACCCTAATTGTCTTGGTGAGCAAATACGTCCTACTTGGGGGTAGTTACGGTGATGGGTCCCCTAGATAGTTAGTCCCGAATGTCGATGTCAGATTCATGGTTTACTCCCAAATACCCTTCATTTGAGCTCCATTTTTCCTTAAACGGCTAACATGACCGGTTTGGGGGATGGGGCGGCCACTCAGTGACTTAGCTTTGAAAATATATATCAGATTCGTGTTCTACTTTAAAATACCTCTTATTTGAGCCTCATATTGCAATGGTCAGCAAATACTTCCTATTTGGGTGGTGTTATGGGGGTGGGGTGGCCCCATAGAAACTTCTCCCGAACATCGATATCAGATTAATGCTTTACTTCTAATGACCATTCATTTGAGTCCCATATTGCTATGGTCGTAAATTTGTCTTCTTTGGGGTATGTTCTCGGGGATGGGCGGCCCCCCAAACACTTGGCCCCACATCTGGATATCAGATTCGTATCTACACTCAAATACCTTTTATTTAAGCCCTATATTGCCATGGTCAGTAAATAAGTCCTGTTTGGGGGGTGTTTTGGTAAAGGGGTTGACCCCCACACACTTTGTCCCAAATTTGGATATCAGATTCGTATTTTACTCGCAAATACCTATCATTTGAGTCCCATATTGTCCTGGTCGGTAAATATGTCCGATTTAAGGGTGTTTTAGGTTAGATATGTTTTCTTATCTTAAATACCTTTCATTTGAGTCCCATATTGTCGAGTTTGGTGTATGTATGTACTTGGTAGGTTTTGTGGTGGGGCGCCACCCCTAGGTACCCCATCCGAAATTTGAATACCAAATTTTTGTTTGTAGGTTACTATAAGCACACAAAATTTTGCTTAAATCGCACCAAATCTCTGAGATCTGTCGTTTCTGAAAATTATGGTAAGGGGGAGGGTCTGCTCCCCCTTTAGATGTAAAAAAAATGTAGTACCCTATTTTCACCACGGGATCATTATGCACACACAAACAAACAAATAAACACCAATTGATTTTTATACATAAAATATCAGGTTTAACAAACATATTTTTACTTTAAGAAAACTTTCATACCGACCTACGTAGAGATTCATTCATGCATGTGCCGCTGATGGCAATAAACAATGTTGTTTCGTGAATGATGTCGATGTTGACGTTTTAATTGACTTACTTTTGATGTGTTTCATTTCTCATGTTTTTCTCTCTTTTTTAGTTTTTCTTACAGATCGTTGCAGGGAGACTCACTGTCAATTGAGAGGAGGCACAAAATACCATAGCAAAAGCGTTACATGTGCTCCAACAAAAATAAACAAAACAAAAAGTGAATCATCTCGGAAAACAAAACTAAACTGAATTGGAGACCCATAAAAAACAACAACAAAAGCAACAGCAATTAACCAGTGTAGCAGTCAGCAGCGACTGAGAGGCGGGCAGCAGAACAGCGTTCACATAAATTCTCCAAAAAAACACAAAGCATTTTTTGCCATCGCTGGAATCGCTGCATGAAGCGATCTGCGTTCATCACCATGGCAGTGATCTACAGGTAATTCAAGTAAAAGCAACAACCGAGGCGCGGCAAAAAACAAAACCAAAAACGTTTAGCAACTGTTTTTCTTTTTTTGAATTTCGTATACCTACAACCGGTTGGTTTAAAACAAATCGTTAAAAGTGCTCGAATTGAATTAAAATTTTGGCAAAAAGTTATTATACAATTTGAGAAAAAGAGGTATACAAAAACTGTGAATTGCAATTCATTCGTCATACGAAACTACGTATGTGACAAAGTAATTAACACGGGGCTATATCGAATCGTTTTGTATGGATTTGTTTCATTACTATGCCTGCGATGTTTTTGGAGTCTTAATTATGTGTTTCAACTAATCATAGAGCCCAGAGGAAGGTTACCTCTGGCTTCTTAAGTTTTCACTTTTTCATGTGACTCCCTGGGAATAAATTGAGCCATTCAAATTTGGCGTTTGCGTGAAAACGTGTTATGGGTTTCAAATACGCTTCCACAAAAAGTACCTATAGTGCGCTCTCTTTGTTTATATTCCCATGTTTACCTTCAAAGATAAGACTTAACAACCTTTTTTTTCGCCGAACCACTTCAATAGAGATAGAGGCTGTACGATGAGGGGAGGAGTGATGCAGAGTGAGCGGTAGAACAAATAGTGCTACACTTGTGAATCTTATTTGAGATAAATTTTTTATTTTGAACACAATTTGAATGAGTCATTTGCCGGGAAGTGGGGGATTTTCCCCCAAATAAGGCACAAACGAATCTTCTATCTAAGGTGGCAAGATTTACGAGATAACTTTGAAAGGCAAAGAAACGAATGAATGAAAAGATCTGTTGCATTAGAATTTCGAGAAATTTTTAAATTGAATAGGAGTGTGTGTGTGTGGGTTTTTTTTTATATTAAAACAAAAACATGTAAAATCCTGACCAAATATTTTGAAAAAAGATAGTAACAAAAAAATTTTTGTTTTGAAAAGAAGGTGTGTCTAATTTTGGATTTTGCTGAAATTTGGAAAAATTAGTTATAATATACCTACTCATCAAAGACAAATATAATCCAAATAGGCCCCCCTCCCCCTTACCATAATATTCAAAAACTCCAGATTTCGGTGATGGGTGCACGGATATAAGAAAAGTTTTGTATGCCGAGTTTTGGTAAGACCGACAACACAAATTTTTTATACAACTTTGGCGTCAAATAACCTGGGGGGATGCCCCATCCCAAAACCCAACCGAACGGACATGTTTACCGATTGGGAGGAGATGAGTATCAAATTAAAGGTATTTAAGAGTAGACTATGATCTTGGCATAAAAATGTCACCCAAAGTGTCGGGGGTCCCCCATTTCCAAAAACATCATCCAACAGGACACTTTAATCGCTTGGAGCCATATGGGTATGAAATGGAAGGTATTTAAAAGTGGAGTACAAATTTGACATAAAAACCACCCAGCAGGATAATTTTCCGATTAGGACAATATGGGACTCAAATTAAATATATTTGGGAGTTAAATACGAATATGGTATTAAAAATTGGGTCCAAGTACCTAAGAGGCTGCCCCAGGTTCAAAACCGCCCAAAATCAAAAGTGGACCGATCGGGACAATATGGGACTCAAATGAATGGTATTTAGAAGTAGAGTATGAATATGATATTTAAATTTGGGTACAAGAACCTAGGGAGCCGTGGAAAGCCCAAAACCGTCTCAAAAGTACCGCCAGAAATAAAAGTGGACCGATCGGGATAAAATGACTCTCAAATGAAAGGTTTTCGGGAGTAGAATACGAATAATTGTAAAAAAATGTTATGCAAATACCTAGGGCGCCTCCCCAAGCTCATAATGACAAGAAAAGCACCGCCCAAATTAAAAGTGGACTGATCGGGACAATACGGGACTCCAATGAGAAATTTTCGAGAGTAGATTACGAATATGTTTATAGAATATCAAAAATTGGTTGTAATTACCAAGGGACCGGCACAAAACCAAAACCGTCCCAAGTGGGCATATTAGACGATTATGATAATATGGGACTCAAATAAAAGGTATTCGGTAGTAGATTACGAATATGGTATTTAAAATGAGGTTCAAGTCATAAGAGGTTGCCTACTCCTCAAAACACCTCCCAAAATGTGAATATTTGTCAATCATGGCTATATGAGGTTCAATAAAATGTCTTTGGAAGCACGTAAACAAATTGTACTGGGGAGATACATATTAAAATAATTAAGAAACTTATTTTTCCCGTGCTGCTGATGTAGGTGCCGCCTTACGGTAACTCAAAAACACAAAATGGGTATGAAACTTTGGGGTCAAATAACCGCATGGAAGCCCTACCTGAAAATTCATCCCAACGGAGATGTTTACCGATTGGGACAATATGGGTATCTAATGAAAGTTATTTAAGGGCAAAATACGAAATTGATTTAACAATTTGACCCCAAGTATCAATGAGCCCGTTCCACCCCTACAATCCGCCCCAAAAAGGACATATTTACCGATTAAGGGCAATATGGGTACCATATGAAAGGTAATTGGTAGTTGAATTCGAAACTTATTTGAAAATTTGGGGTCAAGTCCCAAAGATGCCGCTCCATCCCAAAAATCTCGCTCAAATGGACATATATGCTGATCGGGACAGTTTGGTATCTGTTCTCGGGTCCCCCGGATATCAAACGAAAGGTGTTTAAAAGTTGAATATGATAATTATATAAAAATATGCGTCAATTCCCGGGGGATCGCATAATCGCCCTACTCCAAAATTATACGCCAAATAATGGACATGAATGCCAAACGGAACAACGGGATTCCAATGAAAGTCATTTGAGAGTTAAATACGAGTAAATGCAAACACTTATCGACGTAGCGAAGTAAGAAGGAGATCAGTATAGCTTTTGGTGTCATTACGGGATACATACGACTACGAGCTCACTTATGCAAACTCGGTGGGGCAAGTAATAGCATGTGTAGAGTATGTGGGGAAGATGATGAGACGTTGGAGCATATGAGATTGCCTGCCTAACAGACACCGGTACTTAGGTGGGGACACGGTGCCAGACATGATCCAACTTAGGGGAGTGGGTGGTATAGATAACAATTAAGGATTTTGTAAGTAGCACTTAATTCCTAACTTAACATTTTCTTGTTCGAGGTTACTTTTTAGTTTTTAGAGCGCACAACAAGCCGAATACTGGCTTAGGTATATGTCCATAGTGGCATGGGGCGGATTAATATCTGTACCCTTTTTTCAACCTAACCTAACCTATGGGTGTAGCGAAGCACTCCGGGTCAGCTAGTAAGACAAAAGAATATTCCAAACATTGGTTCACATTTTAGAGTATATTTCAGAAAGTTAGATTTTTCACCGATCTTAGTAAAGTCCACATGGAATTTAGAGTATATAGAATACGAGTTGGGGAGTGTGTATGGACATCGTAGGAAAGGTATAGACATTTGCTTTAAAATGAGGCGTCTTGGCTAAATATTGCGGTCATTTGTATACCCACTACCATAGGATGGGGGTATACTTATCTAGTCATTCCGATTGTAACACCTCGAAATATTTATCTAAGACCCCATAAAGCATATATATTCTTGATGCCCGCCCGTCCAGACAGACGTCTGTCGAAATCATGATAGCGGTCGAACGCGTTTTATTGAAAGACTTGTCTGAATTTGTGGATGTGAACAATTGAAACTCGTTAGGTATTTAAAGGCGATCGACAGTCTCCTGTGTCTGTGGTATAACCATGGATTAAAATGTCTGGGTAACCCCTTCATCAGCTTGTGGTCATGCTATCTCAGCTCCTGTATGGGGGTTGTTTTGAAAGGGTAGTATGAATATCGGTCCGATTTAAGTTTTAAGCTCAATGATATGGGGCCTTTTTTTCGTTGAGTCCGAACGGCTTGTCGCATAGCGACAAAACTTGTTAGAGAAGTTTTAATATGGAGTATACCTCACAAATGCAGCCAGCATAGTATCGTAAGGGGATAACCAGCGCTGAAAATTTTTCTGGTGTTCACGCCGTGATTTGAACCCATGCGTTCGGCGTCATAAGCGGACATGCTAACCTCTGTGCCACTGTGGCCTCTGACTTTCCTAAGAAGCCCAATAATCGTGAGGTTTTTTCTATTTGAGGTTTCGACACCCAGATAAATTTGTTAGTTAAAACAACAAAAGAGTTTTCTGTAATAACAAAAACCATTTCTGAAAATGGGACAGTAGGAGGTTTCAGTTGAAGGTGGCCACTTCGGCAGAGGTTAGCATGTCCGCCTAAGACGCCGATCGCCTGGGTTCATATCCCAATTTTATGGGCCATCAGTAATTTTTTGCTAAAACAGCAAACAATTTCTGCTGTTTTGAAATTGTTAGAGGTTGAAAGTAGTCTAAAAATGTTATCAAAACTTAAAAAAAATTGTATATTGCATTTCATCTCTTTACTTAGGGTCATATTTGTTTAGTTCACAATTTTATCATTTATTAAAGGCTTTTAAGCAGTCAAAATAACTACTAAAATCATATTCTCTACTTTTAAACATATTGTGCTTTTAAAAAAATTTTGTTTTATAAATTTTACAAATATTTGCACTTTTTTTGGCACGTTGCTAATCGGAAATCAATGAAAGGCAAAAGTCGGGGCGGTGCCGACTGTATAATACCCTACACCTATCCTATTAGTACAATGTGGGGGCTATATCCAATTCTGAAACGATTTTGATGGACCTCGGTGCATGTCTTCCTTATCAAATTTCGAGCAAATATGTTCAAAATTGAATTACTACTGTTGACAAATGTCAACACTATTGCAAATTATCCAAAATCGGACGAACATATATATGGGAGCTATATCTAAATCTGAACCGATTTCGAGAAAACTTCTGAGATTTGTGGTAGTCGTCGTCAAATTTTGAGACTATCGGACGAAAATTGCGACCTGTACTTTCTACACAAATCAACATGGACAGACGGACATAGTTAAATTGAATCAGGAAGTGATTCTTAGTCGATCGGTATACTTATCAATGGGTCTCTTTCTGTTCCTTCTGGGTGTGACAAACAAATTCACTAAGTTATTACACCCTGTACCACAGCAGTGGTGTAGGCTATAAAAATAGACTTGCACTGGATACAATTTTGCGTTTTATTTTTGTCCTTCACGGCTTGTCTATCCAGTACTAAAAAAAAACACAGCAAGTGTTTGCGTATTTTAGCAGACTTATTTTTCTGGGTGTAGAGATAAGCTATAACTTATTGTCAAGTATCTACACAAACTGAAATAACTGCTAACAATTTCAACCCTCACTATGTTCTCCTTTTATGGCCTTTTTTAGTTCTCTGATAAAATGTGATTGGATTTTACCATATTTGTAGCTAAAACCACCACATTGACTAACAATAATTATTTGTGAGTACTGATGATGTTGGCTGGTTTTGTATTTAATAATAAATTATTACTTTTATTACATGTTAACAAGTCAATGTAATGTGAAACACCAGTGGCTTTGACCTTTATTTCTATAAAAAGGCAGAAAAAATTATAATGTGGTAAGGGAAGAATTTATAGCATGGGTTTTGCTAATTCAAACTGTGGTCATTACGGTTATTTTTTCTGCAATAACACCAATACCAAACGTGGCGCGGAAATAGATATGGGTCCTTTATAAACTAATTTTTATACCCTCCACCATAGGATGGGGGGGGTGTACAAATTTCGTCATTCTGTTTGTAACACCTCGAAATATGAGTCTTAGACCCCGTCATGACACTTTAAGTCGATCAAGCCATGTCCGTCCGTCTGTCCGCCCGTCCATCCGTCCGTATTTCTGTCGAAAGCACGCAAACTTTCGAATGAGTAAAGCTAGTCGCTTGAAATTTTTTACAAATACTATTCATTAGTGTAGGTCGCTTGGGATTATAAATGGACCAAATCGGTTCATGTTTCGATATAGCTGCTATGTAAACCGATCTTGGGTCTTGATTTCTTGAGCCTCTAGAGGGCGCAATTCTCGTCCGATTTGACTAAAATTTTGCACGTGGTTTTTTGGTATCACCTTAAACAACGGTGCTAAGTATGGTTCAAATCGGTTCATAAACTGATATAGCTGGCATATAAACCGATCATGGGTCTTGACTTCTTCAGCTTTTAGAGGGCGGTATTCTTGTCCGATTTGGCTGTAATTTTACACGTGGTGTTTTGGTATCATTTTCAACAACTTTGCTAAGTATGGTTCAAATCATAAGATTTTGCAGAAATTTTGTAAAACGACTTCTCCCATGACCTTCAACATACGTGTCTAATATGGTCTAAATCGATCTATAGATTGATACAGCGCCCATATAAACCGATCTCTCGATTTTGCTTCTTGAGCCCCTGCAAGGCGCAATTCTTATCCAAATGGACTGAAATATTACACAATGACTACTACAATGTTAAGCATTCAATTCATTTATAGTCCGAATCGGACTATTCAGTATTCTTTATTTGCCTTAAACGAGTTACCGCGCAAAGAACTCGACAAATACTATACATGGTGGATGGTACATAAGATTCGACCCGGCCGAACTTGGCACGCTCTTACTTGTTATACCCACCACCATTGGGTGGGGGTATACTAATCTAGTCATTCCGTTTGTAACACCTCGAAACATTGAACTGCGACTCCACAAAGGATGTATATATTGGGGACCCCCTCGACATTCTGATTCGAACTAGTCATGTCCGCCCGTCTGCCGAAATCACGATAGAGTTTGAACGCGTAAAGCTTGTCGCTTGATATTTGGCACAGATACTTAATATCGATGTAGGTCGTTGGGGATAGCAAATGGGCCATATCGGTTCAGATTTAGATAAAGCTCCCATATAAACCGATCTCCCGATTTGACTTCCGTAGCTCCTGGAAGCCGCAATTTTTGTCCGATTTGCACGCAGTGTTCTGTTAAGACTTTCAACAACTGTTCCAAATACGGTCCACATCGGTCTATAACCTGATAAAGCTCCAATATAAACCGATCTCCCTTTTTGAGCCCCTAGAAGCCGCAATTTTTGTGCGATTTGAATAAAATTTTGCACGTTGTGTTCTTGTAAGACTTTCGACAACTGTGCTGAGTACAGTCCCAATCGGTCTTTAACCTGATATAGCTCCTAAATGAATCGATCTCGCGAATTATCTTCCTGAGCCCCTGGAAGCTGCAACTTTTGTCCGATATGTCTGAAATTTTGCATGTAGTTTTCCGTTATGACTTCCAACAATTGTGCCAAGTACGGCTGTGAATAACCGGATATAGACCCCATATAAACCGATCTCCCGATTTGAGTTCTAGACCCCCTGGAAGCCGCAATTTTCATCCGATTACGCTGAAACATGAACATGAAGTTCTGTTAAGATTCCCAAGAACTGTGCCAAGTACGGTTCAAATCGGTCAATAACATGATATAGCTCTCATATTAACCGATCTGCCAATTAGACTTCTTGATCCCTTACAAACCGCGATTTTAATCTGATTTGGCATATAGCGTTCTGTTATGACTCTCAATAACTGCGCCAAGTACGTGTTAATTCGGTCTATGACTAGGTATAGCTCCCATTTCTTAGCAGAATCCATGGTGGTGGATTCCCAAGATTCGGCCCGGCCGAACTTAGCCCGATTTTACTTAAGCTACTTCCATTTGGCCAAAATTTTGGACTTGAGAACACATCGAAACTTAAAGACATACACCAAAAAATCCATCAAACGATTTTAATGCTTGAGCTCGAAGAAAGTAAGGAGTTGTGCTTCACAATCAACTGTTTCAAATTGCCATTCCTTATTTTAAGGAAGCATTACATATTTTGTACAAATTAACTGTTTTGATATGAACTCCTTTAGCAGGCAATAAACTTGCCATTTGAGATCTGCATTGATTATTATTTGCAATGAGAAATGTTAGTCATTGAGAAAGTTTAATTTCAAACGTTTTACTTTATTTCTGAAGAAATTATTAAATAGCTTTTACTCCCATCAATGAGAAAATTATTTCCAAGCTATTACACCCATCTCTTAGGTATGTAAAACCTCAATACGATGTGTGGTTTGAGATTCAATACAAAATCGTAGTTATTAGAGTTTTTTTATGCAAAAATATACGTAGACCAAACTTCGAGCTCAACGGCTGACTTTGTATTCCCTAATTAAAGAGTATGCGAACACGTTAATAACAACTTTGATGGTGGATACCTATGTACATATAGCTTGCAAACATAAGTTTTTGCTGTTGGTATCCTCCTAATGAGCATATTTGTTAATGTTTCTAATGATTTTTCTTCACTTGTTATACAAAATGTTTTGGCTTTTATGCTGTGTATGTTTGTTTTTCCACATTTTCTGCACCGGAAGCCAAACTAAATTATTCCACTAGATTTGAGTTTATAGCATATAACAGTTGCACAAACACAAACGCAAACACGCACTCACAACCTGTCGATTTTAGGTCGATTTGTACATAAAATGTATTTCCTCAATTGACGAAAAGATAGGACTACAAATGTGGAGACTATATGGGCTAAGGTGACGCAATATTTCCTTACATCCACGGAACTGTGGAAGAGATATTAATGGTATAAGTGCGAATATTCACCATTACCTTAAATTGTTGGAGCGTTGAGAGCAAGAAATTGCTCATTACGAGCCAAATCAATGTATGTTTACTTAAAAATCCATCACCATACGAACCATATGTATGGTCACAATCGATCCATACACATGAACATTCCATTAAGGAACAGCGGCAAACTTCTCACATCTTAATGAGTGCTGTCCGATTCAAGTTTAAGCTCAGTGATAAGGAGCCCTCTTTTAATAGCCGAGTCCGACCGGCGTGCCGCAGTGCGACACCTATTTGTCGAGAAGTTTTAACATGGCTTTCATACCAAGTGGTACAGTACCTCTCAAAAGTCGCCAGCATTACGCCCCTCCTAACACACGAAAAAAGATTAGTTTTTATTAAAAATGTTTCCTTCATGGAAGGGTTTTGGTAATGATATGGCATTTCGATAGCCGAAAAAAATACACATTTTTCTTCACAAATGACTTCTAATTTCTTTTTATAAAAATTAATATTTTTATACTCCTCACTGTAGTATGGAGCTATACTAACTTCGTCATTCCGATTATAACACCTAGAATTTAAGGTTTAAGACCCCAAGTCGAATCCCCTTAATTGAATATTTTTTTATTGGAAAAATTTAAATTTAAACTTTTAAATACATTTCACACAGCTTAATTGAAAAACTGATTAATTGAAAAATCGCTTAATTGCAATAGAAATTTATGTAAAAAATACTATTCAAAGATATCAACTCCGCTTAATTGAAATCTTTTATTAAAAATGTGTTGCTTTGGTCAACGGGCTAGTTTCTAACTAGCTTTACAGCATCTATTCGCCCCATGCGCCCATTTTGGTTTACTTATCCCTAATTTTCAGTTAGGCGTAGTTTGGATAAGTGCAAATTATTTCCAGTTAAGCGATAAGGCATAAGTGTAGGACAACATCCACTTCACCACACTAATTATGTTTGAAACAACCCAAGTTGTGAAAGAGGAATGCTTTTTATACCCACCACCGATGGATGGGGGTATATTCATTTTGTCATTCCGTTTGCAACAGATCGAAATATCCATTTCCGACCCTATAAAGTATATTTATTCTGGATTAGCGTAAGGTAAAGGTAAGCTCGAAGATGCTGCGATTTCAGATTCATATAAAAACAAAAATTGCGTTGTAAAAATGTTTTCAGCTAGGCGGAATTTTTACAAAAGCGAATTAAATTGTACTGTATAACACCAAATGATACTTTTAATCAAGTTATACTTCTTCACTTTAGCGTATTACAGTTGTGCGGTTTCGACTGTATGTTCTTGATCGTAATAACATTTTAAGTCGATCAGCAGGACATACAAGTAACCCACAGTGGCAACTGTCTGCTTCGTAGGGGAGAATGTTCCCTATACTGAAAGCGTAAAATACCTCGGTGTTTTACTGGGCAGGAAATTTAACTTTAAATCAAATATTTTGGAAATGTAAAATTTCCCATGAACATTACATTAAGAAACAGGGTACATTTCTCTCACATCAACGAGTGCGGTCCGACTAAGGTTTGGTTAGGTTGATAATTGGGTACGAACCCCCCATACCATTATAGACATACATCTAAACCAGTAATCGGCTTGTGGTGCGCTCTAAATACTAAAAAGTAACCTCGAAAAAAAAAAAATAAGTTAGAAATTCGGTGCTACTTACAAAATCCTTAATTGTTTTCCATGCCATGCCTCTAAGTTGGTTCATGTCTGTTATAATGTCACCACCTATGTGCCGGTGTCTGTTGGGCGCGAAAGCAGGACAATGACATTGTCTCGCCATCTTGCCCGCATGCTCTACACATGCTATCACTTGTCGCGCCGATTTTACATAAGTGAGCTCGTAGTCCTATGTGTCCCGTCATGATATCAATAGCTATAATGACCTTCTTCTAACTTCCTTTCAGTAATAGCCTCATCTTCTCACGATCCGGATCACCCCATAGAATTTTTGCCAATCTACCGACCGTTTCGCTGTTCCACAGGGTTACATTCGCATTCGCGTTCGTCGCCCACGCACTTTTTTCGGACTGCGTCGAACCGAAAGGCTTCGTGTTAACCAAGTTTATTGAAGGCAGTTCTCTGGCCTTCACTGCTAAATCGTCTGCTTTCTCATTTCCAATTACTCCGCTATTGCCCGGCACCCAAATGATATGGATCGTGTCATTCTCAGAGAAGGGTTAATCTCCTTCTTACATTTCAAGACTGTTTGTTATCTTACCGTTGTGGTTGTTATTGCCCTTATGGTCTGTTTTCTGTCCGTAAAAATGTTCATACTCGACGTCCTCGCATTAACACCACACTACTTCACGCATTCTGTGATCGTTAGGAACTCCGCCTGCCGGACCGTATTATGATCAGGTAGTCTAAAACATATCTCCCTGGGTTCTCAATGTAGACCCCCAGCCACACTCTGTCCTTTAGCATTGGTTCATTCGTCTAACATGATCTTTCAGATGGCAATACTAGGGTTCCATCAATCCTAGACTGTGCCGCTGGGTGCAGTGCCTCGCATTCAACCTCAAGTGTTGTCTCAGATATTCGATCGGAAGCCTCTTCCATTCCTTCCAGGTTTCCTATCGTTACCTCTATTATACCGCGATGGTGTGAGCTGCTTCTATCCTCAATCCATTCTCCCATAGCCTTAAGTCTCATAGCCGCAGTGGCTGCCTCGCACTTAATCTGCGTGTCTTTGGGTCGGATATTTTATATTCTAGATATCCGGGTGAATATAATGTGTCTACCAACGCCCCCATACATGATCGAAGCAAACATGAGTAACAATGCGATCCAACGTTGTTTGGACGTGATGTCCCCCCTGGTTAGGAGCGGAACTAAAATTCCTTCCAATCTATGAGTCACGGCATCCAATTGATTATATGCAACACCACACCGAGCATCGAATACGATATTAGGTCTAAACCACAGCCACTCCACGTTTCTCCCAACTGGGGCCTCACCATAATCAGGCTGTAACCGAAGTTTCAGGGGCTCCTGACTCCCGTGGTACCAGATTAAGGACTCTGGTCTGACCACGTAGTCCAACTATTTCAGCTCCGAAGACTGCAACACAGTACAGAAGCTTTTGACTCACAGACCTTTTCGATGCAGTCTACTAACTCCTCATTCATCCTTCGTCTTTTACCTCCTTATCGTCCTTCATCCCCTTACCATCATTTATACCATTCCAACTATTAGACAATCACGAATCATTTATACACCATTTAAACAGCACTGTCGTACCCAGGAGAAACATTGTTAGGGAACATTCCAAAACAACACGTACCTGGGTAGTGTTAATCTTCCATTTCAGACCGTTGTGAATAGCTATTATTCACCTAATGGTTCCCCGTGGGGGCATGTTGATAGACAGAAGGTTGCAAGTAATGATTTCTGCAGAAGCTGTGAGGACGTCGGAGAAAAGGAGGATATAGAACATCTGCGATGTGTGCCACCTTTTCATTTCTTTGATAACTTGTCTGAATTAGTGGTTGTGTTGGGAGTTTTAAAGCTATGGCATACTGCCACCTAAACCTTATGCCCCCCTTGCTAAAAAAAGGCCCTTATCATTGGGCGTAAACTTGAATCGGAAAGCTCTCATTGATATACGAGAAGTTTGCCCCTGTTCCTGAATGGAATGCTCATTGGGCAAATTTTCTTTTGCAGGCTGAAATGTTGCACGTATTTTTAACAAAAAGATTGCAAAATTGGACATCTTATAACATACCTTAACAAATCTTAAATTCAGTTCAAACAAAACATGTCTACTGTCAAGTAGATGTCATAGTTCTTAAGGGGACTAAGGACAGAAGGGTGTTGTTGTTTTATACGTTCTTATGTTGTTACAAACCAATGGGGCGTTCTTTCATTTTGATTTTGCCCATTATAGAGTGATATGTGAAAAATTTCCCCTCATTAGATACACTAATTAACTGCATTAATATTTTGCGCAAGCAAATACAGTTTACCTAAGGTGTTGTCTGAATTTGTATGTGTGATAGGATAGCCCCCCATTATGTCATGTGGGTGGAGGGAAGCTTTAAAGGCTACCGCGCAAGTACTTATCTAACATTTGATGCTGCATTTAATTTCCAAATCTATGGGGTTTTCACAATTCAATGTTTTCATTCCCCTTGCCGGGAAAAATTTTTCAGGGAAAACTTTTTTCAAACGCTTCCATATACCAATTAACAGTCACATTATGTGTGTATATAAAAAAGTTCAAAACGATTTTATATAAAGGGTGATTTTTTTGAGGTTAGGATTTTCATACATTAGTATTTGACAGATCACGTGGGATTTCAGACATGGTGTCAAAGAGAAAGATGCTCAGTATGCTTTGACATTTCATCATGAATAGACTTACTAACGAGCAACGCTTGCAAATCATTGAATTTTATTACCAAAATCAGTGTTCGATTCGAAATGTGTTCATTCACCGTAACGTTGCGTCCAACAGCATCTTTGAAAAAATACGGTCCAATGATTCCACCAGCGTACAAACCACACCAAACAGTGCATTTTTCGGGATGCATGGGCAGTTCTTGAACGGCTTCTGGTTGCTCTTCACTCCAAATGCGGCAATTTTGCTTATTTACGTAGCCATTCAACCAGAAATGAGCCTCATCGCTGAACGGTGAATGAACACATTTCGAACCGAACACTGATTTTGGTAATAAAATTCAATGATTTGCAAGCGTTGCTCGTTAGTAAGTCTATTCATGATGAAATGTCAAAGCATACTGAGCATCTTTCTCTTTGACACCATGTCTGAAATCCCACGTGATCTGTCAAATACTAATGCATGAAAATCCTAACCTCAAAAAAATCACCCTTTACATACATTTAATAATCAGGCATGTGTTTGCTTCTAATTAAAATGAAAATATTCGAAATGTATTTTGGAAATTAGCAAAGTCTTATGTTTTTTGGTAAGCAATAAATACGCTTTCCTCGTTTTCTTTGTCGACATATACATAACTATTGTATTTAAGAAATTAAACAAATACATAAATCGAATATAATGGTATTTGAAACACAAAACAAAAATGTGAAAATGTGTGGGAATTTTTTTATCTTCGGTATCAGCCGACTGGACTGCTTAGTTATTATGGATAATTAATTATTGTAGATAGTTTGAGATTTGAAAACAAGAAGAGAGATCGGTTCATATGGGAGCTGTACCAGGCTATAAACCGATTAGAACCATATTTGAAATGTATGTTGAAGGTCATGGGAGAAGCCGTTGTACAAAATTTCAGCCAAATCGGATATTAATTCATATGGTTCATATGGGAGCTGTACCAGGCTATAAACCGATTTGACATGTATGTTGAAGGTCATGGGAGAAGCCGTTGTACAAAATTTCAGCCAAATCGGATAAGAATTGCGCCCTCTAGAGGCTCAAGAAGTCAAGACCCAAGATCGGTTTATATGGCAGCTTTATCAGGTTACTAACCGATTTGAACCATACATGGCACAGTTGTTGGATATCATAACAAAAAACGTCGTGCAAAACTTCAATCCAATCGGATAAGAATTGCGCCCTCTAGAGGCTCAAAAGTCAAGACCCCAGATCGGTTTATATCGCAGCTATATCAGATTATTAACCGATTTGAACCATACTTGGCACAGTTGTTGGATATCATAAAAAACACGTCGTCCAAAATTTCATTCTAATCGGATAACAATTGCGCCCTCTAGAGGCTCAAGAAGTCAAGACAAAAGATCGGTTTATAGGGCAGCTATATCAAAACATGGACCGATATGGCTCATTTACAACCCTATCCGTCCGTCTGTCTGTCGAAAGCACGCTAACTTCCGAAGGAGTAAAGCTAGCCGCTTGAAATTTTGCACAAATATTTCTTATTAGTGTAGGTCGGTTGGTATTGTAAATGGGCCATATCGGTCCATGTTTTGATATAGCTGCCATATAAACCGATCTTGGGTCTTGACTTCTTGAGCCTCTAGAGTGCGCAATTCTTATCCGATCAGAATGAAATTTTGCACGACGTGTTTTGTTTATATATCCAACAACTGTGCCAAGTATGGTTCAAATCGGTTCATAACGTGATATAGCTGTCATAAACCGATCTTGGGTCTTGACTTCTTGAGCCTCTAGAGTGCGCAATTCTTATCCGATTGGAATGAAATTTTGCACGACGTGTTTTGTTATGATATCCACTCACTGTGCCAAGTATGGTTCAAATCGGTTCATAACCTGATACAGCTGTCATATAAACCGATCTGGGATCTTGACTTCTGGAGTCTCTAGAGGTCGCAATTATTATCCGTTTTGCCTCAAATTTTGTACCACGGATTCTCTCATGACCATTAACATACGTGTTTATTATGGTCTGAATCGGTCTATAGGCCGATACAGCTCCCAGATAAATCGATCTCTCTATTTTACTTCTTGAGCCCACAAAGGGCGCAATTCTTATTCGAATTGGCTGACATTTTACACAGGTCTCCAACATATAATTTATTTGTGGTCCAAACCGGACCATATCTTGATATCGCTCTAATAGCAGAGCAAATCTTTTCTTATATCCTTTTTTTGCCTAAGAAGAGATGCCGGGAAAAGAACTCGACAAATGCGATCCATGGTGGAGAGTATATATGATTTGGCCCGGCCGAACTTAGCACGCTTTTACTTGTTTTTATATTTTTATACCCACCACCGAAGGATGGGAGTACATTAATTTTGTCATTCCCTTTGCAACACATCAAAATATCCATTTCCGACCCTATAAAGTATACGTATTCTTGATCAGCGTAAAAATCTAAGACGATCTTGCCATGTCCCTCCGTTTGTCTTTTTAAATCACGCTACAGTCTTTAAAAATAGAGATATTGAGCTGAAACTTTGCACAGATTCTTTTTTGTCCATAAGCAGGTTAAGTTCGAAGATGGGCCATATCGGACTATATCTTGATATAGCCCCCATATAGATCTTAGGCCCATAAAAGCCACATTTATTTTCCGATTTTGCTGAAATTTGGGACAGTGAGTTGTGTTAGACCCTACGATGTCGTTCTTTAATTTGGCCCAGATCGGTCCAGATTTGCATATAGCTGCCATATAGACCGATCTCTCGATTTAAGGTATGGGACCCATAAAAGGCGCATTTATGGTCCGATTTTGCCAAAATTTGGGACGGTGAGTTGTGCTAGACCAACGTAGCGCAGATGTTAGCATGTCCGCCTGTGACGCTGAACGCCTGGGTTCGAATCCTTGCGAGACCATTAGAAAAAATTTTCAGCGGTGGTTTTCCCCTCCTAATGCTGCCAATATTTGTGAGATACTATGCCATGAAAAACATCTCTCCAAAGAGGTGTCGCACTACGGCACGCCGTTCGAACTCGGCTATAAAAAGGAGGTCCCTTATCATTGAGCTTAAACTTGAATCGGACTGCACTCACTGATATGTGAGAAGTTTGCCCCTGTTCCTTAGTGGAATGTTCATGGGAAGAATTTGCAATTTAAGTTGCGTTAGGTTCTTCGAAAACTTTCTGCAATTTGGCCCAGATCGGTCCAGATTTGAATATAGCTGTCATATAGATCGATCCGCCGATTTAAGGTTTTGGGTCCATAAAAAGCGCATTTATTGTCCGATTTCGCCGAAATTTGGGACAGCGAGTTGTGCTAGGCCACTGTAGCGCAGAGGTTAGCATGTCCGCCTATGACGCTGAACGCCTGGGTTCGAATCCTGGCAAGACCATCAGAAAAAATTTTCAGCGATGGTTTTCCCCTCCTAATGCTGGCAATATTTGTGAGGTACTATGCCATGAAAAACATCTCTCCAAAGAGGTGTCGCAATACGGCATGCCGTTCGGACTCGGCTATAAAAAGGAGGTCCCTTATCATTGAGCTTAAATTTGCACTCATTGATATGTGAGAAGTTTGCCCCTGTTGCTTAGTAGAATGTTCATGGGACAAATTTGCAATTTGAGTTGCGTTAGGTTCTTCAACAGCTTTCTGCAATTTGGGCCAGATCGGTCCAGATTTGAAAATAGCTGCCATATAGATCGATCCGCCGATTTAAGGTTTTGGGCCCATAAAAGGCGCATTAACTGTTCGATGTCCCGAAATTTGGGACATTGAGTTGTGTTGGAGCCATCCACATCCTTCTTTAATTTGGCCCAGATCGGTCTAGATTTGAATATAGCTGCCATATAGACCGATCTCTCGATTTAAGGTTTTGGGCCCAAAAAAGGCGCATTTATTGTCCGATGTCCCGAAATTTGGGTCAGTGAGTTGTGTTAGGCTCTTAGACATTTTAATTTTTAGATATAGCTACTAAAAAGACCAATATTTTGTTATACACAATTGAACAATGACTTGTACCTATTAGTATTTGGTCCAAATCGGAACATATTTCAATTTAGCTGCTATGGGGCATAAGGTATGCATTTTTCATCGAATTTTGACGAAAGATGGTTTACATATATACCCGAGGTGGTGGGTATCCAAAGTTTGGCCCGGCCGAACTTAATGACCTTTACTTGTTTCAACTTGAAATTAACGCAACCTGAGTAGATATGTTTATGTTGCCTTACGCTCAATTAGAAACAAATTATTGTATATATTTATTACTTTTCAATATTATCGCATAATCTGTGCACCTTTGATTGCTTTTGCACAGTCGACTGATTGCCAAAGAGTTTAATGAAGCGATACCTATTTTATTATTAATTATTGAGAAATATCCACATGACATTGTGTTACTGATGACGACAACAATTATAATGCTGTTTAAATACTCATTAGGAGTATTTTGACTTGTATAAATAAAATTAATGATAATAATTAAAATGGCTTGGATAAAGATCTTTCACAATGCAAACTTGATATATAAAAATCGTTTTCGAATATGGGAAGCCTTGGTGAAGAAATTTATTAAATTTTTTTTTATTTATCTAAAGTATTTTCAAACTTCATATAAAGGAAAAATTGTATTTCCGTCTGTTTTTCTTTCGAGGCGAGTCAATGATCGGTAATCGCCACACACACCAACCACTAGGTGGCGCGTTTCGTCTTTGGTAAGAAGACTTTTGAAAAATTGTATTTCCGTCTGTTTTTCTTTCGAGGCGAGTCAATGATCGGTAATCGCTACACACACCAACCACTAGGTGGCGCGTTTCGTCTTTGGTAAGAAGACTTTTGAGCCATATCAGGTGTGAAGGCTCCAACGGCTGTAAGTTGGTATATGTATCGTATTTATTGCGAAAACGCCTCTATGTTAAAAATACCACATTACCCATGCTGGACAACCCTGTGCGCTCGCGGTTTCTTTCCCAATGCTTGTGTTTGCGCAAATGACAGATTTTTTGTCTACACAATTACACTACTCCGATGCACACACATGATTCTGTGCATCCATTGGAAGTTGTATTGATGGCTTTGAGCGCTAAATAACGGCAACGGCTCTCGCTGTTGCCCCGTGTGCCCAAGTTCGAACCCCGGCGGGCTCTGCCGATTCTTTCTTTTTCAAGATTTTTGTTGCCTGTTACGGCGAAGATCATTTTAATTTTATAATTTCTATTTGTTTCTCTTTCGAGACGACGTCAATTGTCGGAGATTTGCCTGCAATGTAAAATGAAAGTTAGAGATCACCACACACATCAACCACTATGGGACGCGATTCGTCTTTGGTGAGAAGAGTTTTCAACCTTATTTCATGTGAAGGATTCAAGGATCGTAAGTTGGTATTGCAAGAAAATCTCCGATCATTGACCTCGTCTCGAAAGTGAAACAAACGGCAATTGTAATTTGCTACTGCTTCCTGTTCGTTACATCGGCTTCGTGTTCGTTACGCTGTATTGAGTCTCCTGTCCCTGCACTGCCAGATGTTTTAATATTAGGTTCTTAGCTTGTCCTAGTCTTCTCAATATCGAGAAAATCAATGATGAAAGTCGTTGTCGGTTCACTGTTCGTTAGGCAGTATTGGGTCTTCAGCTACTGCACTGCCGACGCTTAATATTAGAACACCATGGCTTTAGTCTTAGCCAAGCTTATTCCTTCCTACATCTCTTCCCCATGGAAGGCCTCTCATTTCTCGAGACCAAACATTGGTTTTTCTTGTTTAAGTTCTCCTTCATGCTGTGGGGTATTGATGAAGATAGTCTTTTTTCTGTGCCGGGGGATGTCCATCTTTTTCACAAGGTCGAGTTTGCGCCCTCCCAGAGAGTGTGGAAATTTCCAACGAGCGGTATCAATACATTCTGCTGACGTAAAGCGTAGCATCAAAATGTCCCATACATACTTGCAGCTCATAATTTGTATGGGTGGACCCTCTCCAGAGTTCAATACATGCTTCCATAATCTGCTAGTTAACCAAATCCTCCACTTGAGACCGATGATCTGGTGGAATTCAACTGGATAAACTACTGATATCGATGATTGCATATGTCATGACTCGTCTCTGTTGTGCTTTTTGGCCACTCTGGTGTAAGAGAGCGTATTTCTACCTTTCTCAGCGATCCTATTTCCCTACCGTGATGACTGTGGCGTCCATTTGGAAGTCCCAGTTTCTTCATTCTTGTTCCGACTTTGTCTCCTTCTGTAGGATACTATTTGGAGTCTCCATTGTAGGAGGGTTGGCTTGGTCTTCCCCGAGTACTTGAAAACGGGGACTTTTTTTCAGCGCTCTACCAACCTCTACCAACATTCTGCACTTTCGCCTGATTGCGCTGCTGATGCATTCTCCTTAGTCTTCTCCGTCGTGCCCCGGATTGCTTTCTCGGACTTCTTCTGAGCTTAGCAAAGCCCGCGCACACTTCAGCCGTCATCCCGCTGACCTCATCTCTCCATTCGTCTGCGATGACTGTTTCATTGACACTGTCGCTGCCTGATTCTCAATTGGAAACACAACCTTTACTTAAAGGCTGGGAACGAATTGCGCATCCCTCTGTGCTATCTGTATCTACTTCATTCGTTAGTCTGACAACTAACTAAAGCATTACTCTGGACTACAGGTGACAAGGCACCCACACCTATAGGAGGGGCACACAATATACTACGGTCCGATGCCACCACCGTAGTTGTTGGGTTTTTGGAGTTCATTTTGAACCTACTCCTGAAAGGCTTTAAACGTTTTAGGTAACGGGTTATACCTATTACGAGATACAGATATTTATATCCTACACCACCACTGTGGTATTGGGTATTATAAGTTTGTGCATTTGTTTGCAACGCTAAGAAGGAGAAGAGCTAGACCCATTGGTAAGTATACTGATCGACTCAGAATCACTTTCTGATTCGATTTAGCCATGTCCGTCTGTCCGTATGTGAGTCTATGTATTCTTGTAATCAAAAAGCTGGTCGAATTTGTTGTCCAATCATCGCTTGTCTCTTTTTTGGCCCAAGGACGAACGCTATTGATTTTCATCGAAATCGGTTCAGATTTAGATAGAGCTCCCATATATATGTATCGCCCGATTTGCACTTAAATGGCCGTAGTAACTACTATTTTCAACCGATCTGCACAACATTTGGCATCAGTTATTCGGTTACTGATCTTAACATATCTGCAAAATTTCGTCAAAATCGGTTCATATTTAGATATAGCTCCCATATATATGTATCGCCCGATTTGCACTTAAAAGGCCGTAGTAGCTACAATTTTCAACCGATCTGCACAAAATAGGTCAGGGATTGTTTTGCTACTGATCTTAGCATATCTGCGAGATTTCACCAAAATTGGTTCAGATTAGGATATAGCTCCAAAATATATGTATCGCCTGATTTACACCTATAAGGCTGTAATAAACACAATTTGTAACCGATCTGTTTAAAAGTCGGTTCAAATTTAGATATAGCTATCATATACATATATATTTATATATTGCCCGAATTTATAATTGTAGGGTAGGTGTAGGGTATGATATAGTGGGCTCCGCCCGACTTTTGTCTTTTCTTACTGGTTTTCTTTAAGAAGCGAAATGAAAACAACTCTGCTCCACTCAACCGTTACTTTACGATCAAGTTTAATGGCTAGCAGATTAAATTTCAGCGTTTTAAATAATTAACTTCTAGTAAAATAACTCTGAAATTGATGGAAGACATGTTAACACATGCTACTTCACCTTCACAAAAATAGTGGTTTATGGAAAATGTATCAAAGACAAACCATTTTCTATAATTGTTCTAAAAGTGCAAAATTGAGAGCATGTATCAATTTTGTTTGCACTATTTTTTGTGGGGACCTTTCTTTAAATTTTCAGTAATAAGTAACAAATCGTAACAAATGAAAAAAAAAAATGATTTTGGCCTATTTATCATTTTTAATATTCGAAAGAAATGCAAAAAGTAGAACTTCCACTCGGTTTTGCTCCGCACTGTACATCTTGAAGATTTTATCAAGTTTCGTGATGTCTTTCTTCAAATATTGTTCCCAGCGAAGTCTTTTACTTTCCTGTATGCCTGAATCGTCCGGTGTGTTTTTAAATGAGATTCTGTTAAAAGATCATAATTATGAAACAACCTATTACCTGTTTGGAATTTAGTTTGATTTCTATATTGTTGAGATGTTATTTCCTATTTAAATAGCGGAAGATCAATCTCGTAGTAAATGAGAAGGTGGTGGGTATCCACTATTTTCTTCAAGCCAGTCAATGGCATTCCTTACAGGCTTGAAATCGAGAGTTTTTCGTACAATGTAGTGTGCTGCGTAGAAAAATTATGTATTCGTTAATCTTGGTGTTTTAAACATTAACAATCGAAAAGAAGAAATGAAAGTGAAACTCATCTAAACAGCTCAAACATCACAATACTAGTTTTTTTTCATTCATAGTATCTAATTTATTCATAATGTTATCAATAAAATCTTGTTTTCGATTCCGTTAATTTTTTTTAATTGTAATCATTTTAAGGGTTATTGGACAGTTTTGCAAGCTGTCAAACCTAAACACTGACTAATGTAAATGTAAACATAGTTGGATGTTCAAAAGGCGGAATTAATAACAAGATTTTAACGAAACTACGTGTAATTTATTAAAAAAAAAAAAACAGCAAGACATCAATCCATAAGTGATTAGTGTAAATAATTTAAATGAGGAGCACAACCAGTTTCAATTAAGTCAATGAACCGAAATTAACTTGAATGCTTGATACCTGTGAATATATAGAAACATCTATTTATTACATTTCCGAAAGCTGAAATTTCGGATTATACTCTCCAAAATGAATCATATTTTTCCAGTTTTTTGGATTTTTTTTTGTATTTATAAACAGAAATTTAAAATATAAGCCAAACTGATTTGTAATAATGCCTTTAATTTGGCAAGATAATTTTTTTGACCGAATTGGATCTTGTCTGATGTATTTGCAAAACTATATAAATTAGCAAAACTAGCACCCAAATTGGATAAGAATCAAAATATTGACCGATATGGACTATAATTGGCTTGAATATTGGAAGTCTTCGTGCAAAGTTAAAGTGTGGTCATAGCGGGAGATGTTTACATGAACTGATTCACACCATAGCAATCTCAACGGACGATTAGTTGTATTTATGTACTTCTTTAAAAGTAGAGTGCTTCAGACAGCCAACCAGCCGAGTAAACACAAGGAAGGACAGGGCTACAACGACTTAAGATGTCATGGCGGTTAAGAATATATGTATATACATTACAAAGTCTTTAACTAAATATGAATATGGTGGAATTAAGGTTAGGTGAGGTTTGTTTAGATTGAATAGGAGGATCCATGTCCCACCGGACATGCACAAACCTTGAAAACTTATGTTAGGAAATCTGAGCTTTTCCATGTTTCTTCGTCCTCTTCCATTGTATGCCAGCTCAATTTCGGTATAACGTCCGATCCCAAACGGTGGAACCTTTCCCTTTCTAAAGCTAGGCATTGGCATCGCACCTTCATTGTGCAACTCTATGTGTAGATAACGAAGGACGTACCTAACTCAGGCTCGGCACGCAAATGATGCAGATTGTGCCACAGATAGCGTTCGCGTTAATCACTCTTTTGCAATCCAGAATGGTCTTCGACTTGACTGCCCTGTTTGTCAACGCCTCAACTGCCATGTGACTATCAAAATCGAAGGTCTCTTTTTAGCTTTATACCACACCAGTTCACGCATTTCGTAATCAACAACTTTATCTGTAAGTTTATGGAACTGTTGTGGTCAAAATCCCAAAGCGCTGCTATTTTATGGATTTTTGTTTGCTTTCCAATCGAAATTCGAGACATGTATCTGTATCCTGTTTCTGTCTTTTCAATCTGTGTGAACCCATGACTATCTAGTTGCGGCAACTTCTTGGTCTCATTCAAATCCTAGTCAACATAGGCGGGTTATGTCTCAATTTTTCTGAAGGCAAAGAGGTAACGGTAAAATAAGTAAAAAGGCGTTAAGTTCGGCCGGGTCGAATTTTGGATACCCACCACCTCGCAAATATATGTAAACCACCAAAATCCGGTGACAAATGCATACTTTATGCCCCATTGCAGCTATATCGAAATGTGTTTCGATTTGGACCAAATACTTATAAGTACAAGTAATTGTTCAATTGTATATAACAAAATATTGGTCTTTTTAGTAGCTATATCTAAAAATAAACCGATCTAGACCATATACGACACGGATGTCGAGAGTCTAACATAAGTCACTGTGTCAAATTTCAGTGAAATCGGATTATAAATGGGCCTTTTATAGGGCCAAGACTTTTAATCGAGATATCGGTCTATATGGCAGCTATATGCAAATCTGGACCGATCTGTCCCATATTGCAGAAGTATGTCGAGGGGCTTAACTTAACTCACTATCCCAAATTTCGGCAACATCGGATAATAAATGCGCCTTTTATGGGCGCGAGACCTTAAATCGAGAGATCGGTCTATGTTGCAGCTATATCTAAATCTGAACCGATCTGGGCCAAATTGAAGAAATATGTCAAGGGGCTTAACTTAACTCACTGTCCCAAATTTCAGCAAAATCGGATAATAAATATGGCCTTTATGGGCCTAAGAGCATAAATCTGCGGGTCGGTCTATATGGGGGCTATATTTTAATCTGAAACGATCTGGGCCAAATTGTAGGAATATATCGAGGGACTTAACGTAACCCACTGTACCAAACTTCAGCCAAATCGGATAGTAAATGTAGCATTTATGGACCTAAGACCCTAAATCGGCGGATCGGGCTTTATGGGGGTTATATAAAGATATAATCGGACAAAAAAAAAGAATCTGTGCAAAGTTTCAGTTCAATATCTCCATTTTTAAAGACTGTAGCGTGATTTCACGGACAGAAGGACGGACACGGCTAGATCGCCTTAGATTTTTACTCTGATCAAGAATATATATACCTTATAGGGTCGGAAATGGATATTTCGATGTGTTGCAGACGGAATGACAAAATGAATACAATATATAACTCCATCCTTCGGTGGTGGGTATAAAAATCATATGATAGATTGTCTCGTTGTTTGGTACTGAATGGTTCGGAGACTTTCTTCTCTATGATGATCAGTGCCAGACAATGTCACCCTGCAAACGGTGGGAATCGGTTAATTTAGATACAACTCCACATACATTACCCAATTTTCATTATTACAGCCATAACAAGCCCATTTATCCACAAAAACTTGCGAAAACATGACTTATTTTTATCCAATTTGGACATTACTGCCTTAAGTTATATTCTTTTGTAAAGTGTTAAATTGTGAGACCTTTTCAATATTCTGCATAGTTCTAGTTGTAAAATGTTTACTTTGCACTTTCTCTCCATTGCTGTCCACCATACTACCGATGAAGATGTCAGAGTCGGTTTGATCACACTATCGTAGAGCCAGTGAGCCATCTTGGGATTCATTACCTATTTTTTAGTTAATGGCGCTTCTTTATAGTTATCAAGATCAACGGACCCTTTTTTGTACTCTCCTGAATATGGCACTTTCAGCTCAGCTTTCTCTTTAAAACTACTTCCAGCTATTTAATTGTAACGGACAGGTGTGTTTGTTCTCTCTTAAAAGCGTGGGTCCTCTCGTCGAACTAATTTAGTTTCTTAGTAAACAATCAGATCTTCACTGCCCCCGTTTATGACACCCCATGTTTAGTGAAGGACTTCCAAAAACATAGGTAGTAACTCAATTTATAAGATTATGAAGTTTTGTAATAACTGCGTATAAAATTTCAGAAATCTGTCACCTTCTGTAAAGAAAGTACCAAATAGAATAACAATACATCGCAAAAGTCATTAAGTCGCCCAATATATAGTGCCAAGGTATACATTTTGAGCACTATAAATCAATTCGTAAAGAAAGTACCATTTTGTATTTAGAACCTAAATGTACGATTTTGAAAAAATTTTCTAGTCGTCCAATATTTATAGTCAAGGTGTAGCTGTGTCCCAATTTTAAGAGCCTAAGATCATACTGTAAAGAAAGTACCATTTTGTATGTTTTAGTACCTAAATGCACGAATTAAAAACAAGTCTTCTAACCGCCCAATATTTACTGTCAATGTGTAACCGTATCTTAATTTTTAGTACTTTAGCTCATTTCGTAAAGAATGTAACATTTTGTACCCAATTTTAAGAGCTTTAGTTCATTCTGTTAAGAAAGTACCATTTTGTACGTTTAAGTACCTAAACATACGAAACAAAACGTTTGAGTACCTGAACATATGTTTGCTGTAGGCAAACTAAAAATGTTTCGTATTATTTTGTACTTTTTGGTACCAAAATTTACGAATTTGGAATGCACCCGAACTTTGGTCTTGACTTCTTCAGCTTTTAGAGGGAGTAATTCTTATCCGATTTAGTTGTAATTTTGCACGTGGCGATTTGGTGTCACTTGCAACTAATGTGCTAAGTACGGTTAATAGCCTGGTATAGCTGTCACATAATCCGATCTTGAATCTTGACGTCTTGATCCGATTTGGATGAAATTTTGCATGTGGTGTTTCCTTCCGACAACTGTGCTTAGTTTGGCGCAAATCGATACATAACCTGATATAGCTGCCATATAAGCCGATCTGGGATCTTTACTTCTTGAGCAATTCTAATCCGATTTTGCTGAAATTTTGTACAACGGCTTATCTCATGACGTCCAATATACATGTGAAGTATGGTCTGAATCGATCAATAGCTTGATACAGCTCCCATATAAACCGATCTTCCGATTTTGTTTCTTGAGCCCCTACAAGGCGCAAATATTATCCGAATGTAAAATGACTTCTGCAATGTTCAACATTCATTTATGGTCCGAATCGGACTATAACTTGATATAGCTCCAATAGCAAACTGTTCTTATTCAATATTCTTTGTTTGCCTAAATAGAGATACCCCGCATAGAACTCGACAAATGCAATCCATGGTGGGGGGTATATAAGATTTGGCCTGGCCGAACTTAGCACGCTCTTACTTGTTAGTACTTTTTTAGTACCTAAATGTACAAATTTACAAAAACTCTTATGGTCAGAGATCTGCAATAGTTCAATTAACAAAGAAAGTACCAAATAGTATAAATTGCGGTACTAAACGTACTATTTCTCCCACTTTCGGTACGATTTTCAAAAATTTTGTTACCAAACCTTATTTTTTCGAGCGCCAGAACATAATTCTAGCCCTTTCGTTCGCGCTGGGCAAATATGTACCATTTTGTACTTTTTGGTATTTTTTGTACCTAAACGTACAAATATCACCAAATCCAGCCTTATCTCGTGCTTATGACCCAAGACCAAAATTCATACGAAATTTCTAATTTAACCGTTTGGGCTGGGCGATGATCAGTCAGTCACTCGACTCTTTTATATATAGATAACCTCACCCAAGTTTAATTCACATTACAAATTTGCCTACCAAAATTTCTTAAGGAACGGCGAGAATAATTCGCTCATATCAATCAATAAGTGCTGTACAACTAAACACAATAAGTGCTGTACAAGAACTTTAAGAAATGTGGCTCATATGTATGCTGGTCAGGAGTACAACATTCTGAAAATAAACTCATATTTATAAAAAGTTTGCATAAAATTATTCTTACTTATTTTATTTTTCTCTTACTTTCTCTGTCTCTCTCACATCACTTTCATTTAAGTGTCATATTATCAGGGTTTTACCATATTCACCCATTTTGGGGTCTCTTTTACCCTTATTATATTATAGCGGTTTGATTGCTCCGTATACTACATACGTTTGTATAGAAATAATACAATGAGGTATTGGGCTACTCAACATGTTAGTCTATACCCCGTTCTCATATCAATAATCCAACATTGTGACGTGTTATAATGCCTCGCAATAGTCATAAAACGCTATCTAAGGCACAATAAACACATCATATTCAGCCCCAAAAAGTAGTTGTAACTCGACATTCGATGCCTTTAACTCGGCCTTCATTGATATAAAACAAAAACCTATTTAACTCAAAACATTACAAATCGCCAATTTTTTGCTTGACGTTTTAATGTAATTTCATTTTGTTGTTATGAGTATTGCATTTAAATTAAAAATTTTATATTTCATACATATTAAAGTGTTTATTTTGTTTGTTTTCTATTTCATTTCTATTCTCAAACATTTGAATGCATATCCTTGACATTGGCATTGAATGACTCATTGAAATTTTATCTCGTCTGCCTGGTGTATGCATTGCGCGTGACTTGTTCGATGGAAACAAAAACAGCTGTTTTATTGCTTTAGTATTGGCAACACTGTGTTCGGCCGGTACTGTTCAAAATCGCGCTAATATCCCAGTACAAACAAATCAATTACAACCGGGCAGTAAATCACCAGGAAGGAGAGTAATGTCGCCTGCTTTCGCCAATGCTGGTCGTACACCTGGCTTGGAAATCTGGAGAGTTGAGGTAAGTAAAAAATAATTAATTTAAGAGATTACAATAATCGTATTGTTAGTTAAAAGATTATTAGATTTATGAAATCAGTTATTTTTAACAAAGTGCTGTGAAACCTTTCAACTGGGAAAGCACGATCTTCCAAATAATGCCCATTGAAGCATATTCGTTTGATGGAATTGAAATCACGCATTATCCTGATTATTCATTAATCGTGAAACACGTGGAGTCATCAATCTGTTCTGCCAAGGTTTTGCCTTTGGCCGTTGCTTAGCAGAAAATTCCACTGATTGTTATGTCCATTAAAGACTCCCACTACTTCTTTTGTGAAAAATATTGAAATTTTGTTAACATGGAAGCACATGATTTCTTGTGATAACTTCATGCAAGAATTTGTGATGAATACACATTTTTACCCAAATACGAATGAATGTTCTAACAATAGCACCACTTTACACTAACTATTAAATCCGGATTTATGGCTCAAGTCAAAAATGCAAATTGTGCCCATGAACATTCCACCAAGGAACAAGGGCTCAAGTCAGCTGGTTTTATGAAGGGAAGCACTTTCTACACTTTACCACTTTATACGGTTATAATACAAACTTAAAATTCTACCAACCTATTATAATCAGATTTCACCTAATATTTATTTTGATGTTAATTCAATTTGAGGCCTTCCGTCCATTTTCGAACAACTCCATTATGACTTTGTATTATGGTCTGCTGTATTAAAACAAAAATTACTTATGGGAGTTGTTGTTCTTGCAGAAACTCTTGATGTGTTTTCGAGTGTGCGACGCCATTTGTCTGTTGCTCTATTGGGTTTGTTATTGGACATACGAGCCTTTTTATACCCTCCACCATAGGATGGGGGTATACTATTTCGTCATTCTGTTTGTAACTCAGACGAAATATTCGTCTGAGACCCCATAAAGTATATATATTCTTGATCGTCATTACATTTTAAATCGAACTAGCCATGTCCGTCAGTCTGTCTGTCGAAAGCACGCTAACTCTCGAAGGAGTAAAGCTAGCCGCTTAAAATTTTGCACAAATAAATTTTTATTAGTATAAGTCGGTTGGGATCGTAAATGGGCCAAATCGGTCCATGTTTTGATATAGCTGCCATATAATCCGATCTTGGGTCCTAACTTCTTGAGCCTCTAGAGGGCGCAATTCTCGTCCAATTTGACTGAAATTTTGCACGTAGTGTTTTGTTATCACTTAAGTGCTAAGTATGATTCAAATCGGTTAATAATCTAGTATAACTGTCATATAAACCGATCTTGGATCTTGATTTTTTGAGCCTCAGTAGGGCGTAATTATTATCTGATTTGGCTGAAATTTTGTACAACGGCTTCTCCCATAACATTCAACATACTTGTCAAATATGGTCCGAATTGGTCTATAGCCTGATAAAGCTTCTATATAAACCGATCTCTCTACTTCTTGAGCCCCTAAAGTGCGCAATTCTTACTCGAATTGGCTGAACTTTTACACATTGACTTCTGCTATGGTCTCCAACATTCACTTCAATCCGAATCGAACTACAACTTGATATAGCTCCAATATTTAGTCAATTATTTTCTTTTATCCTTTGTTTACCTAAAAAGAGATATCGGGAAAGGAACTCGACAAATGCGATCTATGGTGGAGGGTATATAAGATTTGGCCCGGCCGAACTTGGTATGCTTTTGCTTGTTTGTTTGTTTTTAAATTGCAAGTTTGCCTTGAACATTCTATGTAGCTATAGCTAAGAGACATCTCTGATATCATTGTGTGTTGCCCAATCCAAATTTTCACTGACACTTTTATAGACGAGTGAAATCGGTGTGATTTACAGCGACATCACATGATACGGTTTAGTTTATGTGGCCCCACACAATTAGCTAGCATTAGTGTAGTTCCCACTTTACTTTTTGTTACCCTGTATCGGAGAACTGGTGTGACTGGGAAGTCGTGGATGATAACAGCTTCTCTAGTTATCGCTACATTAGCTTCAGCTTTGGAGAAAATACTAGAGATGGGTTTACCCTGCTTGACAGAAGGACCGCCGTTGCGGTCCATGAGAATTGGTGTGTATAAGGTGGGGGTGGTAGAAGACGTTTCAATGAAGCGAAGGCCAAATGGACGCATAGGGACTGGGACCAGTATTGCCGTTTTTGTAGGTTCCTACCAAAATCGGAAGGTTCCTACCAAAATTGGTAGGTTTTTTTTCTTTGATAGGTTGGTAGGCTGACCTCAATTTTTGGTAGGTTTTTCCCACATATAAATACCAAGTTAATTTCTGAAAAAATCAGCAGGAATACATCAAAATTATTTCACTGCCTGTCGTGTCTATGTATTCGTTAAGAGTGTAGAATAAAGCCATGGATGTCGGGGGTCCTAATACTTTTGCAATGGTCTTACTG
This sequence comes from Stomoxys calcitrans, assembly GCF_963082655.1. NCBI lineage: Eukaryota > Metazoa > Arthropoda > Insecta > Diptera > Muscidae > Stomoxys > Stomoxys calcitrans. The sequence continues at coordinate 125,447,631 of NC_081553.1, read as the reverse complement.
TATCAAATTTCAGAGAAAAAAGTGTGCAAGTTTTGATATTGGCTGTAATTGGTACGTAATCTGTTCCAAATTTCGTACATTCCGGGCAAGAAAGACGACTTTTGTGTGTTTAATTTCTTGAATTGGAAATATGGCAGATATAGTACACTTGGTGAACCCGGCCCGCTCTGCTGCGCCTTCATTATTCCTTCCAGACCAACCTACACAATCTGTGAAAATTTCAAGGAAATCGGTGCGCATTTATCGGTTCAAGACCTTTCCGCAGGAGATCGCCATTTTCAAACTCAAACGCCCTAGGCTGTATAGTGATTTCAACAGACCGACCGGCTTACAGGGCCGTTTTCGAGTCTATTCGGAACAATACACTTGAGTTTTATATAATAGATATGTATTAGGATTTTGTCCATACTCGTCTGTTGATGGGTCCATGAAACTCACTGTTAGAGCGAAAATGGATAGTAAAGGCGCATTTATTGGTTCAAGACCTTACCGGATTACCCTTTTCAAACTCAATCGCCCTAGGCTAACGCCGTAGATACTTTATAGGTTTGAAAATGTATAATTTCATTATTCTTCGGAGTTGGTTATGAAAACATATATCCAATTTTTGGCTTGTAGGACATTTGGAAGGTTTTGGTCCGGTTTGGTAGGATTTTTTTTTTATTTTGGTAGGAAATAATTTTCTTTAGTGGCAAGACTGGGTGGGACATTTATAAGTCTGAAATAAAAATACAAGAGAAGAGAAATACAATGCTCAAAACAAATCCCGGGTGAAATTTTGCAACTCGATGGTAGTTATATCCAAGGCCTCTAGAATACGAAAGATTCTACCCTCCACACCTATCATGGTAGGTTACATTCAGAAGTCGAAGAACGTATGGGTAATGTTAGGAAACATGAGAACTACTCTTGGATACGCATTTTCTGGCAAGCTCTCCAACGTAATTTGTGGTGCCGGAAAAGGTGTCACTGATTTTGTGTCATATTTCAGATTTCTTTGGAGATCAGAAGATGCGACTCTTAAAATATGACCGGTTGAATAACAAGCTGTGTCCGATAGACTGGCTCTCTGCCTTAGGATATGCCTGGGATATATTCCTAAGGCTTGGAGTTACACAAAGTTTTCATTTCCAAAACTGGAAAACCATAGCACACGAAGCAAAAGATTTTCGTTCTGTTAGTCTGGCATCTAGAGGCGTTGATAGGTACATATCTTAAGACGAAGTCCACAAAATGAGCTCTCCATGACCTAGTCGGCGAGCCTTTCTCGTGTTCAAGGAATATACAATGGTAGCATTTCAATACAAAGCCGTCTTCGATACTCCTTTACGTTCAAAGGTATTTCAAGACATGCCTGAGTTTGGTATCCCTGCAAAATTAATAAGACTCTGCAGGATGACACTTGCTGATACGCGTTTTCCAAAACTGGAAAACCGTAGCACATGAAGCAAAAGATTTTCGTTCTATTAGTCTGGCATCTAGAGGCGTTGATAGGTACATATCTTAGGGCGAGCATTCCTAAATATCTCCTGTATAGACAAAAGTACGCATAAAGCAAGACGAAGTCCACAAAAGGAGCTCTCCATGACCTAGTCGGCGAGCCTTTCTCGTGTTCAAGAAATATACAATGGTAGCATTTCAATACAAAGCCGTCTTCGATACTCCTTTACGTTCAAAGGTATTTCAAGCCATGTCTAAGTTTGGTATCCCTGTAAAATTAATAAGTATTCGTGAAGTATGCAGGATGACACTTGCTGATACGCGTTCCTCAGTAAGAATAGAAAAGAATCTCTCCGAACCATTTAATACCAAATGAGGTTTCAGACAAGGAGACAGCCTATCGTGTGATCTCTTTTATATCCTGCTGGAGAAGATTATACGAGATGCAGATTTGAATAGATATGGCACACTAATCACAAGAGAACACATGCTACTCGTCTATGCCGACGATATCGATATCATAGATCGGTCACCGGAGGTAGTAACTGCAGCCTTTGAAAGAATCGAAAGAGAGTCAGTGAAAATGGGTCTGGCAGGAAATGGAGATAAGACGAAATGGATGGTTTCAACTCCCAAAAAGCCTTGCACAACCGAGCAAATAAAGAAAATGGAGGAAGTTGGGAACCACAACTTTGAACCACTTAACTTTATCTACCTTGGTACCGCCGTAACCGAAACGAATGACACCAGTTTTGAGATAAAACGAAGAATAATACTGGCAAACAGAAGTCACTTTGGCCTAAGTAAGCAGTTTAGGAACAAGGCCATCTCTAGACAGACGAAGACTACACTTTACAAGACACTGATACCATCCGTGCTATTATATGGTTCTGAAGCATGGGTACTTGTGAAAGCAGATGAGGCAGTGTTTGGATTATTTGAGAGAAAGATTCTTCGTAAAATATATGGACCAGTTTGCGTTAACGGAAAATATAGGCGACGTATGAACCACGAGCTGTATGAGCTGTATGACGACGATAGCATAGTTACACGCATCAAAATACAACGGCTGCGTTGGCTAGGTCATGTTGTCAGAATGGATGAAGAAGCTCCAGCAAAGAAGTCTTTTGAAGGCAAACACGATGGTACACGCAAACCGGGATGACCAAAAGCCCGATGGAAAGATCAAGTTGTGGGAGACAACTCGAAACATGGTGTCAGAGCTTTTAGAATGAGCGCAGAAGATCGAGGCGCTTGGAACGCTATTCTACGTTTGGCTAGTGGAACAAATATTCTGTCATAGCCAATTAAAGTAAGTAAAGTAAGCATTTCAATAATAAAGTTAAGTTCGGCCGGGCCGTTATGGTCCAATTCAGATCATAATTGAATTGAATGTTGGCGACCATAGTAGAAGTCACTGCGTTTCATTTCAGCCAATTCGAATAAGAATTTCGCTCTTTACGGGCTGAAGAGCAAAAGAGGGAGATCGGTTTATAGCTATAGACTGATTCATGCTATAGACTGATTCAAATCATATTTGACATGTATGTTGAAGGTCATGGTCAAGAAGTCAATATCCCAGATCGGTTTATAAGGCAGCTATATCAGATTATGGACCGATTTGAACCATATTTAACACATTTATTGGAAAACAAGACACGTCATGCTGAATTTCTGTCAAATCAGATTGGAATTGCGCCCTCTAGAGGCTCAAGAAGTCAAGACCCCAGATTGGTTTATATGACAGCTGTATCAGGTTTTGAACCGATTTCTACCATACTCAGCGCAGTTGTTAGAAATCAAAGCAAAACACTTCATGTAAAATTTCAGCCAAACCGGATCAGAATTATGCCCTGTAGTGGCTCAAGAACTCAAGAACCAAGATCGGTTAATATGGCAGCTATATCAAAACATGGATCGACTTCAATTATAAATCTGAAGTTGGAAACTCCAGGCAAAAATAACACCGTTAAAAATTATATTATTATTATATTATTATTATATTATTATTATTATTGGGTTGCCCAAAAAGTAATTGCGGATTTTTCATATAGTCGGCGTTGAAAAATTTTTTCACAGCTTGTGACTCTGTAATTGCATTCTTTCTTCTGTCAGGTATTAGCTGTTACTTTTAGCTTGCTTTAGAAAAAAAGTGTAAAAAAGTATATTTGATTAAAGTTCATTCTAAGTCTTATTAAAAATGCATTTACTTTTTTTTAAAAAATCCGCAATTACTTTTTGGGCAACCCAATATATTATTATTTGCTGAATTAATATATTCTTAGACAATTTTCTGTGTTTTTACATTTGTATTTAAAATACGAACAACATGAAAAAAATTAAATTTAATAAATTAAGTGTGTCCACGGATTCCAACACCACTTGGAGCATTTTATCAATGCGAAATGGTGCAATACAAAAGTATTGAAAAATCACCAGACAACCAATTGCCCAATCAGGATATTACCATGACCATTGCAGTAAATCGGATTTCAACAATAAATATGCGAACATGGCTATAAACTAAGATCTGGCCACAGATAAAATGGACTATGATGTGGACATTGACAGTGAGTGAAGCACATTTTCAAAAGAACTCTTTTGAACACGAACGCCCGGGGCAGAAGCCAAAAAATGACTGGTCAACAGTCGGTTTAATTATTACAATTTGTTTTGTCTTTTTGTGTGTGAGTGTGCTCATTTTAATGTACACTTTTCCGCAGAGGAAAAACTGTCTGTAATGTAATTTAATTGTTTACTTGTGCAGCACTCACCAACAGCTTAAGGAAATCCTATACGGTACGTACTTTTCCGCATTAAAAGCCGTACATGGTGATTATCAAGAGAGCTGAGAGATACATGACATTATCCGGACATAAATCCCGGATATAAATCCTTAGATCCACAAATACAAAATGCAGACGTGTGTGGCTGCTATCCTTAATGTATTCACCAACGGCCAATTGAAACAAGGATGCTTTTTAGGGTTGTCGATGAGGATAACTGTGGTGGTGTTTTCTTGTATTTGAATGTTGAAAGCAGACATATGACTTTGGAATTCCAAAGAATTACTATGTCATTTTATATGTTGTTATCTCTTGGATCGATTATACATAAACTCGAAAATGGTTTTTTCTTGCACTCAGACCAATTTTTTAGTAAAACAGCAAAAAAGTTTGCTGCAACGGCAAAAAGTCTCCTGAAAATGGGACAGCAGTAATTTTTTGCTAAAATAGCAAACATTTTCTGCTATTTTCACATGTTGCAAATTTGAAAAGTGTCTAAAAGTGTAATAAATATATCAACAATTTATACGTTTCATATCAACTTTTAATTTTAAAGGCTATAGCGTAGATTTTTTCTAATTTTCAACAATTTGATAATTTTTTAAGGACTTTAAGGAACAGCAAGCAAGTTAACTACTAAAATTTTTTTTAGGCTTTTAAACAAAAAATTTACACTCATTCAATTATTGTTTAGAAGTTAAAAAATTTTGTATGTGTCATTCAAAAGAAAAACAAGTAAAAAGGCGTTAAGTTCGGCCGGGCCGAACTTTGGATACCCACCACCTCGGGTATATATGTAAACCACCTTTCATCAAAATCCGGTGAAAATTGCATACCTTATGTCCCATAGCAGTTATATCGAAATATGTTCCGATTGGGACTTACTACTACTAAGTACAGTAGCTATATCTAAAAATAAACCAATCGGAACCATATACGACACGGATGTCGAAAAGTCTAACATAAGTCACTGTGTCAAATTTCAGTGGATTATAAATGTGCCTTTTATGGGGCCAAGATTTTAAATCGAGATATCGGTCTACATGGCAGCTATATCCAAATCTGGACCGATCAGGGCCAAAATGAAGAAGGATGTCGAAGAGCCTAACTAAACTCACTGTCTTAAATTGCAACGACATCGGACAATAAATGCGCTTTTTATGGCTCCAAAACCTAAAACGGAGAGATCGGTCTATATGGCAGCTATATCCAAATCTGAACCGATCTGAGTCGTATTGACGGAGGACGTCAAAGGGCCTAAGACAACTCACTGTCCCAAATTTCAGCAAAATCGGGTAATAAATGTAGCTTTTATGGGCCTATGACCCTAAATCGGAGGATCGGTCTATATGGCAGCTATATCCAAATCTAAACCGATCTGGGCCAAATTGACGGAGGATGTCGAAGGGCCTAACACAACTCACTCTCCCAAATTTCAGCAAAATCGGATAATAAATGTGGCTTTTATGGGCCTAAGACTCTAAATCGGAGGATCGGTCTATATGGCAGCTATATCAAAATTTGAACCGATCTGAGCCATATTGACGGAAGATGTCGAAGGGCCTAAAACAACTCACTGTCCCGAATTTCAGCAAAATCGGATAATAAATGTGGCTTTTATGGGCCTAAGACCCTAAATTGGAGGATCGATCTATATGACAGCTATATCCAAACCTGGACCGATCTGAACTAAATTGACGAATGATATTGATGGGCCTAACACAACTCACTGTCCCAAATTTCAGCAAAATCGGATAATAAATGTGGCATTTATTGGCCTAAGACCCTAAATCGGCGGATCGGTCTATATGGGGGCTATATCAAGATATAGTCCGATATAGCCCATCTTCGAACTTAACTTGCTTATGGATAAAAAAAGAACCTGTGCAAAATTTCAGCTCAATATCTCTATTTTTGAAGACTGTAGCGTGATTTCAACAGACAGACGGACGGACATGTCTAGATCGTCTTAGATTTTTACGCTGATCAAGAATATATATACTTTATGGGGTCGGAAATGGATATTTCGATGTGTTGCAAACGGAATGACAAAATGAATATACCCCCATCCGTCGGTGGTGGGTATAAAAAAAGAATCTGTGCAAAGTTTCAGCTCAATATCTCTATTTTTAAAGATTGTAGCGTGAATTCAACAGACAGACGGACGGACATGTCTAGATCGTCTTAGATTTTTACGCTGATCAAGAATATATACAATTTATAGGGTCGGAAATGGATATTTCGATGTGTTGCAAACGAAATGACAAAATGTATACACCCCCATCCTTCGGTGGTGGGTATAAAAATTGTAATTTAATACCAGCCGACAGTGTTTAGTGATATAAGCAGACTAATTATTCTGCGTGTATATAATTAAGTTAAACTGAAATTACATTTAGATTGACCGCTATCCTATGCATAGGTTAGGTTAAAAAGAAAGGAGGGTGTATATATTAATCCGCCCCATGCTACTATGGGTACACATCTAAGCCAGTAATCGGCTTGTTGTACGCTCTAAAAACAAAAATGTAACCTCGAAGAAGTAAGATTTAAGCTAGGAATTCTGTGCTACTTACAACACCCTTAATTGTTTTCCATACCACTCCCCTAAGTGGGTCAAGTCTGGTATCATGTCCCCACATAAGTACCGGTGTCTGTTAGACGCGAAATCTGGGCAATGACAAAGGAAATGCTCCAACGTCTCATTATCTTCTCCACATGCCCTTCACATGTTATCACTTGCCGCACCAATTTTGCATAAGTGAGCTATTAGTCCTATGTATCCCGTTATGAAACCAAAAGGTATGCTGACCTCCTTCGTACTTTCTTTTAGTAATAGCCTCGTCTTCTCACGATCTGGATCACCGCACAGGATTTTCGCTGTCTTGCCGACTATTTCGCTGTTCCACAGCGTTACATGCGGGTTCGTCGCTCACGCCCTTAAATCGGACTGCGTCGATCCGAAAGTCTTCGGGTTAATCAAGTTTATCGACGGCAGTTCTCGATGGCAGTTCTTTGGCCTTCACTGCCAAATCTACTGCCATTTCATTCCACCTTACTTCGTTATGGCCCGGCACCCAAACGATGCGGATTGTGCCATCCTCAGAGAAGGCGTTAATTTTCTTCTTACACTGCATGACTGTTCGTGACCTTATCCTCCTGGTTGTTATTGCCTTTATGGCAATTTTACTGTCCGTAAAGATGTTCACGCTTGACGTGGCGTGCCTTGTGCCACTTTCTCCCTTATATTTATGCTATGGGACACACAATTTATCCACCTATTCCTTAGCATATGGTTTATCCAGTCTCTAAGGACCCGGTCCACCCGGTACTGTTCTAAGGATTGGATCAATGTGTCGGTCCGCACATCCTACCCTATGCATAGTTAGTATAAATTCTGTTAATCAAATTTAATCTTTCAAATAGACTTTAGTATCGTACATTGGACTCATATCGGCATATTGTCCCTATGACCGCAACCGCAACAAAACGCAAATTACGAAATTTTAGCCAAATCCAACAGCAATTGCAGGTTTCACAAACGGATTGGAGGCCACCGTATCGCAGAGGTTAGCATGTCCGGTGGTTTTCAATGGTAGTTGTCCCCTCCTAAAGCTGACGATATTTGTGAGGAGCCAAGGCATTTGAAAAAAATGTTATGGCAGCCATGTAAATACTTCTCCACAATTAGGTGTCGCACTGCATCATGCCGTTCGGACGTCGGCTACAAAAAGGATGCACCTTGTTATTGAGATCAAAATTTGAATCGGACAGCACCCATTGATATATGAGAAGTTTGCTCCTGTTCCTTAATGGAATGTTCATGGCCAAATTTGCATTACAAGCGGAACGACTAGATACGACTTTTATGTTCAACACTAAACTCCTATATAGTCATCTCTTGCTACATTGGGATTGGATTTAAGAAGCACTGTGAGTGCTACCTACAAATAAACATTAGGGGAACAGTATTTTCATTGGTTACAGTTCCGTGAAATCAAAGAAAAACAAGTAAGAGCGCGCTTTTTTTAGACAAACAGAGAATAATGAATAAGAACTGTTATGCTATTGGAGCTATTTCAAGTTGTAGTCCGATTCGGATCATAAATGAATTGAATGCTAAACATTATAGAAGTCATTGTATACTATTTCAAGTCATTCGGATATGAATTGCACCTTGTAGGGGCTCAAGAAGCAAAATCGGAAGATCGGTTTATATGGGAGCTGCATCAAGCTATAGATCGATTCAGACCATATTTCACATGTATACTGAAGGTCATGGGAGAAGCCGTTGTACAAAGTTTAAACCAAATTGGATAATAGAGGCTCAAGAAGTCAAGATCCCAGTTCGGTTTATATGGCAGCTACATCAGGTTATTAATCGATTTTAACCGTACTTAGCGCAGTGGTTGGAAGTTACACCAAAACACCACGTGGAAAATTACAGCCAAATCGGATAAGAATTACGGCCTCTAAAAGCTGAAGAAGTCAAGATCCCAGATCGGTTTATATGGCAGCTATATCAGGCTATGTACCGATTTGCACCATACTAAGCACAGTTGTTGGAAGTCATAACAAAACACATCATGCTAAATTTCAGCCAAATCGGATGAGAATTGCGCCCTCTAGCGGCTCAAGAAATCAAGATCAAAGATCGGTTTATATGGCAGCTATACCAGGTTATTGACCGATTTTAACTGTACTTAGCACAGTGGTTGGAAGTGACACCAAAACACCATGTGCAAAATTACATCCAATTCGGATAAGAATTACGCCCTCTAAAAGCTGAAGAAGTCAAGACCCAAGATCGGTTTATATGGTAGCTATTTCAGGTTATGAATCGATTTGAACCATACTTAGCACAGCTGTTGAAAGTGATACCAAAACACCACGTGCAAAATTTCAGTCAAATTGAAAGAGAATTGCGCACTCTTGAGACTCTAGAAGCCCAGAAGTCAAGACCCCAGATCGGTTTATGGACCTATCCTATCAAAACATGGACCTATTTGGCCCATTTACAATCCCAACCGACCTACACTAATTAAAAGTATTTGTGCAAAATTTCAAGCGGCTAGCTTTACTTCTTAGAAAGTTAGCGTGCTTTCAACAGACAGACTGACGGACGGACGGACGGACATGGCTAGATCGACATAAAATGTCGCGACGATCAAGAATATATATACTTTATGGGGTCTTAGACGCATATTTCGAGGTGGTACAAACAGAATGACGAAATTAGTTACCCCTATCCTATGGTGGAGGGTATAAAAAGTAAGAACGTGTTCGGCCGGGCCGAATCTTGGGTACCGACCACAATGGATTCCGCTAAAAAAAATACCCATATTAACTGAGTTTGTATTTGAATTATTTTGTAGCGATCAAATTGGGAAGCGATTGTGGTTCCAATGATCTGAGGAAGTCAAATCGGGATATCGTTACTTAGGTGGGCCTACATCACCATATTGACCAATTAGGATAAAACTTGGTACTGATGTTGTAAGTTATAAGATAGGTTTTAGGGTCAAATTTCAACTAAATCAGGTGAAAATTATGCTTCTAGGGAATCAAAACGGCAAACCGGGGGCTGTTTTTTTTATAGACCGATTCTTATCGTACTTGCATGGATGTTGGAAGTCATAACAAAAGTCCTTGTTCCAAATTTCAGCCAAATCGGACGAAAATTTACGCTTGTAGGGGCTCAAGAAGTCAAATATCAGTTTATAGACCGACTAATATCTTACTAGGCATGGATGTTAGAAGTCATAACACAGGTCTTTGTTTCAAATTTCATCCAAATCTGATAAAAATTACGGTTTCTAGAGTCTAAAGAAGTCAAAAGCGGGGATCGGTTAATATGGGGTTTATATCCAAATCTGAACCAATATGACCCATTTGCAACCCCTAACGACCTACATCAATAAGAAATATCTGTGTAAAATTTCAAGCAGCTGGCTTTACGTGTTCGACCGTTTCGCTTTTTTTTAGCAGGATTCGGCCCGGCCGAACTTAGCATGCTTTTACTTGTTCAAGGTTACTTTTTCGTAATTAGAGCGCACTAGGTGTATGTCCATAGTGGCATGGGGTGGATTAATATACTCACCCCCTTTTTAACCTAACCTTACATAACTCAAAGAGGAGATACTTAAACATACTTTAATATTTCTTTCGTTTAAAGATTTCTTGTCAGATGTTATAAATTTACATATGTTACCCCAATGTCCATGCGTACATATAATTCGTGTCCACATACTTATACTATTGTTGCATGCAAACAAATTCAGCTACAATGTCAAACAGATTGAATGAATCCATTCAAATTAAAAAGGTGATGTTCACCGTAGTGTCGAATCATTCTGGCAAATTTGCACATGTGTGAGTAACAATTTTAACATAAATATATTTTTAAAGGAAAAAAAGCCAAATAACTACTTCTCAGAAATTCACACACGGTCAACCAAACATACGTGAAGAAGTAATATTGCATATGGGTTATTAGGTTGTACAGAAAACATAATTGGCAAATTATTAATCCATATGCCAAGTTTCATTTAATTAGGATAATAACTGCGATCTGTAGGTTTTTGGAAGGTAAATAAGAAGATCAATTTGTAGGGGTGCTACACCAGTCACTTTGGACCATACTTGACATGGATGCACAATCACATAACAAGATAAAGTTCAAAAAGAGGTTTTGAATTACATACATATAAATCACCCCATGCCACTACGGACATACCCAGCGGGAAACTTAATTCAACCTCAAAAAACCTCTACTTTGCATTGAATCTTTTCCCCTTTCCAAATTCGCTTCGTTCAAAAGCACCTTCTATAAGGGCATTTCTTAGCTATGATTTCTTTATGACCTTGCGCAAATAAACAAAAACAACAAACATAAAGGCATTAGGTTCGGCCGGGCCGAACTTTGGATACCCACCACCTCGGGTATATATGAAAACCCCCTTTCGTCACAATCCGGTGAAAATTGGATGACTTATGCACCCAAATTCGACATGGATATTGAGTGGTCCAATAAGTATAAGTCACTGTTGAATTTTGTATTTAAAATTTCAACAAAATCTGGTTATAAATAAAGCTTTTATGGGCCTTAGACTCTTAATCGGGACATCGGTCTATATGACAGCTATATCTAAATATAGTCCGATCTGAAACATATTTGGGTCCTATGTTAGGAGGCGTAAAGCTATTCAAAGTTTCAAATTTCAGCGAAAATGGAAAAAATAAAGCTTTTATGGGCTTCAGACCCTTTATCTGGAGATCGGTCTATATAGCAGCTATACCTAAATATAGTCCGATTTGATCCATATTTAGGTCAGATATCAGAAGGCTTAAGATAACCCTCTGTTTCAAATTTCAGCGAAATTTCAGCTCAATATCTCAATTTTTGAAGGCTGTAGAGTGATTACAACAGACAGACCGACAGACGCACGGACATCGTTAAATGGTCTTAGATTTTTACGACGATCTGAAATATATATACTTTGTAGGGTCGGAAATTGATATTTCGATGTGTTGCAAACGGAATGACTAAATGAATATACCCCCTATCCTACGGTGGTGGGTATAAAAAATACAAATAAAAAGCAAGTCGACACATATTAGGCTTTTGTCGACGTCATGGAGGGTCAGTGGATCAAATCCCGTCGATGGCAAATTAAGTTTTCGAAAATTTTAATAAAATTATCATTCTAAAAATAGATTATTGGTGATTTCAGTCTAATGATAAAACAATTAAAATAAGTTGTCTCTCTTAAGTAAAACTGAGAGCATTATTGTTTTTTCTTGTTGTCCTATACGTTCAAAACCTCCTTCTGCATACGGCCTTCATTAAGCCCTACTCTTAGATATGAGAAGGAAAGGCCTTATATTTTTGGACACGCCTTGTTAAATAGCAAGCAGTAGGGAAGGTCTCTGGCAGTCTTATGTCTCCAAAATTAGGCCATTTTGAAGCAGCTTTTACTCCTGAACTTTCCCTCTGGGTACACTAAAGCTTGTTGTGCGCTCTAAAAAGGAATTCCGTGCTGCTCACAAAATGCCTAATCGCTCTCCATTTTAAGCACTTTAGTTTTTTCAAGTCTGGTATCGTCTACGCACTTAGTGCCCGAGTTAGCGAAATCCGGGTATTGACATTTGAAATATACCAAAGATTCATCACCGTCCCCACATGTCACACAAACGCCGTTACTTGCAGCATCTATTCTGCATAGGTGTAATGATATCGGAAGCCATACCAACCTTGTTTCTACTTACTCTTGTCTTTACACGACCCACATTCACCCATATGGTTTTCATCTTGCTACTGACTGTTTTACTATTCCCCCCATAGTCCTATGTGTCCCGCAACAATACCGTAAGCCACTCTGACCTACTTCCTCTCAGTAATACTCCGTGTACATACGATCCGGATTCTTTCATTAGATTTTCGTCGTCCTATTATTGCCCAGGCCCTAAACTCTGACTGCATCGCCCGAAAGGTTTCGTATTCACCAAGTATACTATTGTTAGTCCTCCGGACTCAACGGCGTATTCGTTTTCCTTTTAGCAAACAAATAATGTGGATCGTGCCAACTTCGGAGAAGGCCTTAATCTCCTTCTTATACATCAAGGCTGTTCATTGTACCATCCTGATTGTTATAGCCCCGATGGTATGTTTATTGCTCGTAATGATGCTCACACTCGATGGCCTTGCGTTAACACAATATCACCTCATGCATTCCGTGATTGCCCGAGTTTCCGCCCTCAGGATTGCATTATGGTTAGCCGGTTAATGAAGCCTTCAGACCTAGTATGTCTAACTTTAAACCGTCCGTGTAGCATAGCAGGTGGCAATCCCAAAGTGTCGGCAATCCAAGACCATGCCACCGGCAACAGCTGGTCTGACTTGACCTAAAGTGTCAGGTATCAGATCAAAAATTCTTCCAATTCATCCAGTCGCCTCCATTATCCAACGATGATATGACCTGCTCCTGTCCTATATCCACTCTCCCATCGCTTTAAGTCCCATTAACGCATCTAGAATTACCTTTAGAGCCTTAGCGGGCGTTGCTAAGACAACATGTTCTCCGACCCTGTAGCATGGGAAAAGAAGGAACTGGATTTAACCCGCCCTATATCCTGTCATTGACTTATTGCACGCTCTATCAATTCTAAAAAGAAACTTCAAAAGCTCTCTGTTAGGGATTCTCTGCTTTCACAAATTCAAATTATTCATATTCATCTAATGCCCCTTAGTTAATGATATTTTCTTGTGAAAGCTGAACATTGGCGTAGGAAGTGCTCTACTCCTTGCTAGTCTCACCTTTCTGGAGTACGTACTTCTGTAATCCTGTGTGAACTGTGAAAACGCCGAGGGCCCTAGTGATCTTTTGGAAACTCCATAGGACGGTAATCTGACAGCCTCTTCCTCAGATAGAGTTGTTACGATTTTCCAAATATGTCGTCCGCAAAACTTAAACCCGGACCACCAGGTTGTCCCCTTTTTCATTTCTCTTTACTCCACTATGATTCGGCTCCGAAATGTTACGGACTGTGTTACATGTTTCGCAATTGTAAATCGCGAACGGGTTTTTCGACTGAGTTGCCCTGGTTGTATCATCCCAATACCCATCGTTCGGATCTCCGCTAGATGGATCGTTTTATAAACAGGTAAACGATAGAAGAACTGGGTTTCAGTGTAGAAACAGTTGCTAGGTAGCACTTGTGCTAGGGTTCTTCTTATCCATTCCTCGACCTCAAGTGTCGTCTCAGCTATTCGGTCCGAAATTTCTGCAGTTACATCCCGTTAACCTAAGGAAACCTGGATTATCTGGCAATGGTTCGACCAGCTTCAATCCATTCCCCCATCATTTTTTTGTCTCTCTTAGCCTCAAAGGCTATCTTATACTTAATCTGTACGAGTATGTCTTTGGGCCTGGATGTCACCGTAGCGCAGAGGTTAGCATGTCCGTCTATGACGCTGAACGACTGGCTTCGAATCCTGGCGAGACCATAAGAAAAAATGTTCAACTGTGGTTTTCCTCTTCTAATGCTGGTAACATTTGAGAGGTACTATGTCATGTACAACTTCTCTCCAACGAGTTGTCGCACTGCGGCACGCCGTTCGGACTCGGCTATAAAAAGGAGACCCCTTATCATTGAGCTTAAACTTGAATCGGACTGCACTCATTGATATATGAGAAGTTTCCCGCTGTTCCTTAGTGGAATGTTCATGGGCAAAATTTGCAATTTGCATGTCTTTGGGCCTAATGCTCAAAACTATCCCTTCCGCCCCTAGATAACGAGGTTCTTACAGACATTGATATCAGAGATGGTCCGTAAGACGATTTTTTAGGTTTCCGACTGTCAAAAAGTTGTAAAAGTCGAAAACGTCGTATACTTGTATAAAACGTAGAAAAAGTCGCAAACGTCATAAACCTTAATAACTCAGTGTAAAAGTTTGATTTTTAACAAATATTATTGTCACTTATTTGTTGTATATAGAAGAGTTTATATGTAAAAAAATTTCGCAATAAAAGTAATATTAAGTTTTTTTTTAATTTTTGCATTTACATTTTTCACACAATAAATTGGAAATATACGCAAATTTCAAGTCAATTTATAAAGTAACGTTTAAGGATTTTTTTGTGAAGCAAAAAATCAATAAATTATTAGTTTTCATCAATTATATTTAGAAATTGCAATTATTTTGTATCCTTTTGCAAAATTATTTGCTTCTCCCGTTTTAATTTGCTTTTTGAAAGCTGTTGTAAACGACATATGTTAAAAATGCATGACATCTGAGGAAGTGTCAAGTGAAACGGTACATGGAGTGTTAATACTTATGCCAAAATTTTTAGTTAATCAGATCAAAAATTCGACATATTTTCGTTCGAATTTTTTTTTCTGTCAGAAACCTAGTTTTTTGGCTAGGTTTACGACGTTTTCGACGTATGTAATATACGTCGGAAATGTATGTCATATACGTCACTGTTTCTGACAGGCCATCTCTGATTGATATTGAATTATTTTCGACCAAATAAACAAGCAGATCCGTGCTTTCAAACACTGACATGCTGACCCCTCCGCCATCTTATATAGAACATTTGAATATCTTTCCTTATGAAGTTGTATAATATCGTCTACGTGGCAGACTGATTCAAAACCATTATGGGCTACCGCTTATAGAAAAGGGTGATAAAAAAAACATAAAATTCCGAAAAATTCATGAAATCTTTATTCAAATCGATAGTTCGCTCCATATAATTTAATGTTTGAAGATTGGTTCATGCAAATGTTGACCGTTAATATAGCCCCACAAAAAATAGCCTAAAGGCGTTAAATCGCACGAACTAGGCGGCCAATTGACAGTCCCGAACGTGAAATAAAATGTTCACCGACTCGCCTCTCAATCCGTTGCCCATTTTTACACGTGCTGTATGGCATGTGGCACTGTCTTGTTGAAACCACATGTTATGCAAGTCAAGCTCTTTCATTTTGGGCAAAGAAAGTTGGATATCATCTAACGGTAGCGCTCACCATTCACAGTTACGTTACCATTCGCATTTTGAAGAAGTACGTTCCAATGATGCCACCAGCCCATAAACCGCACCAAACTGTGACTTTCTGGATGCATTGGTAGCTCTGGCATTGCTTCTGCCAGATCTTCATTCCAAAAAATCGACAATTCTGCTTATTTATATGCCTATTGAGCCAAAAATGGGCTTTGTCGCTGAACACAGTGAACTTTCTTAACAGAGCACGCATTTTTTTTGATTATAAAACTCAATAATTTTCAAGAGTTGTTGGTTTGTAAGACGATTCATGGTTGAATTATAGACCAAACTGAAGATGTTTGACAGTGAAATAAAACACGAAACGTGCGTGAACTGTTTAAACTAGTGTTGCCAAAAATATAATAGCTTCAAAAATCATTCTTAAGTTATATTTAGGAGTGGTGATTAAATACCATTCTGTGAAGTTCCCTGCTTTTAATCACTAGGCAAGAAGATCCAAATTTTATCCATCTATTCCTTAACAAGTGGCAATACAGTCTATAAAAGACTGGTTCACCTGGTTCTAGTATAAGGATTGATAGGTGCGTCGGTCCTCACATTGATAGGTGTTGTACATTGTGCCAATGTGTACAATTGTGTTTGACAATTCTGCAATCTTGCATGAATTTTTCGGCACAATCTATGGTAACTTCCTCACTTGAGTTACATCCTCATGACTTTTTATATGCATTTTATATACAATATCAACGTAATTGACATAAATGTGACTGGATTTTATAAGCCTTAAAGCAAATGGCAGCAGTAGCCAGAAAGGAATCAGCCAAACAAACGACTGGAAAAAATCACCATCATGATGGTCAATATTGTTGGTCACATAATTATCAATGGCCAGACTTCGACTGTACATTTGTGGCCATGGAATGTCGAATGCATATGTGGCAGGCAGAAAACTTTAACTTCTTTTGTTGAATATAAACTTTAAGATTATTTTATATGCTTTTAACATTTTTCATATATTCTATAAATAAAGAGTTCTTACACGGGAAAAAATGTTGTCCTAGTTTTAAAGATTCTAGCCAAAGATAAGCAAACTTAGTTTAAAGATGATGAATTTTCGAACTTCTTTAGAAAACTTTTGCTTTGGTGAAAGATATTTTTTACATTCTATTAAAGATTTTTTATTTTAAACGGTAGGTTAATAGATCCTTAACTTTTAATCTAAAATGATGTTCAAATACCAAAATGGCTCGTTTTCATTGCTTAAATCCTGCAAATATGGAAAAATCATAAATTTCGGGCTAAATTGTTTTCTGTGAAGACTAAAATTGTGTTATTTTCAAAAATGCCTGCCTTCTATGAAGAGCCCCATGGCGGAAAGGTTAGCTTCTCCGTCTATGGTGGTTATCCCCTTACTAATGCTGGCGACATTTCTAGCGTCTTCTTCCATGAACATTGTGTTCTTCTGTATAATGGCATTCAGACTCGGCTACAAAAGGTGGTACCTTATCATTAGACTTCAAATTTCTATGAGCTATCACTGATTGATATGAGAGATTTATCTTCTCAGTCCCGTAATGGGATGAACGAAGGCAAATTTGGATTTTCAAGTGTTTCTCGAGACAACTTATTATGTTTAAACAAATAATTTGCCATATTTATTTAAGGAACATTTTTGGATTCCTTCTTTTAAATATTTCATATATGGAGGAAATGGTTCACATAACATTTTTATTTGAATATCCATCCTTAATGTCACAAACATTCGTAGCAAGGTAGAACGAGGCGGTTGATTGACAGGAGACACTCACATGCACCTCGGACTCGCATCATGTGCATTCTTGTAAATGCATTTTTGCTCTGCTGCATTGGTGTCATGGGTGTTTGTAAACCAGAGCGAATGGCCAATGACTACGGCTACATGTATCCATACATATTAAAAAAAGCATTTCCCATATCACAGTCATATTATGTCGCATTTATTTAACACCATTATATCCTTATTTATTAAAAAAATCCTCCTGAAAGTATTTTTAATTTTATTTTGCCAATATTTAAAAAGAGCTTAAACGTTGTATCCTTCGATTGCAAACACACACATACTTATACCTTCAGAGTACGATAGTCTGGTGCGGAAAGTCTATATCGATATATTATGTCGCCTGGAAATACTGTTTATATTAACAAATTATCTTTAAATACTCAATTCCAACACCAAGAAATGCTTTAAACTTTTATGTAGTTGCAATCACAGATTGAAGAGTATAAATAAGGGCAATTTTGTTCAATGGTAGAGAGGAAAACAGCATTGAGAAAATACAATTTTAAAAGAATTAGGAATCAACAACCAATCGCACAGATTTAAAAAAAAACTGCTGGAGCGTCAGTGCCAGAGTAGAGATACATTTTAAATCAAAAAGCACGAACGCGTGATTGCACTTGGATCTCACTCACGAACTACGTGATTCACTTGTGACACGACCAGAGATGGTCTGTCAGAAACAGTGACGTATATGACATACATTTCCGACGTATATTACATACGTCGAAAACGTCGTAAACCTAGCCAAAAAACTAGGTTTCTGACAGAAAAAAAATTCGAACGAAAATATGTCGATTTTTTGATATGATTAACTAAAAATTTTGGCATAAGTATTAACACTCCATGTACCATTTCACTTGACACTTCCTCATGTCATGCATTTTTAACATATGTCGTTTACAACAGCTTTCAAAAAGCAAATTAAAACGGGAGAAGCAAATAATTTTGCAAAAGGATACAAAATAATTGCAATTTCTAAATATAATTGATGAAAACTAATAATTTATTGATTTTTTGCTTCACAAAAAAATCCTTAAACGTTACTTTATAAATTGACTTGAAATTTGCGTATATTTCCAATTTATTGTGTGAAAAATGTAAATGCAAAAATTAAAAAAAAAACTTAATATTTCTTTTATTGCGAAATTTTTTTACATATAAACTCTTCTATATACAACAAATAAGTGACAATAATATTTGTTAAAAATCAAACTTTTACACTGAGTTATTAAGGTTTATGACGTTTGCGACTTTTTCTACGTTTTATACAAGTATACGACGTTTTCGACTTTTACAACTTTTTGACAGTCGGAAACCTAAAAAATCGTATTACGGACCATCTCTGGACACGACAACTGCAACTCATGAACACACCTCTAGTTAGATGAGTAGCTTAGGCTAGGTTAGGTTGAAAAGAGGGTGCGGATATTATTCCGCCTGATGCCACTATAGACATACACCTAAAGCAGTAATCGGCTTATTGTGCATTCTAAATACTAACAAGTAAAACCGTGCTAAGTTCGACCGGGCCGAATCTTATATACCCTCCACCATAGATCGCATTTGTCGAGTTTTTTTTCCCGATATCTTCTTTTAGGAGGAGGAAGGAGGAGGACAATAATTGATTTAATATTGGAGCTATATCAAGTTATAGTTCGATTCGGACCATAATTGAATTGAATGTTGGAGACCATAGTAGAAGTCAATGTGTAAAATTTCAGCCAATTCTATAAGAATTGCGCCCTTTAGGGGCTCAAGAAGTAAAATAGAGAGATCGGTTTATATGGGAGCTGTATCAGGCTATAGACCGATTCGGACCATATTTGACAAGTATATTGAAGGTCATGGGAGAAGCCGTTGTACAAAATTTTTGCCAAATCGGATAATAATTACGCCCCCCGGAGGCTCAAGAAGTCAGGATACCAGATCGGTTTATATGGCAGCTGTATCAGGTTATGGATCGATTTGAACCATATTTGACACAGATGTTAGAAGTCATAACAAAACACCTCATGCAAAATTTCAGCCAAATCGGATAAGAATTGCGCCCTCTAGTGCCTCACGAAGTCAAGATTTAAGATCTTTTTATATGGCAGCTATATCAGGTTATGGACCGATTTAAAGCATACTTAGCACAGTTGCTGGAAATCATATCGAAACATGTTGTGCAAAATTTCAGCCAAATCGAATA
This sequence comes from Stomoxys calcitrans, assembly GCF_963082655.1. NCBI lineage: Eukaryota > Metazoa > Arthropoda > Insecta > Diptera > Muscidae > Stomoxys > Stomoxys calcitrans. The sequence continues at coordinate 125,427,885 of NC_081553.1, read as the reverse complement.
GGAATGGCCCCCTATAGACGCTCAAGAAGTCAAGACCCCCGATAGGTTTATATGACAGCTATATCAGGTTATGGACCAACCATACTCAGCACAGTGATTGGAAGTCATAATAAAACACCTCATGCCAAATTTCAGCCAAATCGGATAAGAATTGTGCCCTCTAGGGGCTCAAGAAGTCAAGATCCAAGATCGGTCTATATGGCAGCTATATCAAAACATGGACCCATATAGCCCTTTTACAATCCCAACCGACCTACGCTAATAAGAAGTATTTGTGCAAAATTTTAAGCGGTTGGATTTACACCTTTAAAAGTTATCGTGCTTCCGACAAACAGACGGACGGACAGGCATGGCTAGATTAAAATGTCATGACAATCAAGAATATGTACTTTATTGGGCCTTAGACGAATATTTCGAGGAGTTACAAACAGAAGGACGAAATTAGTATATCCCCATCCTATGGTGGAGGGTATAAAAACTAACCTCAAAAAAAATGTAAGTCAGTAATTCTGTACTACTAATAAATCCCTAGTTCTTTTTCATACCACGCCCCTAAGTCGGTACATATCAGATAGCCATGAAATCCGGGTAATGACATAGAAAATGGTCCAACTTCTCATCATCTTCCCCACATACCCCACGCATACTATCATAGGTGATCTTGTATTCCTACAGGGTGGCTGATGAATATTGCTACATTAAGAAACTCAAATAATTTTTTTTCGGTGTATGGAATACATATTTCTTTTATTCATGTTAAAGCTCGTTCAATTTTATTAAATATAGTTTAATTTGTTTTAAAAATAATGGAATTTAAATGCCCCCCCTGCTCGTTGATGCATGTGCGGCATCTTAGCAAAAAGTTATTCATTACTGCTTGGAGAGTTGAGACAGGAATAGCCGCAATTGTTGCTCGAATGGATTGCTTTAGTTCATTCAAATTTGTTGGTTTTGCTTTGTAAACTTCCTGTTTGCAATGACCCCACAAGAAAAAGTCAGGTGCAGTAAGGTCAGGCGACCTGGGTGGCCAACGGAATGTGGAGTTTCTGGATATCAGTTTATTGGGAAATTTTCGTCGCAATTCTGTCATAACAGGTTGGGCTATGTGAGGACCTGCACCATCTTGCTGAAACCACACAGAGTTAAAAGAAATTCTCTTTCGGCGTAATTCTGGATAGAAAAACTCTCTCAACATGTTCAAGTAGCGGTCTCCAGTAACCGTAACGGGGTGACCGTTTTCTTCGAAGAAGTAGGGCCCGACAATGAAACGTGATGAAACTGCACACCACACTGTGACACGAAGTGGATGCAATTCCGTCTCATGGAGTGTCTGTGGGTTGGAAGCACTCCATATTCGACAATTTTGTTTGTTTATGTTGCCGTTCAAATCGAAATGGGCCTCGTCAGACATGAAAAGACAGTTCAACATGTTTCCATCCTCTTCCACCATTTGAAGCATCTTCTGGCAAAATTCCAAGCGAATCGGCAAGTCTGCAGCGTTCAGTTTGTTGGCCATTTGAATTTTATATGGGAATAAGTCCAAATCTTTGTGCATAATTGACTGTAATGACTGTCTGCTTATACCCATTTGAGCAGATAAGCTTCTTGTCGAAACTCTTGGATTGTGTTGTATCGCAGCAGCTACAGCAGCGATTGTTTCCTCCGTTCGAACTGAAGGGTTTCGATGGTAAGGTCTTCTGTTGACTGTCCCATGCTCGGCAAAATTGTTTACAAGTCTCATTATGGTCCATCTGCTCGGAGGATTGCCGCCAAACGTGCGTCTATACTCTCTTTGAACCGAAACTACAGACTCCAGTGCGTGATAGCGGCGGACAATCCAAATTCTTGTTTCGGTGTCCCAGTTATCCATTTTTGTCAAATCTAAGAATCAATCTGCAAAATAAAAAAAAAATCGACCACATTCATTAAATAGAAAAAAAGTTATTACATTTTTTTTTGGTAGCGGCTTTCATCAGCCACCCTGTATATGTCCCGTTATGTTACCGAAAGATGTACTCACCTCCTTTCTATCTCCTTTCGATATAAGCCTCGTCTTCTTACGATCCAGATCTCCCCATAGGATTTTCGTCGTCCTACCGACCGTTTCGCTATTCCACAGTGTTACATGCGCATTAGTCGCCATGTTCATAACTCGGACTGCGTCGACCCGAAAAGCCTTGGGTTAACCAAGTTTATTGATGGCAGTTCCCTGGCCTTCATTGTCAAATCGTCGGGTCCTTCATTCCCCCTTACTCCGCTATGGCCCGGTATCAAACAATGCGGATCGTGCCATCCTCTGTCTAAAGATGCTAATCTTCTTCTTACATTGCAAGACTGTTTGTGACCTTACCGTCTTGGTTGTTATTGCCCTTATGGCAATTTTAATGTTCGTAAAGATGTTCACCCTCGACGTCCTCGCCTTGGCACCACATCACCTCACGCATTCCGTGATCGCCTGGATCTCCGCCTGCAGGACCGAATTATGGTCAGACAGTCTAAAACAGATCTCAGTTCCTGGGTTCTCAATGTAGACCCCCAGGTCCACTCTGTCCTCAAGGTTTCATTCATCTGTGTATCATTGAATTCCGGATGACAGTACCAGAGTTTCATCAATCAAGGACTGTACCGCACTCTACAATAAGTGTCACTCCGGCATTTCCAAAATATTTCTGGGCTGCCAAATCTTCATTTGTGGTCCGATTTCTAAAATTCTTCTTTTTTGCTCAATAGTGCTTAAAAGTTCCTGCAAAAAAGTCAAAAAAATATATTAAAACATTTTTGTTTGGGATTTTCTTAGTTTTTCTGCACCAGTTGTTGCAAATTTGACCAAAAATTTATCCACATGTCCCTTAGAATATGTTTTATCCAGGCCTAAAGGACCCGTTCCACCCGGTACGGGTCTAAGGATCAGTGTGTCGGTCCGCACATTGTTAAAAGCCTCTTCGATATCAATGCATACCGTCAATGTGTACGTCTTGGCATCGAAGGTTTTTATACCCACCACCGTAGGATAGGGGGTATATTCATTTAGTCACCCAATACATCGAAATATCAATTTCCGACCCATTTGGATATAGCTGCTATATAGACCGATTTTCCGATAAAGGGTCTAATGACCATAAAAACTTTATTTTTCATCCGATTTTGCTGATATTTGAAACAGTGAGTAGTTTAAGGCTTCCCGACAACTGATCGTTAAGATCGGACGATATTTAGATACATCTACCACATAGACCGATCTCCCGATAAAGAATCTGAAGGCCATAAAGCTTTATTTATTACCCGATTTCGCTGAAATTTACAACAGTAGGTTATTTTATGCCTCTCGACATCTGACCTAAATATGGATTAAATCGATCTATATTTAGATGTAGCTGTCATATAGACCGATCTGCCGATAAAGGGTCTGAAGCACATAAGTGAGTGTTTCTGAGCCTCACGATATCCGGCCCGGCCGAACTTAATGCTTTTTTACTTGTTTCTATTTAATTGCAAATTCGTTATATGGTAAGGAACACATGAAAAACTGATCTACCGCCTAAAAACAGCATAGTTATGATTTCCATTAGTTTCTCTTTTGGAAGTTAACATGACTGTTTAGATTTTTTTTCATGAGCCATATAATTGACTGACATTTACCTACTTATTTAATCTACACTTCACAAGACATGCTCTAGGTCTTGTTTAATGATCCTTCTCTAATTAAAGATAGGAAAAAGTGTTCACTTAAAACACTGTTTTGTGCGAAATTCGGGGATTCTACGAAATGAGTAAAAAAATACTTCAAATCCGATTATATGATCAACTTAATTTAGGTTATCGTTAAAACCATAAAATCAAGATTAAATTGAATAGTAAATTCATTTAAGTCATGTGTTGTCTAATAAAAATAATGTCTAATAGTGATATGTAACTGTTCAGGTATAACTGAAGCATAAATATACGCAATCGTGCGTCATAAGAACGCATGTAGCATGCAATATAGATGAACGAATTAAAAAACGAAATCTCTTGGGCGATTCGAACATTGAATGGGTTAACCCGTTTATGTTTTTCATAGCGAGGAAGTTTTATAGAAATGGATTATTTTCATGAATAGCCTAATAAACAACTTATGTTAGAGAGTAAGGCTGGCAAAGAACGAAGGATTATGTTTCATCAGGTTATGTACCGATATACAATATACATACATAGAAATGCAAAAAATGCTGGATCAATTTAATTGAATATACATTTGAAACCTATATATGATACAATAGTTCGATTAATAATAACAAGAAGAAGAATTGACTTTAGGTCGATACTCCAACTAAAGTTCTGTTAACTAAGAAATTAGCATAATCCTTGTTCATTATATTTAGGCAAAAAGTTTGGTAAGGATGTCTGCCACCACATACTCCTTTGAAATATACTTCATCATTATTATGATTGACTTTTGTTGTCAAAGTGTGTATCAAAGCTTCACCTTGACCACCACTTATTTTCAATGATCTTAATTAAATCAGCACTAAAAAGAGGAAGCATTATTAGTTTGTTGGTTTTTGAAAGTCAGTGATTCTTTGAACGTCTTCCAAATATAGCTTTTGGTTATGGTCATCCTAATAACTTATGTAGCTGGACCTAAATCTTGAATTTTACATCAAAACTTTTTATGTCATCACGATTAATCTTACAACATTTCATTCTTATGAGTCGAGATAACTGTTTCTAAAGACGACTTTGGATACTCATCACCATCGTTATGAAACTTCTCCAAATTACAACAAAATAGTATAAAACAAGTAAAAGCGTGCTATGTTCGGCCGGGTCGAATCTTATATACCCCCCACCATGGATCGTATAGGTAAACAAAGGATAATGAATAAGAATTACTATGCTATTGGAGCCGGTTCGGGCCATACTTGGTTTGGTTGTAGATACCATTGTGCAAAATTTCAACCAAATCGGATAAGAATTGCGCCCTAGAAATAAAATCGGGAGATTGGTTTATATAGGAGCTATATCAGGTTATGGACCGATTCAGACCATATTTGGCACGTATATTAGAAGTTATAGGTACAGAGACTGAGCAAATTTTCAATAAAATCGGATAAGAATTACGCCCTCTAAAGGTTCAAGAAGTTAAATCGGGAGATCGGTTTATATGGGAGCTATATAAGGTCTTGGACCGATTTGGACCATATTGGGCGCATCAATTAAGTGTCATAGAACACGATATAAAATTTCAGCCAAATCGGATAGTAATTGGTCCCTATAAAGGCTCAAGAAGATAAATTCGGATGTCGGTTTATCAAAACATGCACAACTGATCTACACTTATAGGAAGTATTTGTGTAAAATTTCAAGCAACTAGCTTTACTCCTTCGATAGTTTATTTCGAGGTGTTACAAACAGAAGAAATGACGAAATTAGTATGCCCCCATTCTATGGTGGAGGACGCCAAGTACGATTCAAATCGATCCAAAACCTGAGCTTCCGTATAAATCGACCTCCCGATTTGACTTCTTGAGCCTGTAGAGGGTGCAATTCTTATCGGATTTGGCTGAAATTTTGTACTATGACGTCTTAATGACATTTAATGGATGCAGCAAGTTTGGTTCGAATCAGTCTTAAACCTGGTATAGCTTCCATATAAACCGATCTCCCAATTTGACTTCTGAGCCTCTAGAGGACGTAATTTTTATTCGATTTTGTTGAAATTTGGCTCATTCACCGAATCCATGCAAAAAATGCTCTTAATCGGTCCATAATCTGACCGAGACCATCAAAAAAAATTTTCAGTGGTGGTTTTCCCCTTTTAATGCTAGCAACACTATGCCATGTAAAACTTCTCTCCAAAGAGGTGTCGCACTGCGGCACGCCGTTCGGACTCGGCTATAAAAAGGAGGCCCATTATCATTGAGATTAAAACTTGAATCGCAGTGCACTCATTGATATGTGAGAAGTTTGCCCCTGTTCCTTCATGGAACAAACCGATCTTCTGATTTGATATCTTGAGCCTCTAGAGGACATAATTTTTATCCGATTTAGCTGAAATTTTGCACAGTGATTTCTTCCATGCCCTCTAATACACGCAAAAACTAAAACGTTTGGGAAATTTGTACAACAAAAAATACTTTTATCATACTTTTTTGCTTTTATTGTAACCGTGTAACGTTTCGCTTCAACATATCGAACGATAGCCTTAAACGAAGTGTTATTGAAAGTAACTAACTGTGATTACCTAAACCATTTAGCAGCTTCGTCTACCGCAAAAGGACCTTCTTATTGTTCTAAAACCAAAAACTCTTTAATTGCAAAAGAGCTTCGAAGCCGCAAACGATTATTCGTGTACTAGACCAATAATTATTATCTTATGTTTGTTACTAGATAAGATGATAAGATAAGAAGAGTATTTGAGCGTATAGACCAGTGATAAATACTTACTCTCTTGCTTATTACTTGGTATGAGCTTGTCACTGGTATAGAGACATTCTCACACACAACATTTTTTCCTTTTTTGTTTTGACTGAGCAAAAAGCAGTCAGTATATTGAGCAGCTCGGACGAATTTTTGAAGTCTCGGTTAGAGCAACACACAAATACTTTTTATTAGTGTAGGTCGGTTGGGATTGTAAATGGGCCAAATCGGTCCATGTTTTGATATAGCTGCCATTTAAACCGATCTTGGGTCTTGACTTCTTGAGCTTCTAGAGAGCGCAATTCTAGTCTAATTTGACTGAAATTTTGCAGGTGGTGTTTTCGTACTACTTTCAAAAACTGCGCTAAGTATGGTTCAAAACGGTCCATGTTTTGATATAGCTGCCATATAAACCAATCTTGGGTCTTAAATTTTTGAGCCTTTAAAGGGCGCAAAATTCTCGTCCAATTTGGAAGAAATTTTGTACAACGGCTTCTCTCATGACCTTCAACACACGTGTCTAAAATGGTCTGAATCGATCTATAGCTTGATATAGCTCCCATAAAAAACCGATCTCCCGATTTTCTCCTTGAGCCTCTACAGGGCGCAATTCTTATCCGAATAATTTGGAGTATTACACAATGACTTCTACAATGTTCAGCATTCATTTATGGTCCGAATCGGACTATAACTTGATATAGCCCCAATAGCATAACAGTACTTATTCAATATTTTTTGTTTGCCTTAATAGAGATACTGCGCATAGAACTCGACAAAAGCGATCCATGGTGGAGGGTATATAAGATTCGGCCCGGCTGAACTTAGCACGCTCTTACTTGTTTTTGCCTGTATACGTTTCAAATATGGTCTACAGCGGTCCATAAACTGATATAGGTACCATGCAAACCGATCTCGTCCTAAGTCCCTCTAGGGCTCAATTCTTATCCGATTTAGTTGAAATCTTGCACAATGGGATCTACTATTGTCTTTAGCAAGTATGGTCCTAATAGGGTTTATAACCTGACATAGCTCCATAGCTCGTTTGTTTGCCTACAAAGAGACACCGGGCAAAGAACTTGAGCAATGCGATCCATGGTGGAGGGTGGAGGCCGATCTTAGAATGATTTTATTTGTTTAATCTTAGGTATTATTTCGTGTAATAGGTTTTTAATTACAGGTATTCCAGTGGGTAATGATATGTTCTTAGCTTTTTTTTGCTGCAAAGCTAAAATTTATGAAGAGACACAAGAGATAAAAAATTGAAACGAGTCACCTTTTTCGTGTAACAAAACATCTTTTGCTGTAAACAAAATGTATTTGGCTTAAAAATTGCTGAATTTTAGCATAATAGGGTCATCCCTTATCATAGACGAATTTTCTAAAAGTTTTACTATAAAGAAAATGACGTTTACATCAAAAGATGGTAAATTTGCTATTAACGCAAAGGTATTCGAAACATTTTATTTTTTTGCGTGCATGACTGCCACAATATGTACCGTGTTCGTCGAAATAGGTTCAGATTTAAATATAGATCCCATATATATGTTCATTCGATTTCAGCTAATGGTGTAATAATTTGGTGATTTGTTAACCGATCTTCACGAACTTTGCTACTCTCTCTTATGACTCTTAAGATGATTGGTGAATTTCGTAGAAATCGAATCAGGTTTAGAAGTAGCTCTCATTTAAATTTTTTTTTGGAAAGTTGAGAAAATACAGTGATAATCATATGCAATGTCTTGTACTGGCTCAGCTTTCCTTAAGAAAAAAATGTATTTCTTCCCCTAAACAGATTCTCAGTAGACTGTTTATAGCGGATAGGTTAGACCTAAACCAAAACAATACGATCACTCAATCTCGATCTCAAAATCCGATAGAATTAAATTGTCATACACAGGAAACTAAACTGAAAGCACATTTAGAATAGTGCGGGGAAGGCATTCAAGCGTATGTATTTTTCAAAATTTAATTTAACAAAAAACATCTTTTAAAAAAAATTTAATATTGATAATGTAAATATTTAATCTAAAACAACATAACACTTTGCCTTACTTTTTGTTTAAAGGGGTTTTCTTTTAATAGAACTATGGTCTAAAGTTGATTATAATGCTGTTGAAAAATTTTCTTCATTAATGTAAAACTACCCAAATACAGAGCAAAAACAATTTGCCTTTAGAAACAAAAAATTTTAATAATAATCAAGTACATTTTTAATTATCTGAATGTATAATAGCATATAATAAACAAAAAGCAAATGCTTCTGAAATCAAACTTTAAAAGTTGGCGTTACTTTTTATGAATCACGAGTATTAATCCTTAACTTTGAGATTATTTAAATGAGTTGGGGATTTTTTTGATGTATGTGTATGTGTAAGTGTCTGTGTGTAAGTGAAAGCATTTATAATTATTTTTTAATAATGTCAGAAAAAATTATAAAAGCACTTGCGGCAATTTCTCAAGCGCTTGTTTCATCAGTAGTAGTTGAGTGAAAATAAATTATTGTAAATGAGAAAAGAATGAAAAAAAAATGGTTTAAAATTGAATTAATGTTGTGCTGATGGATTGGAAATGGGTAGGAAGCAGATTATGCAAGATTTCGAATAGAACATTTTAAATATGCATACGGCTTAATTGCTTCGCTCAGTCTTGGGGAAGGAAAAATGAAACTTTTAATATGACAAATTGATAAAAGCATAATTATGCTGTGCTTAGGTAATCAAAGAAGAATTTCTCTATATTTGAATTTTAATAAATTTTAAGGCATTTAAAGATTGTTTCATCATCGGCCTAGGGCAGGCTACCTGCGTGGGGATAGCTAGACAAAATCTTGCTGAAGAGAAAAGGCAGTCCCTGACCGAAGATCGAGGATATGCAACAAAAATGCATTCATATCCATTAAGATTTTTATAACCCACACCACCACTGTATTACAGGGTATTATAGATTTGAGCATTTGTTTGCAACGCTAAGAAGAAGAAGAGCTAGACCCATTGATAAGTATACCGATCGACTCAGAATCACTTTCTGATTCGAATTAGTCATGTCCGTCTGTAAGTCTTTGTATTCTTGTAATCAAAGTGCAGGTGGTTTTTGTTATCCAATCATCTCGAAATTTTGCACATTCACTTCATCATTCATCACTTTTTTGACCCAAGGACGAACGCTTTTGATTTTCATCGAAATCGGTTCAGATTTAGATATAGCTCCCATATATATGTATCACCCGATTTGCACTTAAATAGCCGTAGTAAAGGCAATTTTCCACCGATCTGCACAAAATTTCGCATGGATTGTTTCGTTACTGATTTTAACATATTTGCAATATTTCATCAAAGTCGGTTCAGATTTAGATATAACTCTCATATATATATATCGCCTGATTTGCACATAAATGGCCGCAGTAGCTACAATTTTCAACCGATCTGCACAAAACTTGGCATGGATTGTTTTATTACTGATCTTAACATATCTGGGAAATTTTATAAAAATCGGTTTAGATTTAGATATAGCTCCCATATATATCGTTCATCCGATCCGTTCATCCGAGGCTGTAGAATCCACAATTTTCGTCCGATTTTGTATGAGACGTTTAAATTGACGTACCAATACATGTGCAAATTTCATTGAAATCAGTCCTAATTTAGATATAACTCCAATGTCTATATTTCATCCGATATGGACTTTTAAGGCAGTAAAATCCACGATTTTGGTCATATCTCTACAATATAGGGTGGGTGTGAGTTGTTCTATTTCATGTCCAGGTATGTGTCATTAAAATTGGCGCAGGTTTCGATATAACTCCTATATAATCTTTTATCCGATATGGCCTTTTAATGATGTGGAAATCCAAATCTTTTGTCCTATGGTAGGAAAATCTTACAAGGTTCTTAATTGCTTTTTCAATTGGTATCCCAATTAAAGTCTGACTAGATTTCGAAATAAGCTCTACATATATAAAGTACTACATGTACGAAGTGGTGTTGGGTATTATATAGTCGGCACCTTCCGACTTTTGCCTTTCCTTACGGGTTTTTATTTAAATTTTCATTTATTTTTCAATATTTCGCCCATCCTTTGGTAGGCATTTTCATGAAAATCTAACGTAAAACAAAATATATAAACAAACACGTACAGCGGTCAAAAAAAGTATTCATCATTCAATGTTTTTTTTTTAATAAGTCTACAAAAGACAATTGGAATAAAAACATATTAAACTAATGATGCAGTAGTGCTTGTGTGATATATATGTACACAATTTCATTGTTTTTAAAGAAAAAAATAGTATTTATTGGAACAAAAAGGGCCATTTTACAGCTGAACACAAAAAATTAAACAAAAAAAGTATTCATCATTGCAAAAAAACAAAAAAATAAATAACATAATTTAAAAAAATTAATACTTTGTTATTCGACCACCGCGTCTTATAACTTCTTTTAAACGGTTTGACATCGATTGGACTAATTTAGCGGTTATATTTTGGTCTATATTAGCCCATTCCTCCATTATCACCTGTTGCATTTGATTCTTGCTCGAAAAATTGCGCGTTCTCAATTGGCGTTCGAGATGTTCCCAAAGATGTTCAATTGGGTTCAAGTCGGGACTTTGAGGAGGAGTTTTAATGACTTTGGGGCAGTTATACAGCATCCACATCTTGGTATTTAAAGCAGAATGTTTGGGGTCATTATCTTGATAATATTGAAAATTATTACCAAGCCCAAGTTTTACAGCACTATCTTTTAAATTCCTCTTTAAAATGTCAATGTAATACTTATGATCCATTACTCCATTAATAATTTCAAGATTTCCCGCTCCTGAAGCCGCCATACACCCCCAAACCATTAAACCACCTCCACCATGTTTTACAGTAGCAACTGTGTTTCGTTCTTCAAGCTCTGTATTTGGTTTTCTGTACACTATGACCTTTCCATCGCACCCAAAAAGATTAAACTTGCTCTCGTCTGCAAAAATGACTGTTTTCCAAAATGATTCGGGCTGTTTTACATACATTTTTGCGAAGTTTAGCCTTTTCACTCGGTTTATTTTATTTATAAAGGGCTTCTTACGTGCAGTTCTTCCTCTGTAACTATGCCTTTTGAGTGTATTTCGAATTGTTTGTGTAGTAACTTCCTTCCCTAAATATTGCATAGTGTTTTTACGAAGAATGGTCGCATTTGTCTTCGGAGTTTTCTGAACTTGCCGCACTAGCCAACGCACATCTCCAACTGAAAGTGCTTTTGGTCGACCAGATCTTGGTTTATTGTCAACAGTTTTCGTTTCTGTCCACTTTCTGATGATGGATTGTATAGTAGATCGTGGTCTATTTAATATTTCACTGATAGTTTTTTGAGTTAAACCATTCCTGTGGTGTTTTATTATCAAAACTTTTACCTCATCAGAAACCTCGTTTTGCTTACGACCCATTTTGACAAAAACTATATTTTCAATGAAATTAAATATTTGCTGTCAAGGGCAAAGCCTCCTTTACTAAATAAAACAGAAAAGGGGGATTCCCAAATAATATTTGAACTTGACTTTGATGATAGCACATCAATGATGAATACTTTTTTTGTTCTGTTTTTGGTGTTATTATATAAAATTGCATTTTTTGCGCTAATTAAATTTATTTTTTGAATTTATTTTAAAACATATTACGAAAAATAAACTATTGCATAAAACTGCATTATTTGTTTACTTTAAATTTTCTTCAATTACCCAAAATAAGTGAATTTATTATCAATTTTGCTAATGATGAATACTTTTTTTGACCGCTGTATAAGGACAATATTTATCATCACCTATACCATACTTTAACTTACAAAAATGCAAACAAAAACTAAAAACTATGCGATCATCTTCGTCGGCCGTTGTCTGTTTAGAAACCGAGGATTGCCTATGGGAACAGCAGCCTCGTCCATAATAGCCGATTTTGTGATGGAGGAACTATTGGACCAATGCCTTCGAAACTGTGATATTAAAAAAATTTAATTTATTTAATCTGTGTAAATTTTTAACAAATTAGTTTTTGAGAGATATTTGTTTCCTGGCAATTTTATTTTGGGGCAGGAAACTAAATGTTGCATATAAGAATTTGTTTGTTCACACAGAGCACAACATGTATCCTTTTCTTTTAGGTGATCATATGAGAGCTTGCAATAAATCATTCGTAAACGGAGAGTTACAGTTATGTCTTCTCCTGATGCTGGCGACATTTGTGAGGTACTGTACCATTCGGTATGACAGCCATATATAAACTTCTCCACAAAGAGGTGTCGCATTACAGCACTCCGTTCGGAGTCGGCTATAGAAAGGAGGCTCCTTATCATTGAGCTTAAATAAACTTCTCCACAAAGAGGTGTCGCATTACGGCACTCCGTTCGGAGTCGGTTAAATAAGGAGGCTCCTTATCATTGAGCTTTAACTTGAATCAAACGGCAATCATTGATATGTTAGAAGTTCCTTAATGGAATGTTCATGTAAAAAATTTTGCATTCTTTCTACCCTTCCAAAACCTACGTATAAATTTTATTAAAATCCATCTACTTTTTCATATACAGCGGTCAAAAAAAGTATTCATCATTAGCAAAATTGATAATAAATTCACTTATTTTGGGTAATTGAAGAAAATTTAAAGTAAACAAATAATGCAGTTTTATGCAATAGTTTATTTTTCGTAATATGTTTTAAAATCAATTCAAAAAATAAATTTAATTAGCGCAAAAAATGCAATTTTATATAATAACACCAAAAACAGAACAAAAAAAGTATTCATCATTGATGTGCTATCATCAAAGTCAAATTCAAATATTATTTGGGAATCCCCCTTTTCTGTTTTATTTAGTAAAGGAGGCTTTGCCCTTGACAGCAAATATTTAATTTCATTGAAAATATAGTTTTTGTCAAAATGGGTCGTAAGCAAAACGAGGTTTCTGATGAGGTAAAAGTTTTGATAATAAAACACCACAGGAATGGTTTAACTCAAAAAACTATCAGTGAAATATTAAATAGACCACGATCTACTATACAATCCATCATCAGAAAGTGGACAGAAACGAAAACTGTTGACAATAAACCAAGATCTGGTCGACCAAAAGCACTTTCAGTTGGACATGTGCGTTGGCTAGTGCGGCAAGTTCAGAAAACTCCGAAGACAAATGCGACCATTCTTCGTAAAAACACTATGGAATATTTAGGGAAGGAAGTTACTACACAAACAATTCGAAATACACTCAAAAGGCATAGTTACAGAGGAAGAACTGCACGTAAGAAGCCCTTTATAAATAAAATAAACCGAGTGAAAAGGCTAAACTTCGCAAAAATGTATGTAAAACAGCCCGAATCATTTTGGAAAACAGTCATTTTTGCAGACGAGAGCAAGTTTAATCTTTTTGGGTGCGATGGAAAGGTCATAGTGTACAGAAAACCAAATACAGAGCTTGAAGAACGAAACACAGTTGCTACTGTAAAACATGGTGGAGGTGGTTTAATGGTTTGGGGGTGTATGGCGGCTTCAGGAGCGGGAAATCTTGAAATTATTAATGGAGTAATGGATCATAAGTATTACATTGACATTTTAAAGAGGAATTTAAAAGATAGTGCTGTAAAACTTGGGCTTGGTAATAACTTTCAATATTATCAAGATAATGACCCCAAACATTCTGCTTTAAATACCAAGATGTGGATGCTGTATAACTGCCCCAAAGTCATTAAAACTCCTCCTCAAAGTCCCGACTTGAACCCAATTGAACATCTTTGGGAACGTCTCGAACGCAAATTGAGAACGCGCAATTTTTCGAGCAAGAGTCAAATGCAACAGGTGATAATGGAGGAATGGACTAATATAGACCAAAATATAACCGCTAAATTAGTCCAATCGATGTCAAACAGTTTAAAAGAAGTTATAAGACGCGGTGGTCGAATAACAAAGTATTAATTTTTTTAAATTATGTTATTTATTTTTTTGCAATGATGAATACTTTTTTTGTTTAATTTTTTGTGTTCAGCTGTAAAATGGCCCTTTTTGTTACAATAAATACTATTTTTTTCTTTAAAAAAAATGAAATTGTGTACATATATATCACACAAGCACTACTGCATCATTAGTTTAACATGTTTTTATTCCAATTGTCTTTTGTAGACTTATTAAAAAAAAAAAACATTGAATGATGAATACTTTTTTTGACCGCTGTATATCTCACATAAACCTATACAATTTGACTTCTTAAACCCACGGTTGACTTTGATCTCGACTTAATTTAACGTTTCTCTTGCATGGCTATTAAAATAAAAATTTTCTTCAACTGTAAACAGTTTAAAGTTAATGGCAGCATTTATTTGGATAGCAAAAAAAGCCAATTTATTCAAATTCGATTAAAACATTTGCAACAGTTATAATAGCTTAAATATAATTGCATGCTCTATCGAACAACAAAAAAAACAAGTAGAGATGAGATGATTCCCTTTAATTGAGATAACAATTTTTAATTATAAATTTACGTTTTTCCTCTGGCGGTATAGGCAAGCTAAGCTCACTCTCCCATGAAAAGGGGCGCATACACGAATCTTTTTTTGCCATGCTTTAAACAATTTATTTGAATCTTTATGTACAATACATAACATACAATTGTGAGTAGGTATGTAATGCATATATATTGTACAAACATGCATAATTACCTACATATAAATTTATTCTCTCTTTTTTGTTGTTGTATAAATACCCATTTTATTCACTGTCTTTTCCATAGCTCTTTTTTTTAATGCGCCGATTAAAATTAATTTAATTTCTTAGAAAACGATGCCGATAAGAAGACCATGTTTAGCATATCTCTTTGCAAGAGGAAAAAATTAAAATTTAATTAATTTTTTTAATGAAACATCAATGAGATTCAAGCGATAAAGCAATGAGCATAATGTGTTGTATTCGCGTATTAGGTTGAGTTAGTGAATAACATCATCAGTTGAAGTTGAATTGAAATAATTGTTGCTTTCATGGGCATAACGATGGACATCTTCAAGCCTTTGAGTAAATTGTATGCTGCGTGTTCATTTAGATTTTAATTTGACTGCTTGAATTTATTGATATTAAAAATAAAAATAAACAGAGTAAAAATGGTAGTATAGGCTATCATGTTGCAGACGAGCGGGAAGGGAAGCTTGCAATCTTTCTAGCTATTCCTATTAGCCAAGTACGTAGTGTTAGAGTGCTGTTTTGCTGGAATCAAATCCAAATTTTTGGAATAGTCCAAAATGCGAAATGTTCCCCAAACACCTGCAAGAGGGTCATTGGCAAAAATTGGGGTATCAAATGGGGATACTTAAGTGCCCATACATAAAAGTACAAAATAAATCGACCAACAAGTTCGGCCGGGCCGAATCTTTTATACCCTCCACCATGGATCGCATTTGTCGAGTTCTTTTCCCGGCATCTCTTCTTAGGCAAAAAAAGAATATAAGAAAAGATTGGCTCTGCTATTAGAGCGATATCAATATATGGTCCGGTTTGGACCAAAATTAAATTATATGTTGGAGACCTGTGTAAAATGTCAGCCCATTCGAATAAGAATTGCGCCCTTTGGGGGCTCAAGAAGTAAAATAGAGAGATCGATTTATATGGGAGCTGTATCGGGCTATAGACCGATTCAGACCATAATAAACACGTATGTTAATGGTCATGAGAGAATCCGTCGTACAAAATTTCGGGCAAATCGGATAATAATTGCGATCTCCAGAAGCTCAAGAAGTCAAGATCCCAGATCGGTTTATATGGCAGCTATATCAGGTTATGGACCGATTTGAATCATACTCGGCACAGTTGTTGTATATTATAACAAAACACGTCGTGCAAAATTTCATTTCAATCGGATAAGAATTGCGCCCGCTAGAGACTCAAGAATTCAAGACCCAAGATCGGTTTATATGGTAGCTATATCAGGTTATGGACCGATTTGAACCATACTTGGCACAGTTGTTGGATATCATAACAAAACACCACGTTAATAATTTCATTCAAATCGGATAGAAATTGCGTCCTCTAGAGGTTCAAGAAGTCAAGACCCAAGATCGGTTGATATTGCAGCTATATCAAAACATGTACCGATTTGGGCCATTTACAATCCCAGCCGACCTACACTAATAAGAAGTATATGTGCAAAATTTCAAGCTGCTAGCTTTACTCCTTTGAAAGTTAACGTGCTTTCGACAGACAGACGGACGGACATGGCTAGATCGACTTAAAATATATATATATATATATATATATATATATATATATATATATATATATATATATATATATATATATATATATATATATATATATATATATATATATATATATATATATATATATATATATATATATATATATATATATATATATATATATATATATATATATATATATTATGGGGTCTTAGACGCCTATTTCGAGGTGTTACAAACATAATAAGGAAATAAGTATAAGGGTATAAAAACCGTTTTTGGTGATAAAAATTAGCATTTTCATAATTACACCAGAATTTTATATCTCAGCCCTCGTCTAAGAAATATGCCTGCATCAAGTTTTTGTTTTTTCATTTGATTCAATACCTGAATTTTTTCCGTTTTTTATTTCAGAATTTCGAACCTGTGGCATATCCCAAAAATAACTATGGTAAATTCTACACTGGTGACTCCTTCATTGTCTTAAATGTAAGTACGAACTCATACATAATAGTACCAATAACAGTTATTTCATAAAACTTTCCGATGAATATGTGTTTCATATCCATACAAATTCGCATAATAGTGAAACATGTTATTATGTACTTTTCTTTCACCTTTTCACCTAAACTTTTCCTTTTTTGTGGTATGTGCGAAAAAGGTGAAAATTCATTTATGTGTGTGACACTATAAAAGTTTTGGAGAACTTTTCACCCTCAAAAAATGTGTATTTGAATAACATCATACCTCTGCTACTGCAAGTAGTTGAACAACTCACTGGTTTTTTTGGGAGTTTTCGTTTTCTGTGAAGTTTGAATATGTTGGTGTAGTAGAGTATCAGATATAGAGTCCAAGCTACATCCTTGCCCACCCATAAAGGCCAAGGAAATTATTTTTTTAATGTGACCACTTTTTGGGTGTTAATGAGGAAATTAGCTCAGTGGTGCGAGGGACTAATGAAAAGCGTGTATATTTACTACTCCTTTATGCAACACAGCTAGTCCCAATATAATACACTACCCATATAATACACTACCCATATATGCGGTTGTACTACGAAGTAGGCGATTGAGCCCTCACTCGTTTATCTATGAGCACCAAAGGCGTCACTCACCTGATTCAGCATAACATATAGCGATGTCGCAGGTGCTCGCCCTCGCGAGTCGAGTTATTGGTTATTCCACTACGTCAACAAGTGCCGCTTGTCGTTAATGGACGAACCACACTTGGCACGAT
This sequence comes from Stomoxys calcitrans, assembly GCF_963082655.1. Classification (NCBI taxonomy): domain Eukaryota; kingdom Metazoa; phylum Arthropoda; class Insecta; order Diptera; family Muscidae; genus Stomoxys; species Stomoxys calcitrans. The sequence goes on along the minus strand of NC_081553.1, from coordinate 125,410,053 downwards.
TGTTGCAAGTCACAACAGATCAATACATGCAAAATTTCAATCCAATCGGATAAAAATTGGGGCAAGATATCAAATCTGGAGATCAGTTTATATGAGAGTTTTATCAGACTATACACTGATTTGAATCGTACTTGTCATGATTGTTGAAAGTCGTTACAGTAAACTACGTGTCATCCCGATTCGATAATAATTGCAGATGCTAGGGCTCAAGAAGTCAAGTCGAAGTACCACCTTATAGATGGGCTATATACAAATCTATGGACTATTTGCCATTCCAAACGACCTATGTCAATAAAAATTTTCAGTGCAATATTGCGAGCGGTAAGCTTTACGCGTTCGATCACTATCGCGATTTCAACAGACGGACGAACATGGCTAGATCGACTTAGAATGTTTAGACTGAAGAAGACATACATACATTTTATCGGGTCCCAGATCAATACTTAGAATAGCAAACGGAATAACTAGATTAGTATACCCCCTAAATTAGTTTATACTATGATTTTAGGTATGCAAAATAAATTCCGAATCGTATACTCATGCAAGTAGTGTGATTAGTTTGAAACTTTTACAAATGATTCAACCCAATATATTTTATCTCGCATTAATGTATGTCTTCATGCTTTCATGATCTCTTACACACATATGCTATGTGCAAGCCTTACAGCTCAGTCAGATTTTTTTTACCCTACATCGCCACTGTGACATTTGTTACTTAGTGCATTTGTTTGTAACACCCAGGATGAGATATAGATCTATTGATAAGTATACCGATCGACTCAGAATAACTTACCGATTCGATTTAGCTATGACCGTCTGTCGATCTTAATTTATGTACAAATAATTGGTCCCAATTTTCATTCGATCATTTTCAAATTTTGCACATACCCTTGTAGAGACGTAGAGACGAATCTTGTTGAAATTGAAAATATTGATTCCGATTTGGATATAGCTCCCATATATATGTTCATCCGATTTTGAGAAACTTTGCATTAAAGTGCTCATTTGTTAAGCAATTCCCTCTGGCAGGAAAGACTTTTTGTGACCCTCGACATTTTTGGTGAATTTTATAGAAACCATTGCAAGCGCATTCATTGACCAATCTTCCCAGAATTTTGTACAACGCTTTCCTCGACGACTTCCACAATATCTAAGAGGTTTGTTCGAAATCAGTTCAGATTTAGATATAGCTCCAATCAGGGACGTAGTCAGGGGGGGCCCTCGGGCCCGAACCCGACAAAAGACAAAAATTCTTTACAATCTATTCTAAAGACAAAATTTTTAATTAAAAAAATTCATAAAATTTTTCTAAAGACTACATTTTAATAAATTTTTAAGGACTAATTTTCAGCGAAAAACTCTTTAAAGACAATCTTACCTCGAGATTATTTTTTAAAACCAAAATTTAAGTTTTCCATAAACATTTTTAAAGGCTCTTTATCATGATTCCTAAAATTTCTTCTATATACCCGAAGGATGGGGGTATATTCATTTTGTCATTCCGTTTGCAACACATCGAAATATCCATTTCCGACCCTATAAAGTTTATATATTCTTGATCAGCATAAAAATATAAGACGATTTAGCCATGTCCGTCCGTCTGACTGTAGAAATCACGCTACAGTCTTCAAACATAGAGATATTGAGCTGAAATTTTGCACAGATTCTTTTTTTGTCTATAAGCAGGTTAAGTTTGAAGATGGGCTATATCGGACTATATCTTGATATAGCTCCCATATAGACCGATCCGCCGATTTAGGGTCTTAGGCCCATAAAACCCACATTTATTATCCCATTTTGCTGAAATTCGGGACAGTGAGTTGTGTTAGGCCCTTCGATATGCTTCTTCAATTTGGCCCATATCGGTCTAGATTTGAATATACAATAGCTCTCATATAGACCGATCTCTCTATTTAAGGTTTTGGGCCCATAAAAGGCGCATTTATTTTCCGATGTCGTCGAAATTTGGGACAGTGTGTTGTGTTAGGCCCTTCGACATTTCTTTTCAAATTGGATCAGATCGGTCCAGATTTGGATATATCTGCCATATAGATCGATCTATCGATTTAAAGTTTTGAGGCCATGAAAGGCGTCCGATTTTGTCGAAATTTGGGACAGTGAGTTGTGTTGGGCTCTTCGAAATTTTTCTGAAACTTGGGCCAAATCGGTCCAGATTTGCATACAGCTGCCATATAGACCGATATCTCTTTTTGTCTTGGCCCCATAAAAGGCGCATTTATAATCCGATTTGACTGAAATTTGACACAGTGACTTATGTTAGGCTTTTCGACATCCGTGTGGTATATGGTTCAGATCGGTTTATTTTTAGATAAAGCTACTTAAAAGACCAATATTTTTTATTCACAATTGAGCAATTACTTGTACTTGTAATAAGTATTTGGTCCAAATCGGAACATATTTCGATATAGCTGCTATGCGACATAAGGTATGCATTTTTCTCCGGATTTTAACAAAAGGTGGTTTACATATATACCCGAGGTGGTGGGTATCCAATGTTCGGCCCGACCGAACTTTACGCATTTTTACTTGTTAAAGACATATGTTTAAACCATTACGCCTGACCGTACGTTTAGGTACTCAAAAGTACAAAATGGTCACTTTTTACCCAAAAAAGGTACGAGAAAGGTGAACTTAGCATAGGGCGAACGGGTAGAGTTAGAACTTCGAAATTTGGCTTAAATGATTGTTGTTGCGAAATTAAGGGGGTGGATAGAGAAAATATGTAAAATAGTAGTGGAAACGGAAGAATTGTACGTTTAGTACCTTATTTGGTACCATGTCATACTTTCTTTGCTGCTTGAACTAGACCTCTGAAATTTAATATGTAGATTCTACTAAGAAATATAAGTTGGCTGACTGAGTAAGTTTAAATAATAACGAATAACTAAATAGCTTATTTACTTTTACTGTGAACGGGGAAGGATAAAATTAAAAAAACTGCTAAAAATGATCGATGTCTTGACAAATATACGATAGGTTAGGTAAGGTAAGAGTGGCAGTCCTTTACAGACTCACTTAAACAATTTTAAGTCCATTGTGATACCACAGTAGCGACAGACCAAGGCTTCTGGCGGGAATCGAACCCACGACCTTGGCACTGGTAATCCAAGCACGCTACCAACTCGGCTACCGTGCCCAAAATATACGATAAGTTGTATCAAATATGAAATGTTGAAATAGTACCAGAAGTGGAATAATAAGTACTGTAATTGGTACTATTTAGTACTTTCTTTATAGATTGAGGTACAGATCTGAAATTTGGGACACAGGCACATCCTTGCAGTATGTATCGGACGAATAGAAGATTTTGTTAATATTCGCCCATTTTGGTACTAAAACGTACAATATGGTCCCTTCTTTACGGATTGAGCCACAGCTCTGAAATTTGGAATACAGTTATATCTAGGCATTATGTACCGAGCGAATATTTGTTCATTCAGGTACTATAAAGTAGTACTTTTTGCAGACTGAGCTACATCTATGAAATTAGGGATGCAGGTACATCTTGGCAGTATGCAACGGATAACAAGAAGATTGTTTTAAAATTTGTACATTTAGGAACTAAAACGTAAAAAATGGTACATTATTTTCGTATTAAGCTAAAAATCTTAAAACTGCGATACAGTTGCACCTTGACAGTATTTATTGGCCGCCTAGATAATTTTTTCAATTCGTACGGTTAGGCACTAAAACATTCAAAATGTTATTTCTTTATAGATAAGGCTAAAGCTATTAAAATTGCAATACAGTTACACCTTGGTATTGGGTGTACCATCGGGGGCTGGGAAGCGACTGGGCATATGCTAGTAGTATATTCATAATTTAGAGAGTTTATATTGACGTAGCGATTTTTTCAAATATTTTGAATTTTAAATAGCTCCCACTTTGTACCTTTAGGGTAGGTGTAGTGTATTATACAGTCGGCACCACCCCAATTTTGCCTTTCCCTACTGGTTTTAGTTTTAAAATTTTTTAATATTATTTGTTTTTTTTTTACATTTTGCAGACTGTCCAAAACAAAGACAAACAACTCTCTTGGGATGTGCACTTTTGGTTGGGCTCTGAAACATCCGTGGATGAGGCTGGTGCTGCCGCCATTTTGACCGTGCAACTTGATGACCTACTTAATGGTGGACCAGTGCAACATCGTGAAGTTCAGGATCATGAATCGCAATTGTTTTTGAGCTATTTTAAAAACGGTAAGTTGTGCTTGGCTATAAATATCACATGTTTTTTTTTTGCTCTGCCTTTTTTCACGGCTTTCACATTCCCTGCTCATCGAGCAATGAATTACCCAAAGAATTTTGTATGGTGAAGATATTCCTTTTCCAGCAGCAACTCAAGTGTGTTAAAGGAATTTCTTAGCTGAACGCTTTACGCCGCCATATTTCTGTGCCCATTGACTCCTGCTGGGATTGCATGCACCTGTGGTCCTATATCTTCGGTAGTTGCGGTGATGGAAGCTAACAATGGCTGAATGTTTTGGTTGTTGCCGTTGTTGTCGAATCCTGGCTGTAGTGTTAATATTGCACATCGTGGCAAAAATTTAAAAAAAGAAAAACGTTTTGACTTTTTGGCTGCTTTTGAAGTAATTTCCACTCTACTATGTATGAAGAAAGTGTGTTTACTTTTTGGATAGTTTTGCTGTCGAAAAGGCTACCTGCCCATGGCCAATGAACAATGTTGCCGAACTTTGGCGGAGTGTTTTTGTGGTTAATGGTCGGTCCATCTTCTTAAAGTTTTGTTCTAATGGCTTATTAAAGAAAGTTTGAAGGGATTTCGTTGGGAAAAGGCTACTTAGAGAATCATTGCAGCATGGTTTTTCTTCTATGGCATATTCATGGTCCTCCCTTGAACATATGGATTATGCGGAATTAGCTTTAAAACTTAATGCAAGACAATGGTGTAAAAGAAAGTTGAAAAAGGCAAAAGGGGAATAAGGGAAGAGATTTTTTAACATTTTTTTTGACAGTGGTAGATAATGGACTTATAAAAATATATGGAATCAGATTGGGTCCTGCAGACTATGTGGTTGTCAGTGAGTATTTCACTATAAAACTTCTTTGTTTGCGAAAGCGAAAATGTTTGGTTTGGTTTTAAAACTGCGCACATTTTTTTCGGATTTAGCTTTTTCCATAGTAAAAATATAAATTGTTTTGCTAAAACAGCAAACATTTAATGTTATTTTCAAATGATAAAAGTTGTCTGTAGTCTAAAAATTTTATTAATATGTTAAAATTTATAATATACATGCATCTTATCAAATTTTAGTTCTAAATCAGCAGACAGCTTTGCTTTTGTTAAAATCTGCAAACTTACTCGTTAGTTAGGGAAATGGTCATTAGAAACAAGTAAAAGCGGCCGGGCCGAATCTCATATACCCTCCACCATGGATCGCATTTGTCGAGTTCTTTTCCCGGCATATCTTTTTAGGCAAACATATGATAAAAGGAAAGAATTGCTATGATATCGGATCTATAATATCAAGTTAATGTCCGATTCGGACTATAATTGAACTGAATGTTGGAGATCGTAGTAAAAGTCATTGTGTAAAATTTTTGCCAATTCGAATAAAAATTGCTCCCTTTTGGGGCTTAAGTTATTGTCCGATTCGGACTATAATTGAACTGATTGTTGGAGGCCGAAGTAGAAGTCGTGTAAAATTTCAGCCAATTCGAATAAAAATTGCTCCCTTTTGGGGCTCAAGAAGTAAAATAGGGAGATTGGTTTATATGGGTCCTATATCAGACTATAGACTGATTCAGACCATAATTGGTACGTATGTTGAAGGTCATGAGGGAAGTCGTTGTACAAAATTTCAGCCAAATCGGATAATAATTGCGACCTTTAGAGGCTCAAGAAATCAAGATCCCAGATTGGTTTATATGACAGCTATATCAGGTTATGAACCGATTTGAACCATACTTATCACAGTTGTTGAAAGTCATAACAAAGAATGTCATGCAAAACTTCAACCAAATCGGATAAGAATTGCGCGTTCTAGTGGTTCAAGATCGGTTTACATGGCAGCTATATCAGGTTATGGACCGATTTGAACCATACTTAGTACAGTTGTTGAAAGTCATAGCAAAACACCTCAGCCAAAATTTCAGCCAAATCGGGTAAGAATTGTGCCCTGTAGAGGCTGAAGAAGTCTAGACCCCAGATAGGTTTATATGACACCTATATCAGGTTATGGACCGATTTGAACCATACTTAGTACAGTTGTTGAAAATCATTACAAAACACGTCATGCAAAATTTCATTCCAATCGGATAATAATTGCTAGAGTGCGCAATTATCAAGAAGTCAAGATCCAAGATCGGTTTATATGGCAGCTATATAAAAACATGGATCAATACAGCCCATTTACAATCCCAACTAACCTACACTAACAAGATGTATTTGTGCAAAATTTCAAGCGGCTAGCTTTACTCCTTCGAAATTTAGCGTGCTTTCGATAGACAGACGGACGGACATGGCTAGATTGACTTAAAATGACGATCAAGAATATATACACTTTATGGGGTCTCAGAGGAATATTTCGCGGAGTTACAAACAGAATGACGAAATAAGTATACCCCCATCCTATGGTGGAGGGTATAAAAACTCCGAAAGGGTTTGAATTTCTCAGGCCACGAAAGAAGGTGCAGTATTTTTGTTGGTATTGAAAGGTTTGAGTTATGTGTTCTTGCTTATTTAAAACATGTAAAGGCGGGCTAAAGTCGGGCGAATCCTCCCTTTTGATACTCTACACCATATTGGGAATGCAGGAGATACGTTTAAACGGGAGATGCTTCTTAATCTGATCCATTGATCGTAACTGAAACTTTAGTGAGAAATTTTGTGAGGATCGGTTAACAAATGATCAAATTATTACAATGTTAGTCAAAATCGGACGAAAATATGTATGGGAGCTATATCTAAATCTTAGAAGATTTTTACCAAAATCGGTACACATAGTTAAAACCATAGAAAAAGGCATTGTGCAAAATTCAGGAAAATCTGGTAAGAAATATGCTGACAAAGGCTTAAATTCTGAAATCGGATGATGCAAATATATACTCGTATATGGGAGCTATATTTGAATCTGAACCGATTTCTATGAAATTCAACAGCAATGCCGGAAGACATAAGGGATTTTTTTTTGTGCGAAATTTCATGTGGATCGGCTAACAAATGGCCAAATAATCGCAATATTAGTTTAAATCGGACGAATATATATGTTAGAGCTATATCGAAATCTTAACCGATTTCGATCAAAATTCACACGTTTTGTGGAAGAAGAAAGTGAAGTGCAAAGTTGGGAGAAGATATCAAGGGATTCTTCTCAAATGTGACTGCAAAGACTTTAGAAGTGAAAGTCGGGCGATTTATATACATATGTGAGCTAAGAGACTTCCGAATGTCCTATTTCGTGATGATGATATTATTACAGTATTAATATGGGTCGGGCGAATCCTCCCTTTTGATACTCTACACCATATTGGGAATGCAGGAGATACGTTTAAACGGGAGATGCTTCTTAATCTGATCCATTGATCGTAACTGAAACTTTAGTGAGAAATTTTGTGAGGATCGGTTAACAAATGATCAAATTATTGCAATGTTAGTCAAAATCGGACGAAAATATTTATGGGAGCTATATCTAAATCTTAGAAGATTTTTACCAAAATCGGTACACATAGTTAAAACCATAGAAAAAGGCATTGTGCAAAATTCAGGAAAATCTGGTAAGAAATATGCTGACAAAGGCTTAAATTCTGAAATCGGATGATACAAATATATACCCGTATATGGGAGCTATATTTGAATCTGAACCGATTTCTATGAAATTCAACAGCAATGCCGGAAGACATAAGGGATTTTTTTTTGTGCGAAATTTCATGTGGATCGGCTAACAAATGGCCAAATAATCGCAATATTAGTTTAAATCGGACGAATATATATGTTAGAGCTATATCGAAATCTTAACCGATTTCGATCAAAATTCACACGTTTTGTGGAAGAAGAAAGTGAAGTGCAAAGTTGGGAGAAGATATCAAGGGATTCTTCTCAAATGTGACTGCAAAGACTTTAGAGTTGAAAGTCGGGCGATTTATATACATATGTGAGCTAAGAGACTTCCGAATGTCCTATTTCGTGATGATGATATTATTACAGTATTAATATGGGCAGACAAACCGACAAACAGCCAGACGGACGGACACAGCTAAATCAAATCAGAAAGTGATTACGAGCGGTATACCTATTAATTCGATCGGTATACCTTCAAAATTCAAATTTTACCTATGAACATTCCACTAAGGAATAGGAGCAAACAGGCGTTGAGCATCATAGGCGGACATGCTACCTTCTGTGCTAAGGTGGCCTCAAGAAGTGGTGTAGGGTATAAAAATCAGCTGAGCTGATTTAGTTGAAATTTCCATAGAAAGTGTAGTCTGGTGCTGTGGTATAATTAGTAGAATTTTTCTTTCTTATAGCTTAGAAAGTGGGCTTTGAAAGTGATATATGTAAATTTTCGTGATGATTGAATAATAAATGCTATCTCTACCTTAATTACTAAAAACGACAGACTGACAATCAGGACAAGGGTTACGTGCAACGTTTTTAAGGGACATTGGCTTTATTATCTCGAATTCAGTACTACTTATGTTCTTCCTCATTGAACATAAAATGTCAAAAAGAGAATGGCCTTTAATTTGATGTATGACACGGGCAAATAGCTTTAGCCGTTGCAGAGTCCGTCTGTCTGTTGAAATCACGCTACAGTCTTTAAAAATTGAGATATTGAGCTGAAACTTTGCACAGATTCTTTTTTTTTGTCCTTAAGCAGGTTAAGTTCGAAGATGGGTTATATCTAACTTTATCTGGATAAAGGCCCCATATAGACCGATCCGCCGATTTAGCATCTTAGGCCCATAAAAGCCACATTTATTATCTGATTTTGCTGAAATTTAGGACAGTGAGTTGTGTTAGGCCCTTCGACAAAGATTTGGCCTAGATCGGTTCAGATTTGGATATAGCTGCCATATAGACCTATCCCTCGATTTAAGGTTTAGGACCCATGAAAAGCGCATTTATTGTCCGATGTCGTCGTAATTTGGGACAGTGAGTTAAGTTAAGCCCCTTGCCATAGTTCTGCAATATGGTCTAGATCGATCAAGATTTGCATATAGCCCTCAATTTAAGGGCTCATAAAAAGCGCATTTATTGTCCGATGTCGCTGAAATTTAGGACAGTGAGTTGTGTTAGGCCCTTTGACATGCTCCTTCATTTTGGCACAGATCGGTCCAGATTTGGATATAGCTGCCATATAGACCGATTTTTCGGTTTAAGGTCTTGAGGCCATAAAAGGCGCATTTTTTGTCCGATTGCGACGAAATTTGGGACAGTGAGTTGTGTTAGGCTCTTCGACATTTTTCTGCAACTAGGCCCAAATCGGTCCAGATTTGGATAAAGTTGCCATATAGACCGATATCTCGATTTATAGTCTTGGCACCATAAAAGGCCCATTTATAATTCACTGAAATTTGACACAGTGACTTATGTTAGGCTTTTCGACATACGTGGTTCATATCGGCTTATTTTTAGATATAGCTACTAAAAGGACCAATATTTTGTTATACACAATTGAACAATGACTTGTACTTATTAGTATATGGTCCAAATCGGAACAAATTTTCGATATAGCTGCTATGGGGCGGTTTACATATATACCTGAGGTGGTGGGTATCCAAAGTTCGGCCCGGCCGAACTTAACGCCTTTTTACCTGCTATGGTTGTTTTGATTATTTTAGATATTGTTTTAGAAATGTTGTTGGAAGAGATGATTTTAATTTGTGGAAGTCAAATCGGGAGATCGGTTTATATGGGAGCTATATCTAAATCTGAACCGATATGGTACATTTGCAATCCCCAATGACCAACATCAATATTAAGTATCTGTACCAAATTTAAAGCGGGTAGTCGACCGCTATCGTGATTTCGACAGATGGACGTACATGGCTAGATCGAATCAGAATGTCGAGACGATCCAGAATATATATCCCTTTCTGTGGTCACAGATCAATATTTCCATCCTATGGTGGTGGGTATATCAAAAATAAATAAATAAATAATAATAATAAATAATAAATAATAATAATAATAAATAAATAATAAGCCACTGCCCATCGTTTGTAAAGTGCTAGATTCGTTTACCTAGGCAAGGCAGCCACTCAGAGTATCGGACAGAACTTTTTTCATTTAATTCTAAAAGCGGGGCCATTAGATGTCACAAACTGGCCTGGCCTTTTTGGGTTTTAACCCACTACACCCCGACCTAACATTCAGCAACTTCTGTCTGTGCTACATATACACAATAAACGAAGTGAAATTCAACACTTACATTGATGGAGTAAAAATTCTACATAGAACTTAACTTCAACATACAATTTTCACAGGCCATTACCATTTAAGGTTTTACTTTTAACTTCGCTTTACTACCGCGTCAAAGCTAACAGCATAAAATTGTGCCCCTCCCCCTACCCGTTTTGCATCGGAAAAACTTCCCTCAGTAACATTTTGTTAAAAACATGTTAAATGTTATGGCCAATAACGTTATTTGCCATCACATTTACCACTGATCCTGCCTAGGCGAACTGTCAGTTGCTCTGCCACCTTTGCCATTACAAATTAAAAAAAAAAAACTTCTGCTTGTTTCGCCTAGACGAAAGATCCATTTGAAAAAAATCGTAGTTAACCACAAGGCTGGAGTCGAGCAGTTTTCAGTTTCAATCTAATTAAGTTATTACTCTCATTCGGTTAAATGTTTCTTTAATATGCTGCCATTTTACAAATTACCATTACACACATTACATTTATGCTTACCCACCTACATACGCAGTGACTACATACTTACCTGTAATTTTACTTCCTCTTTCTTTTCTGCTGCTTTGTTGCTACGATGCTACGATGCTTTCCTTCGTTTCCCTCTCTGTATTATCCGTATTGTGTGTGTGTGTATTCCGCCTGTCGTTTGCCTGCCTGGAACACGGCTGCTGTCCTGCCTGTCGATTTATTGAATGCAGGTGTGCGCTATGAACAGGGTGGTGTTGGCAGCGGCTTCAAGCATGTCGAGACGAATGCACAAGGCGAGAAGCGCCTCTTCCAAGTAAAGGGTAAACGTAACGTACGTGTGCGTCAAGTTAATTTGTCCGTGTCGTCGATGAACAAGGGCGATTGCTTCATATTGGATGCTGGTAATGATATTTATGTCTATGTGGGTGCCCAGGCTAAACGTGTGGAAAAATTGAAAGCCATTAGTGCCGCAAATCAGATAAGAGATCAGGATCATAATGGCCGAGCCCGAGTGCAAATTATTGGTAAGTCGTGTGTTAAGTGGAGGAGTTAGCGTTGACGCTGACAGTAGGGCGACAATATTTTAATGACGTTTTCATCTTTGCCACACAGATGAATATAGCACTGATGGTGACAAACAGCAATTCTTTACTGTTTTGGGATCCGGGTCCCCTGGACAGGTACCCGAAGAATCTACGGCCGAGGAGGATGGTGCTTTCGAGACAGCTGATGCCAACTCGGTGACCTTGTACAAGGTTAGCGACAGCACTGGCAAACTTAAAATCGATCCCATCGCCCAGAAACCTTTGCGCCAGGAAATGTTGCAATCGCAAGACTGCTTTATCCTGGATACTGGCTCTGGTATCTATGTGTGGGTGGGTCGTGGGGCCACTCAAAAGGAGAAGACAGACTCCATGGCCAAGGCCCAAGAGTTTTTGCGCACCAAGAAATATCCAGCCTGGACCCAAATCCATCGTGTGGTCGAAGGTGCTGAGTCGGCTCCTTTCAAGCAATACTTTGCCACCTGGCGCGATGTCGGTATGTCCCACACTCGTTTGGTGCGTTCTGCCTTGGGTTATGACACCGACGACTCAGATTTCGATGTAGATGATGTTGACTCTGTGCTCAAGAGTCTCAAGGAGCGTGGTGGCCATGCTATTGGCTTCATGCCCGACAATGGCCAACAGGAAATGGATGAATTGACCCAGTATGTGACCAGAACTGGTTCGGGAGAAGTTAAACGTAATCGCATTGCGTTTGAGGAGAGAATGCCCCTGTTGGGCTTTGCCGCCTACCTCATACCCTACAAATATGAATCTAAGAATGGTGAGACTGGTACCTTGGTGTATGTGTGGGAAGGCGCTAGAGCCAGTGATGAGGCCAAACATCAAGCCTTCGAAGATGGCATGTCCATGGCTATGGAGGAGAATGGCATTTTGATACGCTGTGTGCAAAACCATGAGCCCAGACATTTCATTAAGATGTTCAAGGGTAAATTGTTGACCATGATAAATGGCATGCCCACTGGACCCCAGTTATTCCATATACGCGGTGCCGATGAGGGTAGTGTACAAACCTATGAGGTCAAGGCTGATTCTTCCTCCCTGACTTCCACCGATGTCTTTGCTTTGGTTAGGAATAATGGCAACAAGGTTTACATTTGGATTGGATTGGTAAGCGTCGCCCTTATTATGTTGGTCAAGGCTAAATTAAAGTGTATTTCAATGTTTCTATGTGTCTGTAGGCTGCTTCGGAATTCGAAAAGGAAGTGGCTAAAGAGCGCTTTGTCCACTATTGGCCCGATGCCGAGGCTGAAGTTATTGAAGAGGGTGCAGAACCAGAAGAATTCTGGGATGATTTGAATGGTGAAGGTAGCTACGATCGTAGCCTGGTCGAAAAGGGTGGTAGGCCCATTTTGGAACCCCGTCTTTTCCATTGCCGTTTGTTGCGCCATCGCATTAAGGTAGAGGAAGTCAATCATTTCGAGCAGGCCGATTTGGATATGGATGATGTTATGCTTGTGGATGCTGGTGATGAAATCTATATGTGGGTGGGCAGCGGTGCCACCGAAGATGAGAATAACAGAATTTTGGATATGGCCAAGGTAAGAATGAGTGTGGAAAAAATTGTTGAAATTCAATCTTTTATCCTTTCCCTGCAACAGAAATACATCAGATCTGAACCCACTGATCGTACCATTGACACTGTCAGCGTCATTCGCATTGCCCAAGATCATGAGCCGCGAGTCTTCAAGCGTTTGTTCCCCAGCTGGGAAGATGGTTTCTGGCAGGTCAGTAAAAAGTTTCGTCCTTTGTTCATATGGCATCACATCATTTAAATGTTTTCCGAAATGTTTTTTGTTATTCTAACCAACAAAAAAAAAAAAAAAAAATTAGCAAAACAATTTAACACAAATTTTTAGCTCATTTAATCGAATTAACCACCTTCATTAATTTTTAACATCATGAATCCATTTTTTTGTAAGCATTAAACATGCATGCAGTTTTTGAGTGTTTGGTTGTGTGTACTTTGCAGTGCTGTAGTTTTAAATCAATTTAAATATACACATATATATGTATTTTTTTTAAATTTTAATAATTATTTTTTTTTTATTATTAATAACCCACGTAGAAACTAATACTTCTTTCATCCATCGTTTGGAAATCGAGCTCGAAAAGGTTTTTGCTTTGAGTGTTGAGATTTTCGAAAAAGAATACTACATTGCTTTATTTATTAAAATCCAGTGGAAGGTGTATGTAATGCCATTTAAAAACTCTTAACCCAAGAGGCAAAAAAAAAAAAACTCACCGTCGCACAGTGTTGTCAAATCGAAAATTCTTGGAAATAATTCTGTAACTTTTGAACGGATAGAGATATGTACACGTTACTTAACATTAATGTTGAGATGTTTTTCAATAAGTATGCAAAATTTGGGGACCCACTATGTGGTCTAGTAGATGATTTATGAGACTTGGAATTTGGTCCCCTCGAGCATGTCAAATTTTGAATTGCTTGCCAAACATTTATTTATGGATCGATCGGATTGATTCTTTTTTAAAGATAGAACTCTTAAATCCCTACAAAAACATTCTGAAATGTAAATCTCTAAGGGCTTATGAGTTATTGGACTAAGGTTAGGTTAAAAAGGGGGTGCGGATATTCTTAATTGTTTAACATGCCACGCTCCTAGGTTGGTTCATGTCTGGTATTGTGTTCCCACCTAAGTGCCGGTATCTATTAGCCGCAAAAGCCGGGCAATGAGTTTTTGGAGTTACAAATATTTTTTGTGAAAATTTTAGTCAAGGTTTTGTCGCTATGTTTGAAATTGTGGGGTTATTTGTGAACCGATTGAATATTTTATTAAAACGAGTAAAAATGCGTTAAGTTCGGCCAGGCCGAACTTTCGATGCCCACCACCTCGGGTATATATGTAAGCCACCTTTCATCAAAATCCGGTGAAATTGCACACCTTATGTCCCATAGCAGTTACATGAAAATATGTTCCCATTTGGACCAAATACTAATAAGTACCAGTCATTGTTCAATTGTGTACAACAAAATATTGGTCTTTTAGTAGCTATATCTAAAAAAAAACTATCTGAACCATATACGACACGGATGTCGAAAAGCCTAACATAAGTCACTGTGTCAAATTTCAGTTAAATTGGATTATAAATGCACCTTTTATGGGGACTTTAAATCGAGATATCGGTATATATGGCAGCTATATTCAAATCAGGAACGAATTGGGCCAGGTTGCAGAAAAATTTCGAAGAACCTAACACAACTCAATGTCCCATATTTGGGCGAAATCGGACAATAATAGCGCCTTTTATGGAGCCAAAACCTTAAATCGAGAGATCAGTCTATATGGCAGCTATATTCAAATCTGGACCGATCTGGGCCACATTGAAGGAGGACGTCGAAATGCCTAGCACAACTCACTGTCGCAAATTTCGGCGACATCGGACAATAAATGCGCCTTTTATGGGCCCAAAACCTAAAACCGAGAGATCAGTGTATATGGCAGCTATGTCCAAATCTTCACCGATCTGTGCCATATTGCAGAAGTATGTCAAAGGGCTTAACTTAACTCACTGTCCCAAATCTCGGCGACATCGGACAATAAATGCGCCTTTTATGGGCCCAAAACCTTAAATCGCGAGATCGGTCTATATGGATGCTATATCCAAATTTGAATCGATCAAGGCCAAATTAAAGAAAGATGTGGAAGGACCTAAGGCAACTCACTGTCCCAAATTTCAGCAAAATCGGATAATAAATGTGGCTTTTATGGGCCAAAGACCCTAAATCGTAGGATCGGTCTATATCGCAGCTATATGCAAATCTGGACCGATCCAATTGACGAATGATGTCGAAGGGCTTAACACAACTAACTGTCCCAAATTTCAGCAAAATCGGATAATAAATGTGGCTTTTATGGGCCTAAGACCCTAAATCGACGGATCGCTCTATATGGGGGCTATATGAAGATATAGTCCGACATAGCCCATCATCGAACTTAACCTGTCTATGTACAAAAAAAGAATCTGTGCAAAGTTTCAGCTTAATATCTCTATTTTTAAAGACTGTAGCGTGATTTCAACAGACTGACGGACGGACACGTCTAGATCGTCTTAGATTTTACGCCGATCAAGAATATATATATACTTTATAGGGTCGGAGGCCACCGTAGCGCAGAGGTACGCATGTCCGCCTATGACGCTGAACGCCTGGGTTCGGATCCTGGCGAGACCATCAGAAAAAATGTTCCTAATGCTGGTAACATATGTGAGGTACTTTGCCATGTAAAACTTCTTTCCAAAGAGGTGTCGCACTGCGGCACGCCGTTCGGACTCGGCTATAAAAAGGAGGGCCCTTATCATTGAGCTTAAACTTGAATCGGACTGCACTCATTGATATGTGAAAAATTTGCCCCTGTTCCTTAGTGGAATGTTCATGGGCAAAATTTGCAATTTGCAATAGGGTCGGAAATGGATATCTCGATGTGTTGCAAACGGAATTACAAAATGAATTTACCCCCATCCTTGGGTGTGGGTATAAAAATTGGTGCAGTTTGTCCCATCCTACCAAAAGTTATTCATTTCATAACCTAAAATTACCGAAAAAATTTTGGGGAAGGGGCGGTGCCCCAATTTCATGGTCCCACATTTGAATATCAGATTCGTATTCTACTCCCTTTACTTAAACCCCATATTGCGATGGTCAGTAAATATTTGCTGTTTGTTTTGGAGAAAGAGTAGACCCCCAGAAAACTGGTCGCGGAAGCGGGTGTCAATTTCATGCTCTACTCTCCAATATCTTTCATTTGAACCCCACACTGTCCTGGTCGGTAAATATGTCCGATTTAGGTGTGTGTTTGGGAAGTGGGGAGGTCGCTCAAACTCTAAGCCCTGAAAATAAATCAGAATCTTGTTCTACTCTCAAATATAATTTTTTAATTTAAGCTCCATATTGCCATTGGCCTCAAAATTGAGTATTAAATTTTGTTTTCTAATCTCAAATACCTTTCATTTAAACCCCTTATTGCAAAAGGCAGCAAATATGTCCGGTTTGGGTATGGGCCCTAAAAACAATAAATGTCGAACTCCACTCTCTTTAAGACCCAAATTGTCATGGTGAGGAAGTACGTCCTATTTGGGGGTTGTTATGGAGGTGGGTCGTCCCCTAGACAGTTTGTCCGAAATATTGATATCAGATTAGTGGTCTACTAACAAATACCTTCCATTTGAGCCCCATATTCCCATAGTCTGCAAACATGTCCGGTTTAGGAGGTGGAGCGGCCACTCAGTGAGTTGGCCCTGAAAATATGTATCAGATTCGTGCTCTACTCTAAAATACCACTTATTTGATCCCCATATTTCAATGATCAGCAAATACTTCCTATTTGGGTGGTGTTATGGGGGTGGGGTGGCGCCATAGACACTTTTCCCGAATATTGATATCAGATTCGTGCTTTACTCCCAAAGACCTTTGATTTAAGCCCCATATTTCTATGGAAGTAAATTTGTTTTTTTGGGAGGTATTTTTGGAGACGGGCGGCCCCCAACATTTGGGTATAGCATTCGTATTCTACACTCAAATACCCTTTATTTGAGCTCCATATTCTTATGGTAAGTAAATAAGTCCTGTTTGGAAGGTGTTTTGGGAAAGAAACTTGGTCGCCCATTTGGATGGCAGATTCGTATTCTACTCGCAAATACCTTTCATGTGAGTCCCATATTGGTATGTATAGTAAATATGTCCGATTTAGGGGTGTTTTGGTTCAAGAATTGGATATCAGATATGTTTTGTAATCTTAAATACCTTTCATTTGTAGATACCCCTAGATACCCCTTCCGAATTTTTTATACCAAATTTTTGCTTTTAGGTTACTATAAGAGATTACACAAAATTTCGCTTAAATCCCATACCCATCGCCAAGATCTGGAATTTCTGAAAAATAGGTTGAGGGGGAGGGTCCGCCCTCCCCTTCAGATATCAAAAAATGTAATACCCTATTTTCACCACGGGATCATTATGAAAATTTAAATCGTTTCAGCCGTTTTTGAGCCTATACGGGTCTACCTCTCTTCCTTCTGGGTGTTAAAAACAAATTCACTAAGTTGTAATACCCTTTACCACAGTAGTGGTGTAGGGTATAAAAATCATTTCAATATTTTTCGATTTTGCCCCAAATATATAACTCATGTTCGAAATTTTTCCGCGAACTTTTTTATTGCAAAAGCTCTTTGAAATACCTTTCCGGACCCTCTCCCTTAGCACAGTTTTCAAACACGCCATATCTCAGAGATGGGTGCACCGCTTTAAGCGATATTTTTACCACAAATATATGAAAATGGTATAACATTTTTGGGTCAAATAACCCCATCCCCAAACACTCCCGGACGGACATGTTTATCGATTGGTACAATATGGGTATCAAGCGTAAGGTATTTAAGAGTAGAGTACGTACTTGGTATATAAATTTCATCCTAAATGTTTGGGGAGGTCCTCCACCCCCAAAAACACCCTATACAGGACTCTTTCGCCACTTTGGGCAATATGGGTATAAAATTAAAGGAATTTTAAAGTTGAGTACAAATCTGCCATAAAAGTTTATTCCTTGGTATCTGAGGCGCCTTCCCACCCCCCCAAAACCCCCTGCAGAGCATATTTACCAATTGGGGCAATATGGACACCAAATGAAGGGTATTTAAAAGTAGAGTACAAATCCGACATAAAAATTTATTCCTTGGCATCTCAGGCGTCTACTCAGACCACAAAAACCTTCAGCGGGGCATATTTACCAATTGGGACAATATGGACATCAAATGAAAGGTATTTAAAAGTGGAGTAAGAATCTGATATAAAAATGTATTCCTTGGTGTCTGAGGCGCCATCCCACTCCCCAAAACCTCCCAGCAGGGCATGTTTACCAATTGGAACAATATGGATATGAAATGAAAGGTGTTTGGAAGTTGAGTACACATTTGCTATAAGAATTTGGTCCAAGGTGTCTACGGAGTGACCCTCTCATCCCAATAAAAACAACAACAAACTGACATGTAGGACGACCGAGAAGATATTGTACTCAAATGAAAGGATTTGTCAGAGGGAAATCCCCCTCCCCCTATCCTACCAAAAAAAAATGAATTCATAGTAATATATGAAGATCGATCAGGATATAATAGCACAGCAATAAAAGGTCTTTGGTAGTAGAGTACAATTTTTCACCCTCAAATTAAGCGTGTTCATCCCAATTTGAGGGTAAAGGAGCACTTTTTAAAGGATCTACGAATCTTTAAAAATGTGGTATTGCAAGTGGTAGCTTTAAAATATGATTTTGAATGTCAATAAGCAATACAAAAAAAAAAATAATAATTTGTGTGGTTCTGAACTAGATCCGTTGCCCTAAATATCTAGATAGCCACTTTCAAAATGCTTGACATTATAGGTAAACAAAATCGTGCTATAGCACGATTCTGATATTACTTCAGGGTCCGCCCCCTAAACTCCCTTCAAACCGGCCATGATTGCCGACTATGGCAATAAATAATAGATATTTGATAGTAGAAAACAAACTTGATATCCAATTTTGAGGCCAAGTGTTTGGGGGTCGTCTGACCCCATAAACTCCCCCAAAGCCAATGGCAATTGGGGCTCAAATAAAGAAATTTGAGAGTAGAGCACGATGCTGATGTTTTTTCAGGGCTAAGTGCATTGGTGGCCGCCCCACTCTACCTCCCTCTTAAACTGGAAATATTTGTGGATTCTGGAAAAGAGGCTCAAACCTGATATCAGTTTTATGGCCAAGTGTTTCAGGGACATCCCACTCCATAAACTCCTCCTAAATCACACATATATACCGACTATAGCAATATGTAGCTCAAATGTGGTTTTTGAAAGTAGAGTATGAATCTGATATCCACTTTCAGGGCAAAGAGACTTAAGTAGATCGAATATCCAAACTTTAATGGGCGGCTCCTCCCCTTACCCAGATCTCGGAGATGGGTGGGGCAATTTAAGCGAAATTTAGTTTGTTTATAATAACTCAAAAACAGAAATTTGGTATCCTTATTTAGGGTAGGATATCTAGGTGGGCCCCGCCACCTCCCAAGAAGAGCCAACATTTTCATATTAAATTTCTTCAAACTCATCCAAACATGAACTGGGTTAATATATGCAAATTTTTGTCAGAATCGATGGTGGTGGGTATCCAAGTATAGGCCCGGCCAAAATTTTCAGTTGATAAGGCATATTTTGTAAAATTGTTGGTACCATAGGAACATTTTAAATTTGTTGAAAAAAGTTGTACCTTAACTTTCCTGTAATAATCAACTTTGTTGCAAAAACCTAAGGCTACGCCAATTCAATCATATCATCCATTCAAGTCGTAAATTCAATGTACATGCATTAAACGGGGTAGATATTTAGTATTGGTAATGTGGAGCTGATATGTTCAGAGTAAATTTTGACGTTGACATTCGTTTTGTAGGCAGTTTGTAGGCGTGCATCACCCTCTGCGAGTATAATAAAATATTTTCACAGATTGTAAGAAGATATCAAATAGCGTGCATGCCTTTTACTAATTGCAATATAATTTACAGCATTTATTACTTTCCAGTCGTATTTGCAATTTTTATTGATTTCAAATGCGCATTTGAACGTATGCATTTCATTTTAATTATTGTATATGTCAACGATAGCTTTTAATGAAGTAATATATACCGTGTAGACATTTACATACACTATTAAACATAATATGAATTTCAACAGATTTCAAATTGAAATTCAAATACTAACACTCATGCATCATATTATATTAATTTTGCTCATTAGAAGTAGCTATTTGTAATATAATTTCGTCAATATATGCAAACAACAATTTATGCCCTTATATTTTATTTAATTGAATATCATACTAAATTGCAATAACAGCATACAACATGACATACATTTAAGTTATTAAAAAAAGATGTGACGGAAGGCCACCGTGGCGTAGAGGTTTCCATTTCCGCTTATGGCGCTGAAAACCTGGTTTCGAATCCTGGCGAGAAAATTAGAAAAAATTTTACCTATGGTTATCCTCTTCTAATGTTGGGCACATTTGTGAGGTAACTTGTCATGCCATGTAATATGGCATGTAAATATGTCTGCCCAAAGAGGTATCGCCCTGCGGCATTCTGTTCGGGCTCGGCTTTAAAAGGAGATTAAAAATTGAATCGGACGGCACTTATTGATAGAGGGAATCGCCAAAAATGAGAATCTTTATTTGTGAAGGATAAGTTAGCTAAGGTAGTTTTTTCTACGAGTTATTTTTTTCTGTGCGGCTGATTAGGACGTGAAGGGTTGTTTTAGTGGACTTGCCCTTGCAAAAGTTAAAGGGTGATAAAAACTAATAAAAGGACGTATAGACAGACACACGGACTGAAACGAAATAAGTATGTTCGATACAAATGTATGGTTAACAGATATTGAAAGAAGCGTACCGGTAATGGCGTTGACTCGCTGTAGTGCAAAAAAAGTCTAAACATTAATATGGGTCTGACTAGCTTGACCTAAAGGGTGATTTTTTTGAGGTTAGGATTTTCATGCATTAGTATTTGACAGATCACGTGGGATTTCAGACATGGTGTGAATGAGAAAGATGCTCAGTATGCTTTGACATTTCATCATGAATAGACTTACTAATGAGCAACGCTTGCAAATCATTGAATTTTATTACCAAAATCAGTGTTCGGTTCGAAATGTGTTCATTCACCGTAACGTTGCGTCCAACAGCATCTTTGAAAAAATACGGTCCAATGATTCCACCAGCGTACAAACCACACCAAACAGTGCATTTTTCGGGATGCATGGGCAGTTCTTGAACGGCTTCTGGTTGCTCTTCACTCCAAATGCGGCAATTTTGCTTATTTACGTAGCCATTCAACCAGAAATGAGCCTCATCGCTGAACAAAATTTGTCGATAAAAAAGCGGATTTTCTGCCAACTTTTCTAGGGCCCATTCACTGAAAATGATTTGCAAGCGTTGCTCGTTAGTAAGTCTATTCATGATGAAATGTCAAAGCATACTGAGCATCTTTCTCTTTGACACCATGTCTGAAATCCCACGTGATCTGTCAAATACTAATGCATGAAAATCCTAACCTCAAAAAAATCACCCTTTATATGCGAGTACAAAATGACCAATATCTCATTGTGGTAAGTCTAACAAAGAAAGATAGGTGAAGGAAATTTATAACCTAAAACATATGTTGCACAAAACTGACTAAGGCACAACTTCTCATCATCATAGCTTCTTATCATATGTTAACGCTTTCAATATTTTCAAAGTAATTTGTAATCTTTTTTGGAATATTTTTCAAGAATTGTAATTAATTTTTGCATTTTCTTATACGCAGGATGTTCCATCGTATGAAGATGCCCGCAAGCAGGTGCTTGAAGACAATGACCGTCTCGATGACAATGATGTCTAAAACGGATGTTAATGATGCCAAAGTCCTAACCAAATTCGTCATGAAAGGACCAAAATTACCATTTCACAAAATGAACAATTTATTTAAACATACTCGTACTTTACTCCTATCCTATTTTCTGCTAATCTAGGCCAACATCACCATCAAATCTTTTCTTTGCTTTTATTAATTTGTTTAATGTTGTTTTTGACTTTCACACACACACACACACACACTCAAACAAACGATTCTTAATTGTTGTTGATGTTGTGATTCTCGTTTATACTCTCATTCATAATTTAACCAATATAAACACTTCACATATTTTCGAACCACACATTTTGCATAACTTATTTGCATTAAAAAAAAACTACGCATAAAAAGCAAATGCCAAATCAAAAACAGTAACCAATCTACGTATATTCCATATAACAAAATATTTTGTTTTATTATTTTTATATTATTTTATTAAGATTATAATAAAAAAATTAAAAAAAAGTTCGTTTGAAATTTAAGCATTTCACTTTTGTTTTAATTAGCTTTGTAGATGCTGTTGTGAATTTAAAATTGCTTTTTATTAATTTTAAATTCATCGAAGCCGGTTATTGGGAGTATGGATGTAATATATTTGCAAAATTTTCCGAGTGTGACTAAGTCACTGGTTATGACTATCTGTTAAACGGATGTGGGAGCTGGGACAAGACACTTAGCATGGGAAAGTGGCCGAATCTGAAGTACAGCTTTTCGCTAACATTTTTTTCGTCCATTTGGGTTGGTACTCTGTTCGTCTTTTCACATTACAAATTCCATATCAATCCCATGGCAGCCGGTTGTACGTACCGGATTGACCCAATGGAATCCTTCATCCGCAAGGGCTGCCACCTCGGTGTACCAAATACTGCTACAAAAAAAAACAAATTAAAAAAAAAAAACAAGTAAAACGTGCTAAGTTTGGCCTGGCCGAATCTTATATACCCTCCACCATGGATCGCATTTGTCGAGCTCTTGTTATGTTATTGGAACAATATCAAGTTATGGTTCCTTTCGGACCATAATACTGAATATTGGCTGAAGAAGTAAAATAGGGAGATCAGTTTATAGGGGAGCTTTATTAGGCTATAAGCCGATTTATGCTATTTTTGCCACGTATGTTAAAGGTCATGAGAGAAGCCGTTGTACAAAATTTCAGCTAAATCGGTTAATAATTGCGCCCTCTAGTGGCTCAAGAAGTCAAGTCCCCAGATCGGTTTATATGGTACCTATATCAGATTATGGGCCGATTTGAACCATTCTTAATACAGTTCTTGGAAGTTATGACAAAACACCTCATGCAATATTTTATCCAAATCGGAAGGGAATTCCTCCATGTAGAGTCTCAAGAAGTCAAGATCCCGTATTGGTTTATATGGCAGCTATATCAGGTTATGGACCGATTTGAACTATTCCTAGCACAGTTGTTGAAAGTTATAACAAAACACCTCATGCGAAATTTCAGCCAAATTGGATGAGAATTGCGAGCTCTATTGGCTCAAGAAGTCAAGTCCCCAGACAGGTTTATATGGTACCTATATCAGATTATGGGCCGATTTGAACCATTCTTAATACAGTTCTTGGAAGTTATCACAAAACACCTCATGCAATATTTCATCCAAATCGGAAAGGAATTCCTTCATGTAGAGTCTCAAGAAGTCAAGATCCCATATCGGTTTATATGGCATTTATGTCAGGTTATGGACCGATTTGAACTATTCCTTGCACAGTTGTTGAAAGTTATAACAAAACACCTCATGCGAAATTTCAGCCAAATTGGATGAAAATTGCGAGCTCTATTGGCTCAAGAAGTCAAGTCCCCTGACAGGTTTATATGGTTCCTATATCAGATTATGGGCCGATTTGAACCATTCTTAATACAGTTCTTGGAAGTTATGACAAAACACCTCATGCAATATTTTATCCAAATCGGAAGGGAATTCCTCCATGTAGAGTCTCAAGAAGTCAAGATCCCGTATTGGTTTATATGGCAGCTATATCAGGTTATGGACCGATTTGAACTATTCCTAGCACAGTTGTTGAAAGTTATAACAAAACATCTCATGCGAAATTTCAGCCAAATTGGATGAGAATTGCGAGCTCTATTGGCTCAAGAGGTCAAGATCCAAGATCGGTTTATATGACAGCTATACCAGATTATTAACCGATTTGAATCATACTTAACATAGCTATTGAAAGTGGTAGCAAAAAACTACGTGCAAAATTTCAAATCGGATGAGAATTGCGCCATTTGGGGGCTCAAGAAGTCAAGATCCCATATCGGTTATATGGCAGCTATATCATATCAGTTGTTGAACACCTCATGCTACATTTCAGCTAAATCGGATAATAATTGCGCCCTCTAGTGGCTCAAGAAGTCAAGTCCCCATACCGGTTTATATGGCAGCTATATCAGGTTATGGACCGATTTGAACTATTCTTAGCACAGTTGTTTGAAGTCAAAACACGTCGTGTAAAATTTCAGCCAAATCGGATAATAATCGCGCACTCTAGACGCTCAAGAAATTAATACCCCAGATAGGTTTATAAGACAGCTATATCAGGTTATGAACCGATTTCAACCATACTCAGCAAGGTTGGAAGTCATAATGAAACTCCTCATGCAAAATTTCAGCCAAATCGGATAAGAATTGTGCCCTCTAGCGGCTCAAGAAGTCAAGATCCCAGATCGGTTTATATGGCAGCTATATCAAAACATGGACCGATTTGGACCATTTACAATCCCAACCGACCTACACTAAGAAGAAGTATTTCTGCAAAATTTCAAGCGGCTGGCTTTACTCCTTCGAAAGTTAGCGTGCTTTCGACAGACAGACGGACGGACTGACCGACGGACGTCATTGCTAGATTGACTTAAAATGACATGACGATCAAGTATATATATACTTTAACGAATATATACGAATATTTCGAGGAGTTATACCTACCACCATCCTATGGTGGAGGGTAAAAAACTTTAAATTCACAAGTAAAAATGCATTAAGTTCGGCCGGGCCGAATTTTAGATACCCACCATATATGTAAACCCGGGTATATATGTAAACCACCTTTCATCAGAATACGGTGAAAAATACATAATTTATGCCCTAGCAGCTTTATCGAAATATGGTCCGATATGGACCAAATTCGACAGGGATATCGATAGGTCTATTAAGTACAAGTCATTGTTCAATTTTGTAGAACAAAATATTGGTCTTTTTGGTAGCCATATCCAAATATAGGCAGATCTGAACCATACAAGACAAGGATGTCGAAAAGCCTAACATAAGTCATATTGTCAAAATTCAGCGAAATCGGATTATAAAAGCACTTTTTATGGGGCCGAGACTTAAAATCGAGAGGTCGGTCTATATGGCATATTCAAATCTGAACCGATCTAGACCAAATTGAAGAAGGCTGTCGAAGGGCCTAACACAACTTCCTGTCTCAAATTTCGGGGAAAACTGACAATAAATGCGCATTTTATGGACCTAAAACATTATGTCGAGAGATCGGTCTATATGACAGCTATATCCAAATCTGAACCGATCTGAGCCAAATTTAAGAGGGCTGTCGAAAGGCCTAACACAACCCCCGATCCCTTTATTGTCGACATCGGACATTAAATGCGCCTTTTATGGGTCTAAAACCTTAAATCGAGAGATCGGTCTTTATGGCAGCTATATGCAAATCTTAATCGATCTATGCCATATTGCTGAAAGATGTAAAGGGGCCTAACACATCACACTATTCCAAATTCCAACAAAATCGGATAATAAATGTGGCTTTTATGGGCCTAAGTCCCTAAATCGGCGGATCGGTCTATATTGCCCATCTTCGAACTTAACCTGCTTATTGAGAAAAAAAGAATCTATTTAAAGATTCACCTCAATATCTCTATTTTTAAAGACTGTGCGTGATTTCAACAGCCAGACGGATAGACGGACATGGCTAGATCGTCTTAGATTTTTACGCTGATCAAGAATATATATACTTTGTAGGGTCGGAAATCGATATTTCGATGTGTTGCAAACGGAATGACAAAATGAATATACCCCCATCCATGAAATATGAAGGCAAGATTTTGTAACAAATGAATACACCCCCATCCATGAAATATGAAGGCAAGATTTTGCAACTCTGCGACTCTGAACAGGTGACGTGTGTCCCCATCTCACAATCCGATCTGAACCGATTTTAATGAAATTTCGCTCACGTATTGGGACATTAAATGAAACATCTCGTTCAATATTGTGTGAAGATCGGACCAAAATTCTGGCTTCTATAGCCTTAAAAGACCATATCCGATGGAAGATATATATAAGAGCTATATCTAAATTTGAACCGATTTTATGAAATTTTGCAAACGTATTGGGATGTGAAAAAAAACATCTCGTTCAAAATTTTTTAAAATCGGACCGAAATTGTGTCACTTACAGCCTTAAAAGGCCATATCGGATGAAATATATATGGGAGCTATATCGAAATATGGACCGATTTTGGAAAAAATTTGCACACATATTAAAACGTCCAAAATTACACTTTGAACCAAATTTGGTGAGAATTGTGGCTTCTACAGCTTAAAAAGGACATGTCGGATGAAAGATATATATGGGAGCTATATCTAAACCTGGACCAATTTTTTGCAAAATCAATATCGTTCATCCTTGGGCCAAAAAAGTGACTTAAGCAAAATTTTATGAAAATCGGACAAAAAATGCGACCTGTACCTTGATTACAAGAATACGTGGACAGACAGACATAGCTAAATCGAATCAGAAAGTGATTCTAAGCCGATCGGTATACTTATCGATGGGTCTCTAGCTATTCTCCTTCTTAGCGTTGCAAACAGATGCACAAAGTTATAATACCCTGTACCACAGTAGTGGTATAGTGGTATCTTATTAGCTAATTCTTACCTACGAACCGTGTTATCACTTACGAAAACTTACGGTAGGACTCTTCTTAAATGTTGGTAGGAAATTTCCGACCAACATTTAAGAAGAGTCCTACCAAACTCGATCAAAACCTTGTATGCAGAGTTGCATTTTTGCAACGCGATGCTCAAAAACAAAGCTTATCTCGCACATTTTGTTTCGGCCTTTAGGCGGACATGCGCCAAGAGGGTGCTACTCGCTCAACGCTTATAGGCGACTGATGGTATGCCTTGAGTGGTTATAAAATTTTTTGCCTTTTTGAGGGAATTGAAAACACACCCACTCCACTCAATACTCCAATCCAACCTTTCGTGCATTTGAAAACCTACTATTGACTGGATTTTCTTGTATCGCCTATCCGATTATCTCAGAAAACAGTTAGGTCTTGATACCATTTGTAGAGGTAATATACCATAGCGCAGAGGTTAGCTTGTTCGCTTATAACGCTGACTGCCTGGTTCGAGTCCAGGCGAGAACATCTGAACAAATTTTCAGCGGTGGTTATCCCCTCCTAATGCTGGCGACGTTTGTGAGGTACTGTACCATTTGGTATGGTAGCCATGTAAAAATTTCTCCACAAAGAGGTGCACTCATTCATATGTGAGAAGTTTGCCCCTGTTCCTTAATGGAATGTTAATGGGCAAATTTGCATTTGCATTCGGTCAGTAATTGCAAACTGTATTTTATTTAGTTACATCTGTTCATGAGTATAGAGACGGACATCACTCCATGGAATCAGGAAATGATTTTGAGGCGATCGATATACTAAACATTTGTTCTAGGAGAAGACTCCTCATTTGAGTTCAAACCACATTAATAGGGTGGGACATAAATAAGTTTCTACGAATAGCCCAACTTTAACATCCTTCTTTTGCAGAATGCTTCTAATATTCTTATGCTCCCAATATTCCTATTTTCTGGACACTACTAGTACATGAATTCCCTTTGTTGCTTAAGGTCCTGTTGATATCATCGTTTTGTTTATGACCTAACAACAACATATCAGCGGTATAATGCA
This sequence comes from Stomoxys calcitrans, assembly GCF_963082655.1. NCBI lineage: Eukaryota > Metazoa > Arthropoda > Insecta > Diptera > Muscidae > Stomoxys > Stomoxys calcitrans. The sequence goes on along the minus strand of NC_081553.1, from coordinate 125,382,244 downwards.
ATTCTGCCCACAATGTACCCAAGAGCCCTTGGTGATCATTTGTCCCTTTTGTTTACGAAACTCATGTAAAAATTACCACCCATGAGCTTCCGGCTATGTTGTGGAACACAAATGAGAATGTCATCAACCCGCCCATCAGTCGGTCGATGCAATCGACTTTTGAAACAATATGTGAGTGTGTGTGTGTGTTTTTGTTGTATGCATTTTGTTGGCACATTAGTCATATTCCCTCGGCTAACGAGGGTCTTAACCTGCAGACCGTGCCACGAGTGCCAGTGCTTGGGTTGACAACGCATCCAAAGTTGTCGCATGCAACGCAAAATATGGTAAACGTCCTTAACTTGACATATTATTTATGAGTGCAAAACACGTGATATAGCGACACTCACGTGTGTAAAATCTTTTGTGTGTGTGTGTGTACGGGAAAAAGCTCAAAACCGCACACACTCGTAATGTTGGCTTTCGTACCCATAACAAATATACACTTCATACACAAAGGAGGACGTTAAAAAGGACGAAGTGCATTATTGGTGTTATCCTTTAATAAACAAGTACGTATATTGCCAACAGTACATGAAATTAATTTACATTCAAAATATTTCTTGTTAGTCTGGGAATTTGCCAAAGACAAATTGGAGTTTTAAATGTTCGATGAGCAGTGAAAATCATTTGTATATCTTTATGTATAAGCTTAAGGGCATATCTAACACCGGTATTCACAAAACTTTATGTAGCTTTGAAATAGGTTTCCTGATAGATTTCATTTATAGAACTGCCAAATAAACCTATTTTGAGATTTCATTAAGTGTTCTGAATACTGCCGTTGATGTTTGTGACGGCTGAGTTGATAGTTGGAGCTTAAAAAACCTATCTCAATCCCAATTTTATTGATATCGCATGAAAAGAATACCTTGCGTGAACTTAAAAGGTTAAACCGAGTGTTTTTTCATGTGACCCCTTGAAAAGGGTGCATGGAAAAGTGGCCTTATGATACCTTACTTGGAGCTTCTGATATAAAATACCTTTTAAAATATATCGGAATCAGAAATTAGACCTTCAAAATATGAAAAAAGCCTTCACGACTCAAAGAGAAAATTACCTGGGTACTGCCAAACAAAAGGTTTTCTGGTTCGGTCAAAAATACTATTCTCCCCCTTTCAGCTGATTTTCTGTTGTTGTAGCAACCTTTTTTTGTGGGTATACTAAAAATTTATTATAGGGAACCCTCACAAAGTTTAATATGGGAATCGGATGACACCATTGTGAAGACGGGCGTTGCTCTGATGTAAGTTTCGTATTTGATTGGGTTTACGCCTTCAAATTTGAATCGGACAGCACCCAATAATATGTGAGAAGTTTGCCACGGTTCCTTAGTGGAATATTCATGGCCAAATTTGCGTTTGCATTATGCCTACAAACTCCTGAAAGAAATAAAGAACCCATACTCCATTACCACTAAGGAAACAAGGACATTGTGACACCAGCGGCAGATGTTATAGTTTATAATACTTATGCGCTATATTCGTTTACTCAACATCCCAGCAAAAAATTGTTCCTGCCTTGCAAGCATTACGAAAATATTCTAGCTTACTAATGCACATTAGGAGGTATTAGATGTGACGATATGTTCGGAAAATCTAATCGATGAAGTTCAGGACTGGAGGGTCTCCATGGAACACTCTTTCTCTGACCATCGCTACATTAGGTTTAGAATAGCACGGCTAGCGCCGAATCCGATAAGCTTTCGGAATAAGTTAAAAACCAACTGGACAAAATTCGGAAGGCTTCTCAGAAGAAGACTTGGGCAAGATAATTTAGATTGTCCAAGCATAGAAGACTGCACTGCTGGGGTCCTTCGAAGATAGTTGTCCTCTTCAGGAAAGGAAATCCGCCCAAGAAAAACCCTGGATGACCGGGGAGATTCGCAATATTGGGAAAGAGTTCCGCAGACTTTTTAACAGAGCACGTCGAAAAAAGGCGGAAGTTTATTGGGATGTGTATTACATTCGGCTCAAGGTATACAATAAGATTACCAGAGCAGCAAAACGTGCCTCCTGCGAACAGGTCGATAGCGTTAATGACGCCGCTAAGATAAAAAAGTTTCTCTCAAAAACCAATGTCCAAACTGAAACTTTAGTTGACGACATGGGAGTGATATTCCTGATGGAATATTTCCGGCGTTACTACAGAAAGAGGCAGACTATCTGGCGCCTCGTCTGGCAAACATTTTCACAGCTTGCCTACGACTTGCATATACTCCGAAAGCCTGGCAGGAGGTGGTGTTTATACCCAAATCCAGCAAGGCAAGTTATGCGACACCAAAGGCCTGCAGACCCATATGCCTTACGTCCTTTCTTGTCAAAACCATGGAACGTATTGTGGACACCATGATAAAGAGTATCATATCCAGTGAAGTGCTCAAATACAAACAGCATGACTATGTCGGTGGAGACTGCCCTGCAAGAGGTTGTGCATTAAATAGAAGAATCGTTCGATGCCAAAACGTACACACTGGCGGTATACATTGACATCGAGGGGGCTTTTAACAATGTGCGGAGCGACACACTGATCCAATCCTTAGACCAGTACCGGGTGGACCCGGTCCTTAGAGAATGGATAAACCATATGCTAAGGAACAGGTGGATAAATTGTGTGTCCCATGGCATAAATATAAGGGAGAAAGTGGCATAGGACACGCCACAGGGGGGAATTTTATCGCCACTCATATGGGTGACCACCATAAATGACCTATTACGGATGCTGACTGAGGAGGGATTTGAACCCGCCTGCTACGCAGACGATGTTATAATACTTCTAAGGGGTAAGGATCCGAATGAGCTATGCAGAAGGGCCGAAAGTGTCTTGCATATGACTGGGCTAGACCCAAAGAAGACTGAAATATGCCGGTTCATAAGGAAGACGAAGGTGGGCCAATTTAACCCACTACGTTTCCTCAATAAGGCGATTTCGATATCTGACAAGGTCAAATATTAAGGTGTGATCTTGGCATTATGTAGACGGGCCGCAGGCTCGTAATGGGGCCTGAATCCTAGGATAGTCGACTGTCTCTACAGGAGCGTGATTAGACCAATACTGGTGAACTGCTATGGAGAAAAAGCGCAACATAAAGACCATACATCAGGTTCAGAGGACATGTTGTCTTGGCATAGGTGGAGCGATGAGGACCAAGCCCACTAGGGCACTGGAGACCATTCTAGATATCCGACCCATTGACATACAGATTTCGACGACGGCGACGATTGCGCATGCAATATTGTGGAATAGCGAAACGGTCGGTAGGACGGCGAAAATCCTATGGGGAGACCGTAAGAAGACGAGGCTATTACTGAAAGGAAGCAAGAAGGAGGTCAGTATAGCTATTGGTATCATACCGGTACACATAGGACTACGAGCTCACTTATGTAAAATTGGTGCGGCAAGTGATAGCATGTATAGGGCATGCGGGAAAGATGATGAGACGTTGGACCATTTCCTTTGTCATTGCCCGGCTTTCGCGTTCAACAGATACCGGCTCTTAGGTGGAGACACAATATCAGACATAAACCAACTTAGGGAAGTAGAATTGAAAACAATTAAGGATTTTGTGAGTAGCACGGAGTTCCTAACTTAAAATTTTCTTTTTATACCCACCACCGAAGGATGGGGTATATTCATTTTGTCATTCCGTTTGCAACACATCGAAATATCCATTTCCGACCCTATAAAGTATATATATTCTTGATCAGCGTAAAAATCTAAGACGATCTAGACATGTCCGCCCGTCTGTCTGTTGAAATCACGCTACAGTCTTTAACAACAAAGTTATAAGGATGGGCTATGTCGGACTATATCTTGATATAGCCCCCATATAGACCGATCCGCCGATTTAGGGTCTTAGGCCCATAAAAGCCACATTTATTGTGAACAGTGAGTTGTGTTAGGGACAGTGAGTTGTGTTAGGCCCTTCGACATCCTTCTTCAATGTGGCTTAGATCTGTCCAGATATGGATATAGCTGCTACATAGACCGTTCTCTCGATTGAAGGTTTTGGGCCCATAAAAGGCGCATTTATTATCCGATGTCGCCGAAATTTGGAACAGTGAGTTAAGTTAAGTCCCTCGCCATACTTCTGCATTATGGCACAGATCGGTCCAGATTTGGATATAGCTGCCATATAGACTGATCTCTCGATTTAAGGTTTTGCGGCCATAAAAGGCGCATTTATTGTCCGATTTCGCCGAAATTTGGAACAGTGAGTTAAGTTAAGACCCTCGCCATACTTCTGCAATATGGCACAGATCGGTCCAGATTTGGATATAGCTGCCATATAGACTGATCTCTCGATTTAAGGTTTTGCGGCCATAAAAGGCGCATTTATTGTCCGATTTCGCCGAAATTTGGGACAGTGAGTTGTGTTAGGTCCTTCGATATCCTTCTTCAATTTGGCCCCAATCGATTTAGATTTGGATATAGCTGCCATATAGACCGATCTCTCGATTTAAGGTTTTGGACCTATAAAAGGCGCATTATTGTCCGATGTTGCCGAAATTTGGGACAGTGAGTTGTGTTAGGCCCTTCAGACCGGTCCAGATTTGGATAGAGCTGCCATATAGACCGATCTCTCGATTTAAGGTTTTGGGGCATAAGGTATGTATTTTTCACCGAATTTTGACGAAAGGTGGTTTACATATATACCAGATGTGGAACTTAACGCCTTTTTACTTGTTTATAGAGAGATTGGGCTAAAGGGTGCTTTATCAAGATATTGACCATATTAGAACGTTCTTATTCTTAGAACTTTCCATATTATTTGTATAGGCTGATGAACAGACATGGGTATATCGTATAGGAATATAACGACAATCTACGAGTACTATGTATATTTTGTAGGATTGAAAATATTTGGTACCATTTAGTCGGGTTTGGAGGGATTTTTCTTAAATTTTGGTAGGAAGTTGTTTTCGTAAGTGGCAACACTGATACGATAATTTTTCTACACATAGTTCGGCATGCACTTCAAACGCAATTTTTGTTGCTATAAGAAATGCATTGACGTACCCTAAGTGGAAACAAAATTACATATGTTAAAAAATTCTACATTTATGCGAAACGTTATACAATGTCAACAAAAATTCTATCTCAACCAGATGCGTACAACACACTGCCACAAAAACAACAATAAACTAGAATCTCCCATTCCCCGTACCTCGAGCCTATATTTTTGCAAAGAGTAGTCTAAATGTTTTTCTTCTTCCGTCGTTAAGCACTTAAGATTCAGAGACGACGCCATCAAACCTTAAGTTGCTGGTTGAAGCCGCTTCTGCAGGGGAAATAAGTTAGGTTAGGTTTAAGTGGCAGTCTGCCATCAGACTCACTTGGCGTTTTCGTCCATTGGGATACTACAGGAATAGAAGATGAAGATGCCTTCTAGTTCCTACCGTTGAACCATCTAGATAGCTTTAAAAAGTCCAGACTGCCACTTACAGACTTTGAACCCTCACGTTCTCACTTTACTGGCGGACACGTTAATGTCTGCGTCACTGTGGCCCCGCTTGTATTCAGATGTGAATAATAATCGATAACGTCTCTAATGCCGGCGACATCGATATCAATATAAGTCGACGAGGTAGTGTGTTCGAGATGCAGATGTTGTTCGAGTTGGTATTCGAGATAATACATACTTATCTCTCCATATGAATATATATTTTTTGATTCCCAAAGAAGACTTAAGGAGCTACTAGAACGCACGTACTTGTCTTATAACATGTCAAAAATTTAGCACATGTAGTACATGTCTTGTGATACAAATGAAGCTAACATGTGAAAATCATTTTTGGGTGGCCTATAACAGATACTCCTTCGCTTCGTTCCATTATGGTACACATTGATTCACCTTAGAATAAAGACAACATATGCACTTTGCTCTCAATTGCAGTTTTGGACCCTGAAAGTTCCTAGTTTATTTTTTTCTTCGATGAGTTTCGTAACAATTAGTTTTAGTAGAATTTCACATATTTTTTTCTACGATACAGCCCTCAAACTCCCAACTTGCTCGCCAAATTCAATGCGGATTTTACTTTTATTTAGAATGCCGTTGTTACTTTCAAAAGAAAATAATCATCATCATCATATCAAGTACTTTCACTTTTTTTTTATATATTAAAATAATGTCTTCGAAAACTAATTTGCATGGACGTACAGAACATTTTATATGACGTTTCCTTCGAATTTTCCGCAATTCATGGATATCGTGTTCATTTCAATTATTGTTATTGTTATTCTTTGTTCCAATGCAAAAATGCTCAATTATAAGGAATACATTTCGCTTCGCCATTTACCTGTTCAAACCAAACAAAGCTTTAGAATATGCCATTCATCAAATGTGAAATGTTTCGTTTAGCTCAAAAGGAAAGGCACTTACCGACTTTTCAATTGTAGTTGCTGTTGGGCAGCACATGTTCAAGTCGAAGTGTAAATTAAAACCAATGAAATTTAAGTTTTCCATTTCCTTTCTTAGCCCAAATTTAGGTGCAAACCAAGGAAGAAGTAAGAGAACAGAAATTGTTTTATAACCATTTGTGTCCTTCCCAGCCTGAGTAAGGCTAGCACCCAAAGAAAGGCAGAAATGCTAATGTTCCATATTTCCATGGAACAGAGTATGGGCAAGTGTTACCACTTGGATGGAATTTAGCCTAAATACCAATGAAATTATATGCAGTTTACATGGAATGAAATTTCTTTGTGCTGTGGAGGAAAACTTGTTTATGACACGAACAGAAATTCTCGCATACAAATAAATAATACTCTTGCATGTCTTTTTCCTCTATTGTATGAGGATGCATTATACGATAGTATGTGTGTGCGTGTGTATAGCATACCCTGTATACCTATGAAAGGCACTACGGCACTATGGCTGTGTATGATTGGATGAAAATATCTTTGGAAATATCCCAGGGGTAACGACAATATAATCATGTAATGGTATGCATATTGCATTTCCGTGTTGCTTTTGTTCATACTTTCCAGATATACTCGCATAACGTGAGAGGTATACATGAAATTGTGGTATTAAAGGTAATCATATTTTTCACGTAATGTCACACTTGTGCTAATTCATTGAGATTCATGTTTAGAAATTGTTCACATTATATACATATTTAGCTTTTCCGAAAATATAAAAATAAATTAAATCATAAAAAGGGCAATGGGTTCTGTTAGAGGAAATCTTGTACATGCCTTGTATATGGTAAGCCAAATTACGAAATATTTTAAGAAAAGTTTCTCTATTAAGTAATTGATTGGTGCAAATTGAAAGTAAAATTGTGTCTCTAAGGATTCAAGTAATAAAGGACTAAGGCGTAACGTTAGGAAGGGTATCTGACATACCCATCACTGTCGATAGGGTATATGTATGGGAGCTTAATTAGACCATACTTAACATGGAATGTTAGAAGTCTAAAATTGATAAATTTATCCTATTCGAATTAGAACTGTTGAGAGCTCTAGAAGAACACACTATGAGAGCTATACCATGTTGTGAATAAAATTTGGACCATTCTGGATATGGATTAGAGGTGGGCATTTTAGTTCCTTTTAGTGATCGCTCCTTTTAGTTCGGTTTCACAAAATAAACTAGTTCCTTTTCTTAGTTTCTTTTTCATTTGCGAACCGCTTTTTTTGTTTCCTTGATACAAAGCACAAAAAAAGCTTTGAATTTTGTATTGATCCTTAAAATGAGGGTTTTTAATTGTACATGTAGGCAAAAACGTTCAGACTGTCTACGTAATTGAATTTAAAACAAGTAAAAGCGTGCTAAGTTCGGCCGGGCCGAATCTTATATACCCTCCACCATGGATCGCATTTGTCGAGTTCTTTTCCCGGCATCTCTTCTTAGGCAAAAAAGGATATAAGAAAAGAGTTGTTCTGCTATTAAATCGATATCAAGATATGGTCCGGTTCGGACCACAATTAAATTATATGTTGGAGACCTGTGTAAAATTTCAGCCAATTCGTATAAGAATTGGGCCCATTGGGGCTCACGAAGTAAAATAGAGAGAACGATTTATATGGGATCTGTATCGGGCTATAGACCGATTCAGACCATAATAAACACGTTTGTTGATGGTCATGAGAGGATCCGTCGTACAAAATTTCAGGCAAATCGGATAATAATTGCGACCTCTAGGGGTCAAGAAGTCAAGATCTCAGATCGGTTTATATGGGAGCTATATCAGGTTATGAACGGATTTGAACCTTATTTGACACAGTTGTTGAAAGTAAAAATAAAAAAAGTCATGCAAAATTTCAGCCAAATCGGATAGGAATTGCGCCCTGTAAAAGCTCAAGAAGTCAAATCTCCAGATCTGTTTATATGGCAGCTATATCAGGTTATGGGCCGATTTAAACCATACTTGGCACAGTTGTTGGGTATCATAACAAAACACGTCGTGCGAAATTCCATTCCATTCGGATAAGAATTGCGCACTCTAGAGGCTCAAGAAGTCAATACCCAAGATCGGTTTATATGGCAGCTATATCAGGTTATGGACCGATTTAAACCATACTTGGCACAGTTGTTGGACATCATAACAAAACACGTCGTGCAAAATTTCATTCCAATCGGATAAGAACTGCGCACTCTAGAGGCTCAAGAAGTCAAGACCCAAGATCGGTTTATATGGCAGCTATATCAAAACATGGACCGATATGGCCCATTTACAATACCAACCGACCTACACTAATAAGAAGTATTTGTGCAAAATTTCAAGCGGCTAGCTTTACTCCTTCGGAAGTTAGCGTGCTTTCGACAGACAGACGGACGGACGGACGGACAGACGGACGGACGGACAGACGGACGGACATGGCTAGATCGACATAAAATGTCACGACGATCAAGAATATATATACTTTATGGGGTCTCAGACGAATATTTCGAGTAGTTACAAACAGAATGACGAAATTAGTATACCCCCCATCTTATGGTGGAGGGTATAACAATTAAGAGCGTGCTAAGTTCGGCCACGCCGAGTCTTATATACCCTCCACCATGGATCGCATTTGTCGAGCTCTATGCCCCATATCTATTTTTAAGCAAACAAAGAATAATGGATGACAATTGTTATGTTATTGGAGATATATCAAGTTATAGTCCGATTCAGATCATAAGTGAATTGAATGCTGAAGACCATAGTGGAAGTCATTTGGTAATATTTCATTCCATTCGGAGAAGCATTGCGCATTGGAGGGGCTAAAGAAGCAAAATCAGGAGATTAGTTTATATGGGAACTGTATCAGGCTAAAGATCTATTAAGACTATATTGAACATGTATGTTGAAGACCATGGGAAAAGCCGTTGTACAACGTTTCAACAAAATCGCCCTCTATTGTCTTAAGAAGTCATGATCCAAGATCGGTTTTTTTTGGCAGCTTTGTCAAAACATGGACCGATATGACCCATTTACAATCCCACCTGACCTACACTAATAAGATATATTTGTGCAAAATTTCAAGCGTCTAGCTTTACTCGACTTAAAACGTCATGACGATTAAGAATTTATATACTTTATTGGGTACATTGAGGTGTTACCCACCATAGAAGGAGGGGGGTATATACATTTTGTCATTCCGTTTGCCATATATCAAAATATCCATTTCCGACCCTATAAAGTATATATATTGTTGATCAACGTAAAAATCTAAGACGATCTAGACATGTCCGTCAGTCTGTTGAAAACACCATACACTCTTTAAAAATAGAGATATTGGGCTGAAACTTTGCAAAGATTCTTTTTTTGTCCATATGCAGGTTAAGTTCGAAGATGGGCCATATTGGACTATATCTTGATATTGCCCCCATATAGACCGATACGCCGATTCAGGGACTATGGCCCATAAAAGTCACATTTATTATTCGAATTTTCTGAAATTTGGGACAGTGAGTTGTGTTAAACCCTTCAACATCCTTCTTCATTTTGGCCAGATTTGGATAAAATTGCCATATATCGATTTCTCTTTTAAGGGGTTTGGGCCCATAATAGGCGCATTTATTGTACGATTTTGCCGCAATTTGGGACAGTGAGTTCTTCAATTTGGCCCAGATCGGTCCAGATTTGCATATAGCTTCCATATAGACCGATCTCTCGATTTAAGGTTTTGGGCCCATAAAAAGCGCATTTATTGTCCGATTTTGCCAAAACTTGAGACAGAGTGTTAAAAAAAGCCCCTCGACATACTTTTGCCAATTGGCCTAGATCGATCAAGATTTGGATACTTCTGCAATATGGAATAGATCGGTCCAGCTTTGGATATAGCTACCATATAGACCGATCTCTCGATTTAAGGTTTGGGCCCGAAATTTGGGACAGTGACTTAAATTAAGCCCCTCGACATGCTTCTGTAAATTGGCCTAGATCGATCAAGATTTGGATATAGCTACCATATAGACCGATCTCTCGATTTAAGGTTATGAGCCCATAAAAGGCGCATTTATTTCCGATGTCGTCGAAATTTGGAACAATGAGTTAAGTTAAGCCCCTCGACATATTTCTGCAATTTGGTCTAGATCGATCCAGATTTGAATATAGCTGCCATATAGACCGATCTTTCGATTTAAGGTTTTGGGCCCATAAAAGGCGCATTTACAACCCGATTTCACACAAATTTTTCGCAGTTGTTTGGTTTTTCGACATCCGTGTCCTATATGGTTCATATCGGTTTATTTTTAGATACAGCTACTAGAAAGGCCAATATTTTGTTATACGCAATTGAACAATGACTTATACTTATAAGTATTTGGTCCAAATCCAACATTTTTCGATATACCTGCAATGGGGCTTAAGCTATGCATTTTTCGCCGGATTTTGGCGAAAGGTGGTTTTCATATATACCCGAATGGTGTGTATCCAAAGTTCGGACCGACCGAATTTAACGCCTTTTTATTTCTTTCAAACTAAACTAATATTTGAATGTAAGGCACCACTCAATGTCTTGAATTCAATTAAGATAACTTAAGGATTTGGCTCGGTCTTGATAAACGTTAGATTTGTGAAACAAATGTAGTCAAAATGAGAAAGCGTGGTCAAGGAATATATAAATTTGCGATTGTAAAAATACCAGGGCTCTTTGATCTGGCATGCCTCAGAAAAGGATTAACGAACAGCTGACACTCGGCAAGAAAGTCCGAGGGACGACTTCAAAAATCACTGCATGATAAGAGCTTAGTCGTGAGATAAATAGATCCCACAATAAGATTTCGGTAGAGAATGTATATGAGTGGGAACGGAACGATCAGGCAATTGCATTTTCATATAAGTGACTCTAAGATCACATCCACTTCTTGGACAAGCGTTTCTTCTCCGATTTAAGATATCGTCATGACGTCCGTCGAAAGAAAGCTAACTTTCGAAGGAGTAAAGCTAGTCGCTTTGCACAAATACTTCTTATTAATGTAGGTCGGTTGGGGGTTGGAAATGGCCCATGGGTCCATCTTTAGATATAGCTTCCATATAAAACGATCTCTTGATTATATTTTTGAGCCTCTAGAGAGTGCAATTCTAACCCGATTTGACAGATGTACTAAGTTTGCTCCAAATCTGTCTAAAACATGATATAGCTCATATAAACCGGTCTCCCGATTTGACTTCTTGAGCCTCTAGAGGGCACAATTCTTATTCGATTTGGCCGAAACTTTGCACAAAATTTTTTACAATGACCTTGAAAATGCTATCACAGTATTGTTTGAATCGGTTCATATCCTGAAATAGCCCCTACATAAATCGAACTCCCGAATATTCAATTTGAGCCTCAAGAAATGGTAATTCCTTTTCGATTTGACTTAAATTTTGCCCTATGACTTTTTCTATGGCATTTAACAGATGCACCAAGTATAGTTAAAATCCGTCTTAAATCTGATATACCTCCAACATAAACCGGTTTTCCGATTATGCTTCTTGAGTCTCTAGAGGGTAAAATTCTTATCCGATTTGGGTGAAGTTTTGCACAATGACTTCTCCGATCTCATGAGCCCCCATAGGTTGCAAATTCTTATCCGGTTTGGCTAAATTTTTGCACAAGGACTTCTACTTTGACCTCCAAGTGACGTTGGGACGGAAACGATCCATAAAATGATATAGCACCAAAAGCATATCAGTTTTTGTCCGTCATCCTTTTTTCGGTGAAGTCGAACTAAGTATGGTTCAACTTGAATTTATATTTTACCACTATTTTGCCGCTTTGATGCTTTGTGTTTAACTGCGGGTTCGCCCTTAGTATTTAAGTGCATAAAATTTCATGGCATCAGCGGCAATATCATAGTTTCTAATACCTATGTGGGACATATATTAACTTTACTTATTATCCCCTTAAATGAGCTTATATGCATTTTCTCAATTGACCGTAGAGTGTCTGTGCTTCGTCTCGAACATTCTTTCTATACAAGCTTCGTTTTCTCAGAGGGGTAGGTGGGGGTATACTAATTTTTATATCCACCACCGTAGGATAGGGGTATATTCATTTCGTTTGCAACACATCGAAATATCAATTTCCGACACTACAAAGTATATATATTTCGTATCGTCGTAAAATTCTAAGACGATTTAACGATGTCCGTGTGTCTGCCCGTCTATCCGTCCGTCTGTTGTAATCGCTCTACAGGTTCAAAAATTGAGATTTTGAGCTAAAATTTGGGACAGATACGTCTTTTTGATGCACGCTGATGAAGTTATTGAACGGCCAAATCGGACTATATTTGGATATAGCTGCTATATAGACCGATCTGTCGATAAAGGGTCTAATGCCCATAAATGCTTTATTTTTCATCCGATTTCGCTGAGTGAGTAGTTTTAGGCCCCCAATATCTGACCCAAGTGTGGTTAAGGTCGAACAATATTTAGATATAGCCACCATATAGACCGATCTGCCGATAAAGGGTCTGAAGCCCATAAAAGCATTATTTATTGCCCAATTTTGCTGAGATTTGAAATAGTGGGTTATTTTAAGGCTCCCGATATCTGACCTAAGTATGGTTCAGACCGGACTATATTTAGATATAGCTGCTATATAGACCGATCTGTCTATAAAGGGTCTGAACCCCATAAAAGCTTTATTTTTTAACCGATTTCGCAGAAATTTGAAACAGTGAGTAGTTTTAAGCCTCCCAACATAGGACCCAAATATGGCTCAGATCGGAATTTATTTAGATATAGCTGCCATATAGATCGATCTGCCGATTTTGGTTCTTCAGTCCATAAAAACCGCAAGTATTAGCCGATTTCGCTGAAATTTTAAATTATGACTTTTTTTAAGCCTCCCGACATCTGACCCAAATATGGTTCGGATCGGACAAAATGTAGATATAGCTGCCGTATATACCGATCTGCCGATAAAGGGTCTGAAGCCCATAAAAGTTCTACTTATCGCCCGATTTCGTTGAAATTTGAAACAGTGGGTAGTTTTAGGTATCCCGACATCCGTCCTAAATATGATTTGGATCGGACTATATTTAGATATAGGTGCCATATAGACTGATCTCCCGATAAAGGGTCTAAAGCCCATAAAAGCATTATTTTTTATCCAATTTCCCTGAAATTTGAAACAGTGAATTGTTTTAGGCCACCCGCCATCCGACCCAAATATGGAAAAAATAAGACTGTATTTAGATATAGCTGTCATATGCCGGTTAAGGGTCTGAAGCTCATAAAAGCTTTATTTATTATCCGATTTTGTTGAAATTTGAAATACAAAATTCGACAGTGACTTAAATTTATAAGACCACTCAATGTCAGTGCCGATCCAATCCAATTTTCATTGGATTGTGGATGAAAATTGGTATGCAAAGTTCGGCCCGGCCGAACTTAATGCCTTTTTACTTGTTTTATTCAGTTTTTAAATATATTCTTGATCCTCTTGACATTTTAAATCGATCTCACCAGGTCCGTCCGTCCGTTTGTCTGTCGACAGCACGCTTAATTTCGAAGGAGTAAGGCTAGGAGCTTGAAATTTGACACAAATACTTCTTATTAGTGTAGGTCGAATGGGATTGTAAATTGGCCAAAGCGGTACGTGTTTTGGTAAAGCTGCCATATTAACTGATCTTGGATCTTGACTTCTTGAGCCACTAAAGGGCGCACTTCTTATCCTAATTGGATGAAATTTTGGAAGATGTGTTTTGTTATGATTTCTAACTAATGTATTTAGTATGGTTTAAATCGTTCCATATCATTCGTCTGTCTGTCTGTCCAAAGCACGCTAACATTCGAAGGAGTAAAGCTAGCCGCTTGAAATTTTGTACTAATACTTTTTATTACTGTAGGTCGGTTGTATTGTAAATTGGCCAAATCGGTCCATGTTTTGTTATAGCTGCCATATAAACCGATCTGGGGTCTTGACTTCTTGAGCCCCTAGAGAGCCAAATTTTGCATATGTCGTGTCAACTGTGCCAATTATCGGTTGATAGCCTAATACAGTTGCCAAATAAACCGATCTTGTACCTTGACTTCTTGAGCCACTAGAGTGCGCAATTTTTATCCGATTTTGCTGAAATTTTTCATTAGACGTTATGTTATGTCTTGCAAATACTGTGCTATGTATGGTTCAAATCGGTCCATAACCTGATATAGCTGCCATATAAACCGATGTGGGTTTTTGACTTCTTCTAGAGGGCGCAATTATTATTCGATTTGGCTGAAATTTATGCAACGGCTTCTCCCATGACCTTCAACATGCGTGTCAAATATGGTGTGGATCGGTCTATAGCCTGATACAGCACCCAAATAAACCGATTTCCCTCTTTGAATTCTTGAGCCCTTAATGATGAAATTTTACACACAGTGGCTTCTACTATGGTCTCCAACTAACTAAATTTTCCATGAATATTCCATTAAGGAACAGGGGATACTTCTCTCATATCAATAAGTGCAGTCAGAACGGCGTGCCGTATAGCGACACTACTTGGTAAAGAAGTTTTAATATGGCAGGATACCTTACAAATGTAGCCAGTATTAGTAAGAGGCTGAACATTTTGTTGATGTTCTGGCCGGGATTTGAAGAAAATTACGAAATATATCAACATGCGATAATCTGAAAAAAGTTCTTTCTGCTGTTTCTCTTATAAGTACGACAATACGTTTAGTCCCTAATATAGTCTTGGATCAACCAGTCTCAGTGGTTCCCAAAGTCCCCGACATAAGTCTTAGGCCGACGCAATTTATTCCGTTTATATCGTGTACATGTGACAAAATACCTGTCACCGACCACCAGTCGTGCAAACCATAAGCTAAGAGTGGCCGATCGTAGGCTTTGAATCCCGGCAGCTGACACGCATATAGTGAAGTGATTCCATGTTGCGTTTTCAATTTGGTTTGTTATCGAGACAAATTCCCAGAAATTTTGCAGATCATGAGATTTGTAATTTCACTTCTTGCGAAGTGAATAGCTTGGAATCTGATAATTCTTCATTCAGCAAGCAAGCAACACAGCCACACCCCCAAAGGGGTGTCGCAATGCGGCACGCCGTTAGCACTCGGCTTTAAAAAGGTGGCCCGATATTATTGAGTCCAAACTAGAACAGGCAGCACTCATGATATGTCAGAAGTTTGTCCCAGTTCCCCAAATGAATGTTCATAGGTTAATTTGCATTTGATCGTCATGACATCTTAAGTCGATCTAGCCAAAAAAATAGATTTGAACTATCCGCTTTTTGGCACCACTGTGTTACCTCATTGGTTGGGATTTTAAATGGATTAAATTGGTCTATGTTTAGGTATTTGGATTAAAATTTGAACAAAAATTTTTGTTTTGACATTCAAAATCTATATCAAATATGGTCCGAATCGGTCCATAATTTGATATAGTTCCAATAAACCGATTTATCCGATAGGGCTGAGGTATTATACTATCACCTCCAATATCTGAACCAAATATGGGCAGAATCGGTTCATGATCTGATATGGCTTCTATATAAACTAATCTTTCAATGTTAAGCACCTAAAGGAAGAAATCCTAATCCAAAATAAAAAAATCCAAGGAAATTCTTACTAAGACCTTCCATCACCCTTATATCTGAGAAAACAAAAAAACTTGCCAACGCCCTGGTGGGAGACACATAAAATTCAGCCCAGCCAAACTTAACACTCTTCTATTTGCGACCATTTCCTTGAATACCAGTTCATCAATGTTGTCTCAGAAACTGAAATATGAATAATTTTGACTAATATTTGAGCACTGTTTTAATTGTTTTAAAAAGTTAACATTTATTGAGTCTAAACGGATTTTAAATAAAGTCGCTTATTTGATTATCCAAATAGGATCACGTTTGACTATATCCTCCGGGAGTATAGATGTACAAACTATTCCTTAAGATAAATTAAAATGTTGATCATATATATTTTATAGTTGTTAATATATTTAATCAAATTAGGTGAAATTTATTACAATATAGTGTCTCGGAAGGTACTAAAATGTTTGTGTTAATCCCACCTCAATGTGTTTATTGACTTGTCCATCCATTGGGCCACCCATGGTTTTGGAAACACCTCCTGTCAAATCTACTGTTGTGGATTTGTCTGGAGAAGTATACAAATTAGCCTTGCCGATTACATCGACAGTGTTCATATTCAATTGGGGTATGCGTGAGGCCGTAACTGCTGCTCCAAGGCCGCTGGCATGAGTGTAATCCAGCCCACCACCAACTTGGTTGAAATTGAATCCATTATCCAAATTAGTTCGACTGTGAAAGGCGGTAGCATCCAAATTGTGTCTTGGTGTATTTAAGATATTTGCTCGAACATTTTGTGAGAATACAGAGCCAACATTGTCAGTTTTGGCATGTTGCAGAGATGCCGATAAGCCGTTTCTAATGTGAGTTAAACAAATTTATGATTCAATCTCTTTGACATAGAATTCGTATTAAATACTTACGATTTAGCACTTAGGAATCCTCCTCGAGTCACATCTCCACCCATAGTATTTCCTCTAGCAAAGACACCACCAGCGATGTTCTGTTGCGGAGTTCCAAACTGGCGACCCGCTTGTATGTAACCATCCATACCACCACGGCCGTTTGATGTAACAAAACCGCCAAATTGTGCTCGAGCCATAGCCAATGAAGCCAAAAAGGCAAAAATTTGAATAAATCTATGAGACATTTTCTTTCACTTTTAATTTAATGCTTGCACTTAGAAAACTCAATGCTATATGAATTTTCTTCAATTGGATTTTGCTTTTATATACGGATCAAGCGGCAGATTCTGGAACATACATATCGCTAAATTATGAATATTAAATTTTAAAAGAAAAATTCAATTAAAACATGGGTGTCTTATCTGCACCATATATGGGAATCACTTGTAGCTCTATGGTAAAAAGATGAAGGGAATTCACTGAAGTTTTTGGGATTCACATATGAATGAGTTTATTCGATTTAAATTTGTTTCAATCAATTTATATTTTCATGCACTTTAAATAGCTTTATAATCAATCTTGTGTCAAAGTTTATAAGAAGGCAAAATCTTATTTGAGGTATTTTTACGTTTTCGTGGATCCAAATTGACAAAATTAACTAAGGAAAGAAAGACGAGTCACGACCCCCGACTAACGAGAAAAACAGATTCAGAAATCGGGCGAAAATGAAGGATGTTCTTGGGGATACAACTAACCTTTCAGCCATTTCCGCTGAAGCTGGGAAAAGAAATATTTCTAATGATGAGTAAAACACTGCGAAGCCGCCGAAACAGAATTCAACTCTTGGAATATCAAATCAGCCCTTCCGCAATGGAGACTCCAGACAGTATACTACGGAGAAAGACAATACTGGTAAAGGAACGAAGGAAGCGCTCGTCTTTTGAATCTTCAGAGAAGACAATAACTCTCCTTTTATAGGCCGAATGTTATATGTCATCGACCACGGATCGCATTTGTCAAGTTATTAGAATGATTTTTATATATATATATATATGAGCTATATAAAGTTATTGACCGATATGGACCGCACTTGTCCTGGCTGTTAGAAATCATAGAAAAATACCACCTCCATAATTTCAAGCAAGACGAGAAATAATTGTGCACTCCAAGGGCTCTGAAAGTCAAATTGGGAGATCGGTTTATTTGGCAGCTATATCAGGTTACCAAACGATTTAGAACATACCTGGAATAGTTGTCGGAAGTGCTACCAAAACGACATATACAAAACTTTAGTCAAATATGATAAGAATTGCGCCTTCTACAAGCTCAATAAGTCAAGAACCCAGGATAAGCATTGTGCCCTCTAGAAGTCTAATCGGGAGATCGGTTTTTATGGCAAAAGTTGAAGAAGTCTAATCGGGAGATTGGTTGATATGGCAGTCATACCAAACCAACATATGCAAAATTTCTACTATGTTGGATAAGAATAGCAGCTATATCAGGTTATGAACCGATATAGAACATACCTGGAATAGTTGTCGGAAGTCCTACCAAAACGACATATGCAAAATTTTAGTCAAATAAGATAAGAATAGCGCCTTCTACAAGCTCAAGAAGTCAAAACTCTAGGGTAAGCATTGTCCCCTCTAGAAGTCCAAGAAGTCTAATCGGGCGATCGGTTTTTATGGCAGAAGCTCAAGAAGTCTAATCGGGAGATTGGTTTATATGACAGTCATATAAAACCAACATATGCAAAATTTCTACCATGTTGGATAAGAATTGCGCCCTCTAGAAGCTCAAGAAGTCTAATCGGGAGTTCGATTTATATAGCAGCTATATCAGGTTATGAACCAATTTAAACCATACTTAGCACAATTGTTGGAAGTGATACCAAAAGAGCATGTGTAAGATTTCAGCCAAATCGGATAAGAATTACGCCTTCTAGAAGCTCAAGAAGATAAGACCCTAGGATAAGAATTGTGCCATCTAGAAATCCAATCGAAAGATCTGTTTTTATAGCAGTTACATCAGGTTTTGAAGTGAATTAGACCATGGCACAGTTGTTGAATGTCATACCAAAACGATATGTGCAAAGTTTTAGTCAAATCGGATAAGAATTGCTTCCTCTAGAAGCTCAGAAGCCGGTTTATATGACAGCTATATCACGTTATCAACCAGATTGAAGATGGGAGCAAAGCATACCATAGCGGGATAAACAAGGCGACGATTGGATAACTCGATGGTTTGGAGGTGCTTTATGCTCATATACCTTAGACGTCACTTGAGTAATAAATAGCTTCTAAATTATAACTCTGATAACTTATTACTGGAAAGAGCAAGAAAAGCAAGTCTTGCTCTATACACCTGCAACGGAGCCATTGGCATAAGTTGGGGTTCAGACCTATAATGCTATGTGGTGTTGTGGTCTGGTGGACGGCGCTTCAAAAGTCCACCTACTGTTCAGATATTCAACCGGATCCAGAGGATGGCTTGTTTGTGCAACACAGCCGCATCGAGGACGACACCATCTCGGGACACTGTGGCTAGACAAATTGCTGCGACCACTGCCGTGAGACTAAGGGAGTTTTCTCTTTGATCATGTGGCGGCTACGGACACAAAAACCGACCTCGACTGTCGCAGATCTCTCAACGAGATGACTGAACAGTTCAAAATTCCCCCGTTCTGGGTGCCGGGGCATAGAGATATCCCAGGGAATTGTAAATCGGATGAGCTGGCGAGACTAGGAATTACATTATACATTTCAGGGAAATTAGAATCTACTGTTATGCCTAGCGACATGTAAGCTAAGTTTTCAGGACCAGGCCCGAAGGGCAAGGAATGATAGATGGTCACAAAGAGTGGGCTATGAGCATTCCAAAACTATGTGGCCTAATCTAGACTTGAGGAGGTCCACCTCTTTGCTGGTACTGGCTAAAACAGACATCTCAGTCATTGTGTCCATCATGACAGGTCACTCTGTAATCGGAAAACATGCTGACAGACTGAAGGTTGTCAATAACGACTTTTGCAGAAGCTGTGAGGTCATCGAAGAAGAAGAGACTTTCTGTGCGTGTGCTCCGCAATAGCAGTCAGGAGGAGTTCCTCTTTAGGTTCTCATTTCTTTGAGAACCTGTCTGATTAAACGGATGTGAACAGTCGCAAGTTGTTGGGTTAGATGGTTCAACGGTAGGAACTAGAAGGCAACTTCCTTCTTCTGTTCCTGTGGTATCACAATGGACGAAAACATCTAAGTGAGTCTGATGGTAGCCACTGCCTCTGGTAGCCACTGCCACTTAAACCTAACCTAACCTCCTAAAGGTGTGTGAGACTTAGCACATGTAGTTGAGAGTGATGCTTCAAGCGCCCTCTCAGTCGTCAGACTAACAAATAAGGAATTGGCGGATAACGCAAGCCTATAAATAAAGGTTGTGTTTTCGATTCATTCAGACTCAGACAACAACAGTGTCAATGAAACAGTCATTGTAGTCGAATTAAGAGATGAGGTCAGCTAAGCTCTCAAGAATAAGACGAGAAGAAAGCAATTTGGGGCACGACGATTGTTGCTGAGGGGTACGTGCCGGCAGCGGATTCGGACGAAAGTGTAGGATGCTAGTAGGGATTGAATTGACATTCTAATTTCTTATACGAAAGCTATAAAAAGAATCAGGCCTCCCGAAGAGCAGAGCACTGCGAAACCGCTGAAAAAGAGCTCCCTGCTTTCAGGAACTTGGTCCCAAGCCAGCCTTCCTTTAATGGAGACCCAGTAGGAAACGGAAGGAGACAAGGTCGGAACAGGCACGAAGGAATCGCGCAGAGTCCAAGGACGCAAAAAAAGTGGAAGATGGTCTCCGAAAAAGGTATGGAACCGCCCTCTTGCATCAAAGTGGCCAGGAAGCACAACAGGTTTCCTAGGATTCCACCAAATCATCATTCCCAAGTGGAAAACCTGGTTAACGAGGTAGATTATGGAACATGTGCTGAACCTGGAAAACAATGGAGAGGGTCCATACAAATTATGAGCTGCGAGTATAGAGAGGACGTCTTGATGCTGCACTTTGCGTCAGCAGAATATATTCATACCGTTGGAAGTATCCATACTTCTTGGGAAAGTGCAAAGCTCGATCTCGCGCCTAATCACGCGATGGTAAATCGCCCCCGAGTGCTTTGATTAGTAAAGGGTGATTTTTTTGAGGTTAGGATTTTCATGCATTAGTATTTGACAGATCACGTGGGATTTCAGACATGGTGTCAAAGAGAAAGATGCTCAGTATGCTTTGACATTTCATCATGAATAGACTTACTAACGAGCAACGCTTGCAAATCATTGAATTTTATTACCAAAATCAGTGTTCGGTTCGAAATGTGTTCAAATTTTGACAAATTTTGTTCAGCGATGAGGCTCATTTCTGGTTGAATGGCTACGTAAATAAGCAAAATTGCCGCATTTGGAGTGAAGAGCAACCAGAAGCCGTTCAAGAACTGCCCATGCATCCCGAAAAATGCACTGTTTGGTGTGGTTTGTACGCTGGTGGAATCATTGGACCGTATTTTTTCAAAGATGCTGTTGGACGCAACGTTATGGTGAATGAACACATTTCGAACCGAACACTGATTTTGGTAATAAAATTCAATGATTTGCAAGCGTTGCTCGTTAGTAAGTCTATTCATGATGAAATGTCAAAGCATACTGAGCATCTTTCTCTTTGACACCATGTCTGAAATCCCACGTGATCTGTCAAATACTAATGCATGAAAATCCTAACCTCAAAAAAATCACCCTTTACAATCATATCTACAATCGAATTGTACATTTTAAGAATGTGGAGAGTTAATATCGAGTATCGCTAATTCGAAATCCTATTCGATTGCTCTGTTGTCATCAAGAAGCATTTGTTTTTGATTGTTTATGCATTTATTGTTATGTCATTTTATTATAAATAATGATTTTTGTACCCTCCACCATAGGATCGGAGTATACCAATTTCATCATTTTGTTTGTAACACCTCGAAATATGCATCTGAGACCCCATAAAGAATATATATTCTTGATCTTCATTTTTATTAGCATAGGTCGGTTGGGATTGCAAATGGGCCAACTTGAATCGGACTGCACTCACTGATATGTGAGAAGTTTGCCCCTGTTCCTTCACGGGCAAAAAATTTGCATTTGCTCTTAAAACCAGTCTTTATAAACCGATTTCGTTGAAATTTGGCACAGTGAGCTGTGATATGCCTTTCGACATCCGCGTACAATATGTATGGCCCCTATCGGTTTATATTTGGATATAGCGGTTAACATACATATATTCCCGTGGTAGTGGGCATCCCCAGTTCGGTCCGGCCGAACTTAAAGCTTTTTTAATTGTTTTGAAGCTAGTTCGCTTTTTGATTGGACATTGTTGTTGAATGCCGTGATCCAAATATGTTTTCGTATCGACAATTTGCTCGAATCAAAAAAGAACACGTTTCCGAATGCCGTGATAAGGTCCCTGGCAAGAAAGATTGATATCCCCCAGCTCACAAAGGCGATCTTCGTCAAAGCATGGGGCAGCTAATGCGACAGAAAGCATGGTGAAAGTCTTAAGCAAGCAAAGCCAAGGTTTGGTCGCGGTCAAATGAAGGTCTTCCACAGCGAGGAGAAGGAGAAAGGAGAAGGAGGAGGACCCTACTTGTGGTGGGACTTGACAAAGTCTCCATGACAAGTTAAGATAAGACTAAAGGCATGGCGTATGTGTCCAAGGCAATATATTTCAAGATTGGGAAGACTAGGATTGGCAAAGACCCTAATATTAAAACATCTGTGACAGGGCACTAAATACTGCTTAACGAAAAGGGAGCCGACGATGAGACCAGCGCCTACTTTCTTAAGATTGGAAGACTAGGTAAGCTAAATATCCGTATATTGAAAGGTGTATATCCATAGTGGAATGGAGCTTTTTATAATCCGCACTCTATTCCAATCTAATATAAGCTAAGGCAGAATGGGAAGGCGCACGATTTTGGTGTAAGGGCCGGAGAACTGCCGTCGATAAAATTGGTGAATGGGAAGTCCTCAAGGCGACACAGTCAAGGTCTTGGTTGTGGAATGTGTATATTGTACAGTAGAACAGTGAAACGATCGAAGGGACAACGAAAATCCTATGGGTAGTTCCAGATCGTTACAAAACTCTTTAAATACTGTGGAGTGTGGGATTCGGCACCATAACCCGATACATGGAATTATTGGTGCATTTATACAGAAGATATAGCGTTTGCGGTTTTCGTGGCTAACAATTTCTGATACGTTTGTGCAAGTGCGATACCTGACCTATGGAGAAACTTTGAAAGTTGTCAATTTCCGAGATTGATCAAGCTGCTTAACATACTGACTGCTCTTTGCTCAGTTAAAAAAAGCAAAAATGTTGTTTGAATGTGCTCCTGGTAAACATAGTTGCACACAATTGCAACTATGTGCAAGCAATGTGCAATAGAGTGAGTATTTTTGCCCATCACTGGTCTATACTCAAATACTTACCCTCTCTCTCTAGAAGGATAACAATTATTGGTCCGGTAAACGAATAATAATTTGCTGTAATCGAAACACTTTTGCCATTAAAGAGTTCTTGGTTTTACAATAGAAAAAAAACATTTTACCTTTCGCTAAATTGCTAAAGGGTTTACTGTAAACAAAGTTAGTTAAATTCTACCTATAATGCGTTTGTGGCTATCGTTTGGTATATTGAAGCTAAACGTTGCATAGTTACGATAAAAGAAAAACTTCGTAAAAAAAGCATTTTGTTTCTCGCAGAAATATCTCAAACATTTTGTTTTTTTTTTCGTGTAATCAGTGCACATATATCCGTTTGAACATTTAGGGGGTGGGACAGTTATAGACGGCAGATTTATATTATACATTCAAACGCGTTACATTTCAGCCTTATGAATGGACAATCTTTAAGTAGCACCTTCAAACTTAATATAAATATTACATTTTCTTTATGACAGACATACTTTTGTGTTGGCGCTAACAATACAACATACAAGACATAATCCCTTTACAATGAACCTCTTCAAAACCATACATTGCCGTTAATTTCTGACACATTTCGGTTTATTGTTTACCGGAAATTGGAAGCCATTCGTATGGATTGTATGTGTTTAGACGCTTGAGTGGTGTGATGTTTCTATTAAGCCAATCATAACACTTTGAAGGCGTTTAATATGATGTTGTATTATTGCGGAAGAAGGCTACCCAAATTGAATCCTAGGAGTGTAATGCTATCACACTTGAGCGTACTTTCAGACACATTAGAAGTCTGTTGTTGCGTGCTTCTAGGCACATAAGACGGAAGTTGAATACATCGATTTGAGTATGTTGTTTAAAAGATGTCTTCGCTTTTTTAAGCTATTGTGACTCATTTCATAACTTGGAGTTCTTAATGAATGTGTACAAACAACGGTAATTTATGAATGGACAAGAAAATTAAAATAAAATTGTATGCAGCCGAATAACGCAAATATAAGCTATTGCAGCTTTGTCATTTCTATTAAGAAGCTGCTATCAATGAAGAGTATATGTATGTCCCTAAGCCTTAGAGCCAACAAAACTGGGTTATATGTTATCTGGGCCTGGTGATTTAAAAGGCAATGCTTTTTGCGGTGCCGATCTTGAATCTTGACTTCTTAGACCACTTAAGGGCGCAATTTTTATCCGATTTGGCTGAAATTTTGCATGCGGTTCCAACAACTGTTCAAATCAGTCTATAACCTGATATAGCTGCCTTATAAACCGATCTGGGATCTTGATTTCTTGAGCCTCAAGGGGTGCAATAATTATCCGATTTGGACCAAATTTTGCATGTGTCTTGCAATAAATATACCTACGGTCTGAATCGGTTCAACCTGATATAGCTCCCATATAAACGGATCTCTCGATTATACTTCCTAGGTCTTTAAAGGGCTCAACTTTAATACGAATTGGCAGACATTTTACACAATGAATTATACTATGGTCTTCAACATTCAATTCATTTATGGTCCGAATCAGGCTGAAAAAGATATACCGGGCGAAGAACTCGACAAATGCGCTCCATGGTGGAGGGTATATAAGATACGGTTGGGCCGAGCTTAGCACGCTTTACTTTCCTAGCTGACATTTTAAGCATTTGGAACCACCACCACATGACGGGGTATATTCATTTTGTCATTCCGTTTGCAACGCATCGAAATATTTATTTGTGACCCTTATTGTACAGTGAAAATTTGATCCTAACTCGAGTCGAAGACGCCGAAATATATATAAAAATGCCCAGTTTTCCATTTCTTAAAGGACACAATTACTGCGAAGAAACATTTTTTTCCAAAGAATTTTTGTATTAAATAGTAGTTTAATATATCTTTAATTTTGCGTCTTATTATTGAAGGCTAAAATCTTTTAATGAAGGTCAAAATATCGTTGGAAGTTAGGAAATTTACTTTGGGACAAGGACAACGGTGTACCTTATTTAAAGACACAGAAATGCCAAACAGGAGGGTCTTTAAATGTCGATAATTAAAAAGTAAAGATGCTACGTTCATTATTTGAGTTTTCCCATAAATAAGAAATTGAGAGTCATATTTGAAATAAAATAAGAAAAAAGTAGCGATCGAAATTAGAATCGAAAGTTTGTGTCCTTTGGTATATTGCTTCTTATATTTAAAGATAGGAATTTGATTTTATAATAATTTAATAATTATATTTAAATTTAATAATTATATTTAGGATAGGAGGCTACCGTAGCGCAGAGGTTAGCATGTCCGCCTATGACGCTGAATGCCTTGGTTCGAATCCTGGCGAAACCATCAGAAAAAATTTTCAACTGTGGTTTTCCCCTCCTAATGCTGGCAACATTTGTGAGGTACTATGCCATGTAAAACTTCTCACCAAAGAGGTGTCGCACTGCGGCACGCCGTTCGGACTCGGCTATAAAAAGGAAGCCCCTTATCACTGAGCTTAAAACTTGAATCGGACTGCACTCATTGATATGTGAGAAGTTTGCCCCTGTTCCTTAGTGGAATGTTCATATTTAAAGATAACATCTTTATTTTGGATATTCGCTTCTTTGGCTCGCATTAATAACCAAAATCTTTAGATCAAGAACAAATTCTTTGAGTCTAAGTCAATGTTTTTTTGAGTGCATATATTTTCTTGGTCTACCCCGGTAACCACTAAAAAACTCTCGGAGGCTTTGGGGAGGAGAACAAGTTGAAATACGGATGAGTTATTCTTAGATGTGCTCGAATTTTGACTAAATATATCCCAAGTTCGCTGGAAAAGTTAGTTACAAGTCTTTCCCACCGTAGCGCAGTGGTTAGCATGTCCGTATAAAAAAATAATTTAGGCATTTCCTCTGCTTAAAAGCATAAATATAATAGAAGCAGTCATTTTGTCTGCTTTTATTAAAATTCGATCAAAAATTAGCAAATTTTACAAAACTTAAAAAAAAATTATTTCGTTATATGCTTGTAAAATTTAAGAACAAGATGAAAACAAGTAAGAGCGTGATAAATTCGGTCGGGCCGAATCTTATATACCCTCCACCATGGATCGTATTTGTCCAGTTCTTTGCGCGGTATCTCTTTTTATGCAAACAAAGAATAATGAATAAGAACTTTATGCTATAGGAGCATTATCAAGTTATAATTTGGTTCGGACCATAAATGAATTGAATGCTGAATATTATGGAAGTCATTGTGTAATATTTCAGTTCATTCGGATAATCGGGTGATCGGTTTATACGTGGTTGATTCAGACCATATTGGACACGTATGTTGAAGGTCATGAGAGAATCCGTCGTACAAAATTTCTGCCAAATCGGATGAGAATTGCGCCCTCTAGAGGCTCAAGAATACAAGATCCGAGATCGGTTTATATGGCAGCTAAATCAGGTTATGTACTGATTTGAATCATACTAAGCACAGTTGTTGGAAGTATACCACAACACCACGTGCAAAACTACAGCCAAATCGGATAATAAATGCGCCCTCTAAAAGCTGAAGAAGTCAAGATCGCAGATCGGTTTTTAAGGCAGTTATATCAGGTTATATACCGATTTGCGGCATACTTAGCACAGTTGTTGGAAGTCATATCAAAACACTACGTGCAAAATTTCAGTCAAATCGGACGAGAATTGCGCCCTCTTGATGCTCAAGAAGTCAAGACCCAAGATCGGTTAATATGGCAGCTACATCAAGCATGAACCGATTTGAACCATACTTAGTACAATTGGTGAAAATGATACCACAACACAACGTGCAATATTGCAGTCAAATCGGACAAGAATTGCGTCCTCTAGAGGCCCAAGAAGTCAAGACCAAAGATCGGTTTATATGGCAGCTATATCAAAACATGGACCGATATGGACCATTTAATACCCTAACCGATCTACGTTAATAAAATGTATTTGTGCAAAATTTCAAGCGCTTAGATTTATTCCTTCGAAAGTTTCCGTGTCTGTCGAAACAGACAGACAGACGGACGGACAGACTGACAGACATGGCTAGATCGACCTAAAATTACATGAAGATCAAGAATATATATACTTTATGGAGTCTGAGACGCATATTTCGAGGACGAAAGTAGTATACCCCCATCCTAGGGAGGAGGGTATAAAAATATTTGAAATATTTACGACATTGTTGAGCTTATTTTAAATTTTTAGGGTTTGAAGACAGCGAAAATGTTTGCTATTTTAGCAACAAATTACTGCTGTCCCATTTTCAGCAGACATTCTGCTGTTTCAGCAAACATTTTTGCTGTTTCTACTAAAACATTCTATGAGTGTATCCTTTGATTTATATTAAGGCTGGTGTCATTTGGTTTGATTGCGGCGGTGCCGAGGTAGAGAAAATTACTGACTATCCCAATGTTGTAGTTTCCAAATATCTCCAATTTCTTTATCTGAATGCTTGATATCATCCACTGTGTTCCACCAAACCTCCAACACCTTTTGAAAAGAAGATTTCGAGTGTTCATTTTATTTCACATATTACAAGATATTGAGTGTACATTTAATTACATTCCAATTCAAAAAAAAGGTGTTCCTCTTTGATGGCACGTGTTGAAATGGTTAGCTAAAGGAACATACTCTAGTTTTTCATTAAAAGGAGTGATTTGGGTTTTCGTCCCTAATATGTGGCCATCAAAGTGTTGACACACTGAAAGCCTGTGTTTGGGGCATGCCCATAGTATGGGTCTGCGTATGGGTGCAATTATTTAGAGAGAGAGAGTAGTTGCCGGTAAATGTAAAAGTTTAAGTTTACCAGCTACTGCAGTTTAATATAATTAATTTAATTATAATCAATTACTAAGTATTATGTACCCTGGTAAGTATACAAAATACACCATTCGTCGATTTCCCAAGAGGGGTGTGCAAGCTCGTTGGCTGTCGCCCTTGCATAGTTGATTGAGGTAATATTTATGGCAGGGAAAAAAGTCAACTCACACACACATACAGTGAGGTAGTAAGTACATGTTTTATGGGAAATTGCATTTTAATAATGTATAATGCGCTGTGTTGCGGTTATACATTTTTATAAATATTATCATAGGTCCCAGTGGTTTGAGGACCTCTAACACTGTACACTGCATGCAGGTCATAAAAGTTGCGCATACATTGTAAAGCACAATCACTTTGCCTCAATTGGTGCTGCGGCATATTGACGAGATTGTAAATTAAAGTGTCATTTTCATCAAAATGAAGTGAGCAATACCAATGCATAATGTACGAATAACAATGTTCCTAAATCCAAGCGCAAAAATCTAGTAAGCATTGGCGGGAATTTGCTTGTTAAGACTAATACATTGATGATCTAGGGCTGTGTTGGAAACTCTGACACATATGAGCACTATTTCCAAGCCCATGGGCTTATGTTCTTTTTCACGTACACAACAATGTGCAATAGTGTGTGCGTATTTGTCCACCACTGATCTAGAGGGTTAGCTAATTGCTATGCTGTGTCGCTATTAATCCGAAAGAATTCTATGCACAGCGATTGAGTTTTATCGACGAACATAATGAAATAAATGGTTAATTGAAGTTTTAGTTTGTTTCTCGTTGTGACTACAATTGCATTGAAGGGAGTATTTTTGGTGAGAACCATATTTTTATGGTTATTAGCCCACCCAAGCACATTCCAATGTGCCAACTACAATACACAGAATAAAAATGTACTTATATTTATAATCTAAATTTCTAGGTCTCATGGGTGTTGTATCTTGACTTCAAATATGTTCCACATTGTTGTCATACACAACTTGCCAATGGCATTCGGTTGAATGCAGTGCATATTTCAAAAGGTTTGCATTTTGCAGCTGCGTAGGCACTTATCTCAAAATGTGTTTTTTTTTTCATTTTCTTTTATTATTTGTAGGATTCGTACCCTTGGTGGAAATTGAGGGAGGGGAGAGTGCTACAAACTTAACTTTATATAGCCTTTTCAGGTAATAACCATACTTACTGCTAAGAGCTTTTACATGTGGACGGAAAAATTGTTTACCCCACTGCCATATACCCTTCATTTGATTATCATATTCCCATTATGGGGCTACATGTCGACTTATGTATAAGGCAGTCCGTCAAACATTAACCAAGTGGCTAAGAGTCCCTCAGCCACTTGTTAAATATTTTAATGTTACGTTCGTACTCTACTCCTTAAACCCTTTCATTTAGACTCAGATTTTTGTTACATCGGCAACATGTCCTTTCGAGCAGGTTTGGGGGCTCAAAATTTCGATGTTAAATTCCTACTCTATTCTCAAATACCTTGAATTTGAGCCCCATATTGTCATAGTTGGTTGGCGCCCTTTGGGGTAATTTGAATTCATTTTTCAAAGTAAAAAACCCTCATTGTCATGATAGGTGGTTAAATGAAAAAGGATGACCCCCAAACACTTGACGTCATATTTTTATGTCAGATTCGTTCTGCCCTTCATTCGATACCCCATATTACCAGATATCGCTTTGTGTTGTTCAGTGGTAGGGCAGTCCCTCGCACAATCCCCTTCTGATATTAAAATATAAAGAGCACTATCATCATCACATGATCATTTGAAAATATCTGAATATTGCAAGTAAATCTAAGTCTATACAAACATAGAAACACACAAAAAGATATAGATTTTTTTACCTTAAAACATATGGGACCCATCACATAATGTAAGCAAAAATACTGCGCACTCTTTCCTTTACTTGTTTTAACTCGCCGCCAACTATTTCATTCACTAGTGCATAATGTGGCCACACAATTGGTTACTTTGACTCTTTTTATACCCACCACCCAAGGATGGGGGTATAATCATTTTGTCATTCCGTCCGCAACACATCGAAATATCCATTTCGGACTCTATAGAGTATATATATTCTTGATCAGCGTAAAAATCTAAGGCGATCTAGCCATGTCCGTCCGTCTGTCTGTTGAAATCACTCTACAGTTTTTTAAAATAGAGATATTGAGCTGAAATTTTGCACAGATTCTTTTTTTTTTGTCCATAAGCAGATTAAGTTCGAAGATGGGCTATATAGCATTATATCTTAACATAGCCCCCATATAGACCGATCAGCCGATTTAGGTTCTTAGGCCCTTAAAAGCCACATTTCTTATCCGATTTTCCTGAAATTTGGGACAGTGAGTCGTGTTAGGCCTTTGGACATCTCTCTTCAATTTGACCCAGATCGGTCCAGATTTGGATATAGCTCCAATATAGACCGATCTGTCGATTTAAGGTTTTGGGTCCATAAAAGGCGCATTTATTGTCCGATAGCGCCGAAATTTGGGACAGTGAGTTAAGTTAAGCTCTTCAACATACTTCTGCAATATGGCACAGATCGGTCCAGATTTGGATATAGCCATATAGACCGATCTCTCGATTTAAGGTTTTGGGACCATTAAAGGCGCATTTGTAATCCGATATCGCCGAAAATTGGGACAGTGACTTATGTTAGGATTTTCGACATTCGTGTCGTATATGGTTCAGATCAGTTTATTTTAAGATATAGCTACTAAAAAGATCAATATTTTGTTATACACAATTAAAAAATGACTTGTACTTATTAGTATTTGGTCCAAATCGGAACATATTTCGATATAGCTGCTATGGGGCATAAGGTATGCATTTTTCACCGGATTTTGAGTAAAGGTGTTTTATTTATATACCCGAAGTGGAACTTAATGCCTTTTATCTTGTTAGAGTTTACTTCAATGTTTAAACAAGTGTGTTGCCAAAGTTGTATTTAACCGTTGCCAACATATTAACCGCATACGTCATTGGCCATAGTCGTAGCTTAAGTTACTGACTGACTTCCATGCCAAAGAACACATATTAGGGCAACACGCATCACACCACCACACACCCGCACCCAATACTTCTTGACTTCTTTTAGCATACTTTTCCTCACGCACATAATCACATCTCATACTCTCACCGCTTGTACTCTCACCTGAGCCTTTGCATTCACACAAATAACGGATATTTAAGTAAAAAGCATAAATATTTTGCTGTGTTTCTGCTTCTTCTTCTCTTATTGAAAAATAATTGCACATTTCCATGGATTTTCTTTTCGGAAAATTAATTTCAGAAATATTCTGCATAACTCTGGATGTCTTTTGATTCATGTCAATTTCATTAAAATGCATTCAAAGGCTTGACCGTAAATGTACCACAAACTCACTTTTATAAAAATTGTTTGTCATGTTGTGCAGGCCGCAAAATATATACAAACAACAACAAAAATGCAAATGCATTGTACGCCAAAGCCAATTCTTAAGGAATTGGCTGACCAACATGCCATGTAGGGCCACGAACATCACCCACATCATCACCCTCTCTTATATAGTGATACTCTTTCTCTCACAACATTTGTTTCTCTTACTCTCACCACGAATCCTCCCACATATAGCTTTGCATTCACACCCATAACAAATGCAAACAAGTAGGAGCGTGCTTAGTTCGGCCGGGCCGAATCTTATATACCCTCCACCATGGATCGCATTTGTCGAGTTCTTTGCGCAGTATCTTTTTTTAGGCAAACAAAGTATAATGAATAAGAACTGTTTTGCTATTGGAGCTATATCAAGTTATAGTCCGATTCGGACCATAAATGAATTGAATGCGGAACATTATAGAAACCATTGTGTAATATTTCAGTCCATTCGGATAAGAATTGCGTCTTGTAGGGGCATGTATCAGGCTTAAGATCGATTAAGTTCAGACACGTATATTGAAGGTCATGGAAGAAGCCGTTGTACAAAATTTCAACAAAATCGGATAAGAATAGCGACCTCTAGAGGCTTAAGAAGTCAAGACACCAGATCGGTTTATATGGCAGCTATATCAAAACATGAACCGATTTGGCCCATTTACACCTACCTACCTACCGACCTACTCTAATAAGATATTTTTGTGCAAAATTTCAAACGTCTAGCTTTACTCCTTCGAATGTAAGCGTGCTTTCGACGGACGGACCGTCGGACATGGCTAAATCGACTTTGTCGTCGTTGATCGTCATGACGATCAAGAATATTTATACTTTATGAGGTCTTAGACGCATATTTCGTGGTGTCAAACGGAATGACGAAATTAGTATACCCCCATCCTATGGTATAAGGTTTAAAAATCAACAACAATTTGCTGTGTTTATGCTTCCTCTTTTTTTATTGAAAATTATTCCTTATTTTCATGGCTTTTCTTTACGACAAAATTAATTTCGTACATAGTCGTCTTTTCTCTGTAAAAATATCTTTCGATTGATACCATTTTCTTAAAAATACATTCAGCCGTTTGGCCATAATATGTACCACAAAATCGCCTTTATAAAACCGTTTTAACCGTTTAATAATACACGCAACAAAATAAAACGTTTGGTACATTTTTATGGCAAACGAAATACTTTTATCACGAAGTTTTTCTTTTATTGTAACGTGTAACGTTTCCGTTCAACATATCAAACGTTATCCATAAACGTAGTATTATTGAACAAGACTGACTTTCTTTATTGTAAACCCTTTATTTTCGCTTGCGGTAAAAGGACCTTTCTTTTGTTGTAAAACCAAACACTCTTTAATTGGAAACGTGCTTCGATAGGCTCAAACAAATATTCCTGTACCGGTCCAATAAATATTCCCTTGTGTCTCTCCTACAAGAGAGAACGTGAGAATTTAAACGTAAAGACAGAGTACGCGTAAAAATGGTGGTATGTCCAATGGCAAAAATTATTAGAGCAACAAACAGGTTCAAAAAAAAAAAAACAACAAGACTTTGTAAATTTACGCGATAAAGCAATATCGATCCCAAAATACGTATTTAGATGTGCGCAAACAACTCACACATAACTCTCATAAGCAATTTTTTGTTTTATTCATAGTACAAAGAATACAGCAGATCATAATTGAGTTGTGTGTAAATGGAACTAATGAATAAGGGCATCCCTGAAAAAAATCTCACGATTTTTCATTAATAGGAACTAATAGGAGCTGTATAGGAATACTGAAGTTTCAGTCCGTTTCAATGGACTCATTTAAAACTTTCGGGATTGACAAAGAAGTGAAGCAGGGTTGCAGCCTATCAACGACGCTATTTTTAATTTTATTAGACTCCGTATTAGAAGCAACTTATTCTGAGGCATCCTAAGGCATGGGATGATACATGCCTCTTTGCGCATCGCTTCGATCACATAAAGGCGAAACTGGAACGGCTGAATGAAAATTCTGCCAAAGTAGGCCTGAGAATGAATATAGCAAAGACCAAAATGATGAGGATATGAATATCAAATCTGACACCTCTCACTATAAACGGCCATATCATTGAAGACGTTTACATCTTCTCCTATCTTGGCAGCAAAATAATAAAGGACGGAGGATCGGATGCAGACATACGTGTACGTATCAACAAGGCTAGAAGCGCCTTTCTTAAACTCAACAAAGTTTGGAGATGCAGTGACATCTCACAAAATACAAAAGTCAGGATCTTCAACAGTATTGTGAAATCTATTTTATTATATGGTTGTACAACTTGGAGCTTGAGACAAGCAACTAGCTGTAAAGTCCAAGTTTTCATAAATCGCTTCATATGACTAATACTTCGAATTTTTTGGCTAAACCGTATTCAAATGTAGAATTACAAATAAGAACAAACGCTTCCTCTGTCGAAGTAGAAACTCGGAAGAGAAAATGGACTTGGTTGGGTCATATCCTACGCCGACATTGCGTTCATATAGCGAGAAATGTCCTAGACTGGAACCCACATGGACAGCGAGGGAGGGACGCCCGAAAAACACATGGATCCGCTGTACGCGAAGAGTTTTGGAATCAACCCATATATAGTGGAATCAAGCCAAGGCTTTGGCCAGCGATAGAGCTCGATGGAGAGAGTTTGCTGGTGCCCTATGTTCACACTGAACAGTTTACTATTGGCCATATTTCATTGTAATATATATATATATATATATATATATATATATATATATAATATACTCCAATTTTAAATAAAGGACATATTTATATATATATACTGTCGGACAAAATAAAGTGCGGTTGTGTACCCTTCTTCTTTAATCCTCAATATTTTTTATCTACGTGTATTGCTTATAGTTTTCTTCATTATCTTTAGTTATTAAAAAAGAATAAGCAAAGTACCTAAATAATTTGTAGCAATTCTAGCAAAGAGAAATTCTTTTACGACGGACATATAAAATAGAAGCTTGAATTAAATATTTGGACTCAAACTGTCCAAAGAAGACTTAATGAAGGGGGTTTAAAAAGTGCCTTAGCTAAGAAAAAACCTCTCCTACGAGCAGTCAATAGAAAAAAACGATTGGCTTTTGCAAAAAATCATATAAATATGCCTGAATAATTTTGGAATAAAGTTTTTGCACAGACGAGTCAATATGTGAACTAAAAATTAGCAAAAATCGGAAGAAAGGATGATGTGAACGAACACAAAGGCTAAAATCGAAAAATATTATTCATACTGCAAAACATAGCGGAGGAAGCGTGGGGATGTTTTTCCTGTTCAGGAATTTGTAAATATTTTGGAATAAAATCTTTATAGCAGTGCGGAGGAAATGGGCTTCGTGGAATTTATCTTACAACAATACAACGAACACAACGGACACGAGTAAGGTGGCTAAAAAATATTTTGAAGAAAATAACGTTGAAAATATAGAATAGCCTGCCCAAAACCCTGATCTAAACCCCTTGGAGGATGTTGTTGTAGCAGTGTGTTGTACACTGAAGCGGCAGCCCTTGCCGATGAAGGACTTCATCGCGTCAATCCGGTACATAGAACCGGCTGCCTAGGGAGTTGGGAGGATCTTTGGGCTATCATATATGACAAAATCCCGAAGGAATGCAGATCAAATCTTCAAACATTTTGGGAAAAAATGCAAAGTGAATGTAGGGCAATTCCAACAAATACTTTGAAGAACCTTGCTTTAAGTATGCGGTAAAGATTGAGTCATAAATAGCAAAGGAAGAGCAACTTCGTACTAAATTTTAAATTTATTTAATTTTCTATAACATTTATTAGAGAAGTTATATTTTATTTTGTCACATTTAAAACCGCACTTTGTTTTGTCCGACAGTGTATATAGTCCATATAAGGAATTCGCCTATTTACACCTGTAGTGTTGGTGTATGCTATTATACTTTCGATGATGCAGTATTATTGGTTCTTTGCCAAAGGACATATAAATAAATAAGGCTAAAGCTTTGCCTTTCTAGTTGCTGTTTCTCAATCCTTCTATCAATATTTTATGTAATACTGACATACACAATTTCATTAAAAAAAGAACTATAATCGCTTCTCAATTGATATTCTTAAATATTATCCAATTACATTTACTTTAAATGACAATGCACTCTTGTAATTTCAATTTAAACGACTTCTTGAGTATGTCGTCACGATAGAAATATCTTTCGTAATGCATTTTCTGCATATGACAGAACGTGCTATGGAATGAACACCGTTCCATCTTTTCAAATCTCCAGACGCATTGAATTGATGACACATTCTGTTGTATGCAACAAATTATTTATCGTTAACAATAAAATCTCAAGTGTAATACGTACTTGATGGTATGCATGTGCAATTAGAAGAAAATTCTATTGTGTGAATTATTCTTGCATACGTGCATATCATCCAACGTACATTGATCGATGGATGCATGAATAGTAGGTGGGGCAGGATTAAAATCAGCAATTGTGTAGTATACGGAATATCCCAAAAATTAAAGCTTGTAGTTCTCATTTTAACTTGTAGATCTGAAAAAAGCCAATTTTTTGTAATTTAATTTTAGTATAATTTGAAACGGTGAATTGTAGAAGACTTTTCGCTATTCATCAACATCATATACATACATAGTCGTTAATCATTTCCATTCAATGTCCTAATTGGTTCAAGTTTGGTATTGTATATACTGCCAAGTGTGGGGATCTATTGTAAGTGGAAACTGGCCGTTGAAGCAAAAAAATTAATATGGCTAATATGTGACTAATTATTAGCCATTTATATGGATAATTTACGATAAATTGCAGAATTTTCTGTAGAAATTATTGCTGCCGCCAGTCTGGATCCGTTTGTTGCTGGTTTTTTTTTTGTTTGTACATGCGTTTTGTTACATACATGAGTATAATTCCTACATAAAGCTAAATTCAAAACCAGTAAGGAAAAGCAAAAGTCGGGCGGAACCGACTATATAAAACCCTACACCACCGAGTAGACGTAATACTTTACCTTCCTTATACGATTTTTTTACAATGGTACGAAAATTGTGGCTTCTACAGCCTTAAAAGTCGAAACGCATACAAGATATATAGGGGAGTTACATCTAAATCAATTTTAATGAAATTTTGCACACGTATAGGGATGTCAAATAAACCATCTCATGTAGAGATCGGACCAAAATTGTGGCTTCTACAGCCTTACAAGGCCATATCGGATGAAAAATATATATGGAAGCTATATCTAAATCTGAACCGATTTTTATAAAACTTTGCACACATATGAGGATGTTGAATAAAACGGCCATGCCAAATTTTGTAAAGATCGGACCAAAATTGTTGCTTTTACAGCCTTAAAAGGCCATATCGGATGAAAAATATATATGGGAGCTATATCTAAATCTGGGCCGATTTCATAAAAATTTTGCAAGCATTTTGGGTCGTTAAAAAACACTTCGTGCCAAATTTTGTAAGGATGGGACCAAAATTGTGGCTTCTACAGCTTTAAAAGGGCACATCGGATGGCAGATATATATAGAAGCTATATCTAAATCCGGACCGATTTTCTCAATAGCAAAATCAATAGCGTTCGTCCTTGGACCAAAAAAGACACTTATGCAAAATTTTGTGAATATCGGACATTTCTTGTCCGATTTTAATTAAAAGAATACATGGACAGACGGACATAACTAAATCGAATCAGGAAGTGATTCTAAGCCGATCCGTATACTTATCGATGGGTCTAGCTCTTCTTCTTTTTTAGCGTTGCAAACAAATCTATAATACCCTGTACCAAAGTAGTGGTGTAGGGTATAAAAATGCGTAAAGTTTGGTCGGGTATATATGTAAACCACCTCTCGCCATAATCCGGTGAAAATGCATAAAGTACGCACCGAAGGCAGCTATATCGAAATATGGTCTGATTTGGACCAAATTCGGCACGGACATTGAGCGCTCCAATAAGTTTGAGTCATTGTTAAATTTTGTAGAATTTGGTAGTTATATCCAAATATAGACCGATCTGAACCATATTCGACACGGATGTCCAAAAGCCTAACATAAGGCACTGTGTCAAATTTCAGCGAAATCGCAGTATGGGTTTTTATGGACCCAACACCTTAAGTTGAGAGATCACTCTATATGACAGCTATATTCAAGTCTGAACCGATCTCGGCCGAATCGAAGAAGGATGTTGAAGGGCCTAACACAACTCACTGTCCCAAATTGCGGCGAAATCGGATAATAAATGCGCCATTTATGGGCCCGAGACCTTAAATCAAGAGATCGGTCTATATGGCAGCTATATCCGAATCTGAACCGATCTGGGCCGAATTGAAGAGGGATGTTGAAGGGCCTAACACAACTCACTGTCCCAAATTCCGAAGAAATCGGATAATAAATGCGAGAGATCGGTCTATATGGTAGCTATATTCAAATCACGACCGATCTAAGCCAAATTGAAGAAGGATGTCGAAGGGCTCAACACAACTCACTGTCCCAAATTTCGACAAAATTGGACAATAAATGTGCATTTTATGGGTCCAAAACCTTAAATCGAGAGATCGGTCTATATGGCAGCTATATCCAAATCTGGGCCGATCTGGGCCAAATTGAAGAAGGATATTGAGTTGCTTAACACAACTCACTGTCCCAAATTTCAGCAAAATCGGATAATAAATGTAGCTTTTATGGGCCTAATACCCTAAATAGGCCGATCGGTCTATATGAGGTCTATATTAAGATATATTTCGATATAGCCCATTTTCGAACTTAACCTGCTTATGGACAAAAAAGGATCTGTGCAAAGCGCGATTTCAACAGACGGGCGGACATGGCTAGACGTCTTAGATTTTTACGAAGATCAAGAATATACATACTATATAGGGTTGGAAATGGATATTTCGATGTGTTGCAAACGGAATGACAAAATGAATATACCCCCATCCTTCGGTGGTGGGCAGGAACCATTAAAAAAAGTTAGGTCACATGCAAAAACACAAAGTGGATAGGCCCCATAAACATCATTAAGGATGTCAAATCTGACGATTGAAAATGTCATCATATAGGAGAAAACGTAAACAAAGAATGAATGTAAAAAGAGAACAAGTTGACATCCTCAATGCCAAGTACTGCCAAATATTAAAAAAAAAGTATATCGGCTGATCGCTTGGCTTAACCTTATTCAGTGAATCCTGGGTGGTGGGTATAGTAAGTATATCCCTTATCCTATATTGTTAGGCTCTTCAATTATAAAGGCGCATTTATAATCCGATTTCAATGAAATTTGTCACAGTGGTATATTCATACTTAGCACAGTTATTGGAAGTCATAATAAAACACCTCATGCAAAATTTCAGCCAAATCGGATGAGAATTGCGCCCTCCAACGGCTCAAGAAGTCAAGATCCAAGATCGGTTTATATGGCAGCTATATCAGGTTATGTACCGATTTGAATCATGTACAGTTGTTATAAGTGATACCAAAACACCACGCGCAAAATTACAAGCCAATCGGATAAGAATTGCACCCCCCAAAAGCTGAAGAAGTCAAGACCCCAAATCGGTATTTCTGCAAAATATCAAGCGCCTAGCTTTACTCCTTCGAAAGTTAGCATGCTCTCGACAGACAGACGAACGGACGAACATGGCTAGATCGTCTTAAAATGTCATGACAATCAAGAATATATATTTTTTATGGGGTCTAAGGCGCATATTTCGATGTGTTACGAACAGAATGACGATATCAGTTTACCCCCATCCTATGGTGGAAGGTATAAAAGAAATAAAGAAATTGCTTTGTGGTTCCTTGGATAAATTTTGAAAGACTACGCTAACGTGTAAAAATATTTAATGTCAATAGCTTAACATCAATGGTGTAAGCTTATCATCCATGGATTGCAGCGACATTTCTTCTGCGGATATTTATTTATTAAGCCTTTCGACATCCGACCCAAATATGGTTTAGATCCTACTACATTTAGGTATAGCTGCCATATAGACCGATCTGAAGGTTAAGGGTCTAAGGCCAATAAAAGCTTTATTTATTACCCGATTTAGGTTGGCTGCCATGTAGACCGATCTACAGGTTAAGGGTCTAAGGCTCATAAAAGCTTTATTTATTACCCGATTTCGCTGAAATTTGAAACAGTTAGTTGTTTTAAGCCTCCCGCCATCTGACCAAGATCGGACGATATTTAGATATGGCATTTAGATCGATATAACGATTAAGGGTCTTAAGCCCATAAAAGCTTTATTTATTACCCGATTTCGTTTAAATTTGAAATAGTGAGTTGTGTTAAGTCTTCCGATATTCGACCCAAATATGAATCAGATCAGACTATTCAGATATAGCTGTCATATAGAACCATCTTCTAATTTAGGGTCTTAATTCCATAAAAAGCGGATTTCTTGCCCGATTTTGCTGAAGCTGTTACCTTCATATGAGTTTTCGGGACCTGAATAAAATATGATCGAGACCAGCCCCTATTTAGATATAACTATGAATATATTGTAGTAGTGGAGTTACAAGAAAATGGGATGATTATTATATCCTTGGTGGTGTGCATCCAAAGTATGAAACGACCGAACTTAACACGTTATTACTTGTTTTAATTGTTTTTGCTAGATAGGATTGGATATGCTTTACACATCTAACGCTTACGTCCATCGTCGTATACCGGACACCGTCGAATCGGGGATACCGGCTAAAAACCCACCTTATATGATCTCGGGGTACAGATTCCACCTCGCAGATATTTTCGCATGGCTTCGAGGTGGACCTCATAATTTGGTGCTTAATCATCTCCTTCACATAGTGTCTGCTTCCAGACTTCCGTTTTATCCCCTGAGCCAATGCGTTGAGGTCCAGCTTTCTCTACGCAGTACCTGTTCAGCGTATCTGTTGATTGCCTCCCAGTTCATCTTATTTTCGAGAATCTTCTGCGTTATGTTGTCGAGTGAGAAGTCGCCAATCAGCGTCTCTAGTTCCCTGTATCGCCCAGTCCAGCGACTGCAATCAAAGAACGCATGTTCGGCGTAGTTTTCGACTTCTTGTGCCTCGTTCACACAGGTGTAAGATGTACACTTACCCATTCGATGTATTTTCTACAAGATCCATTGCCGGATGATAGTTGGGTTAGATAGAAGTTTACGTCCCCGTGCCTCCTGTCTCTCCACGCCTGTATATCTGGGATAAGTCGGTATGTCCACCTTCCCCCCTATCTAGTTTTACCATCTCTATTGCCATCTTTGGGTGGTATCTTCTTTTATGCGAGGTTAGTATGACCGACGCCCTCGATTTTGGCTCTAAAGATCCTGTGTTGCTCCATTGGGAGGAGATCGATGGGGATCATGCCTGTGTTTACATGATACATAAAGTGCTAACTAAACTAATAAAATATCCATATAGGATTATCACGATCTCTCTATAGGATTTTGACAGTTATTCTTACCGCTTAAATTCTACTGAATGTTTCATGTGTGGGCATATGCAGGGCTGTGTTATGGTTAGAAAAAACGACAGTTAATTCAGTTTCTGAGTTTTAGCATGATTCAGATCCAGCCAATGTACCGCCCATTTAAGATTCCTTGCATTACTGTTTCTTCTCAGCTATTCGAGCAGAAAGATTTGTGAGGAAGTGACTTATTTGTATCTTCTAAGTCGTAGAATGCGTTTGGCATTGGTAAGGTTAGGTTGGGGGGCTTTGGTTCATGGTGTTCGCCGTAGAAGAAGGTAGAAAAGAAAAAGAAGCCGGAGAAAACCAGATTGAGATAACCGGCGAGAGTATGGCCCAGTCAGCCGATTCATGCCTCTACAGAGCTCAAGAGTGATAAGAGGATTAAGTGCCTGGAAGGAATCCAGGCACGGGAAGAGTTGGTTACCCATTATCTTGTGTCTTCTTCTTGCAATTGCGTGGAAGTGAGACAACCGTAGCAAACTCATCCTCGTTATCGCCTGCAGAAGTCTGCCTCTTTCTCATGCAGCGCAACGTTAAAGATCTGGCGTTACGATGATCAGTTAGGTTGTATATAAGAAGTCCGAAGGATACTCTACGCTCTGTTCTGTGAAATACTCAGCCACAGGGCCTGTGTCACCCTGCAATCGTAGAAGGAGCCCACCCTACTAAAAGCCTCGCAATTTAAACTAAGACGCAACTTACTATCATGTCGACTAAAATTGGTTCGGTGTGTGGTGTTGGAGTTCAAATCTGGATCTTGGTGCAGATAAACACATTATAAGGTCCTTAGTGTGTGGTGAGGGCTCACTGATTACGTCGGTGATCTGTTCCAATCATAGGCATATTCCTGGTCAGCTCGACGGTTCTTCGTTCGTTCGGCTTCATAGAATGCGTATTTATAATCAGATTTCTCTGCTATTTGTGTTGTTGTTGCCCTGGTCTTCATAATATCTTATTTTGTTATAGCTATTAATTTTGATTTATTGGGAAGAACGACGCTGATATTAAATGTAATTAACAATAGAGATAGTTAATATTGATAAGAGATCCAAGATGGCATCACCCTAAGATGGTACCGTATTCATACAATAAATAAAGAAAATTCCAATTGTTTTCTAGACTGTCCTATTTGTCCTGAAGTCCTTAATATACTGATAATTTGAACTTTGCATAACAGCGAAATATTGAAAAAAAGGAGACTATGAAAGTCGCAATAATTCTAGTTGAGGCCTTGACTTATATGGAGGCCATGTGCTGAAGGACCTATTGGAGACCTTTGTGAATTTTGCGTTACTTCTGCATGTGGACCTACCTTGACCATATTAGTGTGTATGTGGAAGAACAAAAGTATATTTCATACACCCAATTTTAGCCATCGTTGATCAGTTTATGTAAGACCAACAGGCAAGTTTTGCCCAAGTTATGCTATTGGGTTGCCCAAAAAGTAATTGCGGATTTTTTAAAAGAAAGTAAATGCATTTTTAATAAAACTTAGAAAGAACTTTAATCAAATATACTTTTTTTTACACTTTTTTTCTAAAGCAAGCTAAAAGTAACAGCTGATAACTGACAGAAGAAAGAATGCAATTACAGAGTCACAAGCTGTGAAAAAATTTGTCAACGCCGACTATATGAAAAATCCGCAATTACTTTTTGGGCAACCCACTATTAAAATTAACTTTTTGTTGATTCTTTTAAGCTGTGACTAGTTTGAAGGCATTGCAGTTCCTGCAAAGTGGTTTGGTAATGGTGCCTTTAGCCACCCCGTTATCAGCATAAAGCATAAAGAAAATCTTATATACATACACATATGCCTAATGGTGAGAGTGCATGTGTTTGCCAGTTGTAAAGTTTGTTCAGATTAACAGGTTATACAGCTTATTTTAATTACAAGTTATGTTATTTGCCTTCGAGGATGTAAAGACATACATTCACACGCCTTCTTTGAAATTGACGCAGCAATTTATATACACAAACACACATACTAATTTATTGATATGCATGTGTGCATAGTAATGAATATCCCTTTTTCGTTGTTGTTTTGCATTAGCGATAATGTCATAATTTTTATTTTCCTGCTGTGCTATTCAGAGTGTTTCCTTCCAATTCCCCACTTAAGAGTACAGGTGGCTTCTTTTATGCCCTTTTTGCTTATACAGTGAGAAGAATTTATTTATGATGTTGGGTGGTCAAAAATTTTTTTTATTTTTACGTAAAAAGAAAAAAACCCTACGAGTTTTTCAAAGGCAAGACATAAACCTCCAATTTGAGTTAACCCTGGTGGTCACTAAATGCGTGCGAAAAATTGTGTGCGCTCTTCAAAAACTCTATTGAACAATGCCGATTTTGCAAAAAAATTTCCCCAGGTATGAGAATTTTGGGTATTTTCGTCAAGAAATGTATCCAAAATTTTGACTTTATTTTTATACCCACCACCGACGGATGGGGGTATATTCATTTTATCATTCCGTTTGCAACACATCGAAATATCCATTTCCGACCCTATAAAGTATATATATTCTTGATCAGCGTAAAAATCTAAGACGATCTAGCCATGTCCGTCTGTCTGTTGAAATCACGCTACAGTATTCAAAAATTGAGATATTGAGCTGAAACTTTACACAGATTCTTTTTTT
Source organism: Stomoxys calcitrans (assembly GCF_963082655.1). Taxonomy (NCBI): domain Eukaryota; kingdom Metazoa; phylum Arthropoda; class Insecta; order Diptera; family Muscidae; genus Stomoxys; species Stomoxys calcitrans. Next base: position 125,338,521 of record NC_081553.1, on the reverse strand, counting down.
GTCCATAAGCAGGTTAAGTTCGAAGATGGGCTATATCGGACTATATCTTGATATAGCTCCCATATAGACCGATCCGCCGATTTAGGGTCTTAGGCCAATAAAAGCCACATTTATTATCCGATTTTGCTGAAATTTGGGACAGTAAGTTGTCTTAGGCCCTTCGATATCCTCCGTCAATTTGGCTCAGATCGGTTCAGATTTGGATATAGCTGCCATATAGGCCGATCCTCCGATTTAGGGTCTTAGGCCCATAACAGCCGCATTTATTATCCGATTTTGCTGAAATTTGGGACAGTACGTTGCCTTAGGCCCTTCGGCATCCTCCGTCATTATGGCTCAGATCGGTTCAAATTTGGATATAGCTGCCATATAGACCGATCCTCCGATTTAGGGTCTTAGGCCTATAAAAGCCACATTTATTATCCTTCAACAGATTTGGATATAGCTGCCATATAGACCGATCCTCCAAGTTAGGGTCTTGCGCACAAAAAAACCACATTTATTATTCGATTTTGCTGAAATTTGCGGTAGTGAGTAGTGTTAGGCCCTTCAACATCTTTCGTTAATTTGGCTCAGATCGGTTCAAATTTGAATATAGCTGCCATATAGACCGATCCTCCGATTTAGGGTCTTAGGCCCATAAAAGCCACATTTATTATCAGATTTTGCTGAAATATGGGACAGTGGGTTGTCTTAGGCCCTTCAACATCCTTCGTCAATATGGCTCAGATCGGTTCAGATTTGAATATAGCTGCCATATAGACCGATCCTTTGATTTAGGATCTTAGGCCCATAAAAGCCACATTTATTATCCGATTTTGCGGAAATTAGGGGCAGTGAGTTGTGTTAGGCCCTTCAATATCTTCCGTCAATTTGGCTCAGATCGGTCCAGATTTAGATATAGCTGCCATATAGACCGATCTCTCGGTTTTAGGTTTTGGGGCCATAAAAAGCGCATTTGTTGTCCGATGATGCCGAAATTTGGGACAAAGAGCTAAGATAAGCGCCTCCGCATATTTCTGCAATTTGGTCTAGATCGATCAAGATTTGCATATAGCTGCCATATAGACCGATCTCTCGATTTGAAGTCTTGGCCCCATAAAAGGCGCTTTTTTAATCCGATTGCACTGAAATTTGACACATTGACTTATGTTAGTCTTTTCGACATCCGTGTCGTATATAGTTCAGATCGGTTTATTTATAGATATAGCTATTAAAAAGACCAATATTTTGTTATATACAATTGAACCATGACTATTATTGTATTACTATTTGGTCCAAATCGTAACATATATTGATATAGCTGCTATGGGGCATAAGGTATGAGTTTTGCACCGGATTTTGACGAAAGGTGGTTTACATATATACCCGAGGTGGTGGGTATCCAAAGTTCGGCCCTGCCGAACTTAACGCCTTTTTACTTGTTTTGAGGAGATATGCGTCTGCAAAACACTAAAATCTAAAACGATAACTCTATTGGTTTCGCAAAATGCAAATTTTGGCCATGAACATTCCACTAAGGAACAGGGGCAAACTTCTCACATATCAATGAGTGCAGACCGATTCAAGTTAAAGCTCAAAGATAAGCGGCCTCCTTTTTACAGCCGAGTGCGCTACGGTGGCCTCCTATTGGTTTTGGTTTTATGATAATTTCGATTTGAATTTAGTGTTTCACAAAAATTTATATTTTGGACACATTTTGGTTTTTACCCAAATAATGCGGCCAAAATTCAGCTCGACCAGTTTTTTGTGGTACAAGTCCTAACCTTTTTATGCTAGGTTAGGTTAGGTTAAAAAGAGGGTGCAGATATTAATCTACCCCATGCTGCTAAAGACATACTCCTAAGCCAGTGATCTGCTTGTTGTGAGCTCTAAAATCTAAAAATTAAACTCGAAAAGAAAATGTAAGTTAGGAATTCCGTGCTCCTTACATTGTTTTCCATGCCACTCCCCTAAGTTGGCTCATGCCTGGTATTGTGTTCCCACCTAAGCACCGGGTTCTGTTAGACGCGAAAGCCGGGAAATGCATGCCCTATACATGCTATCACTTGCCGCACCGATTTCACATAAGTGAGCTCGTAGTCCTATGTGTCCCGTTATGATACCAATAGCTATACTGACGTCCTTCTTACTTCCTTTCAGTAGTAGCCTCGTTTTCTCACGAACTGGATTCCTCGCATAGGATTTTCGCCGTCCTACCGACCGTTCCGTTGTGCAACAGGGTTGCATACACATTCATCACCCACGCCCTTAACTCGGATTGCGTCGACCCGAAAAGATTCGGGTTAACCAAGTTTATTTGACGGCACTCCTCTGGCTTTGATCCATCCGTGCAACATGATCTTCCTGATGGCAAAACTAGGGTTCCGTCAATCCAAGACTGTGCCGATGGCAGCAGTGCCTCGCACTCGACCTCAAGGTTCCTATCGGAAACCTCTTCCCTTCCTTCCAGGTTTCCTATTGTCGCCTCGATTATACCGCGACGGTATGAGCTGCTCCCACCCTCAATCCATTCTCCCATCGCCTTAAGTCACATAGCCGCAGTGGCTGCCTCACACTTAATCTGTATGTCAATGGGTCGGATTTCTTGTGTAGTCTAATATCTAGTATCTCTAGTCTCCAGTGCCCTAGTGGGCGTGGTCCTCATCGCTCCGCCTATGCCAAGACAACATGTTCTCTAAACCTGTTGTAAGGTTCTTACGTTGCACTTTTTCTCCATAGCAGTTCACCAAACTACTGAGGCGTAAGTAAGTATTGATCTAATCATGCTTCTGTAGGGCCAGTGGACTATCCTCTGATTCAGGCCCCATTTGGAACCTACGACCCGTCTACATAGTGCCCAACATCTATGAGCCTTCTCATTACGCTCCTGAGTGTGACACTTCCAATTCAGTTTCCTGTCCAAGATCACACCTAAGTATTTGACCTTGTTCGTGGTGTGTTAAATTGGCCCACCTTCGTTTTCCTCGTGAACAGGCATATTTCAGTCTTCTCTGGGTTATCATTGATGTCTCTGGGTCTGGCCTAGTCATATGCTAAATGCAAGACCCTTCCACCCCTATGCATAACTTATTCGTATCCTTATCCCTTAGGAGCAGTATAACATCGTCTGCGTAGCAGACGGGCTCAAATCTCTCCTTAGTCAGCATCTGTAATTGGTCGTTTATGGTGGTCGTCCATGGGAGTGGCGTGCCTTGAGCCATGTTCTCCCTTATATTTATGTCATGGGACACACAAATTATCCACCCGTTCCTAAGCGTATGTTTTATCCAGTCTCTAAGGACCGGGTCCATCCGGTAATGGCCTAGGATTGGCAGAACATTGTTAAAAGCCCCCTCGATGTCAATGCATACCGCCAGTGTGTAAGTTATTGTATCGAAGAATTCTTCTATTTTATGCGTGACATCATATTTATTTGAGCAGTTCGCTGGATGTCCTACTCTTTTTCATGGTGTCTACAATACGTTCCATGGTTTTGAGTAAAAAGGACGTAAGGCTTATAGGTCTGTAGGCCTTTGATGTCGCATAACTTGCCTTCCCGGGCTTGTGTATAAATACCACCCTTGACTCCTGCCAGGCCTTCGTAGTATAAACATGTTCTCCGTTGTCTACGATCTCACTTCCATGTGGTCTACTAACGTTTCAGTTTGGACATGGGTTTTTGAGAGAAACTTTTTTAACTTGGCGGAGTCATTAACGTTATCTTATTGTATTTCTTGAGCAGTGTGTAATACTCATCCCATTAGACTTCCACGTTTTTACGACGTGCTCTGTTAAAAAAAAACGAGTATGCCAATTGTGGCATACTCGTTCCAACATTTCGGATGGTATCTCATGAATAAATGCTTCAATGTTGTCTTCCAATGCGTTATTTGAAGTGGCAGTTACCCGAGAAGAATCACTACACACAAACAACGAAAAATGACATGAATTAGTAGTATACACAAAGTCAGAGTTGCACTAATAACAGACAGATAGTGCACTCAATATTTTGTCGTTGCCCAACTGCCACTACCTGTAAATGAAAATATCTTGGTATATACATGAACTTTAACGAAGCCCCACCATCTAGGCGGCCAATTGACCGGTCCCGAACGTCAAATAAATTGTTCACCGAACTCGCCTCTCAATAAGTTACGCGTGCTGTGTGGCATGTGGCACCGTCATGTTGAAACCACACGTCATGCAAGTCAAGCTCTTGCATTTTGGGTGAAAAAAAGTTAGATGTCATCTGACGATAGCGCTCACCATTCACATTTACGTTACGATTTTTATCATCTTGAAGAAGTAGGGTCCAATGATGCCACCAACCCATAAACCGCAACAAACTGTGACTGTTTCTGGATGCATTGGCAACGCTTCTGACTGATCTTCACTCCAAAATCGACAATTCTGCTCATTTACGTACCCATTGTGCCAAAAGTGACCTTCGTCGCTGAACACAATTTGAACAAGAATTACTTTCATAACAGAGCACGCATGTTGATAATAAAATTCAATAATTTGCAAGCATTGTTCGTTTGTAAGACGACTCATGGTTAAAGAACAAACTAAAGATGTTCTATCGAACTGTCGAACGTCGAACGTAGAGCTTCATGAGCTTCAAGATTAATTTGAAGTATGCTTTTTTTGTAAGATCCAAAAGATCCATGTATAGCGATTGCATTTAAGGCACAGGATGCAATTATTCGCTGGATTAAGAACAAAAACTGCCTCGAACACACATGCTTAGGGTTTAGATCCCATTTATATGCCAGTGTAGCCATAGAGATAATCTTAAGTGTATTACAAATTGGGGAAACAAAATGGACATCTATGAGTGATGAGGTATGCCTTCATTTATCAAAATATTTATTCGGCTTTCTATATAAGAATGTGAAAACGTAAACTTTTCGAGGTGTCCCTTTCAAAAACTGGAGTTTGTTAACATTTTATCCACTTTTACTTACATTTACTTTGACATATGAGTCAATATTTCCATATTATTCAATCGTCTTCTGAATTTGTCTTTCTTTCTGTCCTTTTAATTTTCTACTTTTGTCCATTCTTCGTCCTTTAGCTCATATCAATATTCAATTATTTCCAAGTGTATATGGACACATGTATGTGGTTGGGACTGCAAAATACAAATAAATGAAAGTCACCTGATATTTACGACATATTTTTTGGGGAGGCGATACGAATGAGTAGTTGGTGTGGAAAGTAAATTTCTCGAAAGCAAGAGGAAAATAATTGAAACCCTTTGGAATGCAAATCGCGTGTGCCTTTATTAAGGAAAATATTATCCTTTATCATTAAGGACAGCATATAGAACAGTGTTTGGTTGCATCTGGGCGTATGCGTGGCATGTTTGCTTTATTTATTTTGTTTAATAAAACTTGTTTTCCTCCTTGCATTAAATCGGAAACCGAGGCGTATGCATGCAATTCCGATTATTCAGGCAATGTTAGTGAATCCTGCTTGTTAAAGATTAAACGTATTGAAAAGAGAAGTTTTATATGAATTATTGTCGGCCTGTTATTTTCTGTATCATGGAACGATTTTCCTTTTATACATTTTAAAGTCAACGAAGACAATTTCAAAAATATTTTGAAAGGTACGTCATGTTATTGCTTTCTATATCTGTGGTACCGCAAAATTCTCCGCATATGATATAGTTTAAACTGATTTTTAGATTTGGCTTATTGAGAGTCATAATTGTATTGCTGGCTGAAGTTTTTCATATGAATTATATTTTGGCTATATATTAAGATTCTTGAAGATTTTCTTGAAATTTTCACAGATGGTACATATTGACCCCGTGGTGAAAATAGGGTACTACATTTTTTGATATCTGAAGGAGGGGCGGACCCTCCCCCCTACCCTAATTTTCAGAACCGCCAGATCTCGGAGATGCGTGGTGCGATTTAAGCGAAATTTTGTGTGCTCTCATATAGTACCCTAAAAATAAAAATTTTGTATCCAAATTTCGGATGGGGTACCTAGGGGGGCTGCCCCACCCTTAAACCTACCAAACATATATTTACACCAATCACGACAATATGGGACTCAAATGAAAGGTATTTAGAATAAGAACACGTATCTGATATCCAACTGTCGGACCAAGTGCTAGGGGGACCACCCCAAGCCCCAAAAACACCCCCAAATCGGACTTATTTACCGACCATGGCAATATGGGGCTTAAATGAAAGGTATTTACGAGTAGAATACGAATCTGATGTCCAGATGTTTGACCACGTTTCTGGGGGTCCACCCCCTCCACAAAATACCCCCAAACAGGACTTATTTACTGACCATGGTAATATGGGGCTTAAATAAAAGGTATTTGAGTGTAGAATTCGAATCTGATATCAAAATATGGGACCAAGTGTTTGGGGGGCCGCCTCTCACCAAAAACATCCCCCAATGGGGACAAATTTACGACCATAGCAATATGGGCCTCAAATGAAAGGTCTTTGGAAGTAAAGCACGAAGTGTTTATGGGGCCACCCCACCACCACAACACCACCCAACTAGGAAGTATTTGCTGACTTTTGCAATATGAGGCTCAAATAAGAGGGTTTTTAGAGTAGAACACGAATCCTATATATTTTTTCAAGGCCAACTCACTGAGTGGCCGCCCATTCCTCAAAACACCCCCAAGCCGGTCATGTTTGCCGACTATGGAAATATGGGGCTCAAATTAAAGGTATGTGGGAGTAGACAACAAATCTGATATCAACATTAGGGGCCAACTGTCTAGCGGACGTGCCACCACCATAACAACCCCCAAATAGGAGGTATTTGGTCACCAAGACAATTTGGGTCTTAAAGAGAGTGGAACTAAATATTCATAGTTTTAGGGCCAATACCCCAAATCGTACATATTTGCTGACTTTTGCAATAAGGAGTTTAAATGGGATTAGATAACAAATTTGATATCTAACTTTGAGGGCAATGGCAATATGGGGTTCAAATAAATGATACATAGATATATGAGAATAGAGCACGTTGCTGATATATTTTCAGGGCTAACAATTTGGGGGACCACCCCACTCCCAAAATACCCCTAAATCGGGCATATTTACGGACCATGACAATGTGGGGCATAAATGAAAGGTATTGGGGGGCCGAGTAAGAATTGATACCCACTTTCGGGACCAATTTTCTGGGGATCTTCCTCTTTTCCAAAATACCCCACAAACAGCAATTTTTTACTAACCAGCGCAATATGGGGCTCAATTTAGAGGTATTTGGGAATATAATAATATAATGTAGGACCATGTATTTAAGGCATCACCCCTTCTCTAAAACACCCCCAAAGGTTAAACATTTTTCGACCATGCCAATATGTGGCTCAAATGAAAGGTATTTGAGATTAGAAAACGACTTTGATAACCAATTTTGGGACCACGTGTTTGGGCGACTCCTCATCCTGTAAACTCCACTCAAAACCTATGGTAATATGGGGTTTAAATAAATGGTATTTGAGAGAAGAGAACGATGCTGAAATTTTTTCAGGGTCAAGTGTCTGGGGGACCACCTCACCCCCGAAAACACCCCTAAATCAGACATCATGAGAATATCGGGCTGAAATAAAGTATTTTAAGAATGCAGTACGCCTTACATCCAAAATTAAATTCGTCGAATAATAAAGATCATATGGGATTCAGATAAAGGCACTTATATTGATAAACTGTTTATCAAGCGATGTACTACTTTCGTAGCATGGTATTGCGCTAAAAGCTCTTTAATTGTCGAAAATAAATATTTGAAGGAAACTTTTGTTCCATATAAAGTAAAAGAAGGCGCAGCGGAGCGGGCCTGGGTCAGCTAGTATATAAAATTCAATATATGTTTGTTTCTATGATTGTTTGTTTGTTTGATTGTTTGTCGGTTTGTTAGTATAGACTCAAAACCGGCTGAACCAATTACCTTGAAATTTTCACAGATTGTGTAGGTTAGTGTGGAAGGAAACATAGGCTTTATAATTTTTTGATGTCGGGAGGGGAGCGGACCTTCCCCCTAACATCAAAAGTACTACCCACAAATAAAAGTGGACCGATCGGGACAATATGGGATTCAAATGAAAGGTATTCAAGAGAAGAGTACGAATTTCATAATAAAAATCGGGTCCAAGTACCTAAGGGCCGCCTCAGCCCCAATAACACAACCCAAAATCAAAAGTGATTCGATCCGGACAGTAAAGGTATCAAATGAAAGGTATTGGAGAGTAGAATACGAATATGGTACTAAAATTTTAGTCCAAGTAACCCATCCCCAAAACTCCCCTTAACAGTAATTTCGGGCGTTAATGTTAATATGGGGCTCAAATGAAAGGTATTCGGGAGTAGATTTCGAATCTGCTATACAGAATCAGATCGAAGTATAAGGGGTCACGCCACCCCTCAAAAACGCCATTAGACCCATTATGACTATATCATACTTGGTTTATACCAATATGGGACTCAAATGAAAAGTATTCGGCATTAGACTACATATATGGCATAAAACATTAGGTCCAAATAATGGGAGGTCGTTCACACCCAAATACGCCCAAACGGGCAAATTAGTCGACCATGGCTAAATTGCACTCAAATGATAGGTATTTGGGAGAAGGTTAAGAATATGACATTAAAATTTACCTGCAAGTCTAGAAGGCGCTTTTCCTCCTAAAGATACGTCAAATGGGTTATTTGACCCATTATGACAATATGGGACTCAAATGAAATGTATTTGAGAGTAGAAAACGATTTTCATATCCAATTTTGAAGCCAAATGTTTTGGGGTACGCCCTTAAGCACCGCTTAAACTGAACTGCATTTCCGTTGGGAATAAAGAACGAACATATTATCTATTTTCAGTACAAAGTGCCGGTGGCCGCACCAGAAAAAAGAACGAATTTGATATCTATTTTCAGTGGAAATTGCCAGTGGCCGCACCAGCCTCGTAACAACCTCCAAACGGTTCATATTAACGGGCCATGGCAATATGGGGGTCAAATTAAAGGGATTTGGAAGTGCAACACGAATTTGATATCCATATTTGAGTCGAAATGTCTGAGGTACCATGCCACCCCTAATGGGAACATAACCCTAAGGAAGAATCTTACCACCAGGAATCAAGAAGGGGCAAATCCTCACACATCAATGAGTGATTTCCGATTCACGTTTAAACTCAATGATAAGGGACCGTTTTTATAGCCGAGTCCGAACGGCGTACCGCAGTGCGACACTTCTTTGGGAAAAGTTGCAAATGTCGCCATCATTAAGAGGGGATAAACACCGCTTTCTCGCCAGGCTGCAATGGCACGAATTCGATATCCCCATTCAGGATGAAGTGTTCCCACCTTAAAAAGATATCAGATTTCACATTTCAGAAATCGATTTTTAATACCGAATAAAGTAGAAAACTCTATTGTTTCTATAAAAAAAAGTAGATTTTTCGATATTCGGAAAAATTCGACTTTTTCATAATCGGAAAAAGTCGAAAATCGACAGAACAACTCGTAAAATAGACCTTTTCATTTAACTTGAATTCCTACTAAGAAATTTGTTCTGATTGGACTTAGCCATCCGTCTGTCCACTTATCCTCTCTGTACCACTTGTCCAGCCGCCGTTGTTTTGTTTAGATCCATTTATTGCTCTTTTTTTCTTATATTCATAATTTTAATTAATGTATCTAATTAATTTCATACAAGCAAAATGTAACAGAATTTATCAAAAGTGTTTTTTTTCATATATTCTTGGATTGAGTACACAGTCTGCTCCTTACCAACCATTACCAACATTTCTAATTGACCAGGAGGGGGGAAAATATGCAAATCATAAACATGTACCTCAACGAATCGCATAATGATATGGCGGAACGCATGCCTCCGGTCGCGGTTTATTGGTTAACAGGAGGCATGCAACGTACTCGTAGTTAGCATTGCAGTTTAATTTGCCATCACTGCTTCTCCGCAACCGCAGGATGAAGGGTTTATTTTCCACATTCCTTTGATTTCCTGCTGAGTTCAGTTGAAACGGATGCGAGATAAGGATGGTGGAACCTCCGTGGTTAAAAAAAATATCTCTTTGCAATTTGAAGTCTGAACAAAGAATAATTTTTATTTTCATTTTAAATCTTAAAGAAAACTAAGTTACAATATAATAAATGATGATTAAAGTAAAAGCTAGATTTCTTGGAATTATACAATAAAAGTTACAAAACAATTTCTTATTAATTAGTTGGTGTTCTTATTGCTAACAATGATATTGGTTATATGAGACAAATATATTTATTGGTTATTCAGCGTTAATTATGACCTAAATCAATAGGTTAACGTTCTCGGTGGTTTTGGTGGAGATAATAAGGTGGGTGTCGTAACTGGTTTTGGTGGAGACAATAAGGTGGGTGTCGTAACTCCTCCCCCCTTAAGATAGAGCGACGGCCACAATGAAGATGTTGTGGTCGGAGTGATAGGCTGTGGAGGTGGAAAGTGGTGTTTGTACGTATTTTTTCGTTTAATGACAATGATGAGTATGGTAATGACTACTATTGTGCATACTAATGTTGTTGTTGTTGTGACTGAGTGAACTGTTGTAGTGGTTATTTCCAGGTTGCTAATTCTGTTGTTGGTTAGAAAGTTGAAATCCTCGAGTTTTTGAAGACTAAGTATTTCGATTGTGGAGTTTACGGAAATGTTGCTGTTTGGTAACGGGGGTATGTGGAGTTGATCCCAATATGCATCGGTATCATCGTGGTATGTTATACCATTTATTGAGACGTCACAGTTCTGGAAACGCACAAGGGCTGTGTCTTTTACTGTGAGAGTTTTGATACTGCAAGTAGAATTTATTAGTGTCTCTGGTGAGTGTATAAAAAGTATTAGGTTTTGTTCCACTTGTGTGATCGATTCCCTTTTTCCAACGTCACTAATTGGGCAATTTGCTTCTTTATTGTTTATTAAGTTTCCAATACATAACGAGTATTTGGTTTCTTCCTGTCGGATCGGTATACCGCAATAATATGTTCCTTCGATCGATGGGCAAAGTGTTTTGTGATGGTGTGTGGAATTTTCATTAAACAATATATATGGTTCTGTTATTATTAACTTAGTTATGTTTATTGGTAAAGGAATTATGTGGTATAGAAAATAGTCTTCTTCAGAGACATTCGGTACAAGAATATTAAAAATGATATTTGTTTCATTGTAGTAGGCTTGCATGCCTAGCATTTCATAAATATTTTCGATAGATCTGACTTCAATATTTTTTTGTTTTAATTTGACTTCTATGTTTTCGAGTTCTTCCGGGCTGAGGAGGAATCTTGAAATCATATTTAGTTTTGACAGAACTACTGCCTCAGCTATACTTCTGGTCTATCTGGATGGTTGCTCCCTTTTTCAGGCATTGGGTGAGTGGTTTAGTGAGTTTGGCCAAATCTTTAATAAATTTGCGATAGTAACCCACGAGTCCAAGGAATGCCTTAATTTCCGTACGTGTCTTAGGTAATGGAAAATTTTTTATGGCATCGATCTTCGCCGGATTGGGTTTTATACCTTCAGAATTTATAATGTGCCCCAGGAAGGAGATCTCCTTTCTAAGAAACTCACATTTATCCATTTGGATCTTAAAATTGGCTTCCCTAAGTCTTCTGAATACCTGCGTTATACCCTCCAGGTGTTCTTGTAGTGAAGTGGAATATATGATTATATCATCTAGGTATACAAGGCATACCTTCCCTATGAGATCTTTTAGGATATTGTCCATTACCCGTTGGAAAGTGCTTGGGGCATTTTTTAGCCCGAAAGGCATTCTAGTAAACTCATAGTGCCCATTTTCCACGGTAAATGCCGTTTTCTGAATATGTCTAGGGTCCATCTCAATCTGGTGGAAACCGCTAGCTAGATCAAGGGTGGTGAAGTACATGCATCTGCCCAGTTTATCCAATATCTCATTTATATTTGGTATTGGATATCTGTCAGATATAGTCTTGTCGTTGACTTTTCTATAGTCTATCACCAATCTCCATTTCCTATTACCATGGATGTCTATCTTCTTAGGGACTATCCAGATTGGAGAGCTCCAGGGTGAGTAGCTATGTTGAATAATCCCTTGTTCTAACATCTTATTTATCTGAGTCTGAATCTCCTGTTTGTGCACGTATGGGTATCTGTACGACTTCGTGTATATGGGGATATCATCACTAGTGACTATCTTGTGTCTTATTTTACTTGTAAACGAAAGTGGCTCCCCTTCCCTATAAATAAGGTCACTGTATTCTGTACATACTTTTAAGAGTTTCTTTCGTTCTTCGCTATTAAGGTGACTTGTTCTCAATAAGTCGTTCAGGTGAGGTCCGGAAGGATGATCGAGTTCGTCCTCGCCATCATTACTAATTGCCAAGTTGAAATTATTCAGTTCTATAAAGTCGGTCTCGTCATACCGTCTCGCCACCAATGGGGCGTCTAACATAAATATCTGGTCTCCGTCAGATAAGTTTGTTATTTCGATAGAGCTGTACCCGTTCTCGACATTGTACAGACCAGAGCTAACGAAAAGCTTTGGTGCTAATTCAATGGGATTAATGTAGACAGTGCCATTCTGCTCATTGATAGGCAATTTTATCAGGGTTTTAGATTTAGCTTGAATTTCTTTAATTTCGGTAGATTGATTTGTCTTGAAACTGATATTGTTGACAGCGTTTCCGGTAATTAAGGTTCTATTCGCAAGGTCAATTTTGGCTTTGAGTAAAAGAAGTGCATCCATGCCCAAAAGTCCGTCGAAGAAATTATGAAATCTAAAAATGAGGAATTTAAGGGATCCTGTTTGGTTGAACTCTGGAAATATTGGCAGGTCTACCTGTTTATCTATTTGGTAACTTTTAAAGACAGTAGTAATAGTTACGGGGTCGCACTGAATTTGTTCCTTTGGCGAGACATATTCGGGGTTTATAAAAGAAGAGGATGCTCCCGTGTCTAGGAGAAATTTCAAAGGTTTGCCGCAAGGTAGAAGGATGGAAACGTATGGTAAGGTCGACGGGTGTTTAGTTGGATTTATGTAACCAATTGGCTGTTGGAGGCTGATCTGAAAAAATTTCCAGCGTCCTCAATATTGGTTGGCTCGTTATTATTGTGCCCGTTGTTGATAAATTCCTGCCGTCGGTGTAAGTTTTGATTTTCTACGAAATTGTTTGGGTCGTTGTCTAGGTACTTATCTAGCTGCCGATAATTGTTGGATGTGGTTGTCTCATGGAAATTCAGATTTGGATTAAATCTAGTCTGTTGGCTAGGACTCGCTTTTATTCTTGGTATGTCGTGGTTCAAATGCCTGGGCTCATAAGGTTGGTATCTCGAGCTGTTTGGAAGATACTGATTCCTGTTTCTATTAAAATGGACCTGAGGGGTGAAATTTCGGTCGAACTGGTTTGATTGGGGTCGCTTGTCCACTGGAGGCAAGTGTCTAGTATTCCCGTAATCCTGATTTCGTTGCCAATTCTGATTGCGATTCCTGTTCTGTTGAAAACGGTTCTCATACGGTCTGTACTGTGTATGGTATCCGACCCTATTTGTCTGTGGTGCCCTCTGGTATGATATATTCTGCTCCTTGACACAACAAGATAATGCCTCAGCCAGTGAACGCGGTTGCATCGCTCTTACCCTAGATCCAAGTGGTTCATTTAGGCCACTAAGGAAAGAGTTTAAACACATCTCGGAATAGAGGGATTTCTTTGCGTTTATTACTCCAGGGTCTTTTTCATGAATAAGTATGTTATTACAAAGAGAAGATTGAATTTCTATAATCTCTCCGTAGAATGGCTCGATAGCCTTATTATACTGCCTGACATTGTGTAAGTCTCTTATTAGGGATGTCTCAGTCCGTTTGTCTGAGTAGTGAAGTATGAGGTTATTCTTTATGTCATCCCAAATGAGTGGAGTTCCGTACATATTGAGGACCTCATTGGCCTGTCCCTCAATTTTGTTTCGTATGGCCCTTAGTAAAATCTGGCCATACGGAGTGTTGTCCGTGCCACGTATATATAATAGGATCTCCTCAACGTTATTGAGGAATTCGTACAGGAGTTTTTGGTTTCCGTCGAATTTAGGCAAATCCTTAATCGCGTCGGGGATTCTCAGTGAGTTGAAAATCTCGACCTGATTGGTTGCCGGGCCTTGAGTTGGTTGCGTCGATTGATTCATTTGATCTAAAATGGAACACGAGCTACCTTCAAAAGTGGTCAAATCACCTCCGTCAATAGTACTGTTAGAATTTGTGAGGGTCTGGTTACTTTTGTCAATACCTTCGTCCGGATCCTCTGCGAGGGATTCACTGTCTCTTCCGGCGATGGAGGTTAGGCTAGTAAATTTTCTCAATTTATAAGGGATAAATCGAAGTTTCTGTTTCTGATTCTTTTTGTCGGGCATAAGTACCGATATTTCTTGATTTCACAATTTGTTCGCTTATATATATTCGAGAGAGAGGGGAAAAAAAAAACTTATATTTTGTCTATCTCTTCTTCTATCTAATAGAAGAAATTTGTGGACTATTGAGTAGTGGGTGCCACTATACAGATATTCCTTCTGTACTCCTGTCGAATAAGCCAATGATGATCATTCAAGGTCTATGACAAGGATCGACTTTCACTTCTCGGTCTGACCACACAAATTCTTCTTTTTCTTTTTTTTTTTTTTGTTTTGTCGATATACCTTCGACACTGTTCTAAAGGTTGGTACAGAAAAAAAAATTAACCTTCAAATTGCGTTTAAAAGGTAAAGATGTTTCTTTAGAGTTTTTCACAACTATTCCGATTTTTTTTTTTTTTTTTTTTTTTTTTGATATTATATTTTTTCTTAATTTACTTAAAATAATCTTAGTTCCATTTTTATTTATTTTTTTTTTTTTTTTTTTTTTTTTTTATTATTATTTTCTTTTCCACACACACACAAACACTTACATAAGCCCGATCAGGAAGTTAGCGATGCTCGTTCTCCTTGTTGATTTCGTCATGTTGTGATTTGTTGTGTCCTCCTAGGTTCCAGTGGATAAAGGGTTGATACCCACTATCTCGTTGTTGGCTTGATGTGTGTTTTCGTGTTTCCTCCAAGGGACAACGAGATTGTCCACTGAACTGCCGACTGCGCCAGATAAGGATGGTGGAACCTCCGTGGTTAAAAAAAAATAACTCTTTGCAATTTGAAGTCTGAACAAAGAATAATTTTTATTTTCATTTTAAATCTTAAAGAAAACTAAGTTACAATATAATAAATGATGATTAAAGTAAAAGCTAGATTTCTTGGAATTATACAATAAAAGTTACAAAACAATTTCTTATTAATTAGTTGGTGTTCTTATTGCTAACAATGATATTGGTTATATGAGACAAATATATTTATTGGTTATTCAGCGTTAATTATGACCTAAATCAATAGGTTAACGTTCTCGGTGGTTTTGGTGGAGATAATAAGGTGGGTGTCGTAACTGGTTTTGGTGGAGACAATAAGGTGGGTGTCGTAACTTGCGTGCTTTTTATGGACGGCTGTGGACGTACGTGTATGGGTGTGTTGGAGTCTACAACTATGTGTTAACTTTGTTGTTGTATTTGTAATTAATATTAGAACGTTTGTACTTTTATTATAACTTTATACCGTATTTATGTGTACATAAATACTTTTACTCAACAGCGTTGGGCTATGGAATGGAACACATGGTTGAGAAAAGAAAATCACAAAAAGATGGTGAGCATGTTGATGAGACGTTGAAATATTTTCTACGGCATTTCCCGTCTTTCGCTGCTAACAGATACCGGCACTTAAGTGGCAACACAATACCAGAAATGGTTCAACTTGGGGGCGTGGTATTGAAGAGGTTACATTTTAGTATTTAGAGCGCACAGCAAGCCGATTACTTACTCAGGTGTTTGTCAACAGTAGCATGGGGCGGATTGATATCTACATCCTCTGATTAACCTTACTTCAAAAGTCGATATAAACTTTATCTAATTTACACCAAATTTGCCAACCAATGTGATCTTTTTTAACGTTATTTCTCCCAATGGGGAGGGAATCTTGCTAATTTGCTAATGATGAGTATTTCCACAATAATCGATTTTTACTGAAAGCTGATAAGAAATTGCCAGACCATATATGATTGGATTTTTATTAGCGGGTACCCTTTTTCCGTTCCGCTCTGTTCCAACAATTTCTCTATCACTCTGCTCTGCTCTGCCCTACGCTCCGCTCCCGTTCCTTTACATTTGAATTCACTATTTATTTTTATATCCACCACCAAAGGATAGAGCGTATATTCATTTAGTCATTCCGTTTGCAACACATCGAAATATCAATTTCCGACCCTACAAAGTTTAAATATTTCGGATCATCGTAAAATTCTAAGACGATTTAACGATGTCCGTTTGTCTGTCCGTCCGTCTGTTGTAATCACTCTACCGCCTTCAAAAATTGAGATATTGGGTTGAAATTTGGCACAGATAAGTCTTTTTGATGTACGCTGGTTAAGTTCTTGAACGGGCCATATTTGGATACAGCTGCTATATAGACCAATCTGTCAATAAAGGGTCTAATGCCAATAAATGCTTTATGTTTTATCCGATTTGCGTGAGTTGTTTTAAGCCTCTCGACATTTGCCCCAAATATGGTTCATATCGGACCATATTTAGATATAGCTGCCATATAGACCGATCTGCCGATAAAGGGTCTGAAGCCCATAAAAGCTTTATTTTTTTTTAAACAGATTTCGCTGAAATTTGAAAAAGTGAGTAGATTTAGGCCTCCCAACACCGGACCCAACATCCGACCTAAATATGATACAGACCGGACTATATTTAGATATAGCTGTCATATAGACCGATCAGCCGATAAGCCCGATGAAACCCATAAAAGCTTTATTTATTATCCGATTTCGTTGAAATTTGAAATAGTGAGTTGTTTAAAGCCTCCCGACATCCGACCCAAATATGGGTCAGATCGGATTATATAGATATTGCTGTCATATAGACCGACTTTCCAATTTAGGGTTTTAATCCCATAATAAGCTGATTTATTGTCTGAAAATGTTGCTTGTATATGATTTCTCGGGACCTGAATAAAATATGAGATATAATAAAATAGGATGATTATTATATCCTTGTTTAATTTGGTCCATATCACTCCAGATTTGGTTATAGGTGCCATAAAAAAAGATCTCTCGATTTAAGGTCTTGGCCCTATAAAATACCCATTTATTATCCGATTTCGTTGAAATTTGACGCAGTAACTTATGTTAAGCTTTTCGACATCCGTGACCTATATGGTTCAGATCGGTAATATTTTGATATAGCTGCCAAAAAGACCAATACTTGGTTCTACAAAATTGAATTTGACCACTCAATGTCTGTGCCGAATTTGGGTGCATAAGTTATCCAATTTTCACCGGATTGTGACGAAAGGGGGTTTACATATATACCCGAGGTGGTGGGTATCCAACGTTCGACCCGGCCGAACTTAATGCCTTCTTATTACTTGTACAATTTGTGTTTGGTTTTCTTTCCAGACGAAATTAATGATCGAAGATTTCCTTTGCAAATGGAAAAGGAAAGCCAGAGATCGCAACACATACCAACCATTATGGCACGAGTTTCGTAATTGGTTTAGAATTATTCGTTAACCATATTAGGTTTAGAATTACTCATTAACCATATTAAGCTCTTTGATATAAATACCACATTTAGCACGCTCTTCAACCCTGTCTATTAGCTGTACTTTTCCCAATGCATGTGTTTTTGTTGATTTCGACCTTTGGCCCAGATCGGTCCAGATTTGGATATAGCTGCCATATAGACCGATCCGCCGATTTAGGGTCTTAGGCCCAAAAAGCCAACTTTATTATCCGATTTAGCCAAAATTTAGAACACTGAGTTGTGTTAGGCCCTTCGTCATCTTTCATCAATTTGGTCCATATCGGTCCAGATTTGGATATAGCTGCCATATAGACCAATCTCTCGATTTAATGTTTTGGGCCCATAAAAGGCGCATTTATTGTCCGATGTCGCCGAAATTTGGGACAGTGAGTTATGTTAAGCGCATTTATTGTTCGAATTCGCCGAAATTTGGGACAGTGAGTTGTATTAGACTTTACGACATCCGTGTCGTATATGGTTCAGATCGAGACCAATATTTTTTTATACACAATTGACTTGCACTTTTAAGTGCAATTGCAAATTTTGCCCATAAACATTTCACTAAGGAACATTGTCAAACTTCTCACATATCAATGAGTGCAGTCCGATTCAAGTTTTAAGCTCAATGATAAGGGGCCTCCTTTTTATAGCCGAGTCCAAACGCCGTGCCGCAATGCGACACCTCTTTGAAGAGAAGTTTTACATGGCATAGTACCTCACAAATGTTGCCAGCATAAGGAAGGGAAAGCCGCCGTTGAAAATTTTTCTGATTGTCCCGCCCGGATTCGATACCTGGCGTTCAGCGTCATAGGCGGACATGCTAACCTCTGAGTACATGGTATTTGGTCCAATCGGAACATATTTCGATATAGCTGCTATGGGGCTTAAGGTATGCATTTTTCATCGGATTTTGACGAAAGGTGGTTTACATATATATCCGAGGTAGTGGATATCCAAAGTTCGGCCCGGCCGAACTTAACACCTTTTTACTTGGTTTGATTACTTTAGACATTTTTTTAGAAATTTTGTTGGAAGAGATAATTTTAATTTGTGGAATATTACTGTAAATAAGCTACCAGATCCATCCATTTGCATACATTTTGAAATGTGGCTGAGCTCGCTCGCATTTTTTGTTATTGAACTACCAATGTTTAAATGACTGGCATGGCCTTTTGTTTATAAATTTAAAGAAACAGTCTGTTCAGCAATCAGCCTGATGCTCTCAGAACTACTGCTATAATAGCACCAAACTTAACTACTAATATTCAGTAGACAGTGTTTGCTATTTTCAGTAATCTTTTTTCTATCAGTGTAGCCAATTCCTTCAGCTGTTGATTTTATTTCCATGGTGATAAATGCTTGTGTTATTTCAACTTCTTTTGACCGTTAGGGCTTAAATGATTTTATTGCCTTTCTCGTAATATAAATTTGGTGACAATATTTTAGTATACCCATAAATCCAGCGCTTCATTTATTATACGATTGTCTTAATTCAAAAACCACATGCCATACGCTCTCGTTATGCAAACATTACAGTTTGTGGTAACATTGTTCCGCACCCAAGGACTATGACCGATTCCCACCTTGCCCCAACCATTAAGTATAGCATTCTGCGTGTTTAGTTGTCCATACATACACATATTTTTTGTATTTCATTTCCTCCATAGTTAAACGTTATATTTTGCCATAATTTTATTAGGCTTTCCGCAAAATAAGATCATGTTGCTTAAGAAATCTGTTGCACGCGATTTCTAGCTTGCAAATAAGGCGTTAATCGTTAGTTTTACAGAGGTCATATTGGCTGCTTTAATAACCATAGGTCACACTTATACGGATATGTGTGCCTAGGGGTTTTTTTGGTCACATTAACTATTTCATTTACGAGGAATAAAATTTTTTTATTGCACTTTGAGTATTTCATTGTCCATGGATATGCATGAAATATTAAAAAAAATTTGAATATTTTTTTCTTGATCTAAAAGATATAAAACTTAAATATGAGTCACATATAGCTCAAAACGGTGTTACTCGAGAAGGAGCATGAAAGTTACTTTATAAGAAAACATAGAGGTCGTACAACATCACTTTGAATGACCCGAATGCTTAGACTTTGGGGGAAAAAAGGTCTACTTCTGATTTAGTTAAAGCTTACAAAGATAAATAGTTTGGCGGAAAATTTTAAAGGTTCCAATAGATTAGAATTTAACCTTCGCAGGCTCAAGATCCATCTGGGTGGGAGTTACGATTTTCCAATATTGATAACTTGTTGATAGCTCAGCTCAAATCAAAATTGTTAAACTTTTTTTTTTAAACAAGATAATAATTAAACTCTAGCCTTGATTTTCCCTAAAAGTTGTTAAACCTACCACCATAGGATGGGGGAAAACTAACATTGTCATTACGTTTGTAGTAATATCGAAATATTAGTCTAAGATCCCATAAGGTATATATATTCTTAATCGCCATGACATTTGAAGTCGATCCAGCTGTCCGACCGTCCTTCTGTGGAAAGCACTCTAACTTTCGAATGAACAAAGTTAGGAAATTTTGCACAAATACTTTCTGTTATTGTGGAAGTAGGTTGGGACTGTAAATGGGCCATATCGGCCAATTTTTTGATATAGCTCCCATATAAACCTATTTCCGTATTTTACTTCTTGATTTTCTAGAGAGGAAAATTCTTATTCCATATGTTTTAAATTTTGTACTATGACGTTTTTATGACATTCAACAGAAATGTTTAGTATAGTCCGATTCGGTATAAAATCTGATATACCCCCCATATAGGCCGAACTCCCGATTTAGGGTGTTAGGTCCGTAAAAACCTGTATTACCCGATTTGGCTGAAGTTTGGCACAATGATTTGTGTTGAGATCCCCGACATCCGTACCGTATGTGGTCCAAATCGGACTATCTCAATTTGGCCCCATATAGACCGATCTTCTGATTTAAAGTCTTAGGCCAATAAAAGCCCGAATTTATTGCCTGGTAAGCGTACTGTGTGAAAGATTAAAACCTAAAGTCAGTGAGATAATTGGGCCCTATCAATGCGGCTTTAGACCTGGTAAATCCGCCCTAAACCAGATATTCACACTGCGCCAAATCCTGGAAAAGACCCGAGAAGGACAAATCAACACCTACCACCTCTTTGTTGACTACAAAGCCGCCTTCGATACTCCTTTACATTCAAAGGTATTTCAGGCCATGTCTGAGTTTGGTATCCCTGCAAAATTAATAAGACTCTGCAGGATGACACTTGCTGATACTCGTTCCTCAGTAAGAATAGGAAAGAATCTCTCCGAACCATTTAATACCAAACGAGGTTTCAGACAAGGAGACAACCTATCGTGTGATCTCTTTAATATCCTGTTGCAGAAGATTATACGAGATGCAGATTTGAATAGATATGGCACACTAATCGCAAGAGAACACATGCTACTCGCCTATGCCGACGACATCGATATCATAGGTCGGCCACCGGAAGTAGTAACTGCAGCCTTTGAAAGAATCGAAAGAGAGTCAGTCAAAATGGGTCTGGCTATAAATGGAGATAAGACGAAATGGATGGTTTCAGCTGCCAAAAAGCCTTGCACAACCGAGCAGATAAAGAAAATGGAGAAAGTTGGGAACCACAACTTTGAGATAGTCAGTAACTTTATCTACCTCGGCACCGCCGTAACCGAAAAGAAAGACACCATTTTTGATATTAAGCGAAGAATAATACTGGCAAACAAATGCTACTTTGGACTTAGTGAGCAGTTTAGAAACAAGGCCACCTCTCGACTGACGAAGATTACACTATACATGACACTGATACTACCCGTGCGGTTATATAGTTCTGAAGCATGGGTACTTGTGGAAGCAGATGAGGCAGTGCTTGGAGTATTTGAGAGAAAGATTCTTCGTAAAATATATGGACCAGTTTGCGTTAACGGAGAATATAGGCGACGTATGAACCACGAGCTGTATGACGACGATAGCATAGTTACACGTATCAAAATACAACGGCTGCGTTGGCAAGGCCATGTTGTCAGAATGGATGAAGAAGCTCCAGTGAAGAAGTTTTTTGAAGGTAAACACGTTAGTACACGCAAACCGGGAAGACCAAAAGCCCGATGGAAAGATCAAGTTGTGGGAGACACCTCGAAACTTGGTGTCAAAGATTTTAGAATGAGCGCAAAAGATCGAGGTGCTTGGAACGCTATTCTACGTTCGGCTAGTGGAACAAATATTTTGTCGTAGCCAATTAAAGTAAAGTAAGTACTATGTTAAACCTCCACATTTCCATAATTTGATGCAAATCGGATCACATTTAGATATAGCTGCCGTATATATCGATCGATAAGACCCTTTTATCACCCGATTTTGTTGAAATTTTGAAGAGTTAATTGTGGTAAGTTTTGTCCAGATCTGACCAAATGTCGATAAAGCTGTAGTAGGTTCATAATGGTGTATTTATACCCTACACCACCACTGTGGTACAGGGTACTATTAGTTTTTGCATTTGTTTGCAACGCTTAGAAGGAGAAGAGCTAGACCCATTGACAAGTATACCGATCGACTCAGAATCACTTTCTGATTCGATTTAGCCATGTCCGTCCGTCCATCTGTCCGTCTGTGAGTCCATGTATTCTTGTAATCAAAGTGCAGGTCGTATTTGTTGTTCAATCATCACGAAATTTTGCACATATCACTCAAGGACGAACGCTATTAATTTTGGAAAAAATCGGTTCAGATTTAGATATAGCTCCCATATATATGTATCGCCCGATTTGCACTTAAATGGCCGTAGTAGCAACAATTTCCAACCGATCTGCACAAAATTGGGTACGGACTATTTTGTTTTTGATCTTAACATATCTGCAAGATTTCATCAAATTCGGTTTATATATATACATATATATACCTCCCATTTATATATAGCTCCCATATATATGTATCGCCCGATTTGCATTTAAATGGCTGTAGTAGCGACAATTTTCAACCGATCTGCACA
Source organism: Stomoxys calcitrans (assembly GCF_963082655.1). Classification (NCBI taxonomy): domain Eukaryota; kingdom Metazoa; phylum Arthropoda; class Insecta; order Diptera; family Muscidae; genus Stomoxys; species Stomoxys calcitrans. The sequence continues at coordinate 125,315,887 of NC_081553.1, read as the reverse complement.
AAATTTAGCAAGGACAGCTTTGTAACTGTTTGCGAGATTTCATCATAATCGCTTCAAATTTGGATGTAGCATCCATACATATTTATCGCCGGATTTGGACTTATATGACCGTGGTAACAAAAATTTTCAAACGATCTGTTTGAAAGTCAATTCAGATTTAGATATAGCTCTCATATACATATATATTTATATGTTGCCCGTATTTATAATTGTGGGGTAGGTGTAGGGTATTATATAGTCGGCTCCGCCCGACTTTTGCCTTTCCTTACTGGCCACAAATACTGTTTGGTGCATATGAAGACATATGAAGTAAATAAAACATTAGCCGAAATGGGGTGTTTTGGCTTTGTATTTTGAGAACTCGAGACGATTTCCCAATTTTTTAATAAAAATGTGCCTATTTGGAACTTCCAAACAATAAAACTTTTAAGTGAGATATCGTGTGTTAAGTACATCAAATTGCAAAATACGAAGCCAATCTCGGCCTAAATTTTAACAATAAAAACAAAAAATCGAATATCTCCGAAACCAGTGGAGAAATTGCGCAACTCGAGTAGAATTTTTTGTAGGGATTTGTGAGCACTATCCAGCAAAAAAAAAATTTGAAAATTGGACCACAAGTAAAGATTTAACAGCCCGAAAAATTTTTCGATATGCCGAGTTGACTCAATTTGGGGACCTGTCAAGATGAGCATGGACCACCTAGGGCCTTGAAATACACGTGGCCTCGACATCACCTCTGCTATAAAATTTTCAAATTTCAAAGTGTTATCGCTATCCGTTCTCAAATGGCATATTTGTTACTAGTTTTTTACGGTTCTCTCCCACTGTGCGACTATCGATTACACATGGCATATCATCGGCAATTTGCTTGCTGCCTATGCAAAAGGAGGATTAATTGCAGTTCTATTGAAAGTAATTGACATTGGCAGAATACCGCCACTGGCTGCCCGTATTGAAAGAATCAAACAAAAATTTCTATTTCGGAATTTTGTTGGTGAATCACTTACGGACTTATTCACAAAACTTATTGAAGCCTTAAAATAGGTTAATTGGATAGTTCTGTAAAGGAAATCTCTCAAATTAACCTTTTTGAAATCTGCATTTAGTTTTGTGAATACCGGTGTTATAAAATACTTTCGATTAGAAGAAATAATCAAAGGGCTCATAAAAAAATCATTACAAATGGAGTTGAATATGTTATTTTTCCCTTCTTGAAACCAACCACATGAAGTGGAGGTCAAAATTAAAAGTTTTTCACTGATGGGCAGGCTTTAGTGTCAGTTAGAAATTTTAAGAAAATTAAACATCTCGCTTCAGCTTTATTGGTAGAATCATAACTTGCTATATGACAACTGATGACATTGAACCGATGTAGTTGTTTAAAAGAAATAAATTTCTTAATCCGAAAAAACACGATTTAATAACCGAGAATAGAAAGACAGTTCTTCCTCTACAGGACCACTTAGCAGTTTTTATATTTTCTTTTTCGATGTTAGCTTTAAGGAGTTCAACAGACAACATGAACGAAGGTACACAATTTCCGCAATCGAAACCTCTGGAACGCATCTAACTCAGCATTTTTCTTCCCAGTCAGAAATAAAAAAAATTGCTGACAACCGAGAGAAATTTCAAGATGTTAAGGTAAATTCTGCAAATGCCACAAAACGTCATTTAGATGGCGCTGAATCTTATCCTAAAATCATGTAATCATGTCGGATAGTCATTATCACCCAAAGCAGATCACGCTTGCAGCCAATGAGGAATTACTTCCCTATGGCTTTACCGTGATATATTGCCCTTCTACCCATAATAGCTAACAAATCGTTTCTTTTAAACAGAATCGAACTGTTCTATCATCCAACATTTGCAATTGTCGTAGACGAAGATTCACCATAGCGTTGGTGATCATATGGTAACCGAAGGCAAGAAAATAGGGTGAGGGTTCCTACTGCGGAATGAGTGCTAATTCTTAAAGCACATCCAATGTTGCTCGACAAATGATCCCAATTTTTCTGATCTGGGGCCACATAAGATAACCCATAACTATAACCGAGGTAAATTTCTTCACGGCTTTCAAAAATGGAAACTTTCTGTAAAGGTAAAATGCAACAAGTATGCCAATATTTCCTAAAACATCAACATTAACCTTTCCTAAGAAACAAGTTGAATCTGATGTTTCACTATTTGTGGTGGTAGGGGCTGACTAGGATGCTCGATCGATATATTAGTTTCACAACTTTTACATACTTCTGAATGAATTTGAATTTTATGTTAGGTTTTATTTATGCTACCATGTGATGACCATGCTCTCGTTTCAAAACTTCTGGAATCAATTTTCAAGGTATCCATGATAAGTCATCATGCACTTGCACATCAATAGTATTCTTCATCCTACGGTATAAATATCCATAGATCTTTTGAAATCTGGCATCATATCCAGGCTATTCCCATCCTTTCAAGAAAGTGTTAATAGGCATCCAATTTAAAATGCGCCGAATTTAGATCCTCGAATAATCCACTATTTAAATATAATTCACATTTAATATCCGCAGCAGACAACTAATTTAAATCCATTCCAGACAAATCCTCGGCGTGAACTCAAGAAAGTGCATAAGGGACTATGTTAATGTCCCTGATATCCTGGGAGCTATATCTAATTCTGAACCAATTTCGATGGACCTCGGCGGATTTTTCCAGACCGCTTCGAGCAAATATGTTCAAACTGTAAAAATTACGGTTGACAAATGATAACATTATGGCAAATTACCCAAAATCTGACGAACTTATGTATATGTTGTGGTAGTTGTCGAGGAAAGCGTGGTGCAAAATTTCTTAGAATGAAAATCGGGCGATATACTTATTTGATAGCGACATCTAAATCTTAACAGTTTTCTATGAAATTCGCCAGTAATGTCGAAAGTCATAAGAAAATTCCTCCTGCCGAATTACGAGAGAATCGGTTGAGATATGAGCACTTTATTGCAATATTTTTCAAAATCTAACGAATATATATATGGGAGCTGAATCTAAATCTGAATCGATTTCGAGCAAACTTCTCGAGAAAAGCGTTGTACAAAATGTTGGCAATATTAGTAATAAATGACTGTACCAAATTTTAAGACGATCAGATGAAAACTGCCACCTGTACTTTGTACACAAATTAACATGAACAGGCGGACAGACAGACAGACAGACATACCTAAATCGAATCAGAATGTGATTCTGAGTCTATCGGTATACTTATCAATGGGTCTATCTCTCTTCCTTCTGGATGTTACAAACAAATTCATTAAGTTATAATACCCTGTTCCACAGTAGTGTTGCAGGGTATAACAATTAAGAGCGTGCTAAGTTCAGCCGGGCCGAAAAACCCTCCACCATGGGTAGCATTTGTCGATTTCTTTGCGCGATATCTCTTATAAGGCAAACAAAAAATAATGAATAAGAACTGTATGCTATTGGAGCTATATCGAGTTATAGTCCGATTCGGACCATAAATGAATTGAATGCTAAACTAATATTTCAGTCCATTCGGATAAGAATTGCGCCTTGTTGGGGCCCAAGAAGCAAAATCGGAAGATGGTTTATATGGGAGCAGAATCAAGCAATAGATCGATTCGGACCATATTTCACATGTATGCTGAAGATCATGGGAGAAGCCGTTGTACAATATTTCAGCCAAATTGGATAATAAGTACGCCCTCTAGTAGCTCAGGAAGTCAAGATCCCAGATCCGTATGACAGCTATATCAGGTTATGTACCGATTTGCGCCATACTAAGCACAGTTGTTGGAAGTCATAACAAAGCACCTAATGCAAAATTTCAGCCACATCGGATGAGAATTACACCCTCTTGAGGCCCTAGAAGTCAAGATCCCAGATCGGTTTATATTGCAGCTATACCAGGTTATTAACCGATTTAAACAATACTTAGCACAGTGGTGGGAAGTGACACCAAAACACCACGTGAAAAATGAATTGCGCCCTCTAAAAGCTGAAGAAGTCAAGAGCCAAGATCGGTTTAAATGGCAGCTATATCAGGTTTTGAACCGATTTGAACCATACATAGCATTGCACTCTCTCATGGCTCCCACTATAGCTACACGCAGATAAATTTGTCTGCTGATATCGGCAAACACTGTCTACTGATTTTAAATTAAAAATTTTAGACTTTTGAATGAATGATTTTAGACTTTTGAATTGAGCCATTTGCTAAATATTAATAAAAACTTTGCCAATTTAGTTGCTAATTTTTTGTTACAAAGTATAAATGTAATAGTAGTAGTTAGGTTTTTTGTGATATATATAGTCGATTTAAAAATAGCAAACTACAGAAAATACATAAAAGTTGATTAAATATTTTTGACATTTTTGAACTTATTTTCTTTTATCATTTGAAAACAGCAGAAAATGTTTACAGTCCCATTTTCAGCAGACTTTCTGCTATTGTAGCAAAATTTTTTGCTGTTTTTACTAACAATTTGTTTTTGAGTGTATGGTTTGTTTATGTTCGCATATGTTTACTAGAACACCCCAGTGCTCGTGAAAATCTATTTGTAAACTTATCTCTAGGTTGAAATACGCACAAATGATAAGCAAACATTTTGCATTAATTAACACCCACATTACTTGACTTGTCTAAAACGCTCATCATTTGGCTTGAGTAAGTTTCAAGGAAATTATGTTGAATATGTCCTAGATGAGGAGGCTCATGGAAGTGCGTGTGTTAGTTTGCCTGCTTGATGACTTTCTATGTGTCTGCGTATACTTGAATGCGAATTATAGAAGCTTTTTATGAGGAGCTTCATTACATTTTAATAATTAAAACAATTTGTTTGAAAAACGCCGTAAACAATATTCATGTTAACATGTTTTAATAATCGCTTTTTCACTGCTACTTAAATTGCTTTGTTAGCAGCGGCTTTTGTGTTAACACTTTAATTATTTCATTATGGTGAAAATTGTTTACTTGTTTTTACGTCATTCAATTTCGCATTCTTGGCTCTTGAAACAATGCACGGCAACAAAACAATTACGGCTTAGATACGCTAGGGGAGTTTAAAAGTAGATTGCTTTATGATACTACGTTGAAAAAAAAAAGAAAAAATAAAAATTGACTGTGACTCTTACTTGATGTACACATTTCGAATGTGGGTTACTGTAGGCAGAACTATTTAAGTAAATGGTTTTAATTTTGTAAATGTAATCCATTGTAATGCATTGAAAAATTACTTGTTTTAATAGAATCGCATTGAAATAAAGTACACTGATAGAAAAAAGACGTTGCAAAATTATACACCAATGTTGTCATTATCATACACAGACGTATATTGTTAACAAGCGCGGATGATTTTGTCAACACGCTTTGTTGTTTCATACACCGAGCGTTGTGAACATCATCCCTACAAAATGTGTATGTATACCAACTCTAAGTTTAAATTACTTTAAAAATATTGTATGTACATAGGCGGCTGTGGTAAAGCATTTGTAAATATTCAATGGAATGAATGGAACGCAGGTTCGATACTCAGTAGCACACAAAATCTTTTTGCAATCTTATAAAAAACTGTGCACTAGACTTTGTCAGAATGTGAACGGGTGTAAACGTTTCATTCACATATACTGTTGTTGATTGATTAAGATTTGGGTGTATATATTAATCATCTTGTGCAAAAAATAACTTATTTGACAACAAGTAAGAGCGTGCTAAGTTCGACAGGGCCGAATATTATATATCCTCCACCATGGATCGCATTTGTTGAGTTTTTTGCGCGGTATCTCTTTTTAAGCAAACAAAGAATAATGAATAAGAACTGTATGCTATTGGAGCTACAATATATCAGGTTATAATCTGATTCGGACCATAAATGAATTAAATGCTGAATGAGCCATTGTGTAATATTTCAGTCCATTCGGATAAGAATTGCGCCTTGTAGGGGCTCAAGAAACAAAATCGGAAAATATGGTATGTACGGGATCTATATCAAGCTATTGATCGAATCGAATCATATTGGACACATATGTTGAAGGTCATGGAAGAAGCCGTTCTACAAAATTTCTGCTAAATCGGATGAAATCGGATTGCGCCCTCCAGCCGCTCAAGAAGTCAAGATCCAAGATCGGTTTATATGGCAGCTATATCAGGTTATGACCGATTTGAATCATGTATAGTTGTTGTAAGTGATACCAAAACACCAAGTGCAAAATTATAGCCATATCGGATAAGAATTGCACCCTCCAAAAGCTGAAGAAGACAAGACCCTAAATCGGTTTATATGGCAGCTATATCAGGTTATTAACCGACTTCAACCATACCAGGTACAGTTGTTGGAAGTCATGACAGAACACCACATCCTAAAGGCTCAAGAAGTCAAGACCCAGGATCGGTTTATATGGCAACTATATCAAAACATGCACTAATAAAAAGTATTTGTGCAAAATTTCAAGCGCCTAGCTTTACTCCTTCGAAAGTTAGCGTGCTTTCGACAGACAGACGGACGGACATGGCTAGATCGAATTAAAATGACATGACGATCAAGAATATATATACTTTATGGGATCTCAGACGCATATTTTGAGGTGTTACAAACAGAATGACGAAATTTGTATTTCCCTTATCCTATGATGGAGGAAATAAAAACGAGCCCAAGGTTAAAAATTGCAAAAGGCACACCATCTTACACCAAAACTAATTAGACTCGAAGAGCAAATGAGTTGCTGCCCTTGTTCGAACGTGGTGAATTTCCATACATCGTGTTCTCTGATGAGAAAAAAAATCCCAACTGGGCAATTCGTAAACTCCCAACATGATCATGAACGGCCATCCGTAGTGATCTCAAGTGGTGGTGTGGGCAGTTGTGGATGGCTACACTCTAATCGTTCTTATCGGGCCATAGCACACTCCCAAAATGATTTTAACTTTAGAAAAAATTGAATTAAATTTGTTCTTAATACAAAATTTTAGTAAAACTTTTTAAAACGACAAAATTAATATTTATAATATTCTACAGATTTTTTATAATTTTTTTTAAGTTCAAAATTTTTTCTGAACGAATTTTAATTAAATTAATTTAATTAATTTTAGCGTAATCTTTTTAATGACAAATCTTCATCGCAATTTGTCCTGAAGACAAAATGTTAATAATTGAGAGCACCATTCTCTTCAGCCCGGCCAAAATTATTTTTTTAAAAAGACAAAATTTCATTAAAATTTTTCTGCATCTATCAGGCCTTACTTCGTTAAGGTTGGTATTAAGTTCGTCCACTAATTGAATTTTTCACAAAATATCATTTCACTAATTGTAGAAATTCGGTGAAGTCAAGTTTCATTTCTGATTTTGGCCTCAAAAAAGCGCTGTTTGCAAACAAAGACTATATGGCAACCCCATCATATATTACACCATCAACATATATTTTGGTAAATTATATTGTTTGAGTAGTTTTATTATGAACAAGTAAAAGGTCATTAAGTTCGGCCGGGTCGAACTATCTTGACCATACATGGTATGAATGTCACAGAGAGAGAATTCATAGTGCTAAATTTCAACGAAATCGGTTAGTAAATTCACCTTTTATGGGTCTAAAACTTTAAATCGGGAGATCGGTATATATGACAGGTACATCCAAATGTGGACCGATCTGGGCCGTATTGAATTGGGATGTTTAGAAGCCAAACACAACACGCTGTATCAAATTTCTGCGAAATCGGCCAATAAATTCGCTTGTTATTGACCCTACACCTTAAATTAAGAGGTCGGTCTATGTGGTAGTTATATCGAAATATAGACCGATCTTAATCATACTCGTATGAAGGTCGAGTTGCCTAATGCAATTCATTGTGCCAGATTTCAGCAAAATTGGTTAATAAATACATCTTTAATGATCCAAAAACCTTAAATCAGGAGATCGGTACATATGACAGCTATATCCAAATCTGAACCGATCCAAACAGGGTTGTCGAGGAGCCTAACACAACTCGATATACCAAATTTTAATGAAATCGGACAATAAATGTGCCTATTATGGACCCGCGACTATAAATCGAAAGATCAGTCTTTAAGTCAGCTACATCCAAATTTGAACCGATGTGGGCGAAATCGAACATGAATGTCGAGGGACCTAACATATTTTACTGTCCCAAAATTCAGCGAAATCGGACAAGACCTTAAATCGAGAGATCGGTCGGTATATGGCAGCTATATCCAAATATGGACCGATCTGGGCCGTATTGAACAAGGATGTCGAGAAGCCTAACGCCACTTACTGTGGCAAATTTCTGTCAAATCGAATAATAAATGTGGCTATAATAGGCCTAAGACCTTAAATCGGCAGATCGGTAAATAGGGGGTCTATATCAACATATAGTCCGATGTGCCCATCTACAAACTTAACCTGCCTATGGACAAAAATAGAATCTGTGCAAAGTTTCGACTCAATATCTCTGTTTTTAAAGACTTTTCAACAGACAGACAGAGGGAGCTGGCTTAATCGCCTTAGATTTTTCGAACATTTCGAAGTATCGCAAACTGAATGACAAAATGAATACACCCTCATCCTTCGTCATATAAAATTAAAATGGAAGAGCTATTTTTACCAATAGTTGCTACTTATTGATGAGAAAATGAACGAAAATGCGGTTAAAATTCTTTTTTATCACGTGGGTTCAAGTTAGATTTAACAAGTAAATTCGTGCTAAGTTCGTCCGGGCCGAATCCTGAGAATCCACCACCATAGATTCTGCTAAAAGTTTAAGCAAATGATTTGGACCATACGTGACACAATTGTTGTAAATCATAACATAATATACTTTATGGGGTCGGAGATCAATACTTCGAGGTATTAAAAGCGGAATAAGTAGATTAGTATACCCCACCCCCCTCCCTCCCTCCACCCCTCCCCCTCCTCCATCCTATGGTGGAGGGTATATATCAGTCTTCAATTAAAAGCGATTTAGAGCAAACATTTTATATGAAAATTTTGTTTAAAGTTTTCAACTTTTCAAGCAATACTTAGCACTTTACGTTTGAATGTAAAAAACAATAAAGACTTAATTTAAATTTAGTGAAACTAAATGGTCATTTTATCGCACTCCTCCTTTTATTCGGATATAAAGTTGTCGTATCAGTTTTTTCAGCAGAAGTATACCAAGGTCTTGTGCCTAATTTCCTTTCTAATTTTGCGACAGACGACCACTTAGCTAACATAGTGCACTCAATGCTCCTCAGAAGCGCCACCTTGCTACCCCTACACTGCGACTTGAAAACAATTTCTTAAGAGGGCCAACTAAAATGATAATGGTGTAAAGAACTCGGCGAAATAAAAAAAACGAATACTAAACTTAAAAAAGTACAATGAAATTAAACGAAGACTAAGCAGCGACAACAATGCCACAAAGAAAGGAATAAGTGCTAAAAATTCGCCCGTAAAGATGACGACGAGAGGACTTAGATGGATACGAAGAACGTAACGTAGAAATTAACTAATGCTGAGAAGGCGTCATGCAAATTAAATGCATTTCTGATGTTATTTCGCGAGAAATATTTGCATTTGCTTCTACGACGACTAAGTCTTCGTTCGCTTTCTTTATCAAACACTTTTGTTTTGTGGGTTTTAGTGTGTGTGGGACCACAAGGACCACCACACTGTGAAGAATGGCCAGAAAATTCTACGTGAGATGTGTTTTTTCCTCCCATTGAGTTAAGGTTCAGCGGGTGGGCTAAAATGTGGGCCAACAAATATCGCAAATGAAATGCGAGAAATGTCTAAGAACCGCAAAAAGTAAATTAATTAAAAATTCATGACGCAACATTAACAGCAGCAGTGCTATCTCCCAACGACTACCCCCCGGCTAACCCAAGCTCATGCTGAGCATTACCCCGTACAATGGGGCGAACAATTTGAAACCACATAATGCCGCGAAAATGCATCGGAAGACGATTCTAGAGATACTCGTGCAGAGTGCCAAAGAGAATGAATGTCAAGTTACTTTAATGGAAGATATGAATAACCCAGCATAACAATGCAAATGAATCCTAAAATAACGGTGGCATAACCCTTTTAACAGCAACATGCTCAATTAACGAATGTACTTTTGTATCACATAACAATTTACAAGTTCAGCAACAAAATTATTTAAATTGGGGTTCAAGGTTTTTTTTTTATATCCCCGCTATCCAATATTTTTCTAATGGTAGCTTAGTAATTATTTATAGCTGCCACCATGTAATGAGGAAATATCCCAAAGTTAAACTAGTAAAAGCGGCCAAGCCGAATCTTATATACCCTCCACCATGGATCGCATTTGTCGTTTTCTTTTCCCGGCATCTCTTCTTAGGCAAGAAAAGGATAAAAGAAAAGATTTGCTCTGCTATTAGAGCGATATTTAGATATGGTCCGGTTCGGACCACAATTAAATGATATGTTGGAGACCTGTGTAAAATGTCAGCCAATTCGAATAATAATTGCGCTCTTTAGGGGCTCAAGAAGTAAAATAGAGAGATCGATTTATATGGGAGCTGTATGAGACTATAGACTGATTCAGATCATAATTAACACGTATGTTGATGGTCATGAGAGGATCCGTCGTACATAATTTCAGGCAAATCGGATAATAATTGCGACCTCTATAGGCTCAAGAAGTCAAGATCCCAGATCGGTTCATATGGCAGCCATTTCGGGTTATGAACCGATTTGAATCTTTTGTAGCGCAGGTGTTGACAGTCTTAATAAAAGACGTCATGCAAAATTTCAGCCAAATCGGATAAGAATTGGTTTATATGACAGCTATATCAGGTTATGGGCCGATTTGAACCATACTTGGCACAGTTATTGGAAGTCATAGCAAAACACGCCGTGCAAAATTTCATTCCAATAGGATAAGAATTACGCCCGGTTTATATGGCATCTATATCAGATTATGAACCGATTTGAATCATACTTAATACAGTTGTTGAAGTGGTACCAAAACACGATATGCAAAATTTCAGTCAAACCGGATGATAATTGCGCGTTCTATTGGTTCAAGAAGTCAAGACCCAAGATCGGTTCAATTGACAGCTATATCAAAACATGGACCGATTTGGTCCATTTACAATCTTTACCGACCTACTCTAATAAAAAGTATTTGTGCAAAATTTCAAGCGGCTAGCTTTACTCCTTTGAAAGTTAGCGTGCTTTCGACAGACAGACGGACGGACATGGCTAGATCGACTTAAAATGACATGACGATCAAGAATATATTGGGTTGCCCAAAAAGTAATTGCGGATTTTTCATATAGTCGGCGTTGACAAATTGACTTTTAAAAAATCCGCAATTACTTTTTGGGCAACCCAATATGTATACTATATAGTCTCTCAGACGCATATTTCGAGGTGTTACAAACAGAATGACGAAATTAGTATACCCCCATCCTATGGTGGAGGGTATAATAATGTGTAGGACATGATATGAGCGCAATTGAAAGAAAATTAAGTGTTGATGCTTTAGAAAATGCCTCCAAACATATTGTTTTTCTTCGAATCGTCAGACGAATCTCTACATTCAAACTTCATGCAACTAGAGAACTCTGTAAATTTCCTTTTAGAATTCACCAACTTATAAATCTACTGTAATTATTGTGAAGACAATTCCCGTCCCGACAAGATGGTAAGGTAAGGTTAAGTTTGTATGGCCATCAGACTTGCTTAGATGTTTTAGACGATTGAGATACCACCTGAACATGAGAAGGAAAAATCATTGAACCATCTAAATTGCTTTAAAAAACCTAATAACTTGCGAATCTTCACATCCGCTAAATCAGACAAATTCTCAAAGAAATGAGAACTCACCGTGGAACTCCTTCTGACTGCCAGTGCGAAAATATATAGACAGCAGATGTTCTATAGTTTCTTCTGCCTCAATGTTCTCACAGCTTTGCAAAAGTCGTTACTTGCAACATTAAGTTTGTTAGCATGTTTTCCGATCAGACAGTAACCTGTCTTGACGGACACAATGACTAAGACGTTTGTTCTAGCAAGCGACAGCAAAGCGGTAGACCTTTCAAGTATAGATTAGGCCCAATAATTTTGGAGTGCTCACAACCACCACTTCGTGATCATCTGTTATTCGTTGCACTTCCAAAAGTTGCGCTTTGCGCCTAATACTTAAAGATAAGGTAAGTGTAAGGTAGTTCCTAGTCTCGCAAGCTCGTCTGCTCTACAATTTCCTGGGATATCTCTGTGGCCCGGCTCGCAGAACAGGTAGATTTTGAACGGTTCAGCCAACTCGTCAACGTCAACGCGTTTTTTGAATTCAGAAATATGTTTTATGGCTGCCTGGTTATCTGAAAAGATATATATGGCAATCGTCATTATGGCATTATATCTTAGCCATTCCACCAATTATTTGTTTGCAAGGATCTTCGCTCGATACATACTACAACGTTCGGGTAATCTTTTCGACATGGCCAGTTCTAGTTCTTCAGAGAACACTCCGAAGCACGCCTGGTCTTCCAGTTTAGAACCATTCTTAAAGAATTCGATGTAACTTTTACAGGGATATTGTAGTTTAAATCGGTTTTATTAGAAAACAGTGGTATAGTTATTTTTATACCCTCCACCATAGGATGAGGGTATACTAATTTCATAATTCTGACCTCGAAATATGCGTCTGAGACCCCAGTTAAGTCGATCTAGCCATGTCCGTCCGTCTGTCTGTTCGTTCGTCCGTCCGTGCGTCTGTCTGTCGAAAGCACGCTAACTTTCGAAGGAGTAAAGTTAGCCGCTTGAAATTTTGCACTAATACTTCTTATTAGTGTAGGTCGGTTGGGATTGTAAATGGGCTATATCGGCCCACGTTTTGATATAGCTGCCATATAAACCAATCTGGTATTTTGACTTCTTGAGTCGCTAGAGGGCACAATTCTTATCCGATTTGGCTGAAATTTTGTATGAGATGTTTTAATATGACTTCCAACAACTGTGCTGAGTATGGTTGAAATTGGTCCATAACCTGATATAGCTGCCATATAAACCGATCTTGGGTCTTGACTTCTTGAGCATTTAGAGGGCGCAATTTTTATCCGATTTGACTGAAATTTTGCACTTGGTGTTTTGGTATCACTTCAATATCTGTGCTAAGTGTTGTTCAAATCGGTCCATGTTTTGATATAGCTGCTATATAAACTGATCTTGGGTCTTGACTTCCTGAGCCTGTAGAGGGCGCACTTCTCATCCGATTTGACTGAAATTTTACTCGAAGTGTTTTGGTATCATTTCCAACAACTGAGTTAAGTATGATTCAATCGGTTCATAATTTGGTATAGCTGTTATATAAACCGATCTGGGATTTTGACTTCTTGAGCCAATAGAGCGCGTAATTCTCATCCGATTTGGCTGAAAGTTTGCATGAGGTGTTTTGTTGTGTCTTCCAATAACTGTGCCAAGTATGGCGCAAAACGGAACATAACCTGATATAGCTGCCATATCAACCGATCTGGGGTTTTGACTTCTTGAGCCTCTAGAGGGCACAATTCTCATCCGATTTGGCTGAAATTTTGTACAACGGCTTCTCTCATGACCTTCAACATTTGTGTCTAATATTGTCTGAATCGATTAATAGCTCGATACAGCTCCCATATAAACCTATCTCCCGATTTTGCTTCTTGAGCCCCTACAAGGCGCAATTCTTATCCGAATGAACTGAAATATTACATAATGACTTCTACAATGTTCAGTTTTCATTTATCGTCCGAATCGGACCATAACTTGTTTTATTATCAAAAAAGCGGCTCAGGCCAAATGTAGTGCACACTGTCTGGAACATCGTAAAGGATATTACAAAAGAGAAAACTCCATCAGTCTCACAACAATGATCGCAGCAACTTACTAGCGACAATGTCCAGAGGCAATGGGTGTAGCATCAAATTCAGTGCTTCAAATGGTGTAGTCCTAAGTGCGGCTGTGATGCACAAACAAGCGGTCTTTTGGATTCAGTATTATATTATAGGTCTGGCAACTGCAGTAAACACATATTGCTTGACAAGCGGTTTTAGTTTTATTTAACAAAATGATGTAAACATAACAAAGAACATACAAATTCATAAAAACATTGTTTCAAGCATCTCAACAATAAAAAAAAATATAATTAAAACAAGTAAGTCAGTGCTAAGTTCGGCCGTGCCAAATCTTATATATACCCTCTACCTTGGATCGCATTTGTCGAGTTCAAAGGATAATGGATAAGAATTGCTATGCTAGTGCAGCTATATAAAGTTATGGTCCGTTTCGGACCATAAATGTATTGAATGTTGAAGACCATAGTATAAATAATTGAGCAAAATTTCAGCCGATTAGGATAAGAATTGCTCCTTTAAGGGGCTTGAGGAGTATAATCGAGAGATCGGTTTATATGGAAGCTATATCAGGTTATGAGCCGATTTAGACCGTACTTTCCACAGTATTTGCGAGTCATGGCAAAATTCTTTATGCGATATTTCGTCCAAATCGGATATGAATTGCGTCCCTAGAGGCTTAAAAATCGACGATCCCATTTCGGTTTATATGACAGCTATACGAGGTTATGAACCGATTTGGGGTCATACCTCACGCAAAATTTCATTCAAATCGGATAAGAGTTGCGCCATCTAGTGGCTAAAAAGTCAAGATCCATGATCGATTTATATGACAGCTATGTCAAAACTTGGACCGATTTGGCTCATTTACAATCTAACCGATCTTCACTAATCAGAATTTTCTTCCAAAGTTTCATCCGCATAGCATTTCCAAGTTTTAGTTCAATTTATATACTCTCATAAATTGTAGAAGAAGTCGTTCAACTTTGGGAAATGTCGCACAATTTGGCAAAAAGTCGTAAATTAGTGTAAATTTAGAGAAGGCTTAAAAAAGAGTTGGAATTTCAGACTTATGTAACACTACTTGCAGGTATATATCGCAATAGTTACCATTCGTGGCCTTTCCACAATGTTTGATTTAAAGTTAACTTTCCTGTCCAGAACTACTTTTGTCTTGCACGGATTTAGGGCTAATTTCGGCAGCTCACTTCGCTTTCGCAAGTGAGCATCCCAAAGTATATCTCTTAGAAAGTTTGGAAACTTATTATGTGCATATGCGTAGGAATGGGCGATGGGTAAATACCCAAAAGGTATTTATATATATTGAACAAAAAGGTGTAAAGGTCTATCAAAATGCGCTGTTTCATATTTCATCCAAATCAGATGAAATATATATCTGCGGAACTTAAAAAAAACTACAAATTTTGCCGAAATATGGGCAAAATTATTTGCTTTAGTTTTTTTTTAGATTGTCGGGTAGCCAAAAAATTTATGCCGAAAGTGTGTTTTTGGCTTTTTAAACGAAAAAACAAAAAAAGTTGTGAAAAGAAGTGGGCGCTTAAAGCTTCGTCAAAATGCCAACCGCTCTGTGATAGACGCGTGTCGTTCAGGGCTTTCGTGATACGCTTGGCCATTAAGTCAATGTCCTCCGTAGTTTCCACTTCCTTTTCAGGTCTAGAGGGAATAGCCGTGCAGAATGTGTGCCGAATCTTATACTAATCCGACTTTTTTTATTTAGCCCATGGGCCACTACTGCAGTATTTTTCAGGCTAAAATTGATGCAACCGTGATCAGAGAAACTGTGCCCATCTAACACTTCCCAGTTACATATCCTTCCGCTGATATACTCTAACACGATCCACTCCTTACACACCCTTAGTTCCTGGATAAGAACAACATCAAATCTGTCTGTTATCCGAAGGACCTATAGTGCCGTCTAAGCGGCCTACAATGGTGGATATTTATCTGCAGAAACCATACCTTAGTCAGGGTTCAGATTTACCTCCACTGTTGGGTTTGCCTCGTCGTCTGAATTCGACAGGAGTTCATCCTCACAAGACTCGTTTGATCTTGTCATAATGAGTGTCTTTACTCATCCAGGGGTAGTTGGGGAAGCAGTGGAACCACTCTTCCTTAAAAGAATCTTCGTGGATAATTTTACAAAAATTTGCATTTGCATGCGGATTGGAGTCGCTTGAGGCCAAAATGTGATATATTTTCGATACACACAAAAAAGTACAACTCATTTAAGATTTTTTCCTAAATTAAAGGTGTTTAGTAATTATTTCAAAGCCAAAGAAGCAAACATTAAAACATCTATGCTATTGGATAATTGTATGTCCCTTTATGCTAACAAACACTACCTTCCGCTTCGATCGCGGATTGATTCTCATTTTATTCCACATGTCTTCAACTATAAACGAAATTTGTTCATTTACCAAAATCAATTTCGTAATATTAGTCTATGTCTTGAATTTCATCACACGATTTTTGTCTTTCATAATAAGACGCGTGGTTAAGGATCTTTTTTTACTACCATTTTAGAAATAATTTTTTTTCAAATCAAGTAAAAAATCTTTGTTTGTTTCTCTTTCGAGATGAGCTCAATGATCGGAGATGCAAATGGAAAAGGAAAGCCACATCAACCACTATGGGACGCGTTTCGTCTTTGGTTGGAAGACTTTTCAAACATATTAGGTGCGAATTAATAGCGAAAAGGTATCGAATTAATAGCGAAAACGCATCTATGATAGAATTACCATATTAACCACCCTTAAAAACCCTGTCTATTAGCTATACTTTTCCCCGAAATAGAAATTGTAAAATTTAATGATCTTCGCCCTAACAGGCAAAAAACGGACAAAAAGAATTAAAAATTCGGCAAAGCTTCGCTATTGTCTTAGCGTTCGTAGCCATCAATACAACTTCCAACAGATTCATAAAATCATGTGTAGTACGGAAGAAGTGTAATTTGTCACAGAAAGAATGTCTGTCGTTACGCAAAAATATATGCATGGAAGATATGATGGTAGGTATGTATAATAATTTGTCCCGGACGAATTTTTATCCTCCTTTTTTGTGATTTGATTGTATCTCGTAATTGTTATCATGTCCATAGATGTCTACCTAGATACACAATTCTAACATTATGAAATTATATCAGTCGCATCTAACCATTTGATTTCTCCAAATAAAATTGTTGCTCTAATTCTAATACGCTGTGCGATGCCAGCAATGCTGATACAATAGAATTTTAGAATTTTCAGAGAAATCCAAATTGAAATCAAATTTGTTGTTGGTTCAATAATATCTGTTGTTGTGCATTCGCTCATTGTAAGCTCATCGCCCAGCAAGGGTCACCTTCAAAGGTGAATTTTTGTGTCGTTGCTTTCTCTGCTACCCTCTTTGTATTTTAGCATACAGTGCACAAGGATTCGTATTTGGTTAAGCTGCAAGATATACACGGTCAAATTGCACTTTGAGAGGTTTACCAATGGAAAACTGCACACTCACGACTATTTATAAGCATTTGCCAAAGGACTTGCTTCCAAGTATAGAAGAAAAACAAATGGAATAGGACAAGACTAGTGAACGGGAACCAAGGAACAAGGTTTGGATTTATTTTTCCAAAAGAACGATACAACGAAATCTTCTCATTCGCATGATATGCAAAAATATAAAAATACATTTTCTTTCAAAAGTCCTTGGAATCTCCTTATCGTCTAGAGTAGCAACGTAGGATTGATACAACAGCAGCGAGTACTGTGACGCCACCATGTCCCTACCCTTGACGCTGTTATAAATGTGGACACAATCACCTGAGACAACATTTGAATTTACTTTCAGAATAACACAAAAAAGAAAAACACTTTGTCGAGTAATCTGAGTAATATTCAATCTTTTTCTATGATAAATAAATATCAATCTACATTATGATGGAAAAAAGCAACGCTCCCTCCAAAATTGACTATACCAAAATAGCAACAAATCACTGGAGCTGTAATTTATCACTTGTGAATGTGCATTTCATTCATTTAATTATACGTTTCGTCACAAAGGATGCATATGCTTAAAAAATATGTAATGGAACCTTAGAAAATTTCATCGTCAGCTTAGGGTAAATTATAGTAAGAAAGTTTAAATTATTGAATCACTAACATCGACTGAAAATGTCAAGATTCATTGACAAATGACTTGATTTGTAATAGAGGATATAAGAAAACCTTTATTACCAGGAATGACTTAGGTGTATGACCATAGTGGCATGTGGCGGCTTTGAATCCTAACCTTATTACATTATATGATCGCAACTTCTTTGATCATCGTTACATTAGCTTCAGACTTGGAAGAATACTGGGTTGACAAACATGCACAACAGGAATGGATATCTATGGTAGACCGGTAACGCTGCAGGATGGTTCATTCATTTCTGAACGGCGGAATGAATTTTGGGGTCTATTTTTAAACCCACTACTAAAGGATGGGGTTATATTCATTTTGTCATTCTGTTTGCAACACACCGAAATAACCGTTTCTGGCCCTATAAAGTATATACATATATATTCTTCATCAGCATAAAAATCTAAGACGATCTAGCCATGTCCGTCCGTCTGTCTGTTGAAATCACGCTACAGTCAAAAAAAAAATGGGATATGCGCTGAAACTTTGCACAGATTCCTTTTTTGTCCATAAGTAGGTTAAGTTTGAAAATGGGCTATATCGGACTATATCTTCATATAGCCCCCATATAGACCTATCCGCCGTTTTAGGGTCTTAGGCACATAAAAGCCACATTTATTATCCGATTTTGCTGAAATTCGGGACAGGGCGTTGCGTAAGGCCAATCGACATCCATCTTCAATTTGGCTCATATCGGTTCAGATTTGGATATAGCTGCCATGCAGACCGATCTCTATATTTAAGGTTTTGGGCCCATAAAAGGCGCATTTTTTGTCCAATGTTGCCGAAATTTGGGACAGTGAGTTGTGTTAAGCCCCTCAAGATCATTCTTCAATTCCTTTAACATTCTTCCTTCCTTCCTTCAAAATTCTTCTTCAATTTGGCTCAGATCGGTCCAGCTATATGACATATAGACCGATCTCTCGATTTAAGGTGTTGGGGCTATTTAAGGCGCATATTTTGTCCGATTTCGCCGAGACTTAGGATAGATTTGGATATAGCTGCCATATTGAACGAGATCTCGATTTAAAGCCTTGACCCCATAAAAGACGCATTTATAAACCGATTTCAATGAAATTGACACAGTGACTTATATTAGGCTGTTCGACATCCGTGTCGTATATGGTTCAGATCGGTTTATTTTTAGATATATTATAGCTACTAAAAAGACGAATATTTTATTATATAAAATTGAACAATGACTTGTACTTATTATTATTTGGTTTAAATCGGAATATATTTCTATATCGCTGCCATGGGATATAAGGTAATCATTTTTCACCAGATTTTGATGAAAGGTGGTTTACATATATACCCAAGGTGGTGAGTACCCACAGTTTGGCCGGCCGAACTTAACGGCTTTTTACTTGTTTTTGATCAAAATTGACCAAAAAAGAATAAAAATGTTTTTAGCGCTATATGAAGTTCAACTTTATTCAAAAGCAGTTTATTTTTAATCAACCATGGGTTTTTTCCACAAACTCAACTTACTCGTACACAAAACTGCATAAAACTTAAGTTGATACATTTGTTCTCAATATTCGTTATATGTTTTGTCAATATAAATTCGATTTATGTTTTGATTAATGTTTTGTTTTCACTTCAGTTTTGCAATGAACTCACATCTGAAACCAACTTATTACATTTTCTCACTTTTGGGGCAGGAGCCCACCGTAGCGCAGAGGTTAGCATGTCCGCCTATGACGCTGAACGCCTGGGTTCGAATCCTGGCGAGACCATCAGAAAAAATTTTCAGCGGTGGTTTTCCCCTCCTAATGCTGGCAACATTTGTGAGGTACTATGCCATGTAAAACTTCTCTCCAATGTGGTGTCGCACTGCGGCACTCCATTCGGGCTCGGCTATAAAAAGGAGGCCTCTTATCATTGATCTTTAACTTGAATCGGACTGCACTCATTAATATGTGAGAAGTTTGCCCTGTTCCGTAGTGGAATGTTCATGGGCAAAATTTGCATTTGCACTTTTGGGGCAATTTTGTAAGAGTATCGTTACGATGAATCAATAACAACTTTACTTTGGGGAAGATAAAGCTCTTCGGAGTTAATGTATACATATTCGTTTCCAAGTTTAATTTTTGGCCATTGACAGAAAACACTGTGCACTGGTCAATCGCTATGCTGTTGTTGGGTAAAACAGTGTCTCACTCCTCTGCCCATTATGACAAATGACATGCTGATACACTGAAGGCTAACTAAAAGCAGAATTTCATTACCGCAGAAAATAAAATATAATCAAGTATATAAAATTAATCATTTAAGGGTTTAGGTTGCCTTTTTTAGTTTTAAAAATTTTTGGTTTTATTTTCATGGTAAACAAGCCCAAAGAAATATTTTCTGGTACTCAAAATCCCAAAGTAATACAAACTTATTTTTCAATTTTGTGGCAATATTCCCTATAGATTTTAACATTGCTCTTTTTGACAAAAAAAAAAAGATCCCTAAACTAACTTAGAAAACAATTCGATGCAGTGGTAAATTAAACAATAGCAACTTTGTGCTATCCCACAATTTTCTAAACTAAACCATATAAACCATAAGATGACAATGTGATCCCACAATATAAAAAGCGAGAAAATTGCACAAGAAACTTGCCGACAATAGTTGGAACCAGGTAAAGAGCATTGCCGATGGAAGCACTAAGTTCAGGAGGCGATGAGTGAAAAGTTCATTAACTTGTAACTACAACCCACACACACACACACACCAACTGATTGGTGTGTGTGTGTGTGGCTTTTTCCAGATTGGAAAAAGCCAAAGGTTGATTGAAAAACATAGCAAAAAGAGTAATACTACCAGCACAGACGATGTGGTAGATATCCGGTCACAAACATCAGACCAAAACAATTCAATTTGTTTCGGGCACACTTAAAACTTTAACGCACATTTAGTGGTTGGATGGCTGTCTGTAGGTTGGTCGATTGGTCAGGTAGTACAAACAAAAATGCAATAGCTTAGAGTAGATTACATTGGGGTCAAGTACTCCTATTGCAAGAATTTATTGAAATCTTCTAATTTTCGTGTAAGTAAAAAATGGTTTTGGCTACTAAAACCGATGTTATAACCTATTCCCGTACAGCTTCAGAAAGTTAGGTGATCGAGAATCCGAACCGAGGGTTTATACAGGCTACATAACAATTTAGACCAAACTCTGCACACACATTGAAAGTCTTTATTAGGGTTAACGTTGTAAGCACAAAAATCCGAAAATGGTAGCAAATGTTAAATTCGCATAATACTAAAAACAAAATTGGGTCATATAAGTACATATTATTGGAAGTCCAAACAAAGCACTGCGAGCAAAATTTCAGCTCAATCTGATAAATATTGCGGCTTCTAAGAACTCAAGAAGTTAAATCGGGTGACCGGTTTATAGAGGAGCTTTATCTGGTTATTAATAATAATAGCGGCTTCTAGGAGCTCAAAAAGTCAAATCAAAGGTCCACTTTATATGAGAGCTATATCCAAATCTGATCCGATATGGCCCATTTGGAACCCCTATCGACTTACATCAACAAAAAGTATCTGTACAATAGCGAGCGGATAGCTTTACAAGTTCGACCGCTATCGTGATTTCACATATGGACGGACATACGGACATATGATCAATATAAACTGTCAAAACGATCGAGAATGAAGACTTTATGGGGTCGCTGATCAACATTTCGAGGTGTTAAAAACGGAATGGCTAGATTAGTATAACCCCTATCCTATAGCGCAAAATTTGTGTTTTTATTCCCACCATAAATTCTTATAGTCATTCCGATTGCAACATATAACAAGTAAGACCGTGCTAAGTTCGTCCGGGCCGAATCTTATATACCTTCCACCATGGATCGCATTTGTCGAGTTCTATGCGCGGTATCTCTTTATATCAAGTTATAAACCGATTCGGACCATAAATGATTGCTGAACATTGTAGAAGTCCTTGTGTAATATTTCAGTTCATTCGGATAAGAACTGCGCCTTGTGAGGGCTTAAAAAGCAACATCGGGAGATCGGGAGATATATGAAAGCTGTATCAAGCTATAGATCGATTCAGACCATATTAGACACGTAAGTTCAAGGTCATGAGAGAATTGCTCCCTCTAGAGGCTCAAGAAGTCAAGATCCCAGATCGGTTTATATGACAGCTATAACGGTTTTATATCAGCTATTTCAGGTTATGTACCGATTTGCGCTGTACAATACGGTAGCACAGTTATTGGAAGTCATAACAGAACACTACGTGCAAAATTTCAGTCAAATCGGACAAGTATTGCTCCCTCTAGAGGCTCAAGAAGTCAAGACCCAAGATCGGCTTGTATGGCAGCTATATCATGTTATGAACCGATTTCAACCATACTTTGCACAGTTGTTGAATATCATAACAAAATACTTCGTGCGCAATTTCATTCCAATTGGATAAGAATTGAGCCTTCTGGAGGCTCAAGAAGTCAAGATCCCAGATCGGTTTATATGACAGCTATAACGGTTTTTTTATCAGCTATTTCAGGTTATGTACCGATTTGCGCTATACTTACAATAGCACAGTTATTGGAAGTCATAACAAAACACTACGTGCAAAATTTCAGTCAAATCGGACAAGTATTGCGCCCTCTAGAGGCTCAAGAAGTCAAGACTAAAGATCGGTTTATATGGCAGCTATATCAAAACATGGATCGACTTGATCCATTTACAATCCCAACCGACCTACACTAATAAGAAGTATTTGTGCAAAATTTCAAGCGGCTAGCTTTACTCCTTCGAAAGTTAAGGTGCTTTAGACAGACAGACGGACGGACATGGCTAGATCGACTTAAAGTGGCATGGCAATCAAGAATATATATACTTGATGGGGTCTCGGACGCATATTTCGAGGTGTTACAAACAGAATGACGAAATTAATATACCCCATCCTATGGTGGTTATACCCTCCACAACGATGAAGTACTCTTTAGTATCCAAACAAGTAGGAGCGTGCTAAGTTCGGCCGGGCCGAATCTTTTATACCCTCCACCATGGATCGCATTTGTCGAGTTCTATGCGCGGTATCTCTTTGTATCAAGTTATAGTCCATTTCGGACCATAAATGAATGCTGAACATTGTAGAAGTCATTGTGTAATATTTCAGTTCATTCGGATAAGAATTGTGCCTTGTAGGGGTTCAAGAATATGGTTTAGATCGGTCTATACTTGGATATAATTGTCATATATACCAGTATCCCAATTAAAGTTCTTGCGCCCGTAAAAAAAAACCTATTTATTACCCGATTTTTCTGAAACTTGGTACAGATTCTCGTTTTAAGCAATTCGACAACCGTCTTCAATATGGCTCAGATCGGGTCATTTTTGGGGCACATAATGGCCGATCTCCTATTAATTGTCTTTTCCATTATTGGTTAATGAATTACCCGGTTGTTCTGTAAAAACTACGTTCCAAAGCCGTGGACTGGATTTAGTGGCTTCTGAGTCATTCTGCGGTTTACGCAGATAGCGAAGATCAAAACATCGCTGAAATTAAGAACAATGAGTTGTGTTAGGCCAATCGACATCTCGGTTCAATACGGCCCAGATCGGTCTATATTTGGATAAAGATGCCATATATACCGAAATTTGGCACAACGAGTTGCATTAGGCCTCCCGACATTCGTACCGAGTATGTTCTAGATCATGCTTTATTTGGATATATGTAGTTGCCATAACACCGATCTCCCGGATTTAGTTCTTGAAGAGATACTGGGCAAAGTTCTTGACAAATGCGATCTGTGGTGGAGGGTATATAAGATTGGGCCCCGCCGAACTTAGCCCGAATTTACTTGGTGTACTTAAGACGAAACTTTAAAAATTGTCACTTTCCGAGTTTACCAACAGCACTTGACCGAACTGCTCAACATACTGCTCTTTGCTCAGTCAAAACAAAATGAGGAAAAATGTTGTGTGAGAGATTGTGTCTATACCAGTAACGATCCCATGGGCTTACCTGGGATAATTTTCTTGTGAATGTACACAGTAATGTGTAATAAAGTGAGAATTTATGTACTGGTTTCTACGCTCAAATACTCACCCTTTCTCTCTAGTTTTATTATTGGCCCATTAACGAATAAATGTTTGCAGCTATCGAAATACTTTTGCCATTAATGAGTTGTTGGTTTTATGATAAAAGGAAATCCCTTTTTCCTTAGACGAAGCTGCTATAGGATTTAAAATAAGCAATGTCAATTATGTTCGATAATGCTACATTTATGGCTCACGTCTGATATGTTGAAGCAATACGTTACACAGTTACAATAAAAAAAAATCGCCGTAAATGTATTTTGTTTGTCGTAAAAATGTTCCAAACGTTTTATTTTTTGATTGTAGTTACAAACAATCACTTCAGAATTCGCAAAATAGAAGTGAGCGTTGATTAGTTTGCTGCCCTTCTCTTCTAAATTCAGGGGTAACAATGTGTGCTATTACCAACGTTGCTTTAAATATTCGAATTCGAATTTTTGATAGTCTTATGTTTTAAGTTTCTTGTATTTTTAACAACAAAACCTTGGTTTCTACTAAAATACTTCTCTAGCTGACCACAAGATATGGTGTTAAAAACGTATTTTTATGTGTTTCAAACTTTTGTATAAGTGAAGACATTTTCCATTCCCTTTATTCAACAAAGTTTAAAATTACAAAGTCCCCCGTGTAACATTCTCCTTCAATTTTTGCCATAATATTTATTTTTATGATGCCTCTTAGTCCCAAGCTTTCCACTTTGAAAAGAGGAAACTTTTATTTTTTGCATCTCACTTTGTCGTCGATATTTATTCTTGGCGCTTTTTAACTTTGGTCAGGTTGTTTTCATGTGGATGCAATTAATATCAATCACGTACAAATGTGTGTTGGCATGTGTCGTTATGTAAGGGCACTTTTTTCCCATCCTTCAAGTTCAAAAGTTCACCGAAAGTCAAAGGAAACTATTTTTAAAATATGATATTAGTTTCTTGCTATGTTGATGTTTCATTGAGTCTGTAACATTGGAAGAGTAATTGCTGGGTTTAGTCAATGAATAGAAAAATTTCATGGATTAGAGTGTCGTTTTAAGGGAATGTACAAAAAAAAAAACAAGTAAAAGCGTGCTAAGCCGGGCCGAATATTATATACCCTCCACCATGGATCGCATTTGTAGAGTTGTTTTCCCGGCATCTCTTCTTAGGCAAAAAAGGATAAAAGAAAGGATTTGCTCTGCTATTAGAGCGATAACACGATATGGTCCGGTACGGACCACAATTCTATTATATGTTGGAGACCTGTGTAAAATGTGAGCCAATTCGAAAAAAAATTTGGGGGCTCAAGAAGTAAAATAGAGAGATCGATTTATATGGGAGCTGTATCAGGCTATAGACCGATTCGGACCATAATAAACACGTATGTTGATGGTCATGGGAGGATCCGTCGTACAAAATTCCAGGCACATCGGATAATAATTGCGACCTCTAGAGGCTCAAGAAGTCAAGATCCCAGAACGGTTTATATGGCAGCTATATCAGGTTATGAACCGATTTGAACCTTATTCAGCGCAGTTGTTGAAAGTCATAACAAAATACTTCATGCAAATTTTCAGAAAAATCGAATCGAAAATAGGAATTGCGCCCTCTAGAGGCTCAAGAAGTCAAGACCCAAGATCGGTTTATATGGCAGCTACATCAGGTTATGTACCGATTTTAACACAACTTAAAACAGTTGTTGAAAGTCATATCGAAACACGTCGTGCAAAATTTCCTTCCAATCGGATAAGAATTGCGCCCTCTAGAGGCTCAAAAAGTCAAGACCTCAGATCGGTTTATATGACAGCTATATCAGTTTATGGACTGATTGGCACAGTTGTTGGATATCATAACAGAACACGTCGTGCAAAATTTCATGCCAATCGGATAAGAATTACACCCTCTAGAGGCTCAAGAAGTCAAGTCCCAAGATCGGTTTATATGGCAGCTATATCAAAACATGGACCGATATGACCCATTTACAATCCCAACTGACCTACACTAATAAGAAGTATTTTTAAAAAATTTCAAGCGGCTAGCTTTATTCCTTCAAAAGTTAGCGTGCTTTCGACAGACAGACGGACGGACATGGCTAGATGGACATAAAATGTCACTACGATCAAGAATATAAATACTTTATGGGGTCTCAGACGAATATTTCGAGTAGTTACAAACCGAATGACGAAATTAGTATACTCCCATCCTATGGTGGAGAGTATAAAAAAATCAGTGAAATATTTTTCATTGATTATACTCTACACCACTACTATGGTACAGGGTATTATAGATTTGTGCATTTGTTTGCAACGCTAAGCAGGAGAAGAGTATACGGATCGGCTTAGAATCACTTCCTGATTCGATTTAGCCATATCCAACTGTCCGTCTGTCTGTCTATTCATGGATTCTCGTAATCAAGGACAGGTGTCATTTGTTGTCCGATTTTCACAAAATTTTGCATAAGTGTCTTTTTTGGTCCAAGGACGACCGCTACTGATTTTGAAAAAAATCGTTCCAGATTTAAATATAGCTCCCATATATATCTTTCATCCGATGTGCCCTTTTAAAGCTGCAGAAGCCACAATTTTGGTCCGATCTTTACAAAATTTCGCATGGGTCGTCTTATTCAACGTTCTCATATGTGTGGAAAGTTTTATAAAAATCGATCCAAATTTAGCTATAGCTCCCATATATATCTTTCATCCGATATGCTCTTTTAAAGCTGTAGGAGCCACAATTTTGGTGTGATCTCTACCAACGTCCTAATATGTGTGCAAAATTTCATATAAATCGGTTCAGATTTAGATAAAGATCCCATATATAACTTTCGTCCGATTTGATCTATTAAGGCTGTAGAAGGCACAATTTTGATCCGGTCTTTACAAAATTTGGCACGAAGTGCTTTTTGTGACGTCCCAATATGTGTGCAAAATTTCATCATAATCGGATTAGATTTATATATAGCTCCCATATATATCTTTCGTCCGATATGGTCTTCTTAGACTGTAGCCCGCAAAATTTTGGTCCGATCTTTACAAAATTTGGAATGGAGCGTTTTATTGAACATCCTCATATGTGTGCAAAGTTTCATAACAATCGGTCAAGATATTGATATAGCTCCCATATATATTCTTTATCCGATATGGCCTTTTAAGGCTGCAGAATCCACAATTTTGGGCCGATCTTTCGCATGGGCCGTTTTATTCAACATCCTCATATGTGTGCAAAGTTTTATAAAAATCGATCCAAATTTTGATATAGCTCCCATGTATATTTTTCATCCGATATGGTCTTTTAAGGCTATAGAAGCCACAATTTTGCTCCAACCTCTACATAATTTTTCATGAGATGGTTTAATTGACATCTCAATACGAGTGCAAAATTTCATCAAAATCGATTTAGATTAAACTCCCCTATATAAATATATTTTATGGGTTTCGACTTTTAAGGCTGCAAAAGTCACAATTTTCGTACCATCGTAAGAAAATCGAATAGAACGATATTTCAATAGGTATGCAAAATTAAAGTTTGACTAAATTTGGATATAAGTGCTATCTATTTAAATTATTACGTACACTCGGTGGTGTAGGCTATTATATAGTCGGCTCCTCCAGACTTTTGCCTTTCCTTACTGGTTCTAAGTTAAGTTTAAATTGCAGTCTGCAATCAGACTCACTTAGACGTTTTCGTCCATTGTGAACAGGAGAAGAAAGATGCCTTCTTGTTCCCATCGTTTAACCATCCAGATTGTTTTAAAAAACCAACAACTTGCGGATGTCCACATCCACTGATTCAGAAAAGTTTTCAAAGAAACCTAACCTAATGTGGAACTCCTTCTTACTGGCAGTGCGGGACACACACACAGAAGATGTTCTATAGCCTCTTCTTCCTCGACATCCTCACGGCTTCTGCAGAAGGCGTGCCATGCAACCCGTCTGTCAGCAGGTTTTGCGATCAGGCAGTGGGCTGAAATGACGGACATAATGGTCGAGACGCCTGTTCTTGCCAGGGACACACAGTGAGATGGGGAAAAAATAAGTGGCAATAAATCTGCCATTTTCGAACGGATTAAAACATATTCATGATCTGGTAATAGCTGAGTTATTAACCTGCTTATGTGCAAAATTTCAGCGCCCTAGAACGCTCGAAGGCCCGTTGGTGGGCCTTCAAAATTGGTCGCCCCAGCCAATACAAAAGTTTTTTTTCGGGCTAGCAAAAGAGCATTTTTGGTCCGATTTTCAACATTTTTTTATTTGCTGAAAAAAAACCCTACAAAAAAATGCTTAAATGTGCGGGATATCTTTTATAGTGTCCAAGAAATTCGACCAACAACATTTTTTTTGAGGTTCGTCCTTTATTTTGTTGCTTGTGAAGGCATTTCTGAACCGATTTAAACTTTTTTAACTGATTAGGAAAGCTGATAAAATTAACTATATTTGCTGTGATATAAATATTTAGATTCAATTCTTCAGTCAAAAGTTATGCGAGTTACAAAACAAAAAATTTTAAAAAAAGTCAATGCATGGAATTTTTTTTGAAGAAAAGGTAATGTCATTGTTTAATCTCTATACAGGAAAATAAGGCTATTTGACTAAAAAATGCCAAATTTGCAAACATTTTCCCCAGTATGGAGATTTTAGGTATATTCGTCAAGAAATGTTGGTAAGATTTATATCATTATTTTTTTTTTTTTTGAGGAGACATTTATCTACAAAACGATGTAAAAATTCAAACGATATCTTTATGAGTTTCGATTCGATTTATAAACACTACAGTGGTAAGGAACCCTCTCGATATGACCAGTCCTAGTTCTTCAGATCAAAGCCCACCCGGTCGTCTAGTTTGGAACCATCCGTGTGTAACTTCTTTTATGCAACTTCTTTTACCAGGGATATCGTACTTTCTATCGGATCTATCAGGAATAGTGGTACTGTAGTTTTTTTCTATTAAAAAAAAAAAAAAACACTGAGACAATGTGTAATCCACAATGTTTAGAACATCGGACATTATATAAAGGATAACACAGTGTTCGCGTAACCAAAGAGAAACCTCCTTTAGACTCACAACTGTGGTCACATCAATTTGTTTAGCCATAATGTCCACGGGCAATAAGAGTAACATTAAATTCAGTGCATCTGATGGTTTCGGCCTCAGTGTGGCTGTGATGCACAAACAAGCCATTCTTTGGATCCGGCTGAGTATTGAACAGTAGGTGGACTTTTGAAGCGCCGCCCACCAGGCCACAACACCATATA
Source organism: Stomoxys calcitrans (assembly GCF_963082655.1). Taxonomy (NCBI): domain Eukaryota; kingdom Metazoa; phylum Arthropoda; class Insecta; order Diptera; family Muscidae; genus Stomoxys; species Stomoxys calcitrans. The sequence continues at coordinate 125,286,604 of NC_081553.1, read as the reverse complement.
CCATTTACGGTCTCACAACTGCAGTATATACCCAGTGCATAACACGTGGTTTAAACCACCAACTTTTGCCAATGGCTCTCTTGCAGGTGTATAGGACGTCAGTTGTCTTTCTTGGCCTTTCCAATATGTTGGATTTGAAGTTCAATTTCCTGTCCAGCAAAACACGAGCTTTCAATAAATCCAACATTATCTCTTCCCAAGAACACAAGTACCACTGTAGATAACTTGTATCTCTTGCTGAAAAGAACTAATTCCGTCTTGCACGTATTTATGCCTAGAACACTTTTGGTAGCCTACTTCGATGTCGCACTTTCTTTAAGAGTGCTGGGAAACTTTCTCCAAACAGCAACAGCAATAGCAACGTTATCAGCATATGCGACCACTGGTCGAAATTTTTTCAGTTTCGTTTGTTAAGGTTTTCCTGCTTTTGGTATGAAAATGCCCTTTGTGTCCCTCTATCCCAAAGGTATACACGACATGTATTCCCCAATGAACTCTAACGAATGCATGCCCATGACAACCTCTTCCAGAGCCACGTTGTCCGTTGGAGAGTTTCCCGGAAAATGTGTGTAAACGAGTAGTTCTTGTGTTTCCTCACTAGATATTGTCCATTGATTCTCTAACTTCTGAATATAACCCATAGTAATGGAACTCGAGGATAGGATCTTCTATAGCCTAGAGGCTTTATATGTATCTAACACGGAGCTGCAGAATTCCACTCAACATTTGTTCTGAGCCTTTCTCAGCTCGACCTTATATTTTCTTGGTTCAGCTTTATAGACGTCCCAATCGTGTGGTGCCCATGTGGCTTTTGCTCTTTTAAAGAGTTTTCTGCAGTTCTTCCTTAAACCAACTTATTCTAGGGCGGGCGCTGTTAGCCCCCTGTCTAGGACATGCTGACACAGGCGAATCATTCAGGGCCTTCGTGATCTTCTTCACCATTATGCCTATATCCTCTGCAGTTTCCACTTCCTTTTCTAGTCTAAAAGGGAAAGTCGTACAGAATGTTTGGGGAAATCTTTCCCAATCCGCTTTTATTCTATTTAGCCTCGGGACTACTTCTGCAGTATATTTATCAAGGCTGAAACTGATATACCGATGAACGGAGAAGCTCTGGTCATCCAACACGGCCCAGTCGCATATCCTTCCACTTAGATCTTCCGATACAAAGGTAACATCTAATACCTCCTGCCTGTTCCTGGTAATAAAGGTCGGTTAATTCACTTTATTACAAATTGCCAGATTGCAACTTATAATGTATTTGATAAGCAGCTCACTCCAGTCATTGACTTCCAAACTTCCCCATACCTGGTGATAAGCATTTGCATCACTTCCTACAATGAGGCTTTTTTTCCCTGCAGAAGCTGTTTCAACGAGCAACTTAAGGCTTAAAGGCGGCATCTCTGAATCGTGTGCCATATATAGGGAAGCCAGTCAGCAATGAGACTTATTTATTTCAAGGCAGACTACTACTGATTCATCAGTGCTTAGCAGCGGAAGAAAAAAACATTTAGACAACTCTTTGCAAGAATACTGGCTCTGTGTCCAGGAATTCTTTGTTCACGAACCATTCCTCCACACACCCATGGTTCCTGAACCACGTCAAATCGTCCTGCCATCAGAAGGACCTTTAGTTCCGCCGAATCTGCCTTACAATGGTGGTTTTATCTGCAGAAACCGGATCATAGTTAGGATTCATGGATTCAGAATTTCCTCGACTGTTAGCCTCGTCTCCTGAGTCCTTCAGAAGTTCATCCTTACAAGATTCGTAAGATTTTGGCAGTTGAGAAAGAAGTGGAACCACTCTTCCTCAGGACACCGTACACTTACGGTGTGGACGATTCCTCCTTAGATGCTGCACTAGTTACTGCTGTCGAAGTATCTTTTTAGTTCTGTTCTTCCCCGCTGGAGCACACTTTGAGTGGTCCAACCGGTTGACCCACCTTCACTGGGCTTATCGGGTGTGTAAATTTCTTGCGTTCGAGCCTATTCACACAACTTCAGAAAGGTGCACTGAAACATGTGTATACAATGGAAGTCATTATACAATAGTTGCACTGACATAAAACATATCACTACACACACAAACACATCCATTTAAAATAATGGCTAGCAGATAGGGTGTAGAACTTGGTTAGTGTCGTACTAAAATCGTAATGAATTACACATACATAGGTATAACTTACCAACGTACGGGCCTTGAAGGCTTCATGCCTTAGGGTATCCGATTAGACTTCCTTAACCAAGAAGCCGAAACGCGTCGTACAATGGTTGGTGTTGTGATATCTTCTGGCTTTACTTTTCCATTGCAAAAAATTCTTCGATCATTAAGTTCGTGTAGAAATAGAAATAAAATGACAAATGTTCCGACTCACCTTCTTATGAGTAAATGTATGTTTTTCATTGTTTTCCGATAAAAGATAATAGAAATGCATTCGAACTTTACACAAAATATTTGTCATTTTGCTTCAGTGTGCTTCAATTTTGACGCATTACTTCACCGTTGCAATTTTATTTCGTATTTACCGCATCTTTTCGTAGATTTATGATAACTATTTTAACCTTAAAGAAATAATTTTTTTTATGTATCGAAAAGAAAAAAAAAAAACAAAAATAGTCTGATAACAACTCCCACTTTTCTTGCCTTGCTATACATGTATGAATCGTAACTCAAAGTTTCGTTTGTGAATCTGAAGCTAAAACATGATTTTCCAAAGTAAGTTGTAATTTAAAAAGCGAGAGACATTTTGAAAAGTTTTTAATTAAGTTTTTGTACGTGTCGTTAGGTAATAACAACGACAACTTCGAAATTCAAACTATACAACAAAAAATAAAATAAAATAATGTTCACAGACACATGCAACTGTCCTGCCATGCTTTTTTCAAAAATATCACACCCTGAATCAATCAAATGTTGTGTTTGTTAAAATAGCAAAATTAGTTTTGTCAAGAGAAGACTATTCGCAATTCCAGATAGATTGATCTTACAATGTCGTTGGAGAAGGCGAAACTGCTATAGTAAGCATTAAATTACCTTCTACATTAAACTTTGTGCACTTCGTTTTAAAGTGAAATTTTTATAGAAAAAGTCAGAGTTTATTGCTTAGGTTAGGATGAACAGAGAGTGCGGATGTTAATCCGCTCCGTGCCACTATGGACATACACCGAAGCCAGTAATCGGCTTGATGTGCACTCTAAATACTAAAACTAACCTCGAAAAAGAAAATCTAAGTCGAGAATCCTTAATTGTTTTTCATACCACACCCCTAAGTTAGTTCAAGTCTGATATTGTGTCCTCAGTTCAAGTCTGATATTGTGTCTCTTTTTTTCTCGTAACCAACAATCAGGGGTTGTCCCCTATAAATGCAGTGCATTGCGTTGACGATTAGGAAAATTAAGGATTGGAGAGGGGAAAGAGGGAGTAGCGTTTATTGATATTCCTTTTAAATTTCTGAACGTCAGTGTTGGTGGGAAAGGCATTTGCTGGAAGTCGATTCTACATGCAAATGGTTCAGGGGAAAAAATAAATTTCTCTGTAGTGCATGGTACGGCCAACTGGCCAATCAATTACAAACGGGTGTGAGTTGCTGGCAAGTCTTGTATTCTTGGTGAACATCCTAACGTCAGAAATAAGGAGACAGATATGTTACCCAAAATAAATTTAGAAAAAAATTAAGCTTTTAGGAACCGAACAAGGGTAATCGAGAGACCAGTTTATACGGAAGCTTTATCAGGTTATAGACTGACTTGGACCGTACTAGGCACAGTTGTTGGTAGTCGTCTCAGAATACCGCATGCAAAATTTCAGCCAAATCGGAGAAAAATTGTGACTAGTACGGGCTCAAGAAGTCAAATCGGGAGATCGGTTTATATGGGAGCTATATCAGGTTATAGACCGATTTGAACCGTATTTGGCACAGTCGTTGGAAGTCATAACAGAACACTACATGCAAAATTTCAACCAAATCGGATAATAATTGCGTCCTCTAGTGGCTCAAGATATATATATCAGGATGTAGACCGATTTTAACTATTCTTAACGCAGTTGTTGGAAGTCATAACAAAACACGTCGTGCAAAATTTCAGCCGAATCGGAAAGGAATTGCGCCCTTTAGCGGCTCAAGAAGTCAAGATAACAGATCGGTTTATATGCCAGCTATATCAAAACGTGGACCGATAAAGCCCATTTACAATCCCAACCGACCTACACTAATAAGAAGTATTTGTGCAAAAGTTCAGGTGGCTAGCTTTAGTCCTTCGAAAGTTAGCGTGCTTTCGACAGACAGACGGACGGACATGGCGAGATCGACTTAAAATGTCATGACGATCAAGAATATATATTATTTATGGGGTCTTAGACAAATATTTCGAGGAGTTACAAACAGAATGACGAAATTAGTGTTTCCCCATCCTATGGTGGAGGGTATAACAAGCACTCTTCTTTGCGTTAAAGTCTACTCTCTTCATTCTATCCCACTCGGAAATGGCCAACAAATCCTCGGAGAGCGTCTCATCCATGATGAGCCTCTTGTCCCAAATTTCTTGAGATTGGGTCTATTGCCGAATGACTACGAATGACAGACTTCTGTCATCGGCAAATGAGTTGACTGGATTCAAAGTCTGACCCAATAGTTCATCAATGAGAATAAGAAAAGTGAAAGGGAAAGAACAGAGCCTTGTGGCATACCTGCGGTTAATGTATACTCATCGGATAAGAATCCATCTACAACCACTCGTATAGTGCGATCTCTGAGAAAACTTGAAATAAATCGAACGAAGTTATTACCGACTCTACAAGCGACAATTGGCCAGAAATTCTCAGGGATGTTCGTCTCACCCTGTTTGGGGATGGGCTTAACGTTCGTAACCATTCAACCCACCGGGAAAACTCCCAAGCGGTAAGCTAGGTTTAAAAAGTTGCGTAGTGGACGAACAAGCGTCGAAGAACACTTACAAAGGACACGTGTTGGAATACCATCCGGGCCTGGAGATTTGTTAACATTGAGGAAGCTTTTGAATCCACGTGTTCGAAAGAATATCTGAGGCATCGAACTATATATACTTTCAATCACCGGGAGTGGTTGATTGCTAGACATCAGGGAAGAATTTCCTGTAAACATTTCAGCAAGTTCCAAAATGGCAGACTTATTTCCACCGTGCCGTTTCGTATACAAATATTGACCTTTTGGGGCTGAAGAAGAGTCGCCACGAAGAGCAGCATACGATAAGGAGGCTGAAATGATGCAGTGATCGGAATTACAAAGGGGTGCAAGGATATTAACTTTGTACTTCTCAGGGTGAGAAGTTAAGAAAAGGTCAAGAGTGCTATACTGGTGCCCTTCGACACATGAAACATGTCGCGGTTCATTCACTAGTTGCGTCAGTCCATTCTTCGGGGCGAAAAGCTCGGCATATTGACTCTCCGGAGTCGTATGTCCGGACAATCCTTTAAAATAGTAGTAATTGAGTCAGAAAGGTAGTCAAAGCCGCTTAAGGAAGCCTCCCTTTCCGATTTTGAACTTCTATATAAATATCCGAAGTAAAGTACGTGTGGGAGCTAAATTCCGGATCTTGTGAGTCCAAGTGTTGCTGCCTCTGGAATACTTTATCATTACGTACATATAGCACAAGGCCTCTGTGAGGAATGAAAAGAGATAGGGTGTGATACCCTGGAATCCTGTGGATCAGAATATTCACCCACATGGGTTTTACATAAAGCGAGGACATCAATTCGATAATAATGAAAATGGGAATATACCGTTAATAATTTCGAACGTAACCCTCGTATGTTGGCCAATCATTGTGACAATCATAAATATTAAAAGTTATCAGTGAATACCTCTACTGGTTGCTATTATGCCTTAAACAGTGGGATGACAGCGACAAGAGAGCAAGAGCGTCCACCACTGCACACGAAGCGGGAAAGGAACGTATACACCAAAAACAGGTAAACATAAAAGGCCTTTGTGTGATGAAACACTAAAGCAGGGCAATGACATAGGAAATGCTTCAACATCTCATCATCTTCCTGATACGCTCTACTCATGCTATCACTTGCCGCACCGATTTTGCATAAGTGAGATCGTAGTCCTATATTTCCAGTTATGATACGGAAAGCTATACTGACATCCTTCTAACTTCCTTTCAGTAACAGCCTCATTTTCTCACGATCCGAATATCCATAGGATTTTCGTCGTCCCATGTTAGTGCGTTTGTCGACTACGCCTTTAAATCCGATTGAGTGACCTGAAAGGCTTCGAGCTAAGTTTGTTAGTTATTTGTTTCTTGAAAGGCTACACCACACTACTGTGGTACAGGGTAATATATATTACCCTGTACCAATATATATTACCCTGTACCACAGTAGTACCACAGTAAGCTATATAGCGTAGTGCATTTGTTTTTAACATCCATGAGGAAGAGAGATAGATCCATTGATAAATATACGGATCGACACAGGATCTCTTTTTGAAATTTTTGTCCTTTGAAATGGTATTTATTAACAGTTCTTCTCATATTTTGTGGGCCACCGTTGCACAGTGGTTAGTATGACTCTGAACACCTGGCGAGAACATCAGAAAAACAAGTAAAAGCGTGCTAAGTTCCGCCGGGCCGAATCTTATATACCCTCCATCATGGATCGCATCTGTCGAGTTCTTTGTGCAGTATCTCTTTCTAGACAAACAAGAATAATGAATGAGGGCGGGGGGGGGGGAGAAGGAGCTATATCAAGTTAAAGTCCGATTCGGATCTCAAGAAACAAAATTGGGAGATCGGTTTATATAGGAGCTGTACCAAGCTATAGATAGATTCAGACCATATTGCACACGTATGTTAAAGGGCATGGGAGAAGCCGTTGTACAAAATTTGTGCCAAATCGGATGAGAACTGCTCTTTCTAGAGGCTCAAGGAGTCAAGGTCCCAGATTGGTTTATATGGCAGCTATATCAGGTTATAGACCGAATTGGACCATACTTCGCACAAATGTTGGAAATGGTACCAAAATAGCACGTGCAAAATAACAGCCAACTCGGATAGGAATTGCGCTCTCCAAAGGCTCAAGAAGTTAAGATCCCAGATCGGTTTATATGGCAGCTATATCAGGTTACGAACCGATTTGAACCATACTTAGCACAGTTGTTGGAAGTGATCTCAACTACGAGCAAACTTTCAGTCAAATGGGAGGAGAATTGCGCCCTCTAGAGGCTCAAGAAGTCAAAACCCATGATCGGTTTATATGGCAGCTATATGAAAACATGGACCGATTTGGTCCATTTACCATTTATGAGGTCTTAAATGCATACTTCGAGGTGTTAAAAACGGAATGACGAAATTAGTATACCCTATGGAGGAGGGTATAAAAATGTCGGAAGTGGTAATCCCTTCCTAATTCTGGGATACTATGCAATGCATAGAGGCCAATTTAAAACTTCTCCCCAAAGAGGTGTCTCACTGAGGTACGCCGTTCGGGCTATATAAACGGATCATTGAGCTTACAATTGAATCTGACAGCACCCATTGATATGTAAGAAGTTTGCCCCTGTACCTTAAAGGAATTTTCATGGGCATGGGTTCGGTGACTTTACGAAAGTTAAGTTTTCTTTACTAACATTATGCTCACCCAGATTTAGCCCGACTCTCTTTGGAGAAAAAGTACCAAAATAAATCTTTTTTAAGTTATGCTATCTAAATGTTCACATATGTTACTTTTTAGAGATGCACAAAACAAAGCGAATAGTTTTGGTTTAACACCTTTAGCTCACATCTCTTATCGAGACAAAGGCAAAGTGAGTGACAAACTCAGCGCCATGTATTCCAGAAGTACAACTGCAATTAGAAACTTCTTCTTCATGGCTTGGATTCGCAAACTCGGTGGTCATCCTTTGTGTTTAACATCGGTCATTAGTACTGCAACGACGACAAACTAACCTAGGAGAATAAGGGACTGGAGTGAAAATGCGAATCTATTTATGGTGCATTGCATAAATGCTCCTTTTGTGATTCAATTGCCTGTTTCATCCTATTGTTCTTAAATCTAACCAAGTCATTGGAGATTTAATGATCATAAGGTCACAACATGAAAAGAGTCTAGATGGGGACATGCAAAGGAATGGAAACGTACAAAAGAGCCCGACGGTAATAAATATTATAGAAGTCTCCAGCATCAGCGTCAGACAGGTGTTTAAGTGCATCAAAATGCACAATATAGTCACAGCAAACATTTGACTGCGCCTTCTTGCAAAATATTTTGTGGGCTTCAGGAATTTCTGTGTACGGTGTTCGTGTCCGTGTTTGCTCCAAGTCATTTATTTAATAAGATTTATTATTCGACAGTTTTATTGTCTGGTGAAATTGTTTTCCAATTTTCGAGAGTTGGAATTTTTGTTTACCGCCATGGATGGAACAATTCAACTGAAATCTAAGGAAATTTTTGTGCATACTCATCTGTTGACCTGTGCAAAGTTTTAATACTAGATAATCATGTACACATACTTGTAAAAGAAAAGTTGTTGTTGTTTAAAATAAATTAGTAAGAACAAGTAAAAATGTGCTAAGTTCTGACGGGCCGAATCTGGGGAACCCAACACCATGCATTGTACTGAAAATATTGATAAAGGGCACATGTGTACTCAACATAAACAAGTAAGAGCGTGCTAAGTTCGGCCAGGTCGAATCTTATATACCCTCCACCATGGATCGCATTTGTCGAGTTCTATGCGCGGTATTGAATAAGAACTCTTATGCTATTGGAGCTATATCAAGTTATATCCCGATTCGGTCAATAAATGAATGTTGAACATTGAAGAAGTCATGGTGTAATATTTCAGTTCATTCGGATAATAATTGCGCCTTGTAGGGGCTCAAGAAGCAACATCGGGCGATCGTTTATATAGGAGCTTGATATGGTTAAAGTTCAATTTGGACTATACTATACTAATGATAAAGTGACTTACCAGAGTACATAGAAAATATGGTAAGATCATTATATGATAAGATAATAATTTTAGTTTTAAATGTAAAGTTGAACTTGTTATTTTGGCCTCTTGGGTTGAAAGTAAGGTCCGATGCATTTAATTGATTTATCGTGACTTTTTGGATGAACGGACATTCTCATTGTTTCAGGGATGGATCGGTCTGAAATTGGTTCATTTTCTTCTTCACGCAGCAGTTTTAACTTCAGTGACTCTAACGGCGCCATGACAACGGTTTTAAATTCTTCATAGGTTAGTGGTGCTCTACGCATCCCTCTCACCAGTAGATATTTCGCAGACTTCACGGCTGCTGGGTGGAATAAAATTATATTTGATTCCCATTAAGCTGGCAGTACTTATAATGTTTTCTTGTGCCTGTGAGGAGTACGATAGTTCCCATAGTTGATGTTTTGCCCCTACATGGTTAGTCGCATTATCTGAGTAGATATTCTGACAATGACCATGCCCAGCAACAAACCGCTTTAGAGTTCATATGAAATTATCTGTTGATAGGTCAGTCGTCATCTCTAAATGTACGGCCTTTCTTGCAAAGCAACAGAAAACTGCAATGTGGGTCTTTGTTGACTTCTTGCCTCGAACTTATAATAAACTCATTATAATTATAATGAATCAGCAAAGGTCCGCAGTAGTTCACTCCAGAGTTAATGAATGGAAGAGCTGGTAAAGCTCTTGTTTGTGGTAAGTTTCTCATAATTTGTTTTCATAATTGGGGCCATGCCCTGGTGCATCTTACACATTTTTGTACTGTGGTCCGAACCGTAATCTTTCCTTTTATTGGCAAAAATCGCTGTCTGATTACGTGCAGCAATGACTGAGCTCCACAAATCCTGCTGTCTTCATGGGTCTTAACGAAGAGTATTTTTACAATTGGATCATTGCATGGCAATATCATTGGATGCTTAGCATCTGTCTACAATTCAGAGTTTTCAAGGCGGCCTCCTAATCGCATCATTCTATCCAGGAATGGTGTTGCTGCTCTATGCTGCTCTTATCTTTTTCACAATTTTTCTGGACAATGACAATCCAGTTCCTTTGGGGTGAGTGATATGTGTATGGATCGTAAAGATTTCGCAGTTCGGAAATTCGAAATAATTCTTTGAAACACTACAAATGACTCTTTATGCGGTATTTTGTAAATAATATTGCCATCCTCAACAGCAGCGACTGCGACTGTCGTCGTGTTCTTCTTATTCTCAATATCAGAAACAATGACCAACCTCGAAGCAAATTTTAGTGGCCATAATGATCTATTTCCATGAAGAAAAGTGGTCCATGGAACCATAGGTGACTGTTTGGCAAGTTGGCAGCATGTAAACCACGGGAAATAATACCTGATGGATTGTTCTTTAACTAGAGTTGGCAAACTATCGATAATCGCAACATTCGATATCAATCGATATTCAGACAAAAAATAAAATAAAATAAGATATCGAGCTTTACCTTGGACCGTACATCTAATTTACATAGCTCTAAGAATATTTGATATTTTGTTGGGCACGAATGTCTTGTAGAAGAATGACTGTACATTGATCCAATGTAGTACTATCTCAGAATCGGTCCAAATGAATATGGGATTTCTTTGTATTCTAAGGTCCATCTTTATCTTATTTTCAAATTGACCTGTTATCCCAGCGGCACATAGTTCCAGTTGAGGCAGTGTTACTCTTGATTTGGCATACAATCGTAGAATGACTCGTTCTTAAGAACAGCTCGGATATATGCAACCGCACCGAAAGCCTCTTCAGATATAATATCGCCTTGAAAGGTATGTCGTGAAATTTTTTAATCGTTTAAGCTCTCTAAATCTTTTCTGAAAATCAACCATGAAGCATGAATATTTGCAGGTAACGGCTCATCCCAAGATAGTTTGTATAACCATAATTCTTGAATGAAGATCTGTGCCTTGATAATGACAGGAGCGATAAGTCCAAGTGGATCAAATAGTCTTGCCCACTCGGATGTTGTTGATGCCTTGATGCAAAAATGGTCGTAATCGGAGTTGTTCAAATTAAGGCTCACTTGTTGGTCCGCCTTCGGAATACATTTTAATAGATTTGCAAGATTCGCACATCATTTTTCCAAGTTAAATCCATGTTGTCTCAGGATCGACACTAGTTGCCTCTGAGTTTTAATTCATGTTCTTAAGTTGTCTGAGCTGCGGAGTACATCATTAACATAAATGTTTTCATTCAAAATCTTTGAGTCATGCGGCTAATTAATTATGTTGTCATTTGTTATTTTTGGTAAACATATGGAAGCGAGGTACGGGGCTGCTCTTGTATCATAAGCCACTGTGTTGAGTGGATAATAATTTACTGCCGCAGCTGGATCTTCACTCCAAATTATCAGCAGGTATTGATAGTCAGTAGGATTTAACAGTATCTGCCTATAAATTTTTTTCGACATCGGTTGTAAAGACAAATTTCGGCAGCCGGAATCTCAGTAGGATGAAGAACAGGTCGCTTTGTATGACTGGCCCAGTGTACAGTATACATTTAACGAAAATCCAGTTGATGTCTTGGCAGATGTATCGAACACTGCTCTTAACTTAGTTGTAGAGGAGTCGGATTATTATTCCTTTGTTTCTCATAATGATTCAGTCGGACCGCACATGTATCCCTCCTTGTCACGAACCGCTTGCTCCAAGATCCGACGATCGCTTCCTGCCGCCCCTAAACTGGGAACAGACGCTGACGTTGGTCATTAGTTATTTGAAGGAGCGAATAACTCGCCTTGTCATCTCTAGTATCAGTGCCCGCGGCCGTAGTTGCTGCTACTCCGCATAAAAACGGAGTTTTCCACCATCAGCAACATGTGGACACGCCCGGTAACTTTCAACTAAGCTTCCCGTGGTAACAACGGACACCACATAAGTCAGACCTCAAAGTTCCAGCCTGTGTGGTGCTCATAGGTATCCTGTGTCGGCTGAGCATGGGTACTTGTGAAAGCAGGTGAGATCATAGAGTATTTGAGAGAAAGATTCTTCGTAAAATATATGGACCAGTTTGCGTTAATGGAGAATATAGGCATTGTTTGAACTACGAGCTGTATGACGACGATAGCATTGTTACACGTATCAAAATACATTGGCTGTGTTGGCTAAGTCATGTTGTCAGAATGGATGAAGAAGCTCAAGCAGAGGAGTCTTTTGAATGCAAACATGGTGGTGCACGCAAACCGGGTCGACCGAAAGCCAGATAGAAAGATCAAGTTGTGGGAGTCACCTGGAAACTTGGTGTCAGAGATTATAAAATAAGCGCAGAAGATCGAGGCGCTTGGAACGTTATTCTACGTTCGGATAGTGGAGCAAATGTTCTGTCACAGCCAATTTAAGAAAAGTAAGTAAGTAAGTTGAGTCGTATTAAAACACTCAATGATGCGGAAACTAACGACAAATCTACCATCTTTAGTGTTCTTTATATGCATCTGGTAGTGAGATTCACACAACTTTATTGGAACATTACTCTAAATCGTTTGAAAATATATATGGGAGATATATGTCAATCTTAATCAATATTGACTAAAACCCGTACCAAAATAGAGGTCATAAAAGAAGACATTGTGGAAAGTGTTGGAAAAATCGGTTGATGAATGCGCTGAGAAAGGATCTAGTGAAAAATTGAGCGAAACATATATATATATATATATATATATATATATATATATATATATATATATATATATATATATATATATATATATACGGGAGCTACATCGAAATCTGGACCAAGATTTTCCATGACATGAAAGTGATTCTCAAATCGCCTACCTTCATGCGGATCTTTGCTCTCGATTAGTAAATTTCATTTAAATGAAACAATGACCAAATTCCTTGTTCAATTCTGCCGGTGTGTCTCCGTTATTGCACTGTTTAATTTGCTTCATTTTTGCCAACTTTGCCTAAAATAAGTTCAGTTTCTAGTCTTATATACTAAAAACTTTCAGGAGAGCAGGTACTCAAACGCTTTTCTAGCTAATTTTTGTATGCCTTTAGACTGGAGGCAGGGGACTTATTCGTTTAGCCTGTCTCTCTTCGAAACGTCTTTGCCATACTCCATACCAACAACATACATATAAGGACAAACAGAGGGACAGACAGATATGGCTAAGTTGTTAACCCATCTATCTTTGCTTCCAAATGGATTGGAAGCTGTACTATTTTTTTGTTCACAAACTAATTTTGTTGGTTGACAGTTTCAAACTGCTACTCAAAGCATCATTGAAAATGTGTTCTTGGATTTGCTCCTTGGTCAATCCATAAATCACTTTGTGTCAACATTTTAATCATCATCAACACCCAGCTGCCAGCAACTATTTCGATTGAATGCAACTAGTCAGTCAACTTGTAAGAGTGGATTGTCGTTACATTTGCTTCATTGATCCGTCCACAGGAATTGGACCTTTTAAAATGGAGATGTTTTGTAGAGATGTTGAGTGTGGTTGTCTATACATATACAAATGTGGTGTGTGTTGATCTTGCAGCCATTTGGTCAAAAGTCCATTATTATCATTAATAGCAAAAAGGAGGGAAGACAATGACATTCTGATTCAAATTCAAGCTATGTATTATACAAACAAGTTAATCGAACAGTTCGTTGGAGGGGATGGAATGCTTTTATAGAGCTTGTTCCTATTGTTATTTATCTTTGTAATAAACTAGCCAAAGCGGGCCCGCTTCGCTGCGGCTTCTTTAACTTTATATTATCTTTTAGGGTGGGGACACTGAATGCGGATATCGATTTTGAGCCATTGTAGCCTATGACTCTGGACGCGTTCGAATCCTGGCGAGAACATCGGACAAAGCGGTGTTTATCCCCTCTTAATGTTGGCGACATTTGCGAGGTACAATGCCATGCATGGTCAATTAAAAAATTTTCCCCAAAGAGGTGTCGCACTGCGGGACGCCGTTAGGACTGGTCTATAAAAAAAAGGTTTCCTATCATTGAGTTTAAACTTGAATCGGAATGCGCTCATTGATGTGTTAGGATTTTCCCCTTATCTGTTCCTAGTGGGGAGGGTGGTACCTCAGACATTTCGACTCAAATATGGATATCAAATTCGTGCTGCAATTCCAAATCCCTTTAATTTGAGCCCCATATTTCCAGGGCCGGTAAATATGAACCGTTTGGAGGATGTTTTGGGGCTGGGGCGGCCATCGGCACTTTGCGCTGAAAAAAATATCAAATTCGTTCTTTATTCCCAAAGGAAATTAAGTTCAGCTTAGGGGGTGCTTAAGGGCGTACCACAAAACTTGGCTCCAAAATTGGAAAGAAAATTCGTTTTCTATTTCAAATACCTTTCATTTGAGTCCCATATTGTCATAATGGGTCAAATAACCCATTTGATGTATTTTAAGGAGGAAAAACGCCACCTAGACTTGAAGGCAAATTTTTCATGTCATATTCATAATCTACTCCCTAATACCTTTCATTTGAGTCCCATATAGCCATGGTCGGCTAATATCCCATTACTTGGACCTAATGTTTTATGCCATATTTGTAATCTACTGTCTAATACTTTTAATTTGAGTCCCATATTGACATGAACTTCGAATATATCTGTTTAGAGGAGTTTTGGGGTTGGGGGCCGGCTGGGTACTAGGACCCAGATTTAATACCATGTTCGCTTTATGGTCTCCAATACCTTTCATTTGTTACCATCGGACCACTTTCGGACATGGGTGGCGTTTTTGTGGTGGAGGAGGGGTAGGGGGAGGCGGAGTCCGCATCTACCCGATTTCGAAAATTATGTAGCCTATGTTTCCTTCCAGACAAACGTCATAATCTATGAAAATTTTAAGAAAATCGGTTCAGCCAAGTATCATATAGTCATAATGGGTCTAATGGGGTTTTTGAGGCGTGATCCACTATACTTCGATATGATTTTGTATGCCAGATTCGAAATCTACTCTAAATCTACTACGAATACCTTCAATTTGACACCCATATTGAAATGAACGTCCAATATGTTTATTTGGGGGAGTTTTGGGGTTGGGTATTTAGACTCAAATTTTAATACTAAATATATTCGTATTCTACTCTCCAATACCTTTCATTTGATACCTATATTGTCCCTATCGATCCACTTTTGATTTTGGGTTGGGGTTGGGATACCGAAAAATTATATAGCCTATGTTTCCTTCCAGACCAACCTACACAATATGCGAAAATTTCGAGAAAATCGGTTCTGCCGTTTTTCAGTCTATACGGAACAAACAAACCGAGACCCATATATCCGTGATTGGCTAATGTGCCCATTTTGGGCGTTTTTTTGTGGGGGCGAGGTGATACTTATCAATGGGTCTATCTTTCTTCTTTTTGGGTGTTACAAACAAATGCACTAAGTTATAATACCCTGTTCCACAGCAGTGGTGTAGGGTATAAATATACCATTTATATACCCACTACTTAGGTTACATTGAAAAGTGGGTGCGGATCTTAGTCCGACCCTTGCTATTATGGACATACACCTATGCCAGTAATCGACTTGTTTCTGCGCTCTAAATACTAAAAAACAGAAACCTCGAAAAAGAAAATCTATGTTAGGAATTCCGTGCTGCTTACGAAATCCTTAATTGATTTGCATGCCACGCCCCTAAGTTGGTTTATATCTGGTATTGTGTGTCCACCTAAGTGCCGGTATCTGTTAGACGCGAAAGCCAGGCAATGACAAAGGAAAAGTCTCATCATTCCCCGCATGCCCTACACATGCTACCGCTTGCCGCAACGATTTTATGTAAGTGAGCTCGTAGTCCTATGTGTCCCGTTATGATACCAATAGCTATACTGACCTCCTTATTGCTGCCTTTCAGTAATAGCCTCGTCTTCTCACGATCTGGATCCCCCCCATAGGATTTTCGCCGTCCTATCGAACGTTTCCCACAGGGTTGCATGCGCATTCGCCGTGCTATCGAACGTGCACTGGGTTGCATGCGCATTCAACGTCCACTCTCTTAACTCGGACGGCGTTGACCCGAAAGGCTTCGGATTAAGCAAGTTATTGACGGCAGTCCTCTGGCCTTCACTGCCAAATCGTCTGCCCTTTCGTTTCTCCTTACTCCGTTATTGCCCGGCACCCAAACGATTCGGATTTTTCCGTCCTCAGAGAAGGCGTTAATCTCCTTTTTACATTGCAAGACTGTTCCTTACCGTCCTTGTTGCTATTGCCCTTATGGCAATTTTACTGTCCGTGAAGATGTTCCCGCTCGATGTCCTTGGGTTAGCACTACACCACCTCACGCATTCCGTGATCGGCCGGATCTCCCCTTGCAGGACCGTATTATGGTCAGGCGGTCTAAAACAGATCTCAGTCCCTGGGTTCTCAATGTAGACCCCCAGGCTCCCTCGTTCCTCTAGCTTTGATCCATCGGTGAAACATGATCATCCAAATGGAAATACTAGGGTTTCGTCAATCCAAGACTGCGCCGCTGGCAGCAGTGCCTCGCACTCGACCTCAAGTATCATCTCACATATCCGATCGGAAACCTCTTCCCTTCCTTCCAGGTTTCCTAACGTCGCCTCGATTATACCGCGATGATATGAGCTACTCCCATCCTCAATCTATTCTCCCATCGCCTTAAGTCTCATAGCCGCAGTGGGTGCCTCACGCTTAATCTATATGTCAAGGGGTCGGATATCTAGAATAGCCTCCAGTGCACTTGTGGATGTGGTCCTCATCGCTCCGCCTATGCCAAGACAACATGTTCTCTTAACCTATTGTACGGTTCTTATGTTGCACCATTTCACCATAGCAGTCCATCAAACTACTGAGGGGTAAGTAAGTATTGGTCTACTCACGCTCCTATAGAGCCAGTGGACTATCCTCTGATTCAGGCCCCGTTTCGGCCTACGGCTCGTCTACATAGTGGCCAACGACTGTGAGCCTTCTCAGGAGTTGTATTAGGGATAACACAATGTCCGTAGGCGACGCACGATCAAAGAGAAATCCCCCTTAGCCCCACAGGGGTGGCCGCAACAATGTCCAGAGGCATAAGGCGTAGCATTAAAATCAGTGCATCAGATGGTGTCATCCTCAATGCGGCTGTGATGCACAAGCAACCCATTCGATGGACGAGTATATAAAAACAATTTTTGCAACCTTAAGAACTTAAATGGGGATATCACATTTTATTAAGGCTATTTCAAATATTCGTTTGGTTGTTGATATACCCTCCATTTAGTATTTAATTTGGATTGTTGAACCTCAGTTTCCATCTGCTTTTTTACGGACACCTTTTTATGAAACCCACTGTCATTAGCTACTTTTGCAATGGTGATGTAAGAAAATTTATATTTAGGTATTACATAAAATCCTTGTTCCTCCTGGCCTTTTGTTGCAATTTCATGTATTACAAAACAAGTGTCCTGATGTAGATTTTCAGTCGTTTTAACTGCATCATTGCAGGAACGAATGCAACCATAGAAGCACCCTGGAGTACATGAGTTGACATATGGAGAGGCTCAAGGTTGAGAGTTCATATTCTTTGTTAGTTAATAATTAATATCCTCAACCAATTTGAAAGATGCAATTTAAAGACTGTTCTGCTGTTGAATATGGCTTTCTTACCAACATTTGAAATGGATGGCATTAATATACATATGTATGTACATTTGCATTACAGCCGCACTGTACAATTTCAGTTTCAATAGAAAATGTAAATAACAAAAATTTTTGTGCAACTGACTGGAGTCATACTTCAAAACAACCCACGGGCTCAAGATGTTGGACAGGACTTTCTATTTGCTAATTTGTTCGCCTAATATGTGATCATGTTGTTAAGAATCCACAACTGTCTGTGTTTAAATAAAAATTGTTATCAAATTGTTTGCCTAATGATATCTTGACATTGTGTCCAACTCTATGCAATTTCTCATTGCTTGGAACTTGCAAACTTTCATTAGTTTTAAGAAGAACCAGATCTATTTACATAAAGTTGCTACTTTGCAAACGTCTGTGCAATTTTTATACTTTATGTCCCTTTTGATGTTGTTTACCACATCGTTTGCATTGAGTCTGCTGACTGGCCCAAGGAAAAGAAATCGTCAAGTGTTTGATATGAAATCGTTTTATCTTTATTAGACCACAATTCTTATGGAAATTACTTCAACAATAAAACACTTTTACAACTTTATGACATGTTAATAACCAATAAAAATGGTATGCTTCAAATAAAACTTCCCTCATGGAATCACATACCATCACCCACTCCACGGATCAATGACTCATGCTTTCGTCGTACATTCACCACACATTTGAACTTTGAGTCCAAGAAACTTTTGCTTAGTGTTCATCACATATTGGCCATTTTGCTCAATAAGTTACAGCCAGCAAGTTACACTAACCCCCATAGCTATTTAGAGTTTGGTTCCCTGCCTGCATTACCCAAGCGGAAGAATCACCCTTCTTGGAAAAAGTTTAATAGTCATTTTCTTCATAGCGAACATAGTGCAGAAATAGAAAACCACAAAGAATATAAATGTGTTAAACCCCTTCATGGTGAAGTTCCAGCTGAGATATTGATGGTGAATGCATTGCATGTCTGGAAGCGCATAAATAACCAAGCAGAGTTGCACATTAACAAAGTCTCCCTCTAAGGAGTGAATTCCCTCTTGTTTTTTTTAAGTTATCAGCAAAAGAATTGTTGTGAATATTATTTATGCAGATCCCAAAAGTTATTAGCTTTAATATAATTATTTATTTTATTAAGAAAAAGGGAAATCTTACGAAGTGTAATGTAGTAAGAACATAAAATATTAACAAAAGTTTAACGCTCAATTTGGCTAAGGGTTATTATTGATGGAAAAGGGTTTTTTGATATAGTATGTATAAGTAAGACTTAATAAAACAAAAAAATACTAATATTAGGTAAGAGTGACAGCCCTTTAAAGATTCACTTAGATAACTTTTAAGTGCATTGTGATACCAAAGTAGCGACAAACAAAGCCCTCTGGTGGGAATCGTACCAGCGACCTACAACACTGGCAATTCTACCAACTCGCCCATAGAAACTCGGTTATAGTAAAAGCAAATTCAAATTGCTTGACCGATTTTAACCATATTAAGTACAGTTGTTAGAAGTCATAACAAAACACCTCATGCAAAATTTCAGCCAAATCGGATAATAATTGCGTCCTCTAGTGGCTCAAGAAGTCAAGACCCCAGATCGGTTTATATGGCAGCGATATCAGGTTTGAACCATACTTAGCACAGTTGTTGGAAGTGATACCAAAACACCTCATGCAAAATTTCAACCAAATCGGAAGAGAACTGTGCCCTCTTCCGGCTCAAGAACTCAAGATGCAAGATCGGTTTATATGGCAGCTATATCAGGTTATTATATTATTAACACAGTTGTTGAAAGTCATAAAAAACACGTCGTCCTAAATTTCAGCCAAATCGGATAGGAATTGCGCGCTATAGACGCTCAAGAAGTCAAAACCCAAGATAGGTTCATATGTCAGCTATATCAGGTTATTGACCGATTTCAGCCATACTTAGCATAGTTTTTGGAAGTCATAACAAAACAATTCTGGCAAAATTTCAGCCAAATCGGATGAGAAGTGCACACTCTAGTGGATCAAGAAGTCAATATCCAAGATCGGTTTATATGGCAGCTGTATCAAAATATGGACCGATTTAGCCCATTTACATTCATAACCGACCTACAATATAATAATAAAAAGTATTTGTGCAAAATTTCAAGCGCCAAGATTTACTTCTTCTAAAGTTAGCGTGCTTTCGACAGACGGACGGACGGTCATGACGATCAAGAATATATATATCTTCTGGGGTATTAGACGAATACTTAGAGGTGTTACAAATGGGGGGGTATAAAAACGTATTAAGTTCGGCCGTGCCGAACTTTGATTTGCCAGAGCCATGGATATATACATCATCTTATTTTATTTGAACTTCACTATCATCTCTATAGTTATCTTTTTCTTCTTATATATAAAAATCAATTTGTGTCTCTTTGTCAGATTGTTTATTTGTGTGTTGCTTATATCCAATTGTAGGACTAAGTATCTGATATCCAATTGTAGGACTAAGTGTTTGGGGGTCCACCCCAACCCCCAAAACACCAATAAATCTGACTTATTTACCGACCATGGCAATATGGGACTCAAATGAAGGGTATTTGCATGTAAAATACGAAACTGATATCCAAATGTTGGATCAAGTTTCTGGGGGTCCACCCCTTCCCCAAAACACCCCCCAAACAGGACTTATTTACTGACCATGGCAATATGGGGCTTCAATAAAAGGTATTTGAGTGTAGAACACGAATATGATATCCAGATGTGGGATCAAGTGTTTGGGCCTGCCCATCTCCGAGAACATCCCCCGAAGAGGACAAATTTAATGAAAGATCTTTGGAATTAAAGCACAAATCTGATATCAATATTCGGGAAAGGTGTCTATGGGGCCACCGCACCCCCACAACATCACAAGAACACGAATCTGATATATATGTATATTTTCAGAACAAAGTCACTGAACGGCCGCCCCATCCCCCAAAACACCCCCCAAATCGGTCATGTTTGCCGACTAAGGAAAATGGGGCTCAAATGAAAGGTATTTGGGAGTAGACCATTAATCTGATATTTAACATTCGTGACCAACTATCTAGGGGACGTCCCACCAACAAAACAACCCTCAAATAGGACGTATTTGCTCACCAAGACAATTTGAATATTCAAGACATTGGAGCTCGAAATTCATAGTTTTTAGGGCCAATACCACACACCGGATTTAAATGACCACACACAGGATTTAAATAATTGAGGCCAACGGCAATATTGGGTTCAAATTAATGATATATAGATATGTGAGAATAGAGCATGTTGCTGATATGTTTTCAGGGCTTAGTATTTGGGGGATCACCCACTCCCCAAAACACCCCTTAATCGTGCATATTTACCGCCCATGTCAATGTGGGGCTTAGCTGAAAGGTATTTGGGGGCAGAGCAAGAAATGATACCCACATTCGGGTCCAATTTTCTGGGGGTCTACCCCTTTCACAAAATACCCCAAAAACATCTATTTTTTACTGACCATCGCAATATCGAGCTCAAATAAAGGTATTTGGGAGTAGAATACGAATTTGATATCCAAATATAGAAGCATGTAAAAAGGGTAAAAATTTTTCGACCATGCCAATATGTGGCTCAAATGAAAGGTATTTCAAATTAGAAAACGAATTTGATAACCAATTTTGGGGCCATGTATTTGGGGGACGCCTCATCCTGTAAACTCCCCTTAAACCAATGGCAATATGGGGTTTAAATAAATGGTATTTGAGAGAAGAGCACGATGCTGATATTTTTTCAGGGCCAAGTGTCTGGGGGACCACCTCACCTCCGAAAACATCCAGAAATCAGACATCATGGTAATATCGGGCTGAAATAAAGTATTTTGAAAATGGAGTACACCTTATATCCAAACTTAAATTTGTAGACCAATAAAGATCATCTGGGATTCAGATGAAGGCATTTATATTGATAAACTGTAAGTCAAGCGATATACTATTTTCGTAGCATGGCATTTCACAAAAAGTTCTTTAATTGTCGAAAATAAGTATTCAAATGAAAATTTTGCTCCATATAAAGTAAAAGAAAGCGCAGCGGAGCGGGCCCGGTTCAGCTAGTATCCAAATATATGCTGGTTTTCATCATATTTGATTCAGGTGCCGAGAACTCTTATACATGTCACAGTTTTAGCGAAATCGAACAATGCATCCATATTTATAGGATTAGGACCCTCAATTGGAAGAACGGTTTATATTGCATTTATATTTAAAAATGGTCTGATCTGGACTATATTCTTGTCGGTTACCCGGTGGCTCAAAACAACTCACTGTTTCAAATTTCGGCGAGCCCGGATAGTAAATGAGCCTTTTACACTGAAAAAAGAAGTTGGCATAAAATTTAAGATATATCCTTGCTCGTAGGATTTTAGCAATGAAAGCGAACCAAAGAACTATTGTATAACTTTAAAATAAAGATGCTACCTTTAAATTAGATTTCATATTTACTAAGGGATATGACAATCCTTTTCAAATTTTGATGGCAGCTATATCCAAATTTGAACCGATCTGGACTAAATTAAACAAGGATGTCGAGGGTCTAACAAAACTCATGGTCTTTATGGGCCCAAGACCATAAATCGGGAGATCGGTATATATGGCAGCTATATGAAAATCTGGGCCAAATTACACAAGAAGTCGAGAGGCCTTACACAACTCACTGTCCCAAATTTCGACCTTAAATCGAGAGATCGGTGTATATGGCAGCTATACCCAAAGCTAGACCGATCTTGGCCAAATTGGAGATGATGTCGAATGGCCTAACACAACTCACTGTTTCAAATTTCAGCAAAATCGGATAAAAATATTCCCAAAAAAATGTTTATATATGATTTGAAACAAAAATTTTCTCTGTGGTGAATTTTGACCATTTTAATTTTCAAAATGTTCTAAATTGGAAAATTTTTAAAGTGAGATTAAGGTGAGATTTATATTATGAGTATATTCAACATGATTTTTATACCCTCCACCATAGGATGGGGGGTATACTAATTTCGTCATTCTGTTTGTAACTACTCGAAATATTCGTCTGTTACCCCATAAAGTATATATATTCTTGATCATCGTGAAATTTTATGTCGATCTAGCCATGTCCTTCCGTCCGTCCGTCCGTCTGTCTGTCGAAAGCACGCTAACTTCCGAATAAAATAAAAATAGTTCTTATTAGTGTAGGTCGGTTGGTATTGTAAATGGGCCATATCGGTCCATGTTTTGATATAGCTGCCATATAAACCGATCTTGGGTCTTGAATTCTTGAGCCTTTAGAGTGCGCAAGTCTTATCCGATTGGGATGAAATTTTGCACGACGTGTTTTGTTATGATATCCAACAACTGTGCCAGGTATGGTTCAAATCGGTTCATAACCTGATATAGCTGTACAAACCGATCTTGGGTCTTGACTTCTTGAGCCTCTAGAGTGCCCAATTCTTATCTGATTGGAATGAAAATTGCACGACGTTTTTTGTTATGATATCCAACAACTGTGCCGGGTATTGTTCAAATCGGTTCATAACCTGATATAGCTGCCATACAAACCGATCTTGGGTCTTGATTTCTTGAGCCTCTAGAGTGCGCAATTCTTATTCGATAGGAATGAAATTTTGCACGACAAGTTTTGTTATGATATCCAACAACTGTGCCAAGTATGGTTCAAATCGGTCCATAACCTGATATAGCTGTCATATAAACAAATCTGGGGACTTGACTTCTTTAGCTTCTAGAGGGCGCAATTCCTATCCAATCTATAGCCCGGTCCATAGCCCGATACAGCTCCCATATAAATCGATCATTCTATTTTACTTCTTGGGCCCCCAAAAGGCCGCAATTCTTATTCGAATTGGCTGACATTTTACACAGGTCTTCAATTGTGGTCCAAACCGAACCATATTTCTTTTTTTATCCTTTTTTTGCCTAAGAAGAGATGCCGGGAAAATAACTCGACAAATGCGCTTCATGGTGGAGGGTATATAAGATTCGGCCCGGCCGAACTTAGCACGCTTTTACTTGTTTGGTTCTTAAATCGTTTTTGTTTTCCAAAAATTAGCAAAATATTGGAGGAACAGGTATATTGACAAATAGTTGCATGCAAGTTTTACCCTATCTATCCATAAAAAATGATTTTCGGTCGATTTTAATGAAATTTAAATAAGTTAAAAATCGACATCAAAATACTAGCCGGTTCGACGAAATGTTCGACAAAATTATGAATACTTCAATCTCACGATAAAACTAAGATATCCGCACAAAAGTATCTAATCAGCAAGCAATGCAAAGTTAGCTCTCGTTTTATGACCAAATGTCTTTTTCAAAAAAATTTGAATATTTTTTTCCATTTAAAAGTTAAAGTGAGGTGGGCCTTTTCAGACCATACGTTGGTTTGGGAGAGGCTTGAAACAATTCCATGACCTTCCAAAAAAGGACGAGAACAATACTGTGACCAGGCCAACAAAATGTCCTCCTATAAACGTACGAGAACAAACGTTGAATAACCCTGTGAAGAAATTGTCACAGTCACCACTTAAGGAAAATTTTTTTTTGTCGTATCTTTACATAGAGGTAACGTTCTAGAGACTTGGGTACAAACATTTACCAAAAGCATCTATAGGAAGCTAGTACATCATATGGACAAAGAAAAAAGTAACTGCTACACTTGTTGAGCTGCTACACTCAAAAGTTTGAAATGTTTTGTTGTCGTTTTGAAGGGTGTTGATAGTGTTATGTCCCTCCCAAGGAAATCAAAGAAGAACTCGAAAAATGGGTTATGAAATTAAATCCATCATAAACCTTTTATGTCCCACCCAAGGAAATCAAAGAAGAACTCGAAAAATGGGTTATGAAATTAAATCCATCATAAACCTTTTAAATAAAAACAATATTCCTCAACCGATGTTTAAAGTAGAGTTGACGAACGAGTCCTTAAGGATAAAAAAGGAAGGGTCTACGCGCCCAATTAACGACCAAAGATACTTGTGCAATCGTAGAATTGCAGTGGAGGAACGATTAAAGCGCAATGGTCCATCCCAATGTACTAACTGCCAAGAGCTTGGTCATACTAGGGCATATTGTAAGCATCCCCCTATTTGTGTTAGGTTTAGCCACGAACACAAATCTGTAGATTGTCCGCATCCAAAACCCGACACAGGCATCAAGAAACGCAGCGATTGCGGAGAAAATCATACAGCAAACTATAGGGGTCCCTGTGTATATACACACATACAAAATTCCTCGAAAATGACAATACTGACCACCCAAGCTCAACAACCATACGAACATACCAATCCCCTTAACGAAAATGCTACCTGTTAGGAAAGTAGTCAACCAGGCATTTCATACACCGTTTGAAACCCGAAAAGAACCCCCCGTTAAATCATCCCTTGAGAATTCTTAGAAAAATTATTTCAAACTATGTTTGCATTTATGACTAGTATGCAAAGTATGATGCAAGAAATGAGGAGCAATCAAAATATTGTATATTAATTCAAAGCATTCTCAACAAAAAATATTGCCCCTAGTGATATGTTATTAGAATGCAAACGGCTTAAGACAACACAAAAAAGTAGTTGAGAACTCTCTACAGAATCAAATAATTGATATTCTCCCAGTTTCCAAGACTCACTTCATGTCGGAATACTGCTTTACAATAAATATGACACCAAAAATCCTGGTGATAGAGTCTGTGGCGGTTCAACAATCATTATAAGTAATTAAATCAAACATTGTCCATTGCCCGAATACAAGACCAACCACATTTAAGTAACTTCGATTAACGTCACTTATAATAACTGTTATATTGACGATCGACTATTCTCCTAGATACAACATTGACAAAGACTAATTTGTAGAATACTTCTCGATTCTGGAACCGAAATTTATTGCAGCTATAATTACAAACACACATTTTGAGGCTCACGCCTAACTACACCTAACGGCAGACAACTACATATATAGTTTAATAAAATCTTGCAAACTATTTCAAGTGAGCAACCAACCCTTTGGCCCACAGACCCAAACAAAACTCTAGACGTAATTGACTTCGTGGTACACAGAAAAATATACCTTGAAACTCTTTTTAATTAATAAGTAAGAGCGTGCTAAGTTCGACCGGGCCGAATCTTATATACACTCCACCATGGATCGCATTTGTCGAGTTCTATGCGCGATATCTCTTTATATCAAGTTATAGTCCGATTCGGACCAAAAATGAATGCTCAATATTGTAGAAGTCAATGTGTAATATTTCAGTTCATTCGGATTAGAATTGTGCCTTGTAGGGGCTCAAGAAGCAAAATCGGGAGATCGGTTTATATGGGAGCTGTATCAAGCTATTGAACGATTCAGACCATATAATACACGTATGTTGAAGGTCATGAGAGAAGCCGTTGTACAAAATTTGCGCTATACCTAGCACAGTTATTGGAATTCATAACAAACCACTGCGCCCAAAATTTCAGTCAAATCGGACGAGAATTGCGCCCTCTAGAGAGGCTCCAGAATCACGACCCAAGATCGGTTTATATGGCAGCTAAATCAAAACATGGACCGATTTAAACCATACTTAGCGCAATTTCGAAAAGTAATACCAAAACACCACGTGCAAAATTTCAGTCAAATCGGACAAGAATTGCGCCCTCTAGAGGCTCCAGAAGTGAAGGCCCAAGATCGATTTATATGGTAGCTATATCAAAACATGAACCGATTTGGCCCATTTACAATCCCAACTGACCTACACTAATAAGAAGTATTTGTGCAAAAATTCAAACGGCTAGCTTTACTCCTTCGAAAGTTAGCGTGCTTTCGAGAGACAGACAGACGGACGGACATGGCTAGATCGACTTAAAATGACATGACGATCAAGAATACATATACTTTATGGGATCTCAGACGCATATTTCGAGGTGTTACAAACATAATGACGAAATTAATATGCCCCCATCCTATGGTGGGGTATAAAAATTTAATAGAAAATACAAATGGTTTCAATTATCAAATTAGTTGTATCAATCATTTTTATACCCACCACCTAAGGATAGGGTGTATATTCATTTAGTCATTCCGTTTGCAACACATCGAAATATCAATTACCGACCCTACAAAGTATATATATTTCGGATCGTCGTAAAATTCTAAGACGATTTAACGATGTATGTATGTCTGTCCGTCCGTCTGTTGTAATTATTCTACAGCCTTCAAAAATTGAGATATTGAGCTTAAATTTGGCACAAATAAGTCTTTTCGATGCACGCTGGTTAAGTTCTTGAACGGGCTAAATCGGATCATATTTTGATATACTTCTCTAGAGCTCCTCATATACTACCGCTATCAATGTTGATGTCGGAAATAGAGCTCAAAAGTTCCAAAAAAGAAATGGCACGCCCAAAACATGACAATACCTTGAAAAAAAAATTGGATAACTTAAGCACCCAAATTCGGCACGGACATTGAGTGGTCTAATATATATGTCAGTTTTCAATTTTGTAGAACAAAATATTGGTCTTTTTGGCAGATATATCCAATAATAAACCGATCTGAAGCATGTTAAGGTCGAATATCGTGAGGCTCAGAAAAACTCACTGTTTCAAATATCAGCGAAATCGGGTAATAAATAAAGCTTTTTTGGGCTTCAGTCCCCTTATATGCCGATCGGTCTATATGGCAGCTATATCTAAATATAGTCCGATCAGAACCATATTTAGGTCGGATGTTGGGAGGCTAAAAATAACTCACTGTTTCAAATTTTAGCGAAATTGGTTTAAAAAATAAATCTTTTATGGGCTTCAGACCATTTATCGGTAGATCGGTCTATATGACAGCTATACCTAAATATAGTCAGATCTGTCATATTTTGGTCGGTTGTTAGGAGGCATAAAATAACCAACTGTTTTAAATTTCAGCGCAATCGGGCAATAAATAGAGCTTTTATGGGCTTCAGACCCATTATCGGGATATCGGTCTATATGGCAGCTATATCAAAATATAGTCCGATCTAATCCATATTAAAGCCAGATGTCGGGAGGCTTAAAATAACCCACTGTTGCAAATTTCAACGAAATCGGATAATAAATAAAGCTTTTATGGTCTTCAGAACCTTTATCGGGATATAGTCCGATAAAGGTTCTAAATATAGTCCGATCTGAACCATATTTGAGTCAGTTGTCAGGAAGCCTTAAACTACCCACTGTTTCAAATTTCAGCAAAATCGGACGAAAAAAATTTTTATGGGCATTAGACCCTTTATCGAAAAGTCGGTCTATATAGCAGCTATATCCCAATATGGTCCGAGTTGGCCCGTTCAAGAACTTAACCAGCGTGCATCAAAAACGCGTATCCGTGCCAAATTTCAGCATAATATCTCAATTTTTGAAAGCTCTAGAGTGATTACAACAGACACACGGACATCGTTAAATCATCTTAGAATTTTACTACGATAAGAAATATATATACTTTGTATGGTCGGAAATTGATATTTCGATGTTTTGCAAACGGAATGACTAAATGAATATACCCCCTATCCTATGGTGGTGGGTATAAAAACCGAAGACGTGCGCAGCAAAGAAGATCTAGGGGTAATTAATCATTTATTTACGTTCATTTCAAATGTGACTCCTCAGAAAAAGCGTGTGCTGACCTTACACAGCTAAAGTTATTTAAGGCTTGTTCAAAAATAGTGCTGTTGTCAGCATTTTTAAACTCACTTTGGCTCGAATTTTTACATTTTCGCTATCCTTCTCGACGTCTGTTTAAATTTCAGCAATAACTTTTCGACGTCAACTTGCACTTTTTAGCTATGTGGTGATTGTTCAAAAATAGTGCTGTTGTCAGCATTTTTAAACTCACTTTGGCTCGAATTTTTACATTTTCGCTATCCTTCTCGACGTCTGTTTAAATTTCAGCAATAACTTTTCGACGTCAACTTGCACTTTTTAGCTATGTGGTGATTGACTCCTCCTTTAAAATTCAGGGACATAGCACTACCCATTTTCCTTTTAAAATTGTGGGAATTTTATCGCGATGCAGCGACATGTCGCTATTATTTTACTCATAGAACCCGGTACCACTTGTACGGAATGTGTTCGAATTATCTTCATCACCATTTTATACCTTACACCACCACTGTGGTACTGGGTATTATAACTTTGTGCATTTGTTTGCAACGCTAAGAAGGAGAAGAGCTAGACCCATCGATAAGTATACCGATCGGCTTAGAATCACTTCCTGATTCGATTTAGCTATGTCTTTCTGTCCGTCGGTCCGTCTGTCCGTGAATTCTTGTAATCAAGGTACAGGTCGTATTTGTTCTAGATTTTCATAAAATTTTGCACAAGTAATTTTTTAATTTTGAAAGAAATCGGTTCAGATTTAGATAAAGCTCTCATATATATCTTTCCTTTAAGAACAGTAAAAACCACAATCTTGATTTGATCTTCACCAAATTTATCACGTAAAATTTTTTTTTGTGACGTGTGCAAAATTTCATATAAATCGGGTCAGATTAAGACATAGCTCCCATATATATCTTTCATCCGATGTCGCCTTTTCATTCTTCAGTATCCACACTTTTGGTCCGATCTTTACAAAATTTAGTATGGGATGTTTCGTGTGGCCTCTTAATACGTGTGAAAAATTTCATCAAAATCGGGTCTGATTTGGATATATATCCCATAAAAGTTATGTCTTTTATCCGAAATGCCCTATTAAGGCTGTAGAATCCACAATTTCGGTCCGATTTTTACCAAATTTAGCATGAAGTGCTTGTTTTGACGTCCTTTTATATGCAAAACTAATTTCATTTAAATCGGTTCAGATTTAGATATAGCTCCCATATATATCTTCCATCCGATATGGCGTTTTAAAGCTGTAGAAGCCACAATTTTTGTTCTTTACCAAATTTTTTGACGTTCCAATATGTGCGCTATATTTCATCAGGATCGGGTCGGATTTAGATATAGCTCCCATATATATCTTTCACCCGATATGGTCTTTTAAGGCCGTAGAAGCACAATTTTGATCCTATCTTTACCAAATTTTCCACGAGTTATTTTGTTTGACGTCCCAATATGTGTGCAAAATTTCATAAAAATCGGTGAAGATTTATATGTGGGTTAGGTTAGGTAGGAATGGTAGTCCTTTGCAAAGTCACTTGGACAATTTTATATGTAGCTTTATATGTAGATTTATATGTAGCTCCCATGTATAAAATAACTTTAAAATACTTTCTATTGTCAAAAAAAAAGGGAAATCTGGGTAAGAATCGTAAATACTGCCCTAAGCGGTATGAAAACAAGTAAAATCCGCTGAAAATTGCATACCTTATGTCCCATAGCAGTTATATCGAAATATGATCCGATTTGGACCAAATGCTAATAGGTACAAGTCATTGTTCAATTATATATAACAAAAATATTGGTCTTTTTAGCAGCTATATCTAAAAATAAACCTATCTAAACCATATACAACATGGATATCGAAAAGCCTAATATAAGTCAAAGTGTCAAATTTCAGTTAAATCGAATTATAAATGCCCCTTTGTGGGGCATCTATATGCAAATCTTCATCGATCTGGACCAAATAGCAGAAATATGTGGAGGGGCTTAACTTAATTCTCTGTCCCAAATTTCAACAACATTGGACAATAAATCCGCCTTTTACGGGCCCAAAACATTAAATCGAGAGATCGATCTATATGACAGCTATTTCCAAATTCGGACCGATCTGAGTGAAATTGAAGAAGGATGTCAAAGGGCCTAACACAACTCCATTTCCAAATTGCGGCGACATCGGAAAATAATTGCGCTTTTTGTGGCCCCAAAACCTAAAACCGAGAGACGGTCTATATGGCAGCTATATCCAAATCTGGACCGATCTGTACCATAACGCAGAAGTATGTCAAGGGGCTTAACTTAACTCACTTCTAAATTTCAGCAAAATCGGATAATAAATGTGGCTTTTATTGGCTTAAGACCCTAAATCGGTGGATAGGTCTATATGGGGGCTATGTCAAGATTTAGTCCGATATAGCCCATCTTCGAACTTAACCTGCTTATGGACAAAAAAAGAATCTGTGCAAAGTTTCAGCTTAATATCTTATTTTTTGAAGACTGTAGCGTGATTTCAACAGACAGACGGACGGACATGTCTAGATAGTCTTAGATTTTTACGCTGATCAAGAATATATATACTTTATAGGGTCGGAAATGGATATTTCGATGTGTTGCAAACGGAATGACACCACCCATCCTTCGGTGGTGGGTATAAAAAAGCTCACCAATTTGAGATAAAAACACTAAAAATCAAAGAAACACTGAAAAGTCATGTTGACCAGTGTTATTAATTAACCCGTTCACAAGAAATGTTTCATGGAATATCTATTCACATATACGGCTGCTTGCTTCGAGTTGTAAGATAATGCCATTGTTTTAAACAGTTTAACCCTTATGGTTGTTTCGTCCCACCACAACCTGTGGAATGTTTAATGGTTACTCCGGACTATCAAAATGCCGCATTATACGGCATATACATACAGAATTTCATTGCAAGTGCATGCAAATGTGAGAAGTCTCATTTAGAATCTACTTACTCTCTGAGATGGTGGCAGTGAACAGAAATTCCCTTTGCAGAAGCAGGGGAAACAACCCCTTTTGTAGAAGCAGCATGTCGTGGGCAAAATCAAAGGCAAGGGCAGAAATGAATTTCTCTCATATAAAATTTCCCCATATTTCTAGTTTTTTCTTTTAGTCCTTTTGGTAATAACTTTCGTTAAACTTCTCCTTATAAAATTTCACTACAAATACTCTACAGAGGATATTTTCTCTTCAGTGAATAAAAGCGCTCTTTTTGGCGAAATCAACAGGTTATTTGAGGAAAGGAATTCTAAGGTTATTATTAGTTGATTTTTTTTTCGCTGCAAAGAGAACACACTGCAGGCTTTAACTTTTGAACGTATATATGCGTGTGTGCGTGTCTGAATGTGTCTATCTATGTATGTTGAAATGTATATAGGGAAATATATAAATTTTATGCATTAGTGAGCGGATGAGGGTTGTTGAAATTACATTGTTATGATGAACATCCTACAAGCGAAATTTAAGTCAAGTTGTTGTTGCTGATGATTTCTTGGATTTCATTGAACTAAAATATGTTTTCTTTTTGTGTATGTTGCATGCTTTTATGTTGAAAATCTTCATTTGTAGGTAGATACGAGTATATTTTTTTATTTATGTACGACTTATTTTAAAATCAAGCTAAAATTATTTACGTATTTGCAATCGTCCGCCATTGTGGAAAGTCATTTGGTTGTTTGCTTTCAAAGATTATGCAAATATTTCTTTTGCTCAACATCTGATATTGGAAAATGAAAAGGTCAGTTTAAAGGTTAAAAGTGTGTTTTACTGATACAAACGATTGAGGTTAATACCCCTAGAAAATGTTTCCCGATAGCGCTGCACAACAATTCTGACATAATTGCAATACATCTGTTTAAAATATAAACAAGTACAAGTAAAAGCGTGCTAAGTTCGGCCGAACAGAATCTCTAAAACCCACCGCCTGAGATTCTGCTAGAAATTTATACAAACTTAATTTATAAGGTTATAGACTGATTTGAACCGTATTTGACACAGTTGTTGGAAGCCGTAACAGAACACCGCACCGAATATCAGCCAAATCGGACAAAAATTGTGCCTTAAAGAATTCAAATCGGGAGACCGGTTTGTATGGGAGCTATATAAGATTATGGATCGATTTTGGACCGTTCTTGACACGGTTGTTGGAAGCCACAGCTGAACACTATCTGCAAAATTTTAGCCAAATCGACAAAAATTGTGGATTCCAGGGGCTCAAGAAGTCAAATCGGGAGATCGGTTTATTTGGTAGCTATATGTGGTTATAGACGGATTTGGTCCGTACTGAGCACAGTTGTTAGAAGTCATAACGGAACATTTTCTGGAATATTTTAGCCAAATCGGACAAAAATTGGGGCTTCCGGGGAAGTCCAATCCAGAAATCGTTTTCTATGGGAGCTATATCCCAATCTGAAGCGACATGGCCCATTTGCAAACACCAACGAGTGTTGAAATATTTGGATTATATTATGAAGATGGGATATTAGATTTTATACCCACCATCGAAGGATGGAAGCATACTCATTTTGTCATTCCGTTTGCAATACATCGAAATATCTATTTGCGACACTATATCTTATATATAAACAAGTAAAAGCGTGCTAAGTTCGGCCGGGCCGAATCTTATATACCCTCCACCATGGATCGCATTTGCCGAGTTCTTTTCCCGGCATCTCTTCTTAGGCAAAAAAGGATATAAGAAAAGAGTTGCTCTACTATTAAAACGATATCAAGATATGGTCCGGTTCGGACCACAATTAAATTATATGTTGGAGACCTGTGTAAAATTTCAGCCAATTCGTATAAGAATTGGGCCCATTGGGGCTCACGAAGTAAAATAGAGAGAACGATTTATATGGGATCTGTATCGGGTTACAGACCGATTCAGACCATAATAAACACGTTTGTTGATGGTCATGAGAGGATCCGTCGTACAAAATTTCAGGCATATCGGATAATAATTGCGACCTCTAGGGGTCAAGAAGTCAAGATCCCAGATCGGTTTATATGGCAGCTATATCAGGTTATGAACCGATTTGAACCTTATTTGACACAGTTGTTGAAAGTAAAAATAAAATACGTCATGCAAAAATTCAGCCAAATCGGATAGGAATTGCGCCCTCTAAAAGCTCAAGAAGTCAAATCCCCAGATCTGTTTATATGACAGCTATATCAGGTTATGGACCGATTTCAACCATACTTGGCACAGTTGTTGGATATCATAACAAAACACGTCGTGCGAAATTCCATTCCATTCGGATAAGAATTGCGCCCTCTAGAGGCTCAAGAAGTCAAGACCCAAGATCGGTTTATATGGCAGCTATATCAAGTTATGGGCCAATTTAAACCATACTTGGCACAGTTGTTGGGTATCATAACAAAACACGTCGTGCGAAATTCCATTGAGCCCCTCTAGAGGCTCAAGAAATCAAGACCCAAGATCGGTTTATATGGCAGCTATATCAGGTTATGGACCGATTTGAACCATACTTGGCACAGTTGTTGGATATAATAACAAAACACGTCGTGCAAAATTTCATTCCAATCGGATAAGAATTGCGCACTCTAGAGGCTCAAGAAGTCAAGACCCAAGATCGGTTTATATGGCAGCTATATCAAGTTATGGGCCAATTTAAACCATACTTGGCACAGTTGTTGGGTATCATAACAAAACACGTCGTGCGAAATTCCATTGAGCCCCTCTAGAGGCTCAAGAAATCAAGACCCAAGATCGGTTTATATGGCAGCTATATCAGGTTATGGACCGATTTGAACCATACTTGGCACAGTTGTTGGATATCATAACAAAACACGTCGTGCAAAATTTCATTCCAATCGGATAAGAATTGCGCACTCTAGAGGCTCAAGATGTCAAGACCCAAGATCGGTTTATATGGCAGCTATATCAAAACATGGACCGATATGGCCCATTTACAATACCAACCGACCTATACTAATAAGAAGTATTTGTGCAAAATTTCAAGCGGCTAGCTTTACTCCTTCGGAAGTTAGCGTGCTTTCGACAGACAGGCGGACGGACGGACGGACAGACGGACGGACATGGCTAGATCGACATAAAATGTCACGACGATCAAGTATATATATACTTTATGGGGTCTCAGACGAATATTTCGAGTAGTTACAAACAGAATGACGAAATTAGTATACCCCCCATCTTATGGTGGAGGGTATAAAAACAATTTGGGTTTCTTTGTTGGTTTGTTTGTTTATCTGTTCCGTTTAGACTCAAAAACGGCTAAACCGATTTTCTTGAAATTTTTGATGCCTGAAGGGGGGGGGGGGGGGGGGGGGGGCGGACCCTCCCCCTTACCCTAATTTTCATTAACCCCAAATCTCGGAGATGGTTGGTGCGATTTTAATGAAATTTTGTGTGCTCTCTTATAATGCAAATTTTGCCCATTAACATTCCATTAAGGAACAGGCCCAAACATCTCACATATCAATGAGTGCAGTCCGATTTAAGTTTAAGCTCAATGATAAGCGGCCTCCTTTTTATAGCCGAGTCCGAACGGCGTGCCGCAGTGCGACAACTCTTTGGAGAAAAGTTTTACATGGCGTAGTACCTCACAAATGTTGCCAACATTAGGAGGGGAAAACCACTGCTGAAAATTTTTTGTGATGGTCTCGCCAGGAAACCATGCTCTCTTAGAGTAACCTAAAAATAAAAATTTTGTAACCAAATTTGGGATGGGGTACCTAGGGGGGCAGCCCCAACCCTAAAACCTACCAAATATATATATAGACGTATCATGACAATATGGGACTCAAATGAAAGATATTTAAGAGTACAATACGAATCTGATACCCAAATGTGGGACCAAGTGTTTGGGGGACCACCCAAACCCCAAAACATCCCTAAATCGGATATATTTACCGACAACGGCAATATGGGGCTCAAATAAAAGGTATTTGAGTGTAGAATACGAATCTGATATCCAAATGTGGAACCAAGTGTTTGGGGAGCGCTCCTCACCCAAAATAACCCCCAATCAGGACAAACGAAAAGTCTTTGGGCGTAAAGCACGAATCTGATATCAATATTCAGGAAAATCCGCCCCCATAACACATCCTAAATGGGACGTATTTGCTAACAATTGCAATATAGGGCTCAATTATGAGGTACTTTAGAGTAGAACACGAATCTGATACACATTTTCAGAGCCAAGTCGCTGAGTGCCGCCCCATCTCCCAAAACACCCACAACCGAACATGCCTGCCGACTATGGAAATATGGGGCTCAATTCAGATTAGACCACGAACCTGATATCAACATTCGGGACCAACTGTCTAGGGGACGTCTCACCCCCATAAAATCCCCCTAAATAGGACGTATTTGCCCAAACCGGACATATTTGCTGTCTTTTGCAATAAGAGAAAGGTATTTAAGATTATAAAACGAATTTAATATCCAATTTTGAGGTCAACGGCAATATGGGGTTCAAATAAATTATATTTGAGAGTAGAGCACGATGCTGCTTTATTTTCAGGGCTAAGTGTTTGGAGGACCACCCCACTCCCCAAAACACATCTAAATCGGACATATTTACCGCCCAGGTCAGTGTGGGGCTCAAATGAAAGGTATTGAGTAGTAGAGCATGAACTTGATACCCACTTTCGGGACCAATTTTCCTCAATAAAAACAGGAATTATTTGCTGACCATTGCAATATGGGGCTTAAATAAACGTATTCGCCGTCTCTTCTCAAAACAGCCAGATCTCAGAGATGGATGGGGCTATTTGCGCAAAATTTAGTTTGTATATAAAAAGACAGAAATTTAGTATACTTATTTAAGGTGTGATGTCTCCAAACATAGCTTATTTCCTGACGTGACCGTATAGGGCTCAGATATAATAAGACAGTGAAAGAAGGCGCAGCGGACAGTGCGTTGTGTTAGGCTCTCCGACATCCCTGTTTTATTTGACGTAGATCCGTTCAGATTTACATAAAGCTGCCATATAGACCGATCTCTCAAATTAAGGTCTTAGACCCAAAAAAAAGCGCATAGTCTGATTTCGCTGAAATTTGAGACAGTGAGTTCTGTTAGGCATTTCGACATTCGTATCGAGGGGCAATACAGGCATGTTTATAACTCGTCTTCGCTGAAATTTGACACAGTGGGCTGTATTAGGCTCTTCGACATTCGTATACAGTATGATTCATACACATCGATCTGAAATTCGACACAGTGGGATGTATTGGGCTCTTTGACATTCGTGTTCAAAATGATTCACATCGGTCATCTCCCGATTTAAATTCTTAGGCCCATAAAAGGTGCCTTTTTTTAACCGATGATTTGATACAATGAGTTTTGTTACACCCTGATATAGCCTTCTTGAATATGCTGGAGATCGGACTTTATTTAGATATAGCTGCTATGGGCTCATAAATAATGCACTTTTCTCCGTATTATGTCGAAATATGGGATATATATATCCGATGTGGTGGGTATAGCACGCTTTAACTTCTTTTTATTTATTGGCTTGCCTACAAAGTAATTGCGGATTTTTTAAAAGAAAGTAAATGCATTTTTAATAAAACTTAGATGAACTTTAATCAAATATATAATTGCCATTTTGTTCGATAACTTTTTGCCATCTTCCTGGCAAATTTAGTATTCCTCGCTCATAGAACTTTTGGCCTTTATCTGCAAAAAACTGAACCAAGTGCGATTTTATAGCCTCATCATTGCCGAAAGTTTTACCATTTAAGGAGTTCTGCAAAGATCGAAATGGTAGTCTGATGGTGCAAGGTAAGGCCTATATGGTGGATGCATCAAAAGTTCCCAGCCAAGCTCACTCAGTTTTTGGCGAGTGACCAAAGATGTGTGCGGTCTAGCGTTGTCCTGGTGAAATATGACACCTTTACGATTGACCAATTCTGGTCGCTTCTCCTTGATGGCTGTATTCAATTTGTCCAATTGTTGACAGTAAACATCCGAATTAATCGTTTGGTTCCTTGGAAGCAGCTCGAAATATACCACACCCTTCCAATCCCACCAAACAGACACCATAACCTTCTTTTTGGTGGATATCAGCCTTTGAAGTGGTTTGAGCTGGTTCACCATGCTTGGACCATGATCGTTTTCGACTAACGTTGTTGTAAACAATCCATTTTTCATCTCCAGTTATGATTCGTTTTAAAAACGGATCGAATTCATTGCGTTTAAGGTGCATATCACAAGCGTTGATTCGGTTTGTTAAATTAATTTCTTTCAATACATGTGGTACCCATATTAAAATTGACGCCAAACAAACAAATGTAAACAAAATTTCGCGTACTTTTTTTTCTAAAGCAAGCTAAAAGTAACAGCTGATAACTGACAGAAGAAAGAATGCAATTACAGAGTCACAAGCCGTTGAAAAAATTTGTCAACGCCGACTATATTACTACTATATTACCGACAATTCCTTTTTGATCAACCCAATATTTTTGTTTGAGTGGTTTAACTGTACTGTTCTTATGTTTACATATCAATCCAATATCACAGCCCGTGTTTTAAAGAATTTGTCTAATCTTTGCATGACTGTTTAAGTCATAACAGAATTCATTGTGCAAAATTTCAACCAAATAATTGTCTAGGTACTGGTGTCTGTTAGCCGGGCAATAACATAGGAAATGCTCCAACGTTTCATCTTCCCCACATGCAATCACTTGCAGCACCGTTTTTGCATAAGTGAGCTCGTAGTCATATATGTCCCGTTATGATTCCGAAGCTATATTGACCTCCATCTTATTTCCTTTCTGTAATAGCCTCGTCTTCTCACGATTCGGATATCCCCATTCGATCCGGATTTTCGCCGTTCTACCGACCGTATCCACAGCGTTACCACGCCTTTGAATTGGACGGCGTCGACCCGAAAGGCTTCGGGTTAACCAAGTTTAATGACGGCAGTCCTCTGCCCTTCACTGCCGTCTCGTTTGCTCTTTCATTTCCCCTTACTCGGCTTTGAACCGGCTGCCAAACGATGCGTATTAGACCATCCTCAGAGAAGGCGTGAATCTCCGTCTTACAATAAAAGACTTTTAGTTATTGTCCTGATGACCAATTTACTGTCTGTAAAGATGTTCATGTTCGGCGTCCTCGCGTTAGTACCACACCACCTCACGCATTCCGTGATCGCCCGGATCTCTGCCTGCAGGATGGTATTATAGTCAGGAGGTCGAAAATAGATCACAGTCCCTGGGTTCTCAAGGCCCACTCTGTCCTCAAACTTTGCAGTCGTTTCAAGTATCCGATCGGGAACCTCTTCTATTCTTTCCAGGTTTCCTATCGTCGGCTCGATTGGAGGTACACCAATTTTGATGTTATTAAAAACAGCGAAAATGTTGGCTAAAACATAAATTTTTGGGCCTGAAAATAGGAAAGCAGACACTACTGCTGTTTCAGCAAACATAGGGCTGCTGTATTAGCACACATTTCGGTCAGCTAAAACAGCAAATAAAATCTGTTGTTTTAAGTACAAAAATCTGTTGAAAAAATGCTGGGCTATTTTTTGTTTTGTGACCTTGTCAGATATGGAAATCGTTCTATTAAGGAAACGGGGTGCGTCAAATTGGCCCACCTTTTTCTTCCTCGTGAATAGGCAAATTTCAGTCTTCTCGGGATCAACATTGAAACCCCTAGGCCTAGCTTATTCGTATGCCACCTGCAAGGCCCTTTCGGTCCTTCTCCATAGCTGATTCGGCTCCTTACATCTTATAACATGATCTGCGAAACAGTGGGGGTCACCCATATTATCTTATGACTACATTTTGCTACAGACAAAAAAATAGCATTTTTGTACTTTTTAGCACTACATTAACTAGTTGCAAAGAGAAAATAATTTTATCATTGCTACTTTTAATTCGGCAGTGAAAGGGTTAAATTAAGTTCTCCATCTTTGGCTCTTACCTTACTTGAATAAGGTTTGGTAAGGTTGAAAAGAAGATGCGGATATTAATCCGCCCCCGTCACCATGGACATACACACAAGCCAGTAATCGGCATGTTGTAAGCATTAAGTAATAGAAGGTAACCTTGCAAAAAAAAAACTAAGGCAGGAATTCCGTGCTGATAACAAAGTCCTTAATTGTTCTCCACACCACTCCCCTATGTGGGTTCATGTCTGGTTTTATGTCCCCACCTAAGTACCAGTGTCTGTTAGCCGTGAAAGTCGGGCAATGACATAGTTAATGCTCAACGTCTCATCATCTTCCCCACATGCTACCACTCACAGCACGTTATGATACCTTTAGCTTTACTACCCTCCTCATAGTAATACCGTCGTATTTTCACGATCCGAATCACCCCATGTGATTTTATACGTCCTGTAGACAGTTTCGCAGTTCCACAGTGTTACATGTTAAAACCGTGGGAAACGCCTTTATCTTGGTCTGCTTCGCCCCGTAAGGCTTCGGGTTAACCAATTATATTGACGAGTGTCTCTTGGGTATACTGGTATGGCCAGGCAACCAAACAGTGCGGATAGTAACAGATTTGCACAGATTCTTTTTTTGTCCATAAGCAGGTTAAGATTGAAGATGGGCTATATCGGACTATATCCTGATATAGCGCCCATATAGACCGATCCGCCGATTTAGGGTCTTAGGCCCATAAAAGCCACATTTATTATCCGATTTTGCTGAAATTTAAGACAGTGAACTGTGTTGGGCCCTTCGTTATATTTCAGAAATATGAGACAGATTGGTCCAGATTTGGATATAGCTGCCATATATACCGATCCGCCAATTTACGGTCTTAGGCCCATAAAAGCCACATTTATTATCCGATTTTGTTAAAATTTGGGACAGTGAGCTGTGTTGGGCCTTTTGACACATTTCTTAAATATGGCACAGATCCGTCCAGATTTGGATATAGCTGCCATATAGACCGATCTCTCGATTAAAGGTTTTGGGACCATAAACAGCGCATTTATTGTCAGATTTTGCCAAAATATGAGATACTGAGTTGTGTTAGAACCTTCGACATCATTCTTCAATTTTGCACAGATCGGTCCAGATTTGTATATAGCTGCCATATAGACCGGTCTCTCGATTTAAGGTTTTGGGGCCGAAATCTGGCTAGAAGAACGCATACCCGATGATTGGAACCTCTGCATACTATGTCCCGTTCACAATAAAGGAGACAAGACGGAATTTGCCAACTACAGAGGAATAAGTCTTCTCCCCATCGCATACAAGATAATCTCGAGCGTACTGTGTAAAAGATCAAAACCTAAAGTCAATGAGATAATTGGGCCCTATCAATGCGGCTTTAGACCATATAGACCGATCTCTCGATTTAATGTTTTGGGGCCATAAAAGCCACATTTATTATCCGATTTTGCTGAAATTTGGGACAGTGAGTTGTGTTAGGCCTTTCGACATTCTTCGGCAATCGGTCCCAGATCGGTACAGATTTGGATATAGCTGCCATATAGACCGATCTATCGATTTAAGGTTTTGGGGCCATAAAAGTCGCATTTATTGTCCGATTTCGAAATTTGGGACAGTTAGTTGAGTTGAGCCCCTCGATATACTTTTGCAATTTGGCTCAGATCGTTACAGATTTGGATATAGGTTCCATATAGACCGATCTCTCGATTTAAGGTTTTGGGGCAATAAAAGTCGCATTTATAATCCGATTTCGCCGAAATTTGGGACAATGAGTTGTGTTAGGCTCTTCGACATTTTTCTGCAACTTGGCCCAAATTGGTCTAGATTTGAATATAGCTGCCATATAGACCAATATCTCGATTTGAAGTCTTGGCCCCATAAAAGGCGCATTTTTAGTCAGATTTTACTGAAGTTTGACACAGCGACTTATGTTAGACTTTTTGATATCCGTGTCGTATATGGTTCAGATCGGTTTTATTTTTAGATATAGCTACTTAAAAGACCAATATTTTGTTATGTACAATTGAAC
Organism: Stomoxys calcitrans; assembly: GCF_963082655.1. NCBI lineage: Eukaryota > Metazoa > Arthropoda > Insecta > Diptera > Muscidae > Stomoxys > Stomoxys calcitrans. The sequence goes on along the minus strand of NC_081553.1, from coordinate 125,245,486 downwards.
AATGACTTGTACTTACATATTACTATTTGGTCCAAATCGGAATATATTTCGGTATAGCTGCTATGGGGCATAAGGTATGCATTTTTCACCGGATTTTGACGAAAGGTGGTTTACATATATACACGAGGTAGTGGGTATCCAAAGTTCGGCCCTGCCGAACTTAACGCCTTTTTACTTCAAGATTGTTAGTGGCCAGTTCACTCTCCGTAAATATAATCACATTCGACGTTTTCGAGTTACCACCATACCACCTCATGTATTCCGTGGTCAGGCAGTCGGAAACATATCTTAGTCTCCGGATTTTCAATGTAGACCACAAGGCCATTTCTGTTCTGTTTAAGACTGTGCCGCTGGCTGCAGTACCTCGCTCTTCCAAGTTAGGAAGCAGTCTTTTTAGTGTATTTGAGTCTCCCCCATTATTTGGTTTGGGTAGATAAATTTCATTCATTAAGGAATTGTCCAAATATCCTCTGCTCCTTCCCCATAGCACATGCGTATTAATTGAAAGCAAACATTCAATCAAAAACATTTATAAATTTTTTCAATGTCCATTATGCCTCAAATTATGTTTTTCCCGTAGTTGGGTTTTTCCCACATCATGAACGCAAGTGAACCCAGCAGTTGGACTTTTTTGTACAACAAAAAATATGTGTTTATTAAAACATCTGTTGTCAAATAATTTTTCTTTGAATACGCCTTTGCAAACTGATAACACATTCGCAAGAAGAACGAAACTTTACTCAGCTAACTAAAATGTGAATCCCATAGATGATATAGGGAAACCCCTCTATGAATGACATGTTATTAAGATAGCTGTGGTGAATCCCAATTCAACGGTCATTCTTAATTTCTTTCTTCTCGTCACATTTCTGTTGTATGCTACAAATGGAAAAAAAGAATCGCCAAACACACTGTAACTAATGACGTGCTGAACGTGTTCTATAAAAGACAGCACTCATTCATCCTCTACAAACCAGTCTTCAAGCGATCTTTGGAAGCACAACACACCTAAAAGTATACAGCCCACTACGCACAGCAATATGTTCTCAAAGTCAATTGGATTAATTGCCCTGCTGGCAACATTGTCTGTGGCTTATGCACAATTTGGAGGATCCCTAACATCGAACAGCCGCGGAGGTGCAGATGCATTTCTGAGATTGGGACACCAGTTTGGAGATGCTAACCGGAACTTCGGTGGTGGTGTTTTTGCCAGTGGTAATACGCTAGGAGGCCCTGTGACCAGAGGAGGATTTTTGAGCGCCAATTCGTAAGTATTTGTAAAAGACACTGACACATCGAAAAAAAAAACTAATTCAGTCATATTATTATTTAAAATAGAAATGGTTTGGGAGCTTCCCTCCAGCACTCTAAGACACCCGGTTTTGGTTCAGTCTTCTCCCAAAATGCTCGTGCCAATATCTTTCAAAACGATAAACACAATTTGGATGCCAATGCCTTTCATAGCCGCACAAAATTGGACAATGGATTCAAATTCAATACTGTTGGTGGTGGTTTGGACTACAATCATGCCAATGGCCATGGAGCTTCACTGACAGCTTCTCGCATTCCTCAGTTAAATATGAATACTGTTGACCTTACAGGCAAAGCTAATTTGTGGAAATCTCAGGATCGGGCCACTACTCTAGATTTAACGGGTGGTGTCTCTAAGAATTTCGGTGGACCCTTAGATGGGCAGACTAACAAACATGTTGGTGTTGGCCTATCGCACAATTTTTAAATGTTCCCGATTTTGTTTTTTTCGCATTTCGAATTTATTTAAAATAAGGTTTTAGCTATAATAAATTATTGAATCTATTACATATGTCAATTATTTCTGTTTATCTGTAAATTTGCACTCGATTTTGATTTGAATAATCCTTTACATCCTAATTTTTTGGGCTGCCAAATCTTCGTTTGTAGTCCGAGTTTCAATTTTTCTGCCCGAATTTTTGTACGAAAATAGCCAAAATACCTTTTTCCGGCAAAGATGGTTATTTTTTTATTAAATTTGCTGTGGAGGCTACAAATATTTTTAGGTGCTAAAATTTTTTTCATGGGTTTAGGCGACATAGGAATAAAAACAAACTTTGGATATCCAACACCATGGATATATTAATCATCCTATTTTATTATAGCTCCACTACCATATCCATAGTTATATCTAAATAGGGGCTGTTCTGGATCATATTTCATTCAAGTCCCCAGAACTCTTACAAAAGAAATCAGGCAATAAATCCACTTTTTATGGGATTGAGTTTCTAAATTGCAACATCGTTCTATATGGCAGCTGATTTGGATCATATTTAGATAGGATGTGGGGAAGCTTCAAACAACTCACTATTTCAAATTTTAACGAAATCGTGTAATAAATAAAGCCCATAAATGGCTTCAGACCCTTGATCGGCAGATAGGTAGCTTTATTTGGGTCAGATGTTGGGAGGCTTAAAACAACTCACTTTTTAAAATTTCAGCCAAATCGGATAATAAATAAATCTTTTATGGGCTTCAGATCCTCAACCGGCAGATAGGTCTATATGGCAGCTATATCTAAACATAATAGTCATATTTTAACCATATTTGTGTCAGATTGAGGGAGGCTTAATGAAACTCTCTGATTAAAATTTGAGCAAAATCGGGTAATAAATGAGGCTTTTCGGGATAACTATGAGCACTACACAGGCTGGAACTTTGAGCTCCGACTTGTATGGTGTCCATCGTTATCACGGGAAGCTTAGCTGAAAGCTACCGGGCGCGTCCACAGGTTGCGGATGGTGGAAAGCTCCGTTTTTTTTGCGGAGTAGCTGCAAATGCGGCCGCGGGCAGTCAGCGATTTTCGAGAGGAGAGTCTCAGTGGGGAGTCAGGTGGGACTGGCTCTTAATTAAATACTGAGTGAGCCGTTGTATATAATTTCAGCTAAATCAGATAATAATTGCGCAATCTAGTGGCTCAAGAAGTCAAGACCCCAGATCGGTTTATATGGCAGCTATATCAGGTTATGGACCGATTTAAACCATACTCAGCACAGTTGTTGGAAGTCATAATGAAACACCTCGTGCAAAATTTCAGCCAAATCGGATAAGAATTGTGCCCTCTAGCGGATCAAGAAGTCAAGATCGCAGATCGGTTTATATGGCAGCTATATCAAAACCTGGACCGATATAGCCCATTTACAATTCCAAACCGACCTAAACTAATAAGAAGTATTTAAGTAAAATTTCAAGTGGCTAGCTTTACTCCTTCGAAAGTTATCGTGGTCTGACGGACGGACATGGCTAGTTGGACTTAAAATGTCAATATATATATATATATATATACTTTACGGGGTCTTGGACGAATATTTCGAGGAGAATGACGAAATTAGTATACCCACATCCCATGGTGAAGGGTATACAAATATTCACAAAGCCACATGGCTGTCACCCGATCAAAACACGAGGAACCAAATTGATCAAGTTGTGATAGATGGAAGGCATTCTTTCAGCTTGTTAGATGTACGATCGATCCGTGGAGCGAATATAGATTCGGATCTTTACCTTTTTGCAGCAAAGGTTCGCACCCGTTTGAACATGGCGAGGAAAATACGATCTGACACTTCACGGAAGCTGGACATTGAAAAGCTGCAATCTGACCCAACTGCTTGATGAAAGCACTCCTTGTTCCGATGATATAATGGCACAGTGGAAAACTATTGCCAACTTCATTGAAAATGTCGTAAAATCTGTACTTGGGTACCGGAAGTGTCTTCCAAGAAATTCATGGTACGACCAAGAGTGTCGAGATGGTACTGAAGCCAAGAATGCGGCATATAGAACAACCCTGCAATCAGTAGCTACGCCAGATGAAGGAGAGGTATCGGGAGAAAAGGAGAAAGGAGAAACGTCTATTCCGCAGAAAGAAAAAGGAAATGGAAAGACGTGAGTGTGTCCGAATTGAGATGTATAGGAGTCAAAATGAAGTCCGGAAATTCTACCAAAGAATAAAACATCAAACCGATGGCTTTGGTACAGGCACAACCTCCTGCAGAGACAAAGAAGGAAATCTGGTAACTGACACAGATAACATGCTGAGAATATGGAATTAACATTTTACCCAACTGCTAGTGCCCGACGTTGGCTGCGAAGAGGATACCGCAGAACCAATCAATGATGATGGTATAGAATTTTACCTCCTAGTCAGAATGAGGTCCAAGTAGCAGTGACCCGATTAAAGAAGGAGCCGACGGGTTACCCGCCGAACTATTTAAGATCGGAGGCGACAAGATGCGTATGCGAAATCTGGCTAGAAGAACGCATACCCGATGATTGGAACCTCAGCATGCTATGTCCCGTTAACAATAAAGGAGACAAGACGGAATGTGCCAACTACAGAGGAATAAGTCTCCTCCCCATTGCATACAAGATACTCTCGAGCGTACTGTGTGAAAGATTAAAACCTAAAGTCAATGAGATAATTAGGCCCTATCAATGCGGCTTTAGACCTGGTAAATCCACCCTAAACCAGATATTCACACTGGGCCAAATCCTGGAAAAGACACGAGAAGGACAAATCAACACCTTCCATCTCTTTGCTGACTACAAAGCCGCCTTCGATACTTCTTTACGTTCAAAGGTATTTCAAGCCATGTCTGAGTTTGGTATCCCTGCAAAATTAATAAGACTCTGCAGGATGACACTGATACGCGTTCCTCATTAAGAATAGGAAAGAATCTCTCCGAACCATAACGAGTACCAAACGAGGTTTCAGACAAGGGGACAACCTATCGTGTGATCTCTTTAATATCCTGTTGCAGAAGATTATACGAGATGCAGATGTGAATAGATATGGCACACTAATCGCAAGAGAACACATGCTACTCGCCTATGCCGACGACATCGATATCATAGGTCGGTCACCGAAAGTAGTAATTGCAGCCTTTGAAAGAATCGTAAGAGAGTCAATGAAAATGGGTCTGGCAGTAAATGAAGATAAGACGAAATGGATGATTTCAACTCCCAAAAAGCCTTGCACAACCGAGATAAAGAAAATGGAGAAAGTTGGGAACCACAACTTTGAGATAGTCAGTAACTTTATCTACCTCGGCACCGCCATAACCGAAACGAATGACTTCTGTTGTGAGATAAAGCGATAATACAGGCAAACAGATGCTACTTTGGACTAAGTAAACAGTTTAGAAACAAGGCCACCACCGATCGATCCAACCATGTCCGTCCGTCTGTCTGTCGAAAGCACGCTAACATTCGAAGGAGTTAAGCTAGCCGCTTGACATTTTGCACAAATACTTTTTATTAGTGTAGGTTGGATGGGATTGTAAATGGGCCAAATCGGTCCATGTTTTGCTATAGCTGCCATATAAACCGATCTTGGGTCTTGACTTCTTGAGCCTCTAGAGGGCGAAATTCTCGTCCGATTTGACTTAAATTTTGCACGTAGTGTTTTGGTATCAATTCCAACAGCTATGTTAAGCGTGATTTAAGTCGGTTAATAATCAGGTATAGTTGTCATATAAACCGATCTTTGATCTTGATTTCTTAAGCCAATAGAGCGCGCAATTCTCATCCGATTTGGCTGAAATTTTGCATGACTTCCAATAACTGTGCTAAGTATGGCGCAAATCGGTACCTTACCTGATAAAGCTGCCATATAAACCGATCTGGGATCTTGACTTCTTGAGCTTCTAGAGGGCACAATTGTCATCCGATTTGGCAGAAATTTTGTACAACGGCTTCTCTCATGACCTTCAACATACGTGGCTAATATGGTCTGAATTGATCAATAGCTTGATACAGCTCTCATATAAACCGATCTCCCGATTTTGCTTCTTGAGCCCCTACAACGCGCAATTCTTATCGGAACGAACTGAAATATTACACAATGACTTCTACAATGTTGAGCATTCATTTATGGTCCAAATCGGACTATAACTTGATATAGCTCCAATAGCATAACAGTTTTTATTCAATATTCTTTATTTGCCTAAAAAGAGATACCGTGCATAGAACTCGACAAATGCCATCCATGGAGGGTATATAATATTCGGCCCGTCCGAACTTTGCACTCTCTTACTTGTTTTTTACTAATTTTGTTCGATTCTTTCCCACTGTGCGTCGTCAGAATCCGCCAAGAGTTTCTTCTCACAAGATTCGTGAGGCACTGCATACTTTCGGTGTGGACGATTCCTCCGTTGATGCTTCACTATCTGCTACTGTCGAAGTACCTTTTGTTCTCCGTCCTGTTACCCGCTGGAGCACACCTTCAGCCCAAACTAACCCTATCGAAACGTCTTTTAATAGTAGCAGGTGGATTTTCATTCTCCTGCGATCCGTCAGATTTTAGAGATGTGAGATGTTGATAGTTCCTCACACAAGTTTTCAGCAACTAAAGGGTGATTTTTTTGAGGTTAGGATTTTCATGCATTAGTATTTGACAGATCACGTGGGATTTCAGACATGGTGTCAAAGAGAAAGATGCTCAGTATGCTTTGACATTTCATCATGAATAGACTTACTAACGAGCAACGCTTGCAAATCATTGAATTTTATTACCAAAATCAGTGTTCGGTTCGAAATGTGTTCAAATTTTGACAAATTTTGTTCAGCGATGAGGCTCATTTCTGGTTGAATGGCTACGTAAATAAGCAAAATTGCCGCATTTGGAGTGAAGAGCAACCAGAAGCCGTTCAAGAACTGCCCATGCATCCCGAAAAATGCACTGTTTGGTGTGGTTTGTACGCTGGTGGAATCATTGGACCGTATTTTTTCAAAGATGCTGTTGGACGCAACGTTACGGTGAATGAACACATTTCGAACCGAACACTGATTTTGGTAATAAAATTCAATGATTTGCAAGCGTTGCTCGTTAGTAAGTCTATTCATGATGAAATGTCAAAGCATACTGAGCATCTTTCTCTTTGACACCATGTCTGAAATTCCACGTGATCTGTCAAATACTAATGCATGAAAATCCTAACCTCAAAAAAATCACCCTTTACTAATGAGTCGTTTCATGAGTCTCCTTAGCAAAATAGAATGTAATATTTATTAAAAAATTATTCTTTAAATCCAAGAGAGGACGAAAAGAAAACTCTTACCCTATGGACCTGCAGAATAACTATTGGAAATCGTTGGCTGTATATAGCAGTTGCAAGATCTGTAATGCTATTGTATTCAATACTCATCCATATCCAAAGGATGACATGCTTGTGCATAACAGCCGGATTGAGGGCGACATCATCTGATGTATTGAACTTAATGCTACTCTTAATGACTGTGGACATTGTAGCTAGATGAATTTCTGCGATCATAGCCTTGGGGATATTTTGCTTCCTTATAATGAAAGCATAATATTTGCTTACGTTCCTTTATGCTTCCACTTATCTTATTAAAACCAAACATGTGGCTATTTTTTAATTTTTGTAATTTATTGTTTCCTAGTCTTTGTTTAAAATAAATACTAGCTAAAACTACAGCTCAGTTCACTTCTTTAAAAATTATGCTTTAAACCTACGCCTACATGTTTGTTGGTTTGACCATCCAAAGGTCCACCGAAATTCTTAGAGACACCACCCGTTAAATCTATGGTAGTGGCCCGATCCTGCGATTTCCACAAATTAGCTTTGCCTGTAAGGTCAACAGTATTCATATTTAACTGAGGAATGCGAGAAGCTGTCAGTGAAGCTCCATGGCCATTGGCATGATTGTAGTCCAAACCACCACCAACAGTATTGAATTTGAAACCATTGTCCAATTTTGTGCGGCTGTGAAAGGCATTGGCATCCAAATTGTGTTTATCGTTTTGGAAGATATTGGCACGAGCATTTTGGGAGAAGACTGAACCAAAACCGGGTGTCTTAGAGTGCTGGAGGGAAGCTCCCAAGCCATTTCTATATTGAATTAGTATGATTGAATTAGTTTTTTTTCGATGTGTCAGTGTCTTTTACAATACTTACGAATTGGCGCTCAAAAATCCTCCTCTGGTCACGGGGCCTCCTAGCGTATTACCACTGGCAAATACACCACCTCCGAAGTTCCGGTTAGTATCACCAAATTGGTGTCCCAATCTCAGAAATGCATCTGCTCCTCCACGGCTGTTCGACGTCAGAGATCCTCCGAATTGGGCATGAGTCACAGACAAAGTGGCAATCAAGGCAATTAATCCAACAGTTTTAGAGAACATGGTGTTTGATGGGGCTGAATGCTTTCTGGTGTGTATTACTTTCAAAGAACGCTTGAAGATTGTTGTACTGAATGTAAAGACATTTGGTATTTATATGGAATATACTATCTGCAGATTCAAAGCAACGCTTGGCGTGTTTCTGTGTCGTTGGCGATGGATGGTATGCTTTATCATTAAAGCAAAATAAACTTTGGGGATTCACAGATGCTACCATGATAATATTGCGATGCTGTTTAGGGATTCACAGGAAGCGCGATGGGATTCACATTAAATAATTCTATAGTTAATATTATTTTTCTCTTCTTGGTGATTTTGGGTTGTTATCAGCAATGAAATTAAATATTGAAAATAACAAAAATTATTAAGGCATCATTCAATGGGTCCAAAAGTTGCAATAACTTTTTTCTAGGTAATTTTTTGTAAGCTTTAACATGCTTTCAATGTGAAATGGCATACTTTAGGGAGTTAAATAATGGCAGTAACTGATTTATAATTCTATATTGTACTTGATGGCTCTTTTTATATGTATTCCACTCCGATATATGCATTTTTGATCCCCGTCTATATCAGAGCATATCTTCATAAAGTCCCATATATACCGATTTACCTTCTCAATCTTATAAAAGACTTCTTATTTAACATTTTTATACCCTCAACCATAGGATAGGGGGTATACTAATTTCGTCATTCCGTTCATTAAACCTCAAAATATGCATCTAAGACCCCATAAAGTATATATATTCTTGATCATCGTGACATTTTAAGTCGATCTATCCATGTCCGCCCGTGCGTCGAAAGCACTCTAACTTTCGAAAGAGTAAAGATAGGCACTTGAATTTTTGCACGAATACTTCTTATTAGAGTACGTCAGTAGACATTGTAAATGGGCCAAATCAATCCATGTTTTGATATAGTTGCCGTATAAACCGATCTTGGGTCTTGACTTCTTGAGCTTCTAGAGTGCGCAATTCTGATCCGATTTAGCTAAAATTTCGCACGTAGTGTTTTGGTATCATTTCCAACAACTGTGCCGGTTGATAACTTGACATAGCTGCCATATAAACCGCCCTTGGGTCTTGGCTTCAAGACCTTCTAGAGGGCGCAATTCTTATCCGATTTGGCTGATATTTTGCATGAAGTGTTTTGGTATGACTGTGCCAAGTATGTTCCAAATCAGTCTATAACCTGATATAGCCGCCATATTAACCGTTCTGCCGATAAGACTTCTTGAGCTTCTAGAGGGCGCAATTTCCATCCGATTTGGCTGAAATTTTACATGAAATATTTCGATGTGAATTCCAACAACTATGGTCAAATCGGTTCATAACCTGATTTAACTACCATATAAGCCGATCTCGGGTCTTGACTTCTTGAGCTTCTAGAGGGCGCAACTATAATCCGATTTGTCCGAAATTTGGCATCAAGTGTTTGGTTTTGACTTCCACTTCCATTTTTTTATGGTATGGTTGATATAGCCGCCATTTAAACCGATCTCCCGATTAGACTTCTTGGGCTTCTGACGCAATTCTTATCCAATATGGTTGGAATTTTGCATATGTCGTTTTGGTATGACTTCCAACAACTGTTTCAAGTATGGTTTAAATCGATTTCCCAGTTTGACTTTTTGAACCTCTGGAGGGCGCAATTATTACTCGATTTGCCTGAAATTTGGAGGTGGTGTTTTTCTATGACTGGTATTTTTATACCTACCACCGCAGGATGGGGGTATATCCATTTTGTCATTCCGTTAGCAACACATCTAAATATCGATTTCCGATCCTATAAAGTATAGATATTCTTGATCGGCGTAAAAATCTAAGACGATCTAGCCATGTCCGTCCGTCTGTCTGTTGAAATCACGTTACAGTCTTTAAAAATTGAGATATTCAGCTGAAACTTTGCACAGATTAATTTTTTGTCCATAAGCAGGTTAAGTTTGAAGATGGGCTATATCGGACAATATCTTGATATAGCCCACATATAGACCGATCCGCTGATTTAGGGTCTAAGGCCCATAAAAGCCACATTTATTTTCCAATTTTGCTGAAATTTGAGACAGTGAGTTTTGTTAGGCATCTTTCGACATCGTTCTTAAATTTGGCTCAGATCGGCCTAGATTTGGATATAGCTGCCATATAGACAGATCTCCCGATTTAAGGTTTTGGGCCTATAAAAGGTGCATTTTTTGTCCGATGTTGCCGAAATTCGGGACAGGGAGTTAAGTTAGGCCCTTCAACATTATTTTTCAATTTGGTCTAGATCGGTCCAGATTTGAATATATCTGTCATATAGACATATCTCTCGATTTAAGGTTTTGGGCCCATAAAAGACGCATTTATTGTCCGATGTCGCCGAATTTTGGAACAGTGAGTTAGGCCCTTCGACATGCTTCTTCTTTAATTTGGCTCAGTTCGGTCCAGATTTGGATATAGCTGCCATATAGACCGATATCTCGATTAAAAGGTTTGGCCCCATAAAAGGCGCATTTATAATAAGATTTCACTTAAATTTGACACAGTGTCTTATGTTAGGCTTTCGACATCAGTGTCGTATATTGTTTATTTTTACATATAGCTACTAAAAAGACCAATATTTTCTTATACACCATAGAAGAATTACTTGAACTTCTAAGCATTTGGTCCAAATAGAAAGATAATTCGATATAGCTGCTTTGGGGCATAAGGTATGCATTTTTCACCGGATTTTGACAAAAGGTGGTTTACATTTATACCTGAAGTGGTGGGTATTCAAAGTTCAGCCCGGCCGAATTTAGCGCCTTTTTACTTGTTGTATTTGAAAACGCCATTCATAGAGCTTGGAAAATGCGATCAATGGTGGAGGGTATATAAGATTCGGCGCTACCGAACTTAGCATGCTTTTACTTGTTTAAGTTAATCTAGTCATGTCTGTCCATCCGTCCGTGCCTCTATATGTCGGTAGAAATCACTTTATCGCCCTAACGAATAAATCAATTCGTTTGAAATTTTGCAATTATACTTGTTATATAGATCGTTAGGAATTGTAAATAGGTTTAGTCTGTTCATATTTATATACAGCGCCCATATAAACCGATCTCCCGATTTGACTTTTTAATCTCCTAGAGGGCGCAGTTCTTATACGACTTTGACGAAATTTTGCATATCAATTTCTTTTATGACCTCTAAGATTTTTGTCGATTATAGTCTGAATCGGCCCAAAACCTCATATCAATTAAAGGCACACTATCATCGGCGTAAATAGACATTTTTGCTGGGGTGCTACACTGATAGAAATTTACGGTTTTCCAATACCGCGTGATATTATTTTGTTCGCGTCATTGGCAAACATTTTTAATACCATTTGGTATCAATTTAATACCAGACGAAGGTGGCTATTAAGAATTGACGGAGTAACATTTGTATTCTTCTCATAGCGCCAGAAGTGGTGTTGAGCTTTGTACTTAAAATATTGACACCATTATAGTTAAAAAATAAATAAAATGTTTTAATACAATGTGAGTGCGTAAAAACCTGTTCAAATATTCGAAGGTGGTGAAAATGGAAATAGTACAAATTCTAAGAACATTCTACATTGAAAACATGATAGTCTCTTGTTTCGAAAACGATGCCGTGTTGATGTATTCATATGGGAACCACTTCTGGGAATCAATATGAAATCAATTGCTAAATACAACGAATTGAGGTTGGTCAAGGTGTAACATTACTTTTTGTAATTATTAACAGAAATAATCAAAATATAATTAGATTAAAATTATTTTCAATGGTTTTTTTTTTGGTTCATTAGTAGTGGAATAATCATTTAAGGTTTGGTACTAACCAATAACGTTCTGGTGCTAAAACCTATAACAGATTGGTATTTAAACCAATACCAGTTTGGTAATAAGGCTTGTACCAAACGGTACTAATCATTTTATCTTTCATCCATACCATCCGGTATTGTTTTTGTACCATATGGCGTTGCTTTACTATCAATACCGTATGGTACTGAAATAAGCTCGTTAGGCATGAATTTTTCTCTGGAAGTAAAGCCCAACAAAAAAAAAAACAAAAATTTAAAACAATTAAATAGACATTATGTTCGTCCGGGCCGAACTACCTACCACCTCGAGTATATACACAAAAACAACATTTCGTTGAAATCCGGTCAAAAAGACGCCATTATGAACCTGTGCAGCTGTATTTATATTTGGTCCGACGTGGACAAACTCATCGCAATGCACTGTTCAAATTTTAAAGAAAATCGGGTAATAGATGGGCTTATATGGGACCGTTAATCGGGTGACCGATAAAATGACAGCTATATCCAAATGTGATCTGATCTGCATCACAATTGGAGAGGATGTTAGGGGTTTAACGTTGCTCACATATTAATTTTAGCAAAATCGGGTAAAACATAGACTATTTAAGGGTGAAAACCTACAATCGGGAGTTCGGTCTTTATGGAGGCTATACCCAAAACGAATCACAGAAGAACACATACTACTCGCCTATGCCGACGATATCGACATCATAAGTCGGTCACCGGAAGTAGTAACTGCAGCCTTTGAAAGAATCGAAAGAGAGTCAATGAAAATGGGTCTGGCAGTAAATGGAGATAAGACGAAATGAATGGTTTCAACTCCCAAAAAGCCTTGCACAACTGAGCAGATAAAGAAAATGGAGAAAGTTAGGAACCACAACTTTGAGACAGTCGGTAACTTTATCTACCTCTGCACCGCCGTAACCGAAACGAATGACACCAGTTTTGAGATTAAGCGAAGAATAATACTGGCAAACAAATGCTACTTTGGACTAAGTAAGCAGTTTAGAAACAAGGCCACCACTCGACAGACGAAGATTACACTATACAAGACACTGATACTACCCGTGCTGTTATATCGTTCTGAAGCATGGGTACTTGTGAAAGCAGATGAGGTAGTGCTTGGAGTATTTGAGAGAAAGATTCTTCGTAAAGTTTGCGTTTATGGAGAATATAGGCGACGTATGAACCACGAGCTGTATGAGCTGTATGACGACGATAGCATAGTTACACGCATCAAAATAAAACGGCTGCGTTGGCTAGGTCATGTTGTCAGAATGGATAAAGGAGCTCCAGCAAAGAAGTCTTTTGAAGGCAAACACGGTGGTACACCCAAGAAAGACCAAAGAGCCCGATAGAAAGATCAAGTTGTGGGAGACACCTCGAAACTTGGTATCAGAGATTTCAGAATGAGCGCAGAAGATCGAGGCGGTTGGAACGCTATTCTACGTTCGGCTAGTGGAACAAATATTCTGTCATAGTCAATTAAAGTAAGTAATACCCAAAATAAGTCATATACGCCTAACATAGCTCACTGTTTTAAGTTTTAGCGATGTTGGCCAATAAATGCGGCTTTCATGGGTCTGAGACCTCAAATCGGGAGATAGGTGTATATGGGGGCTATATTAAGACAAATACCGATTTAAGCCATATTCGGCGCGGATATCATTGCGCCGAATTTGGGGTTTTATGGCGCCCCCTTTCAACTTATAGTCCGAAATACCGGTCTTTGAACTTGACCTGCCTGGAGATAGAAAGTATTGTATATGCAAAGTTTCAGCTCAATATCTTAACTTTTAAAGACTGTAGCGTGATTTAACGAGGCAGGCTGACGGACATGGGTGTTTCGTCTTAGATTTATTTATTTGTATTATCATGTTGCATGGAGCTATTAAAAGAAACATTTTCATTCGTAGTTGCAAGAAATTCACCAATGCCTATTATGCCACCCTGTTTCGCAAAGAAAATTTCAATTGAGCTACGTACCTGCAAGCGAAATTTTCGATAACGATATCGGTGACGAAAATTTCGATTATGATATATTATGGTGTTTCTTATGGTAACGAAAATTTCCCCAGAGGAGCATACTGCGCTTTAACGTGGAAATGGTTTTGGACAATATTTTAAAGAATTTCACTCTCTAACATTTGCGCAAGAATATATCTTTGGTTGGTTAAATCATATTTTACATTTAATAAGTAAACCAAATCCCCATTTTTGATGCTGAAAGCAGGAAATTTACAACAAAAATCTTATAGAAAATTGAGAATGATCGCTTTGAAATGCATGGAAGCAAACTACGTTAAGTTAAATGGGTAATAGACAAAGTTTCAGAATTAATTAATTTCTAGCAAAGTAACTTTGACATAGATGGAAGACATGTCAACACATGCTACATTAGCTTTAAAAAATAATAAAAATCTTGAATAAAATATTAAAAACGAGCCATTTTCTAAAATTGTTCGAAAAGTGCAAAACTTAGTGCTTGACCCAATTTTGTTTACTAATTTTTGTACAGATTTTTCTTTAAAGTTTTAAGTTTTTAGTAATTTTTATCAAATAGTGATAATTGAGAGTGTATTCGACTAAGAAAAAGTAATTTATTTTGTTCTATTTTGATTTTAAATACTTGAAAAGAATGCAAAAAGTGGAACTTGGTTCGGTTCGTGGACCTAATATGTGTTTACTTGTTAAAAATTTTTTTAGGGAATTAGCTTCAAAATATATTTTTGGGATTTACTCGTTATTAGTCATACTTCACTCAAAGCAAAAAATGATGTTTCAAAATAGTTATAAACCCCATATTTCATATTTAAATTTTTAAAATTTAATGTGTGCTTAACATACATTTAGGAGCAATGGTCTGTCTTAATAAGTTCAAATGCTTTATTGTGTGGTAAGAATATATAGTAAGGCATAACGAAGCAAACTAAAAAGTTTTGTGTGTACCGTTTAGTAAACCAATAAGTAAAAAGGCGTTAAGTTCGGCCGGGCAGAACTTTGGATACCCACCACCTCGGGTATATATGTAAACCACCTTTCATAAAAATTCGGTGAAAATTTCATACCTTATGTCCCATAGCAGTTATATCTAAATATGTTCCAATTTAGACCAAATACTAATAAGTACACTAGCTATACCTAAAAATGAACCGATCTGAACTATATACGACACGGATGTCGAAATGCCTAAGTCACTGTGTCAAATTTCAGTGAAATCGGATTATAAATGTGCCTTTTCTGGGGCCAAGACTTTAAATCGAGATGTCAGTCTACATGGCAGCTATATCCAAATCTGGACCGATTTGGGCCAAGTTGCACAAAAATGTAGAAGAGCCTAACACAAAGCACTGTCCCCAATTTCGGCGACATCGGACAATAAATGTGGCTTTTATGGGCCTAACACCCTAAACCGGAGGATCGGTCTATACGGCAGCTATATACAAATCTGGACCGATCTGGGACAAATTAACGACGGAAGTTGAAAGGCCTAACGGAACTCACTGTCCCAAATTTCAGCAAAATCGGACAATAAATGTGGCTTTTATGGGCCTAAGACCCTAAACCGGAGGATCGGTCTATATGGCAGCTATATCCAAATCTGAGGCCAAATTAACGACGGAAGTTTAAAGGCCTAACACAACTCACTGCCCCAAATTTCAGCAAAATCGGATAATAAATGTGGCTTTTATGGGCCTTAGACCTTAAATCGGCGGATCGGTCTATATGGGGGCTATATCAAGATATAGTCCGATATAGCCCATCTTTGAACTTAACCTGTTTATGGACAAATAAAGAATCTGTGCAAAATTTCAGCTCAATATCTCTGTCCGTCTGTCTGATTTCAACAGACAGACGGACAGACGGACGGACATGTCTAGCTGATCAAGAATATATATACTTTATAGGGTCGGAAATGGATATTTCGATGTGTTGCAAATGGAATGATAAAATGAATATACCCCCATCCTTCGGTGGTGGATATAAAAACACGAATGTAACAAATTTTCTTGTTTAAGGACTGGGTCTACCCCCGAATCCATGTAGCGGACATATACCGTTACCACGACGATATAGTTTTCAATTTAAGATACTTAAGGCTAGATTATGACTATGCAAACACAAGATACAAATGTGGAGGAACGTTATTTATATAGACTTATGCATCCGACTTTGATTAATGCATCCGACTTAGGTCCTAACTTTAAAGATTCGAGCCAAAGATTAACAAACTTAATTTAAAGATGATCCATTTTCCAACTTTTTACAGAAACTTTCCCTTTGGTGAAAAATATTTTTCTTTATATTAATTATTTTTTATTTTAAATGGTAGTTTAATAAATCCTTAAACTTGCATCTTGTTATTAAAGACAAAAATCTAATGAAGGTCAAAATATCGTTGAAAATTAGGAAGTTGTCCTTGGGGCAAAACAATAAATTAAAGATGCAAATAGCCTTTCAAATAGGAGTGTCTTTATGTGTTTAACTTTTTTACAGTCATCTATGAGATAAAATAAGAATCAATCATCGATTACAATTTGAAACGGATGGTCATGTCCGTTAGTAAATGGGAAATTTAATTTAAAAACGGCATCTTTATTTTAAAGTGTTGATTCTTTGGCTCGTTTTCATTGTTTAAATTCTACAAATAAGGAAAAATCTTAAATATTAGGGCAATTTTTTTTTCAGTGTAGGTTATGATGTCATAATAAACAAGTAAGAGCGTGCTAAGTTAGGCCGGGCCGAATCTTATATACCCTCCAGCATGAATCTCATTTGTCGAGTTCTATGCGCGGTATCTGTTTTTAGGCAAACAAAAATTATTGAATAAGAACTGTTATGCTGTTGGAGCTATATCAAGTTATAGTCCGATTCGAACCATAAATGAAATGAATGGTGAACATTGTAGACGTCATTGTGTAATATTTCAGTTTATTCGGATAAGAATTGCGGCTGGTAAGGTCTCAAGAAATCGGGAGATAGGTTTATATGAGAGCTGTATCAAGCTATTGAGCGATTCAGACCATATTAGACACGTATGTTGAAGGTCATGAGAGAAGCCGTTGTACAAAATTTCTGCAAATCGGATGAGAATTGCGCCCTCTAAAGGCTCAAGAATTCAAGATCCCAGATCGGTTTATATGGCAGCTATATCAGGTTATGAACAGATTTGCGCTATACTTAGCACAGTTATGGGAAGTCATAACAAAACACCTCATGCAAAATTTCAGCCGAATCGGATGAGAATCGCGCGCTCTATTGGCTCAAGAATTCATGATCTAAGATCGGTTTATATGACAGCTATACCAGATGATGAACCGATGTAAACCATACTTAGCGTAGTTGTTGGAAGTGATACAAAAACACCATGTGCGAAATTTCAGTCAAATCGAATAAGAATTGCGCTCTCTAGAGGCACAAGAAGTAAAGACCTAAGATCGGTTTATATGGCAGCTTTATCAAAACATGGTCCTATATAGCGCATTTACAATCCCAACTGATCTACACTAATAAAAAGCATTTCTGCAAAATTTCAAGCGGCTAGCTTTACTTTTTCGAAAGTTAGCGTGCTTTCGACAGACAGAAGAACGGACGGACGACATGACGATCAAGAATATATTTACTTTATGTGGTCTCAGACGCATATTTCGAGGTGTTACAAATAGAATGACAAAATTAGTATACCCCCAACCTATGGTGTAGGGAATGACGATTTAGGGCCTTAGGCCCATAAAGCTACGTTCTGCCGAAATTTGGAACAGTGGGTTGTGTTAGGCCCCCGACATCTTTCTGCAGTTTGGTCCAGATCGGTCCAGATTTGGATATAGCTGCCATATAGACCGATTTCTCGATTTAAGGTTTTGGGCCCATAAAGCCACATTTATCGGTTTCGCCAAAATTTGGGACAGTGAGTTGTGTAAGGCATTTCGACATCACTTTTCAATTTGGTCCAGATCGGTATAGATTTGGATTTAGTTGTCGAATAGAACGATCTCTCGATTAAAAGCCTTGGCCCCATAAAAGGCGCATTTATAATCCGAATTCGCTGAAATTTGAAACAGTGACATACATAAGGCTTTTCAACGATCGTGTTGTATATGGTTCTGATCGGTCTATTTTTGGATATAGCTATCAAAATGACGAACATTTTGTACTACAAAATTGAACAATCACACGTACTTATTAGACCACTCAATGTCCGTGCTGAATTTCTTCCAAATCGAATCATATTTCAATATAGCTGCTATTGGGGCATACATTTTGGATTTTTCATCGAATTATGACGAATGGTGGTTTCCATATATACCCTAGGTGGTGGGTATCCACCTTTTTTATTTATACACATTAGGAGTGCTATAACAAAAACTGGCATGGCCTTTTGTTTCTAAATTTAAATTTGAAAAATTGAAACAATAATCAAGTACAAAATCTGTTGAAAAAAAAAACAAGTTTTGTTTGCTGATTTAGCTGACCGAAATGTTTGCTAATACAGCAGCCCTATATTTGCTGAACAAGCAGTAATGTCTGCTCTCCCATTTTCAGCAGATGAAAACTGCTGTTTTAGCAAACGCTTTTGCTGTTTTTAATAACAAATATGGTAGAGTGCACATTTTATCACAGCCATAGGCACAGAAATGGTGCAGGGTAGAGTTCATATTTGCAATAAATTCCATACTTATTGCATGGTAGGACCTAAAATCCAGGCTTATCTTGGTCTTTCTTCATCTCCCAGCGGTGTCACCTGGGCTAACTTTAACATCCTTTTCATTATGTTAAAGTTAGTTAAGAGTTCACCACGAGTTCCCCTGTAGAACGATAAGAAATTACTATGAAAAAACGAAGAAGTTTGAAAACAGATCCCACCTATGTTGACGACCCCCGCTACAGTGTAAGCACTGACGGATGTTTTGGAGAAATACAAGGCTGACATAACTGCCATGAAACAAGCCATGGATTTGTGATTAGTCGAAGACTGAAACACCTTATCTCCAGGTTTACTCCGGTGGATGAGAGGCTATCCGCAATCTACATAAAAGCCAAATTCTTCAACATCAGCCTTATTTGCGTCCATGCCCTGACGGAAGACAAGGACGAACTGACTAAGCATATTTTCTACGAGCGCCTAGAAAGAATATGACCGCTGTCCCGCCCACGATATTAAAATCGTTCTGGAAGATTTCAATGCGAAAATAAAAGGATAATATTTTTGGCCCAACAGTCGGAAAATTTAGCCTACACGAGGAAACTTCCGATAATGCATTGAGGCTAATAGACCTCGCCGCGGCAAAGAACATGGAGGTTAGCAGCATCAGATTTCAATATCGAAGGATTCACACGGTTATGGCTGTCACCCGATCAAAACACGAGCAACCAAATAGATCATGTTGTGATGGCTTTGGTACAGACATATTCTGCTGCAGAAACAAATGGAAATTCGGTTACTGATGGTGGTCATGAGTATACCGCAGAACCAGTCTCTGATGATGGTAAAGAATGTGTATCACCTAGTCGAAAAGGGGCCCACGTAACAGAAACCTGTTAGAAACACAATAAGACATCAGGAGCCCATGGGTTGCCAGCTGATCAGTTTAAGACCGGAGGTTGATAAGACGTTTCCATCAGCTAGTCTTCGCAATTTAGCTGGAAAACGCATACCCGATGATTGGAACCTCAGCATGCTATGTCCCGTATACAAGAAAGGGGACTAGACGGTATCAACTACAAGGGAATTAGTCTCCTCCAATATACTATCGAGCTTACTTTGTGAAAGATTTAAGTCTAAAGTTAACAAAATAATTGGGCCGTATCAGTGTGGCCTTATGCCCGGTAAATCCATCATTGACCAGATATTTACACTGCGTCAAATCCTAGAAAAGAGCCGAGAAGAACAAATCAAAACCTACCATCTTTTCGTTGACTACAAAGTAGCTTTCAACAGACCTATACGTTCAAACTTATTTCAAGCCATGCCTGAGTTTGGTATCCCTGCAAAACTGATACGACTTTGCGATGACGATGACGCTTGCTGATACACGCTCCTCAATTAAAATAGGAAAAAACCTGTCATGCGATATTTTCATCTTTACCTTTGCCTTTATAAAAATTAAGAAATAATCCGCCTACGTTGGCTGGGATTTCAATGAAACCATATAATTGTTTCAACCCGAAAGTCTTGTGAATAAAACTCTGGAGGTCAACACAGACAGAAACAGAGAGCGGAAAGACAAAAACCCCACAAGACAGAAGCGCATTGGGATTTTTGTACGTTCAATTAAAAATCATTTTCTGCACATTGTATAAAAGTCGCACTTTAGCAGAGAAAGTAGCACATAAAGGGTGATTTTTTTGAGGTTAGGATTTTCATGCATTAGTATTTGACAGATCACGTGGGATTTCAGACATGGTGTCAAAGAGAAAGATGCTCAGTATGCTTTGACATTTCATCATGAATAGACTTACTAACGAGCAACGCTTGCAAATCATTGAATTTTATTACCAAAATCAGTGTTCGGTTCGAAATGTGTTCATTCACCGTTCAGCGATGAGGCTCATTTCTGGTTGAATGGCTACGTAAATAAGCAAAATTGCCGCGTTTGGAGTGAAGAGCAACCAGAAGCCGTTCAAGAACTGCCCATGCATCCCGAAAAATGCACTGTTTGGTGTGGTTTGTACGCTGGTGGAATCATTGGACCGTATTTTTTCAAAGATGCTGTTGGACGCAACGTTACGGTGAATGAACACATTTCGAACCGAACACTGATTTTGGTAATAAAATTCAATGATTTGCAAGCGTTGCTCGTTAGTAAGTCTATTCATGATGAAATGTCAAAGCATACTGAGCATCTTTCTCTTTGACACCATGTCTGAAATCCCACGTGATCTGTCAAATACTAATGCATGAAAATCCTAACCTCAAAAAAATCACTCTATATAAGCATAAAGTCGCAAAAAATTGTTCATTTCAAAAGGATGCAAAAAGGTTATTTAACTATAAAAATGTCGGAAATTCCGATTTTGGCAAACAGTAACACTGGCGTAATCCACACAGCCTGAAACATCGGACATTGTATTAAGGATAACACAATGTCCGTAGCCGAGGCATGACCTAAGAGAAACCTCCCTAAGCCTCGCAACAGTGGTAGCAGCAATCTGTCTAGCCACAAGGTTCAGAGGCATTAGGTATAGCATTAAATTAAGTGCTTCAGATAGCGTCTTTCTCAGTGAGGCTGTGAAGCACATACGAGCCATCGTTTGGATCCGGCTGAGTATTGAACAAAAGATTGACTTTTGAAGTGCCGTCCACCAGTCCACAACACCATATAGCATTAAAGGTCTGACAACTGCAGTCTATATCCAGTACCATGACACGCGGTTTGAACCCCCAACTTTTGCCAAATTTTGAATTTTAAGTTTAATTTCCAGTCCAGCAAAAACCGTGCACAATACATGCGCTTTCAGTAAGTGGAACATTCTCTTCTGCGAAGGAGACAGGTACCATTGGAGGTTATTTGTATCTAATGCTATAAATAACTAGTTTTGTCTTGCACGTATGTATTTACTCCTAGACTCTAAGAGTGCTGGGAAACTTTCCCCTATCCGTAATAGCCAAGTCATTAGAATAAACGTCAATAATATATTTTAAATGGCTATATTTTAAAGTAGATGAGACAGTACACTTCATTGATGTTTTCCTCTGCTGACCCATATTTTTACACTCACCACTGAAGGATGGGGGTATATTCATTTTGTCATTCCGTTTGCAACACATTGAAATATCCATTTTCGACCCTATAAAGTATATATATTCATGATCAGCATAAAAATCTAAGACGATCTAGCCATGTCAGTCAGTCTGTCTGTTGAAATCACGCAACAGTCTTTAAAAGTAGCTGAATATTGAGCTGAATCTTTGCTACATAGGCTATATCGGACTATACCTTGATATAGCCCCCATATAGACCGATCCGTCGATTTGGGGTCTTAGGCCTATAAAAGTCACAATTATTAACCGATTTTGCTGAAATTTGGTTCAGATCGGTCCAGATTTGGACATAGCTGCCATAGAACGATCTCTCGAATTAAGGTTTTGGGCCTAAAAAGACTGCCATATAAACCGATCTCTCGGTCGGTTGGCCGCATAAAAGGCACATTTATAATCCGATTTCGATGAAACCTGACAAAGTGACTTAGGTTAGGCTTTTCGACATTCGTGTCGTATATGGTTCAGATCGGTCTATATTTGGATATAGCTACCAAAAAGACCAATATTTTGTTCTACAAAAATTGAATTTATCTAATCTTTTCTCAGATAGATTTGATTTTAATTTTCACATTATAGCTTTTACTGAGACATGGCTTTATAATAAGGTTTACGATATGGAGATATTTTGTTCAAAGTATATAATTTACAGATGTTACAACAATACTAAGAAAACTGGCGGTGGTGTGCTGATTGCAATATCTGCGAATTTACCCTCCGATCAGATAACAATTCCATGCATGTCTGGTATTGAAATTGTGATTGTTCGAATCCATTGAAGAAGAATGTATTATTATTTGTCTCTTGTTCTTACATCCCACCATCATCCGAGATTGAAATTTACACGAAACACGTTGAAGCTATTACATCTGTTTTTCCAAAATCCTCTTCAACTGACACTTAGATTGTCTTAGGCGATTTTAATAATACCGTCTGTTTCGGAGGCCACCGTGGCGCAGAGGTTAGCATGTCTGCCAATGCCATCGAACGCCTGGGTTTAAACCCTGGTGCGAACATCAGAACAATTTTCAGAGGCGGTTTTCCCCTTACTAATGCTGGCAACATTTGTGAGGTATCCACGTTAAATCTTCTCTAACAAGTGGTGTCGCGGTGCGGCACGCCGTTCAGACTCGGCCTAAAAAAGGAGGCGCCGTATCATTGAAATTAAACTTTAATCGGACTGCGCTCATTGATATGAGAGAAGTATTCCCTGTTCCTTAATGGAATGTTCATGGCAAATTTTGTTTAGTCAATTTAATACCAGTTGTTATTAGTGGTATTTCTAAGGATTTTTTTTTTTTATCATCTACCAATCCAGTCTCTTATCCAGATTATCGTTTCCATCCTAACTTCAACATAACTATTTCTTTCCCTGAACAAATTCCTAATTACACTAAGCCCACATTCCTGCTTTCTGCACTACTTATTCTGATAAGCTACTTATTCTGATAAACATTACGTACGCGGCTATAAATATCCTTACATAATTAGAAATTTTATTAATATAGATGTTCCTTTGATAGATCAAGACACTATAGAGCAAAACCTAAGATCATGTTTTTTGCGACACAATTCTTTGAATAGAAAGCATTAAACAATGGTCTAAAGCCGGAAGGGGTGATTCCCTAAATACATGGTCCTAAATTTGGATTTCAAATTCGTATTCTACTCCCAAATACCTTTATTTGAGCCACATTTTGCGATGGTCACTAAAAAATTGCTGCTTGTGGGGTATTTTGGGAAAGGGGTTGACCCACAGAAAATTGGTCCCGAAAGTGGGTATCAATTCTTGCTCTACCCCCAAAACCTTTCATTTAATCTCCACATTGACATGGTCGGTAAATATGGCCGATTTAGGGGTGTTTTAGGGATTGGGGTGGTCCCCAAAACACTAAGCCCGGAAAAATATCAGCATCGTGCTCTATTCTCATATATCTATATATCATATATTTGAACCCCATATTTTGGGAAAAGGGTTGACCCCTGGAGAATTGGTCCCCAAAGTGGGTATCAATTCTTGCTCTACCCCCCAATACCTTTCATTTAAGCTCCACATTGACATGGTCGGTAAATATGGCCGATTTATGGGTGTTTTGGGGGTTAGGGTGATCGCCCAAACACTAAGCCCGGAAAATATATCAGCAACGTGCTCTATTCTCATATATCAATATCATTTATTTGAACTCCATATTGCCATTGGCCTCAAAATTGGATATCATATTCGTTTTCAAATCTCATTTAAACTCCTTATTTCAAAAGTCAGCAAATATGTCCGGTTTGGGGTATTGGCCCTAAAAACTATAAATATTTAGTTCCACTCTCTTTACGACCCCAATTGTCTTGGTGAGCAAATACGTCCTATTTGGGCGTTGTTATAGTGGTGGGACGTCCCCTAGACAGTTGGTCCCTAAATGTCTACTCCCAAATACCTTTAATTTGAGCCCTATATTTCCATAGTCGGCAAATTTGACTGACTTGGGGGGTGTTTTGGGGGATGGGCGGCCACTCAGTGAGTTGGCCTTGAAAATATATAACGGATTCGAGTTCCACTCTAAAAACCCTCGTATTTGAGCGGCATATTGCAAAAGTCAGCAAATACTTACTATTTGGGTGGTGTTGTGCGGGTGGGGTGGGCCCATAGACACTTTTCCCAAATATTGATATCAGATTCGTGCTTTACTCCCAAAGACTTTTCATTAGAGCCACATATGGCTATGGTCGTACATTTGTCCTCTTTGGGGGATATTTTTGGGGAGAGGCGGCCCCCCAAACACTTGGTCCCATATTTGGATATCAGATTCTAATTCTACACTCAAATACCGTTTATTTAAGCCCCATATTCCCATGGTCAGTAAATAAGTCCTATTTGGGGGGTGCTTTGGGGAAGGCGTCCACTCACCAGAAACGTGGTCCCACATTTGGATATCAGATTCGTATTCTATTCGCAAATACCTTTCATTTGAGTCCCATATTGCCATGGTCGGTTAATATGTCCGATTTAGGGGTGTTTTGGGGGTTGGGTGGTGTTGTGAGGTTGGGGTGGCCCCATAGACACTTTTCCCAAATATTGATATCAGATTTGTGCTTTACTCCCAAAGACCTTTCATTTGAGCACCATGTGGCTATGGTCGTAAATGTGTCCCCTTTGGGGGAGGTTTTTGGGGAGAGGCGGCCCCCAAATACTTGGTCTCGTATTTGGATATCAGATTCGAATTCTACACTCAAATACCTTTTATTTAAGCCCTATATTCTCATGGTCAGTAAATAAGTCCTGTTTGGGGGGTGTTTTGGGGAAGGGGTGGAACCACCGAAACGTGGTCCCACATTTGGATATCAGATTCGTATTCTACTCGCAAATACCTTTCATTTGAGTCCCATATTGCCATGGTCGGTAAATATGTCCGATTTGGGGGTGTTTTGGGGGTTGTGGTGGTCCCCCTAGCACTTGGTTCGACAAATGGATATCAGAAACGTTTTCTTATTCCAAATACCTTTCATTCGAGTCCCATATTGTCGTGATTGGTCTAAATATATGTTTGGTAGGTTTTAGGGTGGGGCGGCCCCTCTAGGTACCCCATCCGAAATTTGGATACCAAATTTTTATTTTTAGGGTACTATATGAGAGCATACAAAATTTCGCTTAAATCGCACCACCCATCTCCGAGATCTGGCGTTTCTGAAAATTAGAGTAAGCGGAAGGGTCCGCCCCCCTTCAGATATCAAAAAATTTAGTACCCTATTTTCACCACGGGATCATTATGCACCATCTGTGAAAATTACAAGAAAATCGGTTCCGCAGTTTCTGAGTCTATAAGGAACACACAAACATACAAACAATCAAACAAACCTACAAACAAACACAAATTGATTTTTATATATAAGATTGTGTAAATCTGGCAGTCGTATGATGCCTGTAATTGCAGGGGTATCTCCATACTTAGTGGTATTCCCAAGTTAATGGAGAGGATATTGACTGAATGTATTTCTTATAAGGCTTCCTCATGGCTCTCTTCATATCAACACGGATTCAGGAAATCATGGTCAACCATAACAAATCTGTTGGAATTTACATGTCTTGCCAACGATGCTTTTAGGGGCAATAGACAGACTGATCCTGTATACACGGATGTTAGTAAAGCGTTCGATATGGTTAAAAATACACTTCTGATGATGAAATTAGTTTTATATGGTTTCAGTAATCCGATGCTAAAATGGCTAAGTTCATATCTGATTAGCCGTATGCAAAATGTGAAATTTCGTAATGCGATCTCTGAAACTATAATTGTTTACTCCGTTGTTCCCCAAGGTAGCCATACCGGCCCCATGTCCATCCGTCTGTCTGTCGAGAGCACTCTAACTTTCGAAGGAGTAAAGCTAGCCACTTGAAAATTTGTATAAATACTTCTTATCGGTCCATGTTTTTATATAGCTACCGATCTTGTCTCTTAACTTCTTGAACCACTAAAGGGCGCAATTTTTTTTTTGATTTGGCTCAAATTTTGCATGAGGTGTTTCGTCATGACTTCCAATAACTGTGCCTAATAAGGTTCAATTCGGTCCATAACCTGATTTAACTGTCATTTAAACCGTTATTGACTTCTTGAGCCACTTGAGGACGCAATTATTATCCGATTTAGCTAAAATTTTGCATGAGGTGCTTTGTTATGATTTTAAACATCCGTATTAAGTATAGGTGAAATCAGGCATGATATAGCTGTCTAATAAACCGATCTGGGAGTCTTGACTTCTTCTGCCTTTAGAGGGTGCAAATTTTGCATGAAGTGTTTCGTTATGACGTTTAACAACTGTGCAAAGAATGGTTCAAATCGGTCCATAACCTCATATAGCTGCCATACAAACCGATCTGGGATCTTGACTTCTTGAGCCTCTATAGGGCGCAATTATTATCTGAATTGGTGAATTTTTGTACAACGACTTCTGATATGGTCTGAATCGTCTATAGCCTGATTCAGCTCCCCTATAAAACGGTCTCCCTATTTTACTTTTTGAGCCCCTAAAGGGCGCAATTCTTATTCGATTTGGCTGAAATTTTACACAATGACTTCTACTATGGTCACAAACATCCATTCCATTATGGTCCGAATCGGACCAAAACTTGATGTAGCTCCAATAGCAAAACAATACTCTTCTTTTATCCTTTCCTTTCTTTTGTTTGCCTAAAAAGAGACGCTGGGAAAAGAACTCGACAAATGGGATCCATGGTGGAGGGTATATACGATTCGGCTCGGCCGAAATTAGTACGATTTTACTTGTAAGGTCTTTTAATGACCCAGATGATCGATATTATCTCCAGTCCGATCTTTATCTCTTTTATGAATGGTGCAAAAGTAACGTTATGCAACTGAATATTTCCAATTGCAAATAATGCGTTTTTCAAGACGAAATCCTTTTATCACAAATTATTCTATCGGATCCGATGAGCTTGTATCAGTCGATTTATTTACAGACCTTGAGCTGCTTATGGATCCACGATTAAACTTTCGTAACCATATCTCTATGGTTGTTGGAAGAGCTTACGGCGCCTTTTGATTTATGAAATGTTGGAGCAGAGAATTTGATGATACTTTAGCGACAAAAATTTTTACACTTCTTTAGCACGTTGCAATCTTGAATATGGATCTATAGTATGGGATCCTTACTATACTTTTAACTCTAATCTGATCGAAGCTGGCCAAAAGCAATTCCTTATGTTTTGCCCCTGAGGACGAAGGTCGGATCGGCAGTCTCTACCTTTCCCTAATTTTCAGAAACGCCAGATCTCGGAGATGGGTGGTTGCGATTTAAGCGAAATTTTGTGTGCTCTCATATAGTACCCTAAAAATAAAAATTTGGTATCCAAATTTTGGATGGGGTACTTAGGGGGCCGCCCCACCCTAAAACCTACCAAACATATATTTAGACCATTCACGACCTCAAATCTTATCCTAAATACCTTTCATTTGGGACTCAAATGAAATGTATTTAGGATAAGAAAACGTATCTGAAATCCAATTGTCGGACTAACTGTTAGGGGGACCACCCCAACCACCGATAAAACCCTTAAATCGAGCATATTTATCGACCATGCCACTCACATGGGACTCAAATGAAAGGTATTGGCGAGTAGAGGATAAATTTACATCTCCAAAAGAGGACAAATTTACGACCAAAGCAATATGGGGCTCAAATGAAAGGTCCTTGGGAGTAAAACAGTAATCTTATATCAATATTCGGTAAAAAGTGTGTATGGGGTCACCCCACCCCCATAACACCACCCATATAGGACGTACTTGCTGACCATTCCAATATGGGGCTGTAATAAGAAGTATTTTAGAGTAGAACGCAAATCATATATATTGTATAATTTCAGGGTCACTGAACGGCCGCCCCATCCCCCAAAACTCTTCCCAAACCGGTCATGTTTACGACTATAGAAATATGGGGCTCAAATGAAAGTTATTTGGGAGTAGACCACGAATCTGATATCAAAATTCGGGACCAACTGCCTAGGGGACGTCCCACCCCCATAACAACCACCAAATGGGACGTATTTGCTCACCATGACAATTTGGGTCTTAAAGGGAATGAATATCGATATTGATAGTTTTTAAGGCCCATACACCAAACCGGACATATTTGCCGACTTTTGCAATAAGAGGATAGATCAAAGATATTTGAGATAAGAAAACGAATTTGATATCCAATTTTGAGGCCAATGCCAATATGGGGTTCAAAAATAAATGATGTTTGAGAGTATAGAACGATGCTGATATATTTTCAGGGCCCACTCCCCAAAAGACCCCTAAATTGAGCATATTTACCGACCACGTCAATGTGGGGCTCGAATGAATCGTATTGGAGAGAAGAGTACGAGATTGATACTCACTCTCTGGATCAATTTTCTGGGGGTCTACCCCTTTCCCAAAATACTCCACAAACAACAATTTTTTACTTACCATCGCAATTTGGGCTCAAATAAAGGTATTTGAGAGTATAAAACGAATCTGATGTCCAAATATGGGAACATGTATTTGGGGCACCGCCCCTTTTCAAAAACACCCCCTAAGGAGTAAAAATTTTGGGGCCAAGTGTTTAAGCACACCTCATCCCATAAACTTCCCTTAAACCAATGGCAATATGGGGTTTAAATAAATGGTATTTGAGCACGATGCTGATATTTTGTTCAGGGCCAATTGTCTAGGGGACCACTTTACCCACGAAAACAATCCCAAATCGGACATCATGATAATGTCGTTCTGAAATAAAGACTTTTAAGAATAGATATGAAACACCCAAACGTTAATGACCTTAAATCCTCCGAGCGAATTCGTAGACCAATAAAGATCATATAGGATTCAGATAAAGGCATTTATATTCTTATACTGTTAGTCAAGTGATATACATGTTTAATTTTTGTAGCATGGTATTTCATTAAAAACTGTTTAATTGTCGAAAATAAATATTCAAAGGATAATTTTGTTCCATATAATGTAAAAGAAGGCGCAGCGGAGATTTCTTCAAAATTTTATATTTTTGAAAAATGTTGTTAAAACCCCATTTTTAAGTAAAATTTGTCCAAAGTTTTAGAAAATGTTGTCAAAATTTTATTTTAATAAAAACAAGCAAAAGCGTCCTACGTTCGGCCGGGCCGAATCTTATATATCCTCCACCATAGATCGCATTTGTCGAAGTCGTTTCCCGGCATCTCTTCTTAGGCAAAACAAGTAAAAGCGTGCTAAGTTCGGCCGGGCCGAATCTTATATACCCTCCACCATGGATCGCATTTGTCGAGTTCTTTTCCCGGCATCTCTTCTTAGGCAAAAAAGGATATAAGAAAAGAGTTGCTCTGCTATTAAAACGATATCAAGATATGGTCCGGTTCGCATCACAATTAAATTATATGTTGGAGACCTGTGTAAAATTTCAGCCAATTCGTATAAGAATTGCGCCCATTGGGGCTCACGAAGTAAAATAGAGAGAACGATTTATATGGGATCTGTATCGGGCTATAGACCGATTCAGACCATAATAAACACGTTTGTTGATGGTCATGAGAGGATCCGTCGTACAAAATTTCAGGCATATCGGATAATAATTGTGACTTCTAGGGGTCAAGAAGTCAGGATCCCAGATCGGTTTATATGGCAGCTATATCAGGTTATGAACCGATTTGAACCTTATTTGACACAGTTGTTGAAAGTAAAAATAAAATACGTCATGCAAAATTTCAGCCAAATCGAATAGGAATTGCGCCCTCTAGAAGCTCAAGAAGTCAAATCCCCAGATCTGTTTATATGACAGCTATATCAGGTTATAGACCGATTTCAACCATACTTGGCACAGTTGTTGAATATCATAACGAAATACCTCGTGCAAAAATTCATTCAAATCGGATAAAAATTGCGCCTTCTAGAGGCTCAAGAAGTCAAGACCCAAGATCGGTTTATATGGCAGCTATATCAGGTTATGAACCGATTTAAACCATGCTGAGCATAGTTGTTGGGTATCATAACAAAACACGTCGTGCGAAATTCCATTCCATTCGGATAAGAATTGCGCCCTCTAGAGGCTCAAGAAGTCAAGACCCAAGATCAATTTATATGGCAGCTATATCAGGTTATGGACCGATTTGAACCATACTTGGCACAGTTGTTGGACATCATAACAAAACACGTCGTGCAAAATTTCATTTCAATCGGATAAGAATTGCGCACGCTAGAGGCTCAAGAAGTCAAGACCCAAGATCAATTTATATGGCAGCTATATCAGGTTATGGACCGATTTGAACCATACTTGGCACAGTTGTTGGACATCATAACAAAACACGTCGTGCAAAAATTTCATTCCAATCGGATTAGAATTGCGCACTCTAAAGGCTCAAGAAGTCAAGACCCAAGATCGGTTTATATGGCAGCTATATCAGGTTATGGACCGATTTGAACTATACTAGGCACAGTTGTTGGACATCATAACAAAACACGTCGTGCAAAATTTCATTTCAATCGGACAAGAATTGCGCACTCTAGAGCCTCAAGAAATCAAGACCCAAGATCGGTTTATATGGCAGCTATATCAAAACATGGACCGATATGGCCCATTTACAATACCAACCGACCTACACTAATAAGAAGTATTTGTGCAAAATTTCAAGCGGCTAGCTTTACTCCTTCGGAAGTTAGCGTGCTTTCGACAGACAGACGGACGGACGGACGGACGGAAGGACGGACGGACGGACGGACGGACGGACATGGCTAGATCGACATAAAATGTCACGACGATCAAGAATATATATACTTTATGGGGTCTCAGACGAATATTTCGAGTAGTTACAAACAGAATGACGAAATTAGTATACCCCCCATCTTATGGTGGAGGGTATAAAAAGGATATAAGAAAAGATTTGCTCTGCTATAAGATATGGTCCGGTTTGGACCACAATTAAATTATATGTTGGAGACCTGTGTAAAATGTCAGCCAATTCGAATATGAATTGCGCCCTTTGGGGGCTCAAGAAGTATAATAGAGAGATCGATTTATAAGGGAGCTGTATCGGGCTATAGACCGATTCAGACTACATATGTTGATGGTCATGAGAAGATGCGTCGTACAAAATTTCAGGCAAATCGGATAATAATTGCGACCTCTAGAGGCTCAAGAAGTCACGATCCCAGATCGGTTTATATGGCAGCTATATCGGGTTATGAACCGATTTGAACCTTATTTGACACAGTTGTTGAAAGTATGAATAAAATACGTCTGGCAAAATTTGAGTCAAATAGGATAGGAATTGCGGCCATCCACCATTGGATGGGGGTATACTGATTCCGTTAGTACAATAACTCACGGAAATTTTGATCAGATATCCAACAAAGTATAAATACACTTGGTCGTCTTGACATTCTGAGTCGATTTAGAAACGTCTGAAATGAAATTTTACACCAATACTTGAAATTGGCCAATTCAGTTCATATTTTGATACAGCTTCTTCTTTTTATACCCTCCACCAAAGGAGGGAGGGTATACTAATTTTGTCATACTGTTTGTAACTACTCGAAATATTCGTCTGAGACCCTATAAAGTATATATATTTTTGATCGTCGCGACATTTTATGGCGATCTAGCCCTGTCCGTCCGTCCGTCCGTCTGTCTGTCGAAAGCACGCTAACTTCCGAAGGAGTAAAGCTAGCTGCTTGAAATTTTGCACAAAAACTTCTTATTTGTGTAGGTCGGTTGGGATTGTAAATGGGCCATATCGGTCCATATTTTGATATAGCTGCCTTATAAACCGATCTTGGGTCTTGACTTCTTAAGCCTCTAGAGGGCGCAATTCTTATCCGATTGGATTGGAATTTTGCACGACGTGTTTTGTTTTGATATCCAACAATTGTGCCAAGTATGGTTCAAATCGGTCCATAATCTGATATAGCTGTCACATAAATCGATCTTGGGTCTTGACTTCTTGAGCCTCTAGAGTGCGCAATTCTTATCCGATTAGGTTGAAATTTTGCACGACGTGTTTTGTTATGATATCCAATAACTGAGCCAAGTATGGTTCAAATCGGTCCATAACCTGATATAGCTGTCATATAAACAGATCTTGGGTCTTGACTTCTTGAGCTTCTAGAGGGTGCAATATCTATCCGATTTGTCTGAAATTTTGCACGACGTATTTTATTCTTACTTTCAACAACTGTGTCAAATAAGGTTCAAATCGGTTCATAACCTGATGTAGCTGCCATATAAACCGATCTGGGATCTTGATTTCTTGAACCTCTAAAGGTCGCAGTTATTATCCGATTTTCCTGAAATTTTGTACGACGGATCCTCTCATGACCATCAACATACGAGTTTATTATGGTCTGAATCGGTCTATAGGCCGATACAGCTTCCATATAAATCTATCTCTTTATTTTACTTCTTGAGCCCCCAAAGGGCGCAATTCTTATTCGAATTGGCTGACATTTTACACAGGTCTCCAATATATAATTTAATTGTGGTCCAAACCGGACCATATCTTGATATCGCTCTAATACCAGAGCATATCTTTTCTTATATCCTGTTTTGCATAAGAAGAGATGCCGGGAAACGAACTCGACAAATGCGGTCCATGGTGGAGGGTATAAAAGATTCGGCCCGGCCGAACTTAGCACGCTTTTACTTCTTTCCAATTTTAATAGGTTTCGTCTCTAGGCCGAAGAACATGCCCGTACCAAATTTGAAGACGATCGGATGAAAATTGCGACCTGTACTTTGTACACAAATTATCATGGACAGACGGACAGACGGACATAGCTAAATCAAATCAGAAAGTGGTTCCGAGTCGATGGGAATACTTATTAATGGGTCTATTCCCCTTCCTTTTAGGTGTTACAAACCCTGTACCGCAGTAGTGGTGTAGGGCATAAAAACATCAAAAGTATAATCGCCAAAAATTCCAAATTTTATCATCGCCTCATTGTGTTAACATCGAAGAAAAAGTAAAAAGTTTACAAACATGTTGTCTACAGTACAAGGGCAATAAGTTTAGACAACAACCTTATTGAGAGAAAGCTTCAAACCACAAGTAAGCTGTTTACCCTAACAACTATTACATTAGTGCAGTATTTTTAAAGTGGCAAGTGTTTTTTCGGCTTATTAGTGAATTTTTTTTTTTCAGATTAGAGCTTAAAGATGGCTCATAATGTAAATGTTGAAATTATTTAAAAAAGAGATATTCAAGAGATTCGTCCGGGCCGAACTTTGGAGTGGTCTTATAAATATAAATCACTGTTAAATTTTGTATTTTAAATTTCAACAAAATCGGGTAGTAAATAAAGCTTTTATGAGCTTCAGACCCTTAACCGGCATATAGGTCTATATGAAAGCTATATCTAAATACAGTCCTATTTTTACCATATTTGGGTCGGCTGGCGGGTGGCCTAAAACTACTCACTATTTCAAATTTCAGTGAAATTGGATAATAAATAATGCTCTTAGTGTCTTCAGACCCTTTACAGAACGGGAGATCGGTCTATATGGCAGCTATATCTAAATATAGTCCCATATGAACCACACTTAGGCCAGATGTCGGGAGGTCTAAAACTACTCACTGTTTCAAATTACAGCGAAGTCGGATGAAAAATAAAGCATTTATGGGCATTAGATACTTTATCGGAAAATCGGTCTATATCACAGCTATATCCAAATATGGTCCGATATGGCCCGTTCAAGAATTTAACCCGGATGCATCAAAAAGACATATCTGTGCCAAATTTTAGCTCAATATCTCAACTTTTGAAGCCTGTACAGCGATTACAACAGACGGACGGACAGACATACGGACATCGTTAAATCGTCTTAGAATTTTACGACGATCCGAAATATATATACTTTGTAGGGTCAGAAATTGATATTTCGATGTATTGCAAACGGAATGAATAAATGAATATACCCCCTATCCTACGGTGGCGGGTATAACAAAAGCGAAATATTCATTAAAATGTGTCAATGAAACGTTCAAACATTTAGAACCACACAGTAAATGAGATAATGTGCAACCAGCGCCGAATCATTTATTTATTTTTCCGTGATTTAACAATGAAAATTATCGGAAAGCTGACAATAATGCAACAAATTTCGGCACTGGCATTGAGTGGTCTTATAAATATAAGTCACGATTAAATTTTGTATTTCAAATTTCAACAAAATCAGGTAAACAATAAAGCTTTTATGAGCTTCAGACCCTAAGCCTGCATATCGGTCTCTATGACAGCTATATCTAAATACAGTCCTATTTTTACCATATTTGGTTCGGATGGCGGGTGGCCTAAAACTACTCACTGTTTCAAATTTCAGTGAAATTGGATAAAAATTATTGCTCTTTATGGCTTCAGACCCTTTATCGGGAGATCGGTCCATATGGCAGCTATATATATATAGTCCGATCCAAACCATATTTGTGGCGTATGTCGGGAGACCTAAAACTACTCACTGTTTCAAATTTCAGCGAAATCGGGTAATAAATGGGACTTTTATGGGCTTCAGATCCTTTATCGGGAGATTGGTTTATATTGCAGCTATATGTAAATATAGGCCGAACTGAACCATATTTGGATCCTATATTTCAAATTTTAGCGAAATCGGTTAAAAAATAAAGCTTTTATGGGCTTCAGAACCTTCATCGACAGATCGGTCTATATGGTAGCTGTATCTAAATATAGTCCGATCTGAACCATACTTAGGTAAGTTGTCGGGAGATTTACAATAACCCACTGTTTCAAATCTCAGCGAAATTGGGCATTAAATAAAGTGGTCCGATTTGGCCCGTTCAAGATTTTAACCAGCGTGCATTAAAAAGACGTATGTAGCCAAATTTCAGCTCAATATCTGAATTTTTGAAGCCTGTAGAGCGATTACAACAGACGGACGGACAGACGGATAGACATACGGACATAGTTAAATCGTCTTGGAATTTTACGGCGATCCGAAATATATATACTTTGTAGTGTCGGAAATTGATATTTCGATGTGTTGCAAACGGAATGAATTAATGAATATACCCTCTATCCTTCGGTGGTGGGTATAACAAAAGCGAAAGTTTCATTAAATTGTGCCGATCAAACGTTTAAACATTTAGAACCAAACAGTCAATGAGATAAGGTCCAACTAACTCCGAATCAGTTATTTAGTTTTTCGTGATTTAACAATGTCTATCGTCTATCGTCTAGCTGGCAATTTTTATATGGACTTTTCTGCAGTATGGTAATTATAAGATATTAGATTAAGTGTAATAATATAACATATTAAAGCAGTTTTTTTTAATTTTTCAGTCTCAACATCGACAACAGTGTTTCAAAAGAATGATCCATTTCCAACTAAATGTCGTCTTTCTGATAACTCTAGAGGGACTTGTCTAAAGTACGAGTATTGTCCCGCTGCTATAACTGAAAGAAATATCTCAGTGTGTTATAATAAGGGAAAGGATCAATACGTTTGCTGTAAAAAAAATTGTGGAAAGACATGAAGCTAAGACGCTCAAACGAAGGTATTCCATAAGATATCTTGTTATACCCACCACCGTAGGATAGGGGGTATATTCATTTAGTCGTTCCGGTTGAAACACATCGAAATATCAATTTCCGACCATACAAAGTATATATATTTCGGATCGTCGTAAAATTCTAAGACGATTTAACAATGTCCGTCTATCCGTCTGTCTGTTGTAATCCCTCTACAGGCTTCAAAAATTGAGATATTGAGCTGAAATTTGGCACCAATACGTCTTTTTGATGCACGCTGGTTAAGTTCTTATACTGGCCAAATCGGGTAATATTTGGATATAGCTACTATGTAGACCGATTTTCCGATAAAGGGTCTAATGCCCGTAAATGTTTTTTTTTGTCATCCAATTTCGCTGAAATTTGAAACATTGAGTATTTTGAGGCCCCCCGACATCTGACCCAAATATGGTTCAGGTCGGACTATATTTAAATATAGCAGCCATATAGACCGATCTCCCGACCGAAAGGGTCTATAAAAGCTTTATTTTTTAACCGATTGTAGGCTTAGGCCACCCGCCATCCGACACAAATATGGTAAAAATAGGACTGTATTTAGATATAACTGTCATATAGACCGATATGCTGGTTAAGGGTCTGAAGCTCATAAAAGCTTTATTTATTACCCGATTTTGTTGAAATTTGAAATAGAAAATTTACCAGTGACTTATATTTATAAGACCACTCAATATCAGTGCCGAATTTGGGTGCATAAGTTATCCAATTTTCATCGGATTGTGACGAAAAGGGGTTTACATATATACCCGAGGTGGTGGGTATCCAAAGTTCGGCCCGGCCGAACTTAATGCCTTTTTACTTGTTCACTTACTTACTGAGATAAATCACTAAGTGAGATAAATGTTAAACAAGAACGAGTAAATTCGGCCGGGACAAAGCTTGGGAACTCGCGACCATGGATACTGCAAAAAATGTCCACAAAAGAACATAGTTCAAGATATATGTGTATTTTACATACCACCAAATTTCTGTCAAAACAGGAAAAATGTAAACTTTTTGGGCCCGTAGAAGATTAATTGGGAGATCAGTTTATATGAGAGCTATATCGTTGGATGTTATAACTATAAATTGGATGTTATAACTAGCAGGGAAAAGCGTGCTAAGTTCGGCCAAGCCAAATCTTATATACCCTCCACCATGGATAGCATTTGTTGAGTTATTTTCAGCCAATTCGAATAGGATTTGCGCCCTTTAGGGTCTCAATAAGTAAAATGGGGAGATCGGTTTATATGGGAGCTGTATCTTCTTATATATAAAAATCAATTTGTGTTTGTTTGTTTGTTTGTATGTTTGTGTGTTCCTTATAGACTCAGAAACGGCTGAACCGATTTTCTTGAAATTTTCACAGATGGTGCATAATGACCCCGTGGTGAAAATAGGGTACTACACTTTTTGATATCTGAAGGTGGGGCGGACCCTCCCCCTTCAGAAACGCCAGATCTCGGAGATGGGTGTTGCGATTTAAGCGAAATTTTGTGTACTCTTATATATTTAGTACCCTAAAAATAAAAATTTTGTATACAAATTTCGGATGGGGTACCTATGGGGGCTGCCCCACCCTATAACCTACCAAACAAATATTTAGACCAATCACGACAATATGGGACTCAAATGAAAGGTATTTAGAATAAGAAAACTTATCTGATATCCAATTGGCGGACCAAGTGCTAGGAGGACCACCCCAAGCTCCAAAACACCCCTTAATCGGACTTATTTACCGACCATGGCAATATGGGACTCAAATGAAAGGTATTTGCGAGTAGAATACGAATCTGATATCCATATGTGGGATCACGTTTCTGGCGGTCCACCCCTTCCACAAAACACCTCCCAAACAGGACTTATTTAGTGACCATGGGAATATGGGGCTTAAATAAAAGATATTTGAATGTAGAATACGAATGTGATATCCAAATATGGAACCAAGTGTTCAGGGGGCCGTCTCTCACCAAAAACATCACCAGGTCTTTGGGAGTAAAGCACGAATTTGATATCAATATTCGGGAAAAGTGTCTATGGGATCACCCCACCCCCACAACACCAACCAAATAGTAAGTATTTTCTGACTTTTGCAATATGAGGCTCAAATAAGAGGGTTTTTTAGATTGGAACACGAATCCGATATTTATTTTCAACGCCAACTCACTGAGTGGCCGCCCATCCCCCAAAACACCCCCCAAGCCGGTCATGTTTGCCGACATGGAAATATGGAGCTCAAATTAAAGTATGTGGGAGTAGACCACGTATCTGATATCAACATTAGGGGCCAACTGTCTAGCGGACGTCCCTCCACCATAACAACCCTCAAATAGGACGTATTTGCTCACCAAGACAATTTGGGTCTTAAAGAAAGTGGAACTAAATATTCATAGACATTCGGACTTGGCTAGATCGACCTAAAATGTCATGCCGATCAAGGATATATATACTTTATGGGGTCTTAGATGAATATGAATGACGAAATTATTATACCCCCATCATATGGTGGAGGGTATAAAAACTCTGTGCAAAATTTAAGCTTAATCAGATAATACTTTAGGTCTCCAGGGCTCAAGTTGTCAAATCGGGTGATCAATTTGTATGGAAGCTGTATGGGGTTTATATGAGAGTTGTATCAGATTTTTGACCGATTATTATCATACTTGGTGTATCTGTTAAACTTCAGAGGAAAAGTCTTCGTGCAAAATTTCAGGCTCAAGAGGTATAACCGGGGGATGGGAGCTATGGGGAGCTTTATCCACACATGCACCGATTTGGCCCATTTACAATCCGAACTGACCGACCTACATTAGTAAGAAATATTTGTGCAAAATTTCAGGTACCTAGCAGAACTCCTTCAAAAGTAATCAAATTTTTGAGAGACGGACGGACATGGCAAGACGATCAAGATTATATGTATGTTTATACTTTGTAGGGTCTCAGTCAATATTTAGATATGTTACAAACGGAATAACGAAATCAAGAAAACATCATCCTATGGTGGAGGGTACAAAAGAAAGTCAATTTCTTATGGCCTCCAATTACACGATATTAGTTTCAGCCTATGAAAACATTGTTCATATAACTCTAAGGCTACATAAACTTCAGCGCTAACGCACTTTCCCTTGCTAATTAAAGAATTAGTGTCACATGACCCCAAATATATTAAATATTGGGTTGCCCAAAAAGTAATTGCGGATTTTTTAAAAGAAAGTAAATGCATTTTTAATAAAACTTAGAATGCACTTTAATCAAATATACTTTTTTTACACTTTTCTTCTAAAGCAAGCTAAAAGTAACAGCTGATGACTCTTCTGTCAGTTGTCAAGAATGCAATTACAGAGTCACAAGCTGTGAAAAAATTTGTCAACGCCGACTATATGAAAAATCCGCAATTACTTTTTGGGCAACCCAATACATTTTGTTAACATAAAAAAATTTGCACCTTTTCTATTAATTCTTCTCGCTATTTTCTAATAGATTGTGTTAGACCAAACTTCTATATTGCACGAGGATTAAACACAGTATACAAAGAATTTCCTTATATGGTATGTTTTATAAATTAACTGATACATAAGTTATTTGTTATAATGACTTGATATAAAAAGGTTGCCTTAGGTTGGAACTCGGCGTTAGCTAAGGACACATACGATTACAAGTGTGGCGGTGTTTTGATTACGCGTAATTATGTACTTACCGCAGCTCACTGTGTACTATTACATGGGTAAGATTGTTAAATTCTATGAAAATAAATTGGTTAGCTGTATGTTTTTTAAATCAACCTCTAGCCTGCCACCAGACGTAGCCTTGGTGGGCGGTACCAATTTAACCGATGCTTCAAACAAGCCTTTGAAAATCGTTGAAGTTAAAAGCCATCCGAAATACAATCCAAGTGAAGATTACCATGACATAGCCTTGCTAAAACTGGAGACTTTTGCAAAGGAGAGGGCAATTTGTGTATG
Organism: Stomoxys calcitrans; assembly: GCF_963082655.1. NCBI lineage: Eukaryota > Metazoa > Arthropoda > Insecta > Diptera > Muscidae > Stomoxys > Stomoxys calcitrans. The sequence continues at coordinate 125,205,760 of NC_081553.1, read as the reverse complement.
GAGTTTGTATTCAATGGATGACATTAATGTTACAGCACTGGGTTTGGTAATAACCACTTTTAATTTTTTCTTACTTTAACAACAAATAAAATCAGATACTTGAATATGAGCAGAATAATTGATTACAACTGATAACTTGAACATATTGATATTTACAATTTGTTTTATTCTTTCAGCTGGCGCTTATTCGGAAACTCTGTTAAAAACACATTTATCCGTCATATCAAATCAACAATGTAGTCAGCATTTTTCTCGTGAAGAATCACTACCATCTGGTATTGTAGATTCTCAACTACATATGTGCTATAGATTTTGAAAGGAGAAGTGATACCTGTCAGGTTAAATTGATTTATTGTTTTTCTGATAACCTAAGCCTACATGTATTTGTATAATTCCAGGGAGATTCTGGAGGACCGCTTATATTGCGCTCTACCAACCAATTAGAATTTGAATTTCCCTACGTTGTAGGTATAGCATCTTTTGGGCGTGTATGCGGCCTAGATCAACCTGGAGTCTATACGCGAGTTTCGGAATATGTTGATTGGATTGAATCTGTTGTATATAAAGATAATGGTGCCAACATCTAATCATACAGCTGTATGATATAGGCGCTTTAAATAAAAATATGGGCATATTTTTATTTATTGTAGCATTGAAATGTAAATTGGTTTTTAATTGTGTACTTCTTTTATATCATTTAATCATTTCTTCGTTCCTTATAACATTCAGCAGGGCATTGAGATCGAGCCACGCTAATTAATAGCCAGAAATAAAAAAGCATATAACAAACATAGAAGTTTGCCAAAGTTTATTTGTCAAAAGTGTGTGCATATCAAGATTTGGATTGCGAGTTTCATATGGATTATGATTGGAATGAATGTTGCGCTTGTGGCGGTATCATTCATTTTATTGAGTTTTTCTTTTTTGTTTGGAATTGCTGATCATGAATATGATTGACTGAATAATCTTGCTCGTTTGGACTGCTTAATAAAGAGAGTTTGTCTGCTGTAGATACCGTAGCCAGCATATGGATCTCGGCGTTGTTATTGTATTTTTTTTCTCTCTTCTATTTCTAGGCTTCTTCTCAAGCAAAATCGCTCTCCCTCTATCTTATCTACCTGAATAGTGTAGCTTAGGCACGGATATTCTTATAGCATGTACCAGCCAAGATTCCTGAGGCGATCGCCTCACCACCTTCGCTCAATTTGTACCCCCTACCATATATTTACTTCTACGCGCCAAAATTAATTCTTTGCTACTGATTTTGTTGGAGTGAATTGCATTGGGAGTAACTTTGTATGTTTAATTTTTATGCCCACCTACGAAGGATGCGGGTATATTCATTTTGATATTCCGTTTGTAACATATCGAAATATCCACTTTCGACCCTATAAAGTATATATATTCTTGATCACCATAAAAATCTAAGACGATCTAGACATGTCCGTCCGCCTGTCTGCTGAAAACACGCTACAGTCTTTAAAAAAAGAGATATTGAGCTGAAATTTGGCACAGAGTTATTTTTTGTCCATAAGCAGGTTAAGTTGGAAGATGGGCTATATGGGACTATATCTTGATATAGCCACCATATAGACCGATCCGCCGATTTAGGGTTTTAGGCCAATAAAAGCCACATTTATTATCCGATTTTGCTGAAATTCGAGACAGTGAGTTGTGTAAGGCCAGTCAAAATCCTTCTTCAATTTTACTCAGATCGGTCCAGATTTGGATATAGCTGCCATATAGACCGATCGCTCGACATGGTCGATACATATGACCGATTTAAGGGTGTTTTGGGAAGTGAGGTGGTCGCCCAAGCACTTAGCCCTGAAAATATATCATATATCAGCATCTTGGTCTACTCTCATATATCATTTATTTGAACCCCATATTGCCATTGGTCTCAAAATATATATTAGAAATTCTAAACAGTGAGTATTTCTGAGCCTCACGATATCTGACCTTAATTTGGTTCAGATCGGTTTATAATTGATTGATAAGTGACATATATATTGGACCACTCAATGTCCGTGCCGAAGTTGGGTCCTTAAGCTATCCAATTTTCACCGGATCGTGACGAAGTGGGGTTTACATATATACCCGAGATGGGGGATATCCAAAGTTCGGCCCGGCCGAACTTAATGCCTTTTTACTTGTTTTATACGCACCACCATAATATGGTGGTATATTAATCTAGTCATTCCGTTTGTAACCCGTCCAAATATTCGTCTAAGATCCCATAAAGGGCATATATTCTTGATCGTCCAGACGTTTTGAGTCGATCTAGCCATGTCCGTCTGTCTGTCGAAATCACGATAGCGGTCGAACGCTTAAAACTAGCCGAAATTTTGTATAGATACTAAATATTAATGCACCTCGATGGGGACTGCAAATGAACAATATAGGTTCAGATTTAGATATAGCTCCCATATCATGTTTGCAAAATTTGTCCGATTTGCCTGAAATTTTGCATGTTGTGTTCTTTTATGACTTCCAACTTTACCAAGTACGGTCCGAATCGATCTATAACCTGATATAGCTTCCATATAAACCAATCTCCCGATTTGACTTGAATGAAATTTTGCATGTAGTCTTCTGTTATGACTTCCACAAACAGTTCCATGTACGGTCCAAATCGGTCGAAAACGTGATATAGCTTCCATGTAAACCGGTCTCTCGAACATCCTTGTTCGGGTCCTAGCACACCGGCCGAACTTGGCACGCTTTAGCCTTTTTACCATTTTCTTTATTGCAAAAATCTCCACTTGGTACACTCTACAGTAGTGGTGGGCACATATAGCACATACACACACAATTGCACATTATTGTGTGCATGCACAAGAACCCAGCAGGCCGCGTCGTCAAGACGCCTTAAAGAATGGTGCATGACCATATTAAATTGTTGAAGACATATAGGCGACATCCCATAAAAATCGTTGATGACATTTTCATATACCTGTCCTGAAAATCATGAATGACATTTTAAGCGACATTGTAAACGAACATGTCATCATTTCTCATCACAATTCAATGAAAGGTCCATTACAATGTCAAAAACGGACGTCTACGTTTTTTGAATAAGAAAATAAATAAAGTTTTAAATCTTTCAATAAAAAAAATGTTGCTGACTTGTTCGTGGACGGTTAGTGAATTCGTCGACAATTAAATTTTATAACAGACAATTTATGGTACACGTCAGCAGATATGCCATATCGTTGACAAAATTCAAATTGTCTTAAAGAATTCCATAAAAATCGTTGATGACATTTTCATATAGTTGTCGCGAAAATCATGCATGACATTTTAAGTGACATTATGAACGAACATGTCATCACGTTTGATGACAATTCAAGTGATAGGTCTGTTACGATGTCCTTTTGAGAGAGTCCGTTTTTCGAAGAGAAAATAAATGAAATTTCTCATTAAAAAAATTGTGCTGAAGTGTTCAGTGACACGGTTATGGCGTTCGTCGACAGACCAATTGCATAATGGAAAATCAGTAAGACACGTCAGCAGATACGTCATATCAAATTCAATTTGTCTTAAAGAAGCCTTTGAAGAGAATGTCATGATAGACGTTTGGACTGCTGAGGATATACCCTATCCTAGTTTTTCAGAGTAGACCCCAAAGCCAACATGGTCATCCAGTCTGGAACCATCCGTAAAGAAGTCTACGTGTTGGTTTAAAATTTATTAAATTCTTATACCACTCGGTAAACTTTCTCCTAACCATAATAACCACGACATCAGCACACTCATGACACGCAGACAAAAAGTGTAAATGGCTATAATTCAAAGAAGACGAGACAGTTCACCTCATTACTTGCTACTGATTCCTAGAGTTTCCACCACCTTCATGATTGACGTCGATTTAATTTTATTGTAGGAACCCTCCATGCCAATAAACACATTTTACTTTCCTTAATAGCGAGAAAGTTTCTATATCACCGACTAGGTTATGAAGGGCTGTTTCTGTGGATTTTCTCTTTCTATAGGTTTTTTGTTGTCGAGATAGGCGATCTCTGGGAAAATCTGCTCTGAGATATGTATCTACAAACGTATGTATCAGCATGTCTTGCTGAGTCACCTTTGTGTCTCAAATCTCACTGATTCTCTAAAGACGATTGCTTTGTCAAATCATATATTAAAATTTGATGTTATAACCAGTTAGGAATGACAAAAGTCGGGCAGTGTCGACTTAATAATACCCTACACCTACCCTATAAATACCAATTAAGAGCTATATCTAATTCTGAACCAATTCTGATGGAACTCGGCGGTGGTTTTCAGTAGGGTAATAAAGGGTAATTTTTTAAGAGTTAAGGAAAGCTTTTCAAAAAAAAAAAAAAAAACGCATAAAATTGAAAAAATTGCTGGAAATCTTTATTTGGATCGATATTACGGTCCGTATAATTTAATGTTTGATGATTATTTCATGAAAATGTTGACCGTGACTGCTCCTCAAATGGTCCATCCGCCTAGTCCAATTTTTTGCATATTTTTTCAAACATTTCGGCCGATATCACACGAATAAATGCTTCAATGTTGCCTTCCAATGCGTCAATTGAAGCGTAGTAGTCGTCGTCGAAAGCGCATTTGTTGACTAAGAAAGCACAACGCTTCCTCAGTTAACAAATGCGCTTTTGGTAGCTCTAGAAGTGAAACTCGGGATATGTATTTATGAAAGCTGTACCCAAATTTAAACAGATTTTTATGAAATTAATCAGTAATGTTTAGAGAATAAGTTGGCAAATAACCTCATCGCACATATATATGAAAGCTATATTTAAATCTGAAGCTATTTCGACACACCTTCTTGGATATTGTGGTAGTTGTCGGTGAGACCATTGTGCAAAATTTTGGGAAAATTGGTAAATTAATGCGCTTACCGTGGTTCTAGAGGTGGAAATCATGCGATATATATATATATATATATATATATATATATATATATATATATATATATATATATCGCATCATTTTCACTTCTAGAACCACGGCAAGCGCATTAATTTACCAACTTTCCGAAAATTTTTATATATATATATACTTTTTTTACACTTTTTTTCTAAAGCAAGCTAAAAGTAACAGCTGATAACTGACAGAAGAAAGAATGCATGAAAGAATGAATATATATATATATATATATATATATATATATATATATATATATATATATATATATATATATATATACATATATATATATATATATATATATATATATATATATATATATGGAGCTTACAAATCTGAACCGATATTCTTCTGCAATGCCGCCAGTCTAAGAAAATACTTCCTGTAAAATTTTGAGAAAATTGCGAAAATTGCGAAAATTGTACTGGTCGGGGGGGGCGGGGATAGAAACAAGTAAAAGCTTCCTAAGTTCGGCCGGGCCAAATCTTACTTACCCATGGATAGCATTTGTCGAGCTCTTGTCACGATATCTATTTTTAGGCAAACAAAGGATAAAAAAACAAAATAATTGCTATGTTATTGGAACAATATCAAGTTATGGTTCATTTCGGACCATAATTGAACTGAATATTGGAGACCAAGGTTGTTGTTGTAAAATTTCAGCCAAATCTAGTAAGAATTGCGCACATCAGGGGCTGATGAATTAAAATAGGGAGATCGATTTATAAGGGAGCTGCATTAGGCTATAAACCGATTCATGCTATTTTTGACACGTATGCTAAAGGTCATGAGAGAAGCCGTTAATAATTAAGCCCTCTAGTGGATCAAAAAGTCAAGACCCCAGATGGGTTTATATGGCAGCTATATCAGGTTATGGACCGATTTGAACTTTTCTTAGCACATTTGTTGAAAGTCATAACAAAACACCTCATGCAAAATTTCAGCCAAATCGGATAATAATTGCGTCCTCTAGTGGCTCAAGAAGTCAAGACCCCAGATCGGTTTATTTGGCAGCTATATCAGGTTATAGACCGATTTGAACTATTCTTAGCACATTTGTTGAAAGTCATACCATAATGCCTCATGCAAAATTTCAGCCAAATCCGATAATAATTGCGTCGTCTAGTGGCTCAAGAATGAAGACCCCAGATCGGTTTATCAGGTTATGAACCGATTTGAACCATACGCAGCACAGTTGTTGAAAGTCATAATAAAATTAGTCATGCAAAATTTCAGCCAAATCGGATAATAATTGCGCCCTCTAGCTGCTCAAGAAGTCAATATCCCAGATCGGGTTATATGGCAGCTATATCAAAACATGGATCGATGTGGCCCATTTACAATCCCAATCGACCTACACTTATAACAAGTATTTGTATAAAATTTCTAGCTTTACTCCTTCGAAAGTTAGCGTGCTTTCGACAGACAGACGGACGGACATACATGGCTAGTTCGACTTAAAATGTCATGACGATTAAGAATATATATACTTTATGGGGTCTTAGACGAATATTTCGAGGAGTTACAAACAGAATGACGAAATTAGTATACCCCCATTCTATGGTGGAGGGTATAAAAACCAAATCAAAAAGTGATTCTGAATCGGTCGGCATACTTTTCAATGGGTTTAGCTCTGTTCTGAAGCATGGGTACTTGTGAAAGCAGGTGAGGCAGTGCTTGGAGTGTTTGAGAGAAAGATTCTTCGTAAAATATATGGACCAGTTTGCGTTAATGGAGAATATATGTGGCGTATGAACCACGAGCTGTATGACGACGATAGCAGACAGCAGAGAAGTCTTTTGAAGGCAAACACGGAGGTACACGCAAACCAAAAGCCCTATGGAAAAATCAAGTGGTGGGAGACACCTCGAAACTTGGTGTCAGAGATTTTAGAATAAGCGCAAAAGATCGAGGCGCTTGGAACGCTATTCTACGTGCGGCTTGTGGAACAAATATTCTGTCATAGCCAATTAAAGTAAAGTAAGTATAAATACCATAATTGACTCATACAGACTTCTATTGTAATTTTCTTCCGTATTTTCTTCTTCCATCGTGTATAGAATTCAGAGAATCATACGAAAGAGGCGTTTACCAATTTAGATGTAAATAAATGCTCATCCTCATAGTTTTTAAACGAACAAAAGTAGGCGGATTATCTGACTACTGTTTTAATGAAATGTTGCTATCTTGAAAGAGCTGCAGTTGTTAAGTTATTCCATTATGCCGGTTTCTGTCAAACAAGCTTTGGCTTAATAAAGAATATTGGAACTTGTACATTCCTCCTCTTTATTTTGTCTATTATCCAATATTTTTGTTGTTGTTAATTTTGAGTATAACAAAGCATTGGACTTATGTAGCTCTCTATGGAAAAACCTGAACTGGCACGAAATACTAATTAATTAATTAATATAACACTAAAGAACATAGATTGTAAATTTAGTTTCAAAAGGTGAGAAGTTTTTAATATGTTTAAAACAAAATTTATTGAACTGCTAATATTTTAATTTTTGATTAACATATTCTAAAAGAAATAATATTTTTTGATTTATATCACCGTGAACACAGTATTAGTTATAATTCACGGTATTAACCAATCTAAATGTAGCTTAAACAATTTTTTGTTCTCTAGTGTAAAGAAAGATACTTTACGATTACGAACACAGGGGTGAGTTGAAAAATTACACGATCATTATAGTGTCAAAAAAAGGCAACTAAAAATGCATTGTGTTCAGCCGGGACGAACTTTGGATACCCGGATATAAGATATATATGTTAACCACTTTTTGTCATAAGCCGGTGAAAATTGCAGCATTTATGAATCCATAACAGCTTTATCGAAATATAGTCCGATTTGGACCAATCTCGGCAAGGATGTCGAGTGTTCTAATACTAACATTTAGTCAGATATCCACCACGTGGGGTCTTGAGTCCAAAAAAGACGCATTTATTACCAGATTTTGCTGAAATTCCTTCCAGGTTTCCTATCGTCGCCTCGATTATACACCGATGGTATGAGCTGCTCTCATCCGCAATCCATTCTCCCATCGCCTTAAGTGCCATAGCCGCAGTGACTGCCTCACAATTAATCTGTATGACAATGGGTTCGATATCTAGAATAGTTTCCAGTGCCCTGGTGGGCGTGGTCCTCACCGCTCCGCCTATGCCAAGACAACACGTTCTCTGAACCTGTTATATTATCCTTATGTTGCACTTTTTCTACATAGCAGTCCACCAAACTACAGAGGCGTAAGTAAGTATTGGTCTAATCACGCTTCTGTAGAGTCAGTGGACTATCCTAGGATTCAGGCCCAATTTAGAGCCTAAGGCCCGTCTACATAGTGCTCAACATCTGTGAGCCTTCTCAGTAAGCTCCTGAATGTGATACTTTCAATTCAGTTTCCTGTCCAAGATCACACCTAAGTATTTGACCTTATCAGATATCAAAATCGTCTTATTGAGGAAACGTGGTGCTTTGAATTGGCCCACCTTCGTCTTCCTCGTGAACAGGCATATTTCAGTCTTCTCTGGGTTAAAAATACAGACCTCTAGGTTTAGCCCGGTAAAATGCCATATGCAAGACCCTTCGGCCCATCTGCATAGCTCGTTCGTATCCTTACCCCTTAGAAGTATTATAACATCGTCGGCGTAGTAGACGGGTTCAAATCTTTCCTCGGTCAGCATCCGTAATAGGTCATTTATGGTGGTCACCCATACGAGTATTTATGCCATGTGACACACAATTTATCCACCTGTTCCTTAGCACATGGTTTATCCAGTCTCTAAGGAAAAGGAAAGCCAGAGATCGCAACAGACACCAACCATTATGGGACGCGTTTCGTAATTTGATTAAGAATTACTCATCAGTCATATTAGGTGTGAAGGTTTCAAGGGCCGTATGTTAAACTTGTATCGAATTTATTGCGATAACGCCTCTATGATACCAATGCCACATTAACTACGCTCTACAACCCTGTCTATTAGATGTACTTTATGCAATGCATGTTTTTTTCGTGTAATGGTAGATTTTTTGTCTGCAGAATTATACTACTCTCATGGCATTCACATCATTCCGTGCACCCGTAGGAAGTTGTGTTTATGGTTTCAAACGCTAAACAACGGCAATATACGGCATATAGTGGTTGGTGTGTGTGGCGATCTGTGGCTTTCCATATCCATATTTACCTCGGGTATAGAGGGGTCGTCATCAGAAATCTTTAGGTGTTTGGGCTTCAATAATCATACACTAGTAGGTTGTATTTATATCGAAGAAATTGCAAAAGAATCGCTATGAAATGCATACAACACAATAATTAATCCCGAAACTTTGTCCTATTGGCTGCATCACTTTTCAATGCATGTATGTTTGTTTAATTGCAGCGTGGATTTCTTTCCCATTTCCTACAATTTTTTCCAGGGCATGCACATGGTTTTGTACATTGTTTGGAAGTTGTCTTGATTGCTCAGAACGCTAAGACGACGGCGAACATTTATTGTTGCCCAAATGTCGTGGGTTCAAACTACGGCCTGGCTCAGCCGATTTCTTAAATTATTTTCCCGTTAGCGCGAAAATAATATATCTAATGATGTGTTAATTTCTCTTTCGCGGTGGGCTTAATGATCGAACATTTTATACAATGAAAAATTAAAGTCACTGGAGATACTCTACTCCAACAATGATGGTATGATGGTAACTTTCTGTTTCCAATGTTTGCCGAATATGATAAAACAAGTAAAAGCGTACTATATATGGGTGTTATATATCTTATATACCCTTCACCATGGGTCGCTTTTGTCGAGTTTTTTTCCCGGCATCTCATCTTAGACAAAAAAAAAGGATAAAAGAAAAGATTTGCTCTGATTTTAGAGCGATATCAAGATATGGTCGGTTCGGACCACAATTAAATTATATGTTGGAGACCTGTGTAAAATGTCAGCCCATTCGAATAAGAATTGCGCCCGTTGGGGGATCAAGAAGTAAAATAGAGAGATCGATTTATATGGGAGCTTTATCAGGCTATAGACCGATTCAGACCATAATAAACACATATGTTGAGGGTCATGAAAGGATTCGTCTTTAAAAATTGTCAGGCAAATCGGATAGAAATTGCGTCCTCTAGAAGCTCAAGAAGTCCCCAGATCGGTTTATATGACAGCTATATCAGGTTATGGACCGATTTGAACCATACTTGGCACAGTTGTTGGATATCATAACGAAATACTTCGTGCAAAATTTCATTCAATTCGGATAAGAATTGCGCCATCTAGAAGCTCAAGAAGCCAAGACCAAAGATCGGTTTATATGGCAGCTATATCAAAACATGGACCGATATGGCCCATTTACAATACCAACCGACCTACACTAATAAGAAGACGGACGGACGGACATGGTTAGATCGACATAAAATGTCACGACGATCAAGAATATATATATTTTATGGGGTCTGAGACGAATATTTCGAGTATAATAGTTGCAAATAGTTTTTGTGAACTGAACAAGTTCAAAAGTTCAGAAATAGAACTTTCGAAGTAATGTATGCGGAATATAAAAATACCTCCTAAAAAACTAAACTTTTTATTAAACAAAAAAAAAAAAAATGGAATTTTTATAAGGAAAATCTGAAAATCGGTACTTACTAGTTTTGAAGCTTAAAATCGGCAAAATTTTAAAGAGCCCTGCTCCCGTCATTCGACCCGAATATGGCCCAGATCAGACCATATTTAGATAAAGCTATCTTATAGACCAGATTTATTGCCCGATTTCGCTGAAACTGTGTCTTTGGGCCTTAGGTCCATAAAAGCCACATTTATTATCCGATTTTGCTGAAATTTGGGACAGTAAATTGTCTTAGGCCCCTTGACATCCTTCTTTAATATGGCACAGATCGGTACAGATTTGGATATAGCTACCATATAGACCGATCTCTCGGTTTTAGGTTTTGAGGCCATGAAAGGCGAAATTTTTTTTCCGATGTCGCAGAAATTTGAATCAGTGAGTTGTGTTAGACCCTCCAACATCGTTCTTCAATTTGGTCCAAAATCATTCTTCAATTTGGATCGGTCCAGATTTTAATACAGCTGCCATATAGACCGATCTCTCGATTTAATGTTTTGGGCCCACAAAAGGCGCATTTATTGTCCGATTTCTCCGAAATTTGGGACAGTGCATTGTGTTAGGATCTTCGACATTTTTTGCAACTTGGCCTAAATCGATCCAGATTTGGATATATCTGTCATGTGGACCGATATCTCGATTTAAAGTCTTGGCCCCATAAAAGGCGCATTAATAATCCGATTTCGCTGAAATTTGACACAGTGACTTATATTAGGCTTTTCGCCATCCGTGTATGGTTCAGATCGGTTTATTTTTAGATATAGCTACTAAAAAGCCCAATATTTTGTTATACACAATTGAACAATGACTTGTATTTATTAGTATTTAGTCCAAATCGGAACTTATTTCGATATAACTGCTATGGGACATAAGATATGCAATTTTCACCGGATTTTGATGAAAGGTGGTTTACATATATATCCAAAAATCGGCCCGGCCGAAATTAAGCCTTTTTACTTGTTTTGAAATGAATTATTTTTGTTTGGAATAAAACAGTGTGCAAAACATTTATTTAACTCTAAATCATTTTGGGGCATTATTTAATTTTTCAAATAAGGGTTTATTTCATTATGCAATATGTCCCAAAATTGGCCGCGTTGTGCCATTTTTGATTGGGCCGTTTCTTAACTTCGTTGCGGCCTTATTTAATTTTTATATCCTACACCACCACTGTGGTACAGGGTATTATAGATTTGTGCATTTGTTTGCAACGCTATGAAGGAGAAGAGCCGATCGACTCAGAATCAGTTTCTGATTCGATTTAGCCATGTCCGTCTGACCGTCTATCCATCTGTGAGTCCATGTATTCTTGTAATCAAAGTGCAGGTCGTATTTGTTGTCCGATTGTCATGAAATTTTGCACATGTCACTTTTCTGACATAAAATCGGTTCAGATTTAGATATAGCTCCCATATATATCTTCTTCCGATATGTCTTTTTAAGGCTGCAGAAGCCACAATTTTCGTTCGATCTTTACAAAGTTCGGAATTGGGTATTTTATTTCAGGTCTGCATATGTGTGCAAAAATTTCATAAAAATCGGTTCAGATTTAGATATAGCTCCCATATATCTTTCATCCGATATGGACTTTTAATGCTGTAGGAGCCACGGTTTTAGTCCGATCTTTAAAATATTTTGCGCGTGATGTTTTATTTGACGTCCTAATATGAGTGGAAAATTTCATGAAAATCGGTCTAGATTTAGATATACCTCCCATATATATCTTTTTCCCGATATGGTCTTTTAAGGCAGAGGAAGCCTCGAGTTTTTACCGGTCTTTACAAAATTTTGCATGAGGGGCTTTATTTGACGTCTTCATATGTGTGCAAAATTTCACAAAAATCGGTACATATTAAGATATAGTTCCCATATATATCTTTCGTCCGATAGGGCCTTTTAAGGCTGTAGAAGTCACAATTTTCTTCCGATCTTTACAAAATTTAGCATGGGGTGTTTTATTTAACATCCTCATATGTGTGCAAAATTTCAGATTAAAATATAGCTCCCATATATATCGTTCATCCGATATAGCCTTTTAAGGCTGTAGAATCCACAATTTTCGTCCGATTTTGCGTGAGACGTTTAAATTGACGTTCCAATACGTGCGCAAAATTTTATTGAAATCGGTCCTAATTTAGATACAGCTCCAATGTGTATTTTTCATCCGATATGGACTTTTAAGGCAGTAAAATCCACAATTTTGGTTATATCTTTACAAGATAGGGCGTGAGATGTTCTATTTCATGTTCCAGTATGTGTCAATAAAATTGACACAGGTTTCGATATAACTCCCATATAATCTTTTATCCGATATGGCCTTTTAAAGATGTGGAAATCCAAATCATTTGTTCTATGGTAGGAAAATCTTACAAGGTTCTAAATTCCTATTTTAATTGGTATCCAAATTAAAGTCTGACTAGATTTCGAGATAAGTTCTACATATAAAAAGTACTACATACACTAGGTGGTGTAGGGTATTATATAGTGGGCACCGCCCGACTTTTGCCTTTCCCTACTGGTTAATTTTGGGGTCTTTCATTATAAAACAAGCCCCATTCTTGGGGTCTACTTTCATTTTCAGTTTGAGGCTTTATTGCATTGGGGTCTTATTGGTCCCATTTCATACACCGTTTTTTGTAATCAAGGTTGTCACGAATTTTTCCACATTCCACGCTGAAAAACCCTTTAGATTTGAATGTAGCTCCAATATATGTGCATAACGCCCAATTTTCATTTATAAGGCCGTATTTACTAAAATTTTTGGTATATAATGTTTAATTACGGACCAGTAAGTCAGTGGTGTACGGCATACAAATTTGAAGTGGGCATTAAGCTTAATGCAAATCGATCTACCCTAATATTACTGCTTGTGATATTAATGCAAATAAATATTTTCCGAATATTTGATATGTCAAACTTAATCATGTTGCAAAATGATTGTGAATGCCGTAAAATTTCAAGATGGAATCATTTGTAAACAATACCCCAAAGAGCTATCATCGAAAATAGGTAGTAGCTTATCTAAGCTACCCTCTATACAAGTCTCTAACAACAGCTATGAATATTAAGGTGGGAATCTTTGTCGTGTTAAGTCTTCTATTGCGATACGGTGAGTGCTTGCAGGCGTTTATTTGGTTTAGTGCTTAACTTATCGTTGTTTTCGTTCGTCAGCAAATTCGTCTGGGAAGCCGTTCACAAACAATTCGGAAATAACATTCCCCACCTTAGATTTCCCTGTTGATTGCGACCTACCAGATAGTTCCAAGGGAATATGCCAGCTTCCTAAATATTGTCCTGCGGCCATAACAGCTAAAAGTGTTTCCGTTTGTTATGAAGACGATACCAATACATATGTTTGCTGCAAACGAGACTTGTGGGATGATTTTCCAAATAGAAGACTAACGGCAGGTATGTATAAAGGGAAATTTTTATTTTAAGCTGAGTTTAGAATTAAAATTATGTATCTATTATTTTTATAAGAAGATCCTGATATGATACTGACCAAGAGTTATTTTGCCTGATTAATAGTCGTTTGTAGTTAGATTAGAATGCTGTTTGTGAATGTAAAGACCATAAGTTTATAAGTTTCTCTAGAAAAATAAATACACTCATAGAAAAAAGGCATTGCAAATTCATGCACTAATGGTGTTATTATCATGAACAGGCGTTGTTGAAAATATTATCAACATACGGAGATGATTTTATTGATTATCGACAACAATGCTCGTTGTTGATTTTATGCACTGACCACTATTAACATCATCCTTATAAAATGTGTATGTGAACAAACCTTTAGTTTAAATTACTTTTAGCAGCACACAAAATGTGTTTGTAATTTTAACGAGACGTTGTCAGAATGTAAATGGTTGTGGACAGTTTGTGAAGTTTCGTTAAAAAAAAAAACTGTTGTTGATTTATGAACATTTGTGGTGGGAGAACATATATTAGGTTTGATAGCTATTATACAATAATAACATTAATGCTATAACAAAACGTCATTAAATATTTTACAGGTTGTGGCTTTCCAGTACAAAGCATTTCAAATGGCCTTCGCACAGAATATATGGAGTTCCCTTACATGGTTAGTTGACAAGTTGCCGTCTCATCTTATACAGTTTATAAAAAATCTAATTTTGTAAAGGCAGCTTTAGGTTGGGAGTCCTTTTTTGGTGATGATGTGTTCGATTACAAGTGTGGTGGTGTATTGATAGATTACATATTTGTCCTAACAGCAGCGCATTGTGCTAATCTGCAAGGGTAAGTAAGGCACCTAATAGCTTAATTGAAATACTTTCGATTTAATGGGAAACTACTCATAAATGAATTTACAGTGTTCCTCCCTCTGTTGTTCTTCTCGGCGGTGGCGACTTGACCGATACCACGAAGAAACCAGTTAAGGTTATAGATACCATAATACATCCCGACTATAAAAGCACTGAATCATATCATGATATTGCTTTACTAAAACTCGATAATCTACGATATTATAAAAGTCCAATATGTGCCTGGAGTATTTATCCATTGGATAATATCAATTTGACAGCAATCGGATACGGACACATACATTTCGGTAAATATAATAATAATTTTTATACCCATTCATTTTGGACCTTACAGAGTATATACTCGTATATTTATAATAGATCGTCGAATCAACAATGTCCGATAATCGCGTCACAGCATTTAAAAATCGAGATATTGAGCTGAACATTGGTATAGACTCATATTTCTTTCATACGCAGGTTAAGTCCTTGAATTAGACAAATTAGATCATATTTGGTTATAGCTGTCATTTAGAGCGATGCATAGTGGGATAGAGTCAAATATAGTAATAGCATATAGTAAAATATATGGTGATTGAGAATGGATTAAGATAACTCTTTAAAACGATTAGAGTGGAGATGTTATCGAGTCCAAGTGCAAAAATCCGGTCCGGACGCCTCTTTGCAGGCCCCTAACATTTTGGTCCCCTCGACATTTTGATATATTGTTCATGCTGCGATTGTTTGTGCACTGATATTCAAAAATTCTTTTTTTTCGGGATAGTGCTCAAAATTCCACTTGTGGTATACAAAATCTCCCCTGATTTCGAGGATATTCGTCTTATATTGGGTTGCCCAAAAAGTAATTGCGGATTTTTTAAAAGAAAGTAAATGCATTTTTAATTAAACTTAGAATGAACTTTAATCAAAAATACTTTTTTTACACTTTTTTCTAAAAAGCTAAAAGTAACAGCTGATAACTGACAGAAGAAAGAATGCAATTACAGAGTTACAAGCTGTGAAAAAATTTGTCAACGCCGACTATATGAAAAATCCGCAATTACTTTTTGGGCAACCATAATTTTTTTTTTTTTAATTTGTCCGAGAATGGGTTTGTATTTTGCTGTTCGATTTTGATGCATGATTTGTAAGAAAACAAGTGAAAGGGTGCTAAGCTCGGTCCCCACCATGGGTAACAAATGTCACGCTCTTCGCGCGGTATCTTTTATAGGTAAACAATGGATAATGGATAAGAATTGCTATGCTATTGGAGCTATAACCGGGTTTGAACCGATCGGGCCAGACTTGGCCCGGTCATCGTTTTATATGGGAGTTACACACAAATTGGATGGAAGTTAATCTGGAAGTGTCGCGCAGGAACGAATTAAAAAGGTACTTACAATCCGTACAATATCCAGAAGAGAAAAACCTAGTAAATTATTTCAAGAAGGTTTCAAAGGCTTTAGGGAAGCGAGGTTAGCTCTATTTAAATATACGCCAAAGCGACCGTTTGACATTATTCGTTAAGAATATAAGCGATGATAAGTTGCAGGAAGACCAAGGAGTATATGATGGTCTTTCTAGGGATAAGTGTTGATTTGAGGGCAACTTTCCTAAGAGCGTAAAAATCTACCATACCAATTGACGAACCGATTAAATATGAAATGGCCCTATTTGAGAAGAAGTCAGTTCAATCAAAGATATGTTAGATATGATGAAGTTGATCAAACTGAATTATAACGGGGTGCTATATCTACATGCGTAGAAATTCAAGAAATAAGAACGTGGAAAGTTCGGCCGGGTCGAATCTTGGAAATCTGCCACTATATATGCTGGAAAAAATGTATTTAAATTAACTTTGTTATGTCAAATGTGGCAAAAACTGAAGCTTCAAGAGTGGTAGAAGACAAATCGGGAGACCGCTTTATAGAGATTATATCAGGTTATAGACCTATTTGGAAAATATTGGCTATTTATGTTTCTTTGTAGATAGCCTTGTGGCATGGGATTGGGACTTCTATGCCTTCAGCGTGAAACTGGGCAGCTATGAGCTTGTAACAAGCCATCTTGCCTGTTGTGTTGTGCTTTCTTTTGCTCATTGATGCCGCATTGTCGTCCTCGCAAGCACTATCTGAACTGTTGTTGAGAGAGTCATCGATACTATCGAAACAATCAGGTATCGTTTGGTGTACACAAAGTCGCTTCATAACAACGGTACGACTACTAAAAAGTCTGTTACTTTCTGAAAATGACTGCAGTTAAGAGAGATTAGAGAAGATTTTAATTTTTTAAAAAATTAAACAAGTAAGAGCGTGCTAAGTTCGGCCGGGCCGAATCTTATATACCCTCCACCATGGATCGCATTTGTCGAGTTCTATGCGCGGTATCTCTTTTTAGGCAAACAAAGTTATAGTCCGATTCGGACCATAAATGTAATATTTATGGTCCGAATCGAATATTACCATTGTGTAATATTTCAGTTCATTCGGATAAGAATTGCGCCTTGTAGGTGCTCAAGAAGCAAAATCGGGAGATAAGTTTATATGGGAGCTGTATCAAGTTATTGATCGATTTAGACCATATAAGACACGTATGTTGAAGGTCATGAGAGAAGCCGTTGTACAAAATTTCAGCCAAATCGGATGAGAATTACGGCCGCTAGAGGGTCAAGAAGTCAAGATCTTAGATCGGCTTATATGGCATCTATATCAGGTTATGAACCTGTTTAGCGCCATACTTAGCACAGTCACAACAAAACACCTCATGCAAAATTTCAGCCAAATCGGATGAGAAATGCGCCCTCCAGCGGCTCAAGAAGTCAAGATCCAAGATCGGTTTATATGACAGCTATACCAGATTATGAACCGATTTGAATCATACTTAATACAGTTGTTGAAAGTGATAGCGAAAAACTACGTGCAAAGTTTCAGTCAAATCGGACGAGTATTGCGCCCTATAGAGGCTCAAGAAGTCAAGATCTAAAATCGGTTTATATGGCATCTATATCAAGACATGGACCGATTTGGCCCATTTACAATCCCAACCGACCTACACTAATAAAAAGGATTTGGCCAAAATTTTAAGACCATCCTATTGTGGAGGGTATAAAAATACCTTGAATAATCAAAACACATGATCGGTGGTAATAGGCAAACATAAATAATAGCCCAACATTCCACGGATCACGAGTGGTGTGCGAAGAAACATTCAAGTTATGATAAATAGCAATAAAAAACAAGTAAATGCGTGCTAAATTCGGCCGGACCGAATCTTATATACCCTCCACCATGGATCGCATTTGTCAAGTTCTTTGCGCGGTATCTCTGTTGTGCTGTTTCAGGCTATAGATCGATGCTGTTTCAGGCTACAGACTGATTCAGACCATATTTGACACGTATGTTGAAGGTCATGGGATTAACCGTTGTCATTTCAGCCAAATCGGATAATAATTGCGCCCTGTAGAGGCACAAGAAGTCAAGATCGATCCCAGATCCGTTTATATGACAGCTATATTAGGTTATGGACCAATTTTAACCATACTTGGCACAGATGTTGGATATAATAAAAAAAATTCGTGCAAAATTTCATTCAAATCGGATAAGAATCGCGCCCCTAGTGGCTCAAGAAGTCAAGACCCAAGATCGGTTTATATGACAGCTACATCAAAACATGGACCGATTTGGCCCATTTACAAACCCAACCGACCTACACTAATAAGAAGTATTTGTGAAAAATTTCAAGCAGCTAGCCTTACTCCTTCGAAAGTTAGTGTGCTTTCGACAGACTGACGGACGGACATGGCTAGATTGATATAAAATGTCACGACGATCAAGAATATATATACTTTATGGGGTCTCCGGGAATATTTCGACTAGTTACAAACAGAATGACGAAATTAGTATACTCCCATCCTATAGTGGAGGGTATAAAAATGTTTTCAATTAAAAACAGTTCTTTGTTCTTTGGACGGTTTCTCTTTATAGGCAGAAATTAAAAATGAATAATAGCAAGAAATCCCCATGCATTTTTTATATGTTTGGATAAGAATTGCGCCGTTATGAGGCTCAAGAAGTATATTCAGGAGATCGGTTTATATGAGAGCTATATCAGGTTTTGCACCTTTTGAAACCATACTCATACGAAAGTTTCTCGTGCAATATTTCAATCAAATCGGATAAAAATTGCACCCCCTAGTGGCTCAAGAAGTATATTCTGGAGATCGGCTTATATGGAAGCTATATCAGGTTTTGAATCGATAAGAACCATACTTGTTACATCAAATAAAAATCATAGGAAAGGTCATCGTGCAAAATATCAGCCAAATCAGATAAGAAGTGTGCCCTCTAGTGGACCTATTGGAAACATACTCATTACATATGTTGGAGGTCATAGGTATAATGCGCGTGCAATGTTCCAACCAACTCTGATAAAAATTGCGCCCTCTAGTGGCTCAATAAGTAAATTCGGGAGATCAGTCTATTTTGGAGCTATATAAGGATTTGAACCGATTAGAACCTAGTGCAATATTTCAGCCAAATCGGTTGAGAATTACGCCCTCTATAGGTTCAAAGAGTATATTCGAGAGATCGGTGTCTATAGGAGCTATATCAGGTTTTGAACCGTTTGAAACCATACATGATACATCTATTGGAGATCATAGGCAAAGTCGACGTGCAAAATTTCAGCAAAATCAATTGAGCGCCCTCTAGTTGCTCAAGAAGTATATTCGTTAGATCGGTTCATATGGTTTTGAATCGATAAGAACCATACATGGCACATCAATTAAGAGTCAAAGGGAAAGTCATCATTGGAGGCCACCGTAGCGCAGAGGTTAGCATGTCCGCCTATGACGCTGAACGCCTGGGTTCGAATCCTAACGAGACCATCAGAAATATTTTTCAGCGGTGGTTTTCCCCTCCTAATGCTGGCAACATTTGTGAGGTACCATGCCATGTAAAACTTCTCTCCAAAGAGGTGTCGCACTTCGCCACGCCGTTCGGACTCGGCTATAAAAAGGAGGCCCCTTACCACTGAGCTTAAAAAACTTGAATCGGATTGCACTCATTAATACGTGAGAAGTTTGCCCCTGTTCCTTAGTGGAATGTTCATGGGCAAAATTTACATTTGCAGGAAAAGTCATCGTGCAAAATTTCAGCCAAATCAGATAAGAATTGCACCCTCTAGTGGCTCAATTCTTATCTGGTCGTCCTGAAAATCTAAACCATCTAACCATTTCAATCCGTCTGCCTTTAGAAATCACGCTACAGTCTTTAAAATTAAAGGTGGTAAGCTGAAACTTTGCAAAGATTCTTTTTTATACCCACCACCGTAGGATGGGGGTATATTAATTTAGTCATTCCGATTGCAACACATCGAAATGTCAATTTCCGACCCTACAAAGTATGTTTATTTCGGATCGTCGTAAAATTCTAAGACAATTTAACGATGTGCGTGTGTCTGTCCGTCCGTCTGTTGTAATCACTCCACAGCCTTAAAAAATTGAGATATTGAGGTGAAATTTGCCACAGATAACTCTTTTTGATGCACGGTGGTTAAATTCTTGAACGGGTCCAATGGGACCATATTTGAATATAGCTGCTATATAGACCGATGCTGGTAAGGATCTAATGCCTATAAATGCTTTATTATACCCTCCACCATAGGATGAGTGTATACTAATTTCGTCATTCTGTTTTTAACACCTCTAAATATGCGTCTAAGACCCCATATATATATGTATATAACAAGAAATATATTCTTGTTATATACAAATATTCTTGATAGTTATTTTAAGTCGATCTTGCCATTTCCGGTTGGCAAGGCGAGTGGTACTAGGCCCTTCAATATCTGTACAGAGGGTGGTCTAGATCGCCTAAATTTTTGGATACAGCTCGATTTAAGTTCTTGTCTTCATAAAACCCTTGGCATAATTAAAACCCTATTTCTCTGAAATTTGGAACAGCGGTCTGTGTTAGACCATTGACATCCATACCAATTATGGTCAAGATCGGACTATAGTTGGATGTAGCTGTCATATACTCATCTCCCAATTTAAAGCTTTGGGCTCATAAAAAGCGCAAAAATTACTCTACGTTGCATAAAATTAGCACAGTGGGATGTTTTAGGACCCTCTATTATCGTACCATGTAGGTTCAAATCAGTTTATATTTGACTATATCTCTAATGGGTTTATCAATAGTGCATTATTCACCAGATTTGCACGAAATGTGGTTAATATATTTATCTGAGGTGGTAGGTATAACAAGGTTCGGCCGAACTTAGTGCCTTTATAGTTGTTAGTCAATAAAAAGTGAAGGCAAATTAGACAGTGAGCATAGTTAGATGTGATAAAGAAACGGAAGGACGGAAGGTAGTTTGACTTTATCATTTTAGCAGTCATTTAAAATATCCTACAGCTAAAGTATGCAATAGTATATTGTGTATGTGTGTACAATATACCTATTTTGTCTAAATTTATTAAGTATAAACTTCCTTTAAATATATTTTTAGCTGGTCCTAGTTCAGACAACCTTTTGAAAACCTATTTGTCAGTGATACCAAACAACGAATGTTCAGCTTATTTCCCGGATGAAGAATCTTTACCGCGTGGAATTGTGGAGACGCAGTTATGCGCACAGGATTTTGTAAGACAAAGCGATACATGCCAGGTAAGATAACATTTTTATACCCACAACCATAGAATGCGATAAATCGGAAAGACTATACCCACTGATGTACTGATTTTAAATTAAGATTTCTCTAGTTTTGAAGAAACCCATACAAAAATAATAAACGACAAGTATACTTTTTTTTGAAATTTTAGACGTAAATTTTTTGTTTAAAAATGATAAAATTATAGAAAGTTGAAAAAAATATATATATGTACTAGTAGTCCGCTTCGCAAGGCCCGTTTTTGATACCTCCTTTTTAGTGTAGGACTTCCAAGATAGATAAGATTATGAAGTTTTGTAATAATTGCGTATAAAATTTTATAAATCTCCCCCCCTTCTGTAAAGAATGTACAAAATAGTACTAAAAATAACAAAACAACGGAAAAATCATAAAGTCAAAATTAATTCCAATTTTGAGCACTTTAGCTTAATTCGTAAAGAAGGTACCAATTTGTATGTTTTAGTACCTAAATGTACGATTTTGAAAAAAAACTTTTGGTCGCCCAAAATTTTTAGCAAAGGTGTAACTGTATCCCAATTTTTGAGAGCTTAAGATTATTATCATTTATTTATTAGCTGTACCTGCATGCCAAATTTCGGACCTCTAGCTCCAGCTATAATGAAAGTATCAAATATTACGAATTTCGGGACCAAAATGTTCGAATTGTAAAAAAAAAATAATTTAGTCGCCTATCAAATATTTCTAAGTTTTACCTACATGCCAAATTTCCGACCTCTAGCTCAATCTGCACGGTAAGAACCATACGGTTCCAATATTGGTACCAAAATTTACGAATTGTAGAAAGATCATTTTCACCCATTTTATTTTTCCTAGTTGTACCTGTGTGCCAAATTTCAGACCTCTAGCTCTATCTGTGATGAAAGTACCAAGTGGTACTAATATTAGTACCAAAATTTACGAATTTTGAATAAATCATTTAGTCACCCATCATATATTTAAGTACCAAAATTTACGAATTTTGAATAAATCATTGAGTCACCCATCATATATTTCCTAGTTGAGGCGTAAGTAAGTATTGGGCTAATCATGCTCCTGTAAACGATCGCCAGACTTAATTTGTAAAGTATTAAATAATCATTGTAAGACTATTTTTTGAGAAAACGCCAATCGGCTTTTTGTTGGACCTTTTCAAAATTCTCAACGGTAACCCTGTGTATAATCATAGAGATAAATGCCAATCACAATTTTGGAGACCATAATAAATTAGTGTCGCGGTATTGCAAAGAAACTTTCTCTTAGACGGACTTTTGATAATATTCAGGCGCCATGGTAGGGTGAAAGTAAGTTTGTGGGCGAGTGAATTCCATGTTACCTTGGACCCATGGTTTCATATTGGAACCAATATTGACATATATGTCGGAAAACATATTATTTATGACAGGGAAGTGGTCTTTTTCGTAGAGATCAATTTCTATATTTCACTCCGTGTGTTTTATGTCATAAAATCTATTTTTGACTGACATTATTGAGTAAAATTCTGTTTTCTTCTATAAAAAAAACTCTTAATTTAATATTTCTTTAATCGTTATAATCCGTATATCTTTGCAGGGTGATTCTGGGGGACCATTAATTTTAAACTCTGTAAGTCCCTACCATATTGTAACATCATTCGTTGTAGGTATTACCTCTTTTGGCCGAGGCTGTGCCATGGATACTCCAGGTGTCTACACAAGAGTGTCGGAGTACATAGATTGGATTGAAGAAGTTGTATATGCTGACAAATAAATAAAGCAATATGTATTTAAATATTATTGTTCTTTGTATTAATTTATTCATCCTTCCACACAATACTCTCTATCCAATCGAGGAATGAATAGACTCGGGTAAATATGCTTGGATAGCCGCTGCGGCAATATAGGCCATACGATGTTATGCCCACCAGTTGATAATGCAAACGATTACGCCTGCGTCGACCTCGAATATTCAATTGCAGTGGACCACCCGAATCGCCTTGACAGGTGTCGCGATTCAAGGCATAATCTCGAGCACATAGCTGGCTATCGATAATGCCTCTGTCCGTTTCAGGAATTTGAGGTAATTCTCGGTTACACACTTCATTGGAGATAATGGTCATATTCAAATCAGTTAAACGATTTGTTCTCTGTTTTGCAAAGTCAGTGGATCCATAGCCCATGGCGTAGGCAATTGTAAATGGGCCGGTTGAGGGTCTAGTCCAGAGACGAATTGGCCTAGCGAATTCTGTTAAGCTGAAAGGTGATAATAGAATAAAAAAATTATATGTAGTGATTGAGAAAGAAATTATTAGAAAAGATTGCAAAAACAAAAATCAACTAGAGCTGAAACGTATTTTAGGGAGAACGTATTTGAGTTTATTTTGGTACTCGCTAACAAGCTCTAAGATGGACCATCACTTGATATACACTCAAATATACCGATATTCCGGCTTTACTTTACTTTAGAGCTTTCATGGCGTTTTTCTCACATGTTTTTCATAGAATGTGCAATAATGGGATTTATTTACATCTGTGACATGTATAGCACTTGATTCCGTCAAATATTAACAGATATGTACATTTCTGAATATTGATTTTTATAATTGTTTTCCCTTCAATTGTGTATCAAACAAAAGTTCCGACGCTTTATTAAAAAAACTTACTCTATTTCAGTCTCCAGTTCGAGAAGTGCTATGTCATTGTAATACGATGTTGATTTGTAATCCGGGTGATTGTGAATTTTTTTGATGTTATGGATTTGTGGTTCCAAATGTGGCTCTTCTTCCAAAAGATTTAAATCTCCAATTCTTACTTTTGTTGGAACTTCTCTGAAAATAATATTTTTGTGGAAATATTCGGTTAATTTTATTTTAATTTATGTTCTTTATGAAAATGCATTGCCTTACCCGACTATATTTGTGCAGTGAGCTGCTGTTACCACAAATCTGTCGCTGATTAAACTTCCTCCACATTTATAATCGACTTGGCCATTGTCTGATACAAATCCTAAAGCTGTCTGCAAAAACATGAAAAATATAATTAAATTTCTGAATACCAGCACTTCATCATGATTTATAATAGAAACTAATAAAGTGGGGTTTCTCTTCGTAAGGCCGGAATCTTAAACTGCCGCATTCGTCTGGCCTGACCGCAAAAGGGTTTTTTCTTATAGATCATTGTGCTCATAGCAGACTTATTGCTATAGTAGACATTATTTTAATACCCACTATCAAAGAATGGGGGTATAGTAATCTGGTCACTCGGTTTGTAGCACTTACAAATATTTATCTGCCACCCCATGTCCGTCTGTCCGTCCGTCCATCTGTCTGTCGAAAGCACGATAACTTTCGAAGGAGTAAAGCTATCTGCTTGAAATTGCACAAATAATATACTTTGCACAAATAAAGGGTGATTTTTTTGAGGTTAGGATTTTCATGCATTAGTATTTGACAGATCACGTGGGATTTCAGACATGGTGTCAAAGAGAAAGATGCTCAGTATGCTTTGACATTTCATCATGAATAGACTTACTAACGAGCAACGCTTGCAAATCATTGAATTTTATTACCAAAATCAGTGTTCGGTTCGAAATGTGTTCAAATTTTGTTCAGCGATGAGGCTCATTTCTGATTGAATGGCTACGTAAATAAGCAAAATTGCCGCATTTGGAGTGAAGAGCAACCAGAAGCCGTTCAAGAACTGCCCATGCATCCCGAAAAATGCACTGTTTGGTGTGGTTTGTACGCTGGTGGAATCATTGGACCGTATTTTTTCAAAGATGCTGTTGGACTCAACGTTACGGTGAATGAACACAATTCGAACCGAACACTGATTTTGGTAATAAAATTCAATGATTTGCAAGCGTTGCTCGTTAGTAAGTCTATTCATGATGAAATGTCAAAGCATACTGAGCATCTTTCTCTTTGACACCATGTCTGAAATCCCACGTGATCTGTCATATACTAATGCATGAAAATCCTAACCTCAAAAAAATCACCCTTTACTACTTATTGGCGTAGGTCGGTTGGGATTTGAAAATGGGCCATATCGGTCCATGTTTTGATATAGCTGCCATATAAACCGATCTTGGATCTTGACTTCTTGAGCCACTAGAGGACGCAATTCTTATCCGATTTGGCTGAAATTTTGCATGAGCTGTTTTCTTATGATTTCCAACAACTGTCTTGAGTATGGCTCAAATCGGTCCATAACCTAGCATAACTGTCCTAAACCGATCTAGGGTCTTGACTTCTTGAGCCTCTAGAGGGCACAATTCCTATTCGATTTGGCTGAAATTGTTTCGCTATGACTTCCAACTACTGTGCCAAGTATGGTTTAAATCGGTCTATAATCTGATGTAGCTGCCATATAAACCGATCTTGAATCTGGTCAACTTTACCCATTATGGGGCGCAAATCCTTGACTTCTTGAGCCTCAAGAAGGCCTAATCCGATTTGGCTGAAATTTTGAATATCGGTTTATAGCCTAATACAACTTGAATCGGCTTATAGCCTGATACAGCTCCCATATAAACTGATCTCCCTATTTTACTTCTTGAATCCCTAAAATGCCCAATTTTTAGTCGATTTGGCTGAAATTTTACTCATATACTTCTACTGTGGTCTTCAACAATTGTTTTCTTTTACCTTTTGCTTATCTAAAAAGAGATACCGGAAAATAACTCGACAAATGCGATCTATGGTGGAGGGTATATAAGATTCGGCCCGGCCAAACTTAGCACGCTTTTACTGGTGTTTTTTTTTTTTTATTTTTCACTACAACAGAATACTTCATTATTCTAGGCAAATACTAGTCCGTCTTTTAACAGTATGGTTACATTATCGTCGCAGTCTATCTTCTGAACAGACTCATTTTAATTATTTTAGTCCATTGTGACACCACAGTAACCACAGACGAGGCCTTTGTTGGGAATCGAATCCACAACTAACGTACTGGTAATCAGAGCACACTACAAAATTGACTACCGGGGTGACCCTTTTAACAAGTAACAAGTAAAAATGAATTAAGTTTGTTCAGGCCGAACTTTGGATATTAACCACCTCGAATGTATATATTAACCACCTTTCGTCATAACACTATGGATAATGCATTACATATGAACTCATAGCAGCTATATCTAAATATAGACCGATCATCATCATAGTGAGGAAGGCTACGTAAGGGTCTAACACAACTCATTGTACCAAATTCATCGGTTCAAAAAATCACCTTTTATGGGCCTTAAAACTTAAATCGGGAGACTGGTATATGTATATGCCTGCTATATCCAAATATAGAACGATCTGAACCATATTGAACACGAATGTCGAAGAGCCTAATACAGCCCACTGTGTCAAATTTCTAAGAAATGGAGTATTAAACGTGTTATTATTGTTCCCAGAATTTAAGTTGGGAGATCGGTATATATGACAGATATATACAAATATAGCCCTATCTTAACCATGTTCGGTACGAATGTCGACGGGACCAACAAAACTCATTATGCTAAATTTCAGTGACGCTTTTGCGGACCCAAGACCCTAAATTTACATATAGCTGCCATATAGACCGATATGCCGATTTAGGGTCTTTAGCCTATAACAGGCGCATTTATTAGACAATTTTGCTGAAACTCAGAACAGTGAGTTTAATTAGGCCCGTCAATAACCGCACCAGAATCGGAACAGATTTGGATATAGCTGTTACATATACCGATGTTGGGTCTTAGGCATATAACAGGCGCGTTTATTATCCGACTTCGCTGAAATTTGTAATTTGTAACAAATAGATTGAAAAGATGAAATCACTCTGCCTTCGGTGGTGGGTATAAAAATAATAGAGACAGGTTTCAATATTCTTGCAATTCGGCATTTTTGTCTTGGCCAAAATTTTGATCCTGCTATTCTGACTGACTATACGGCTAATGTGTCAGGAATAATTTAATGTCAAGTACTGTATGTATTATAAGGCAAATGGTTGTTATATAATTTTAATATATTAATGATGGTGTCATCAAGAATTTTGCTGTTTTAACATTATATTTATTTTTTTGTGAAACTCAAACTTAGAAATCGTCTAAAGGTCGAATACTTCCGGTGCACTAAACTTTGGAAAATGACAGGTGGAATTGTCCATTTATAAAGGGTGATTTTTTTAAGGTTAGGATTTTCATGCATTAGTATTTGACAGATCACGTGGGATTTCAGACATGGTGTCAAAGAGAAAGATGCTCAGTATGCTTTGACATTTCATCATGAATAGACTTACTAACGAGCAACGCTTGCAAATCATTGAATTTTATTACCAAAATCAGTGTTCGGTTCGAAATGTGTTCATTCACCGTAACGTTGCGTCCAACAGCATCTTTGAAAAAATACGGTCCAATGATTCCACCAGCGTACAAACCACACCAAACAGTGCATTTTCGGGATGCATGGGCAGTTCTTGAACGGCTTCTGGTTGCTCTTCACTCCAAATGCGGCAATTTTGCTTATTTACGTAGCCATTCAACCAGAAATGAGCCTCACCGCTGAACGGTGAATGAACACATTTCGAACCGAACACTGATTTTGGTAATAAAATTCAATGATTTGCAAGCTTTGCTCGTTAGTAAGTCTATTCATGATGAAATGTCAAAGCATACTGAGCATCTTTCTCTTTGACACCATGTCTGAAATCCCACGTGATCTGTCAAATACTAATGCATGAAAATCCTAACCTCAAAAAAATCACCCTTTATATGCATTGCTACTTTATTATTTCTTACCATATGAGGATATTCCCCTGGTGCAGCTAAACTTCGTCCATTGAATTCTGCATCATTGGCGTCTTTGGCTGTATCTGATTCATCGGGAAATATTCGTCGTATATACTCACCATATTCTGTAAATTATGATTAGGGTTAGCGAAATTGTTTTTCAAAAGGATATACATTTAGACTGGGTAGGAAATTCCAGAATCGCGTCAGTATACACATATAGTTTATATAATCATGATCGTCGTGACATTCTTAGTCGATTTAGTGATATCTGCCCGTCTATCGACTGAATGATATCTTTCAAATGAATACTGCCAACTATTCAAAATTTTGCACAAACACTTTGGAAGAAATTTTGTTCGAATTAAAAGTGGGGGTGTTGTTCATGAAAAAAGTATTTAGAATCTTGATTTAAATAATCAAAGAGAAAAGTAGTCATAAAAGTTTGCTGCGGCAACAAAACTTTTGCTTAAAATGAGAAAGCGGGCATTTTTTTGTTAACATAAACAATTTTCTGCTGCTTCTGCTAGTGTTAAAGGGTTTCATAATACAATTTTACCAAACTATCTACAATTTAATAATTCTTTAACGATTTCAAAACATGCTGGTAATAGCAAACACTGCCTGCTGACTGTTCTAGTTAATTTTACTGCCATAACAGCAGCAGTTCTGCTATCATAGCTATATATTTGCAAAATTCAGAACAGAAGTCTGACCGCTGAAAATTCTATTGTTTGCTGAAAATGACTGTTGCGTAATTTATGATAGAGTCGCTGAATGAGATTTAATTAAAATACACTTAATTAAATAAGAGAAAATTTTTTTTAAAGAAATTGCCTGATCGTAGCCAGAAACAAGTAAAATCGTATTAAGTTTGGCCGGGCCGAATCTTATATATTCTCCACCACGGATCACACTTGGCAAGTTTTTGGTAGGATTTATCTTAATAGGAAGATAGGTAATTAATGAATTAGAATTGTTTTCCGTAGTGTCAGTCAAAATTTTAGAAAGATCGCGTAAGAATTGAGCATTCTAGGGGCTCAAGAAGTAGATTTGGGGGACTGAATTATATGAGAGCTCTATCAGGTTATTTAGACCATACTCGGCAAGAATGCTGGAGGTCACAGCAGAAGTCATTATGCAAAATTTCACTGACATATGGGATCTATATCAGATAATGACCGATTCAGACCTTACTTGGCCAGAATGTTGGAGGTCACAGTAGAAATAGTTGTGCGAAATTTTAGTGTAAGAATTGATCTGTGAGAATTAACCTGTGCAATGTTATGCTATTATGTGCTTTAATTTTTTAGGTCTTTTTATTCCCTCCACCATAACACCTTGAAGTAATGAACTGCCATCCCATAAAGTATACTTGATCGTCTTGTCATTTTAAGACGATCTAGCCATATCGGTCCGTCTCTCCTTCAAAATCACGATAGAGAATAAGGACATCTGCTTTAAATTTTGCACACATACTTACTATTGATGTAGATCGTTGAAGATTGCAAATGGGTGATTACTCTGATTACTGATTTAGGGTTACTATTACTATTGTTACTATTTCTTTCGTTTCTATCCACAGTAAGCCATTCAATCAAGAGCTCTTCATGTATCAATATTGCTTCTATTTCTCTCGGAGTGATTTCATTGTTTCAAATGGCCGGCTTTATTATTTGTTTTGGAATCGTATCAAAATTACAATCGGATGGTTGCGTCCGATAATATACAGCAACTTAAATTTAAAGATATCATAGTTATTTTGGAAATTCCCTTCTTTGGCTCCCATTCATTATCTAAAATCTTCTCTAAATGAACCAATCTTTAATTATCTGTACTCTTTTTTATACCCTACACCCTACGAAGGGGTATACTAAACTTGAAATATATACAGTGGCAGTGAAAAGTCTACATACCCAACTGAAAAACGACGTTTTACAAATCGATATTTTGTATCAAAAAGTTGTTCTGCCAAATGTCTATTGTTGCTAAAATTGGTTACCATGGTTTCTTGTATTATAGTAAGTTAAAGTTTTAGCCAAAAATCTTATCCTAAGTATGGTACAATCAGTCGTATCTGTGCCACAGTATATTCTTGATCGTCATAACATTTTAAGCCATGTCCTTCCGTTCGCCGAAAGCACGTTAACTTTCGAAAGAGTAAAGCTATCCGTTTGAAATTTTGCAAAAATAATTCTCATTAATATGGATCAGTTGAGAGAAGTTTCTCTATCCAAAGAGGTGTCGCACTGTAGCATGTCCTTCGGACCCTTATCATTGAGTATAAACTTGAAGGGGATAGCACTCATTGGTATGTGAAAAGTTTGCCCCTGTTCCTTAATGAAATGTTCATGGGCAAATTTGCATTTGCAGTTGGGATTGTAAATTTGCCACATCGGACATTGTTTAGACTTAGCTCTAATATAAACACAGATCTCCCGATTTAACTCTTTGAGTCTTAGACCCCATAAAGTATATATATTCGTTATCGCCATTACTTTTTAAAGTTGTCCTTTCGTCCGTCTATAAAAAAATGCTTAGTTTCGAAGGAGTAAAGCTAGGCACTAAAAATTTTTCACAAATACTTCCTATTAGTGTAGAACGGGATTATGAATGGGCCATATCGGACTGTATTTAGATACAGCTTACGAGGGTTGACTTTTATATTTCGGGATTAGAGAACACAATAACATGTATTAATTATCGAAAATTGTTTTTCAAAATATTCCCCATTGAGATTTATAGACTTTTGCACTTTTGCCACTCTGATTGAGGTATCTCCAAAACATGCATTCTGAACGCATCAACCGTTTTTTCAGGTATCGAAAAACGTTGATCTCTCATTTTATTTTTTACGTATAGGAATAAAAAGAAGTCATTTGGTGCGAAGTCAGGTCTATACGGCGGATGTGTCATCAAATCAATGTTTTGAGTGCTCAAAATGCAGTTGTTTGAACCGATGTTTGAGAGCTCGCATTGTCGTGGTGAAGAGTGATCCGTCTTCGGCGGTTGGTTTTCCCGATTTCTTGGAAGACTTCTGGCATACAAATGGTTGTGTACAATTCAGAATTGACCGTTCAGCATTGTTCTAGTGGTACGATTGCGACATGTCCAGTTCTTCCGAAAAAACAGGCAATAATTTGCTTGGAAGTGCTTCGTGCGCGAGCAATTTTTGTTGGATTTCGCTCATCTTGAAACTGCTGTTTACTTTCGGGCTCATACGCCTAAATCCACGATTTATCACCTGTTACAATGTGTTTCGAAGTACCGCGATCGTATTTTTGGAGCATTTCTTTTGACTAATCGACACGAGCCTTTTTTTTGTCGATTGACAACGCAAACTGGTCCCACTTATGCCTAAGGTTGTCTTAATCTCACGATAGGTCACATGACGATATTGCAATATCAGTTGGCGCACAGTATCATTGATTTTTGGAACAACAACTGATTTTGGAGACCTTCACAAAATTTGTCTTGGAGTAAACTCCGATCTCGGTTGAATTCACCATATCATAGATACACACTGGTCCTTGATGGAGCTTCATCACCAAAAATTAAATTAAGTTCATTCATGCACTGTTGTTTAATTAATTCACATCGAAAGGTGTAAAAAATAATCGCACGAAAATGTTCATGATTTAATTCCATTTTTTGGGCGAAAAAACGTATGTCAAAACGTTCTGAGTACGTATAACCTCAAAAATGCCTAGCTTTACGATAAAGCTGTCGCTTGGCAGATTGCAACACAAGGTTTGTCCAATCCCGAAATATAAAAGGCAACCCTTGTTTAAACCGATCTCCCGATTATACTTCCTGAGCCTTTATAGAACGCAATTCCTTTCTGATTTGGCTGAAACTTGCACAGCGACTTTTCCTATAACCAATGACATACGTGCAAAGTTTGCCTTGGATTTTACCTGGTATAGCTCCCAGATTAACCGGTCACCCAATTATACTCCTTAATCCCAAAGAGGGCGCAGTTCTTGCCTAATTTGGCTGAAATTTTGCACAACGACTTCTCCTGTGACCTTTAACATACATTCCAAATCTGAATCAGTCCATATTCTTATGTAACTCCATATAAACCAACCCGGTTATATTTTCTGAGCCTCTAGAGGCGTAATTCTTATCCATCTTGGCGGCATATCATATCAATTATTATCTATTGTCCTTCGTTAGCCTATAAAGAGGTACCGGGCAAAGAACTTGATAAATGTGATCCATTGTTGAGGGTATATAAAATTCCGACCGGCCGAACTTAGCACGCTTTTACTTCTGCCTGTGAAGACGAACTAAACACGATATTGCTGGTTAGTCTGTAGATAACATTTCGTCTTGCTCTATCCGCCGATTGCGTCTAAAGTTACCAGCCATAGTTGGACGAACATCACGAAATGCATCCCAGCGAAATGCATTCCAGAAAGACGGTTAGTGTAATTAGAAATGGTTTAACTCCTCATTAGCGATGAAATGTCATCATGTTCCTTGGAATTTGAGCAATTATGAGACCACTGTTATCTTACAAATGTAAACTGGACAATTTAAAATACCAGCTCAAAAAATTTCATTTAAAATTAATTTAAATCGTGGGCACAGGAGATAGATTTATCAGCCATATTCTTTATCCTCTTGCAATTCTATATCGATGTAGGCATGTTCGTTCGTCCATCAGTTTAAATCACGATAGGTTACGAACGGATTAAGCTTTCCGCTTGAAATTTGACATAAACACTCCTGATGGCAAATGGGGCTACGATGCTAGGATTTTGTACATAAAGCCTCTAGAAGGCTATATTTTTAACTTTTTAAAATCAGATGAAAAATAAAATTTCTGAGTTCTCAAGAAGTAAAAGTGATCATGTGGAGGCATCTTCAAGCTTAAGCTGACGATTGCTTAATTTTGGAGTCTATATAAGAACAGGCAGCCAACCGAACTCTAATAAAACATATTAATTTCACGACGATTAAGAATTAATAAAACTTATGATATGGCTTATGCTTAATACAATCTTACACACTTCTTTCACATAATCTACTATTTGGCGCAGATCCTTGGCGACTTTTTGCTGGTGCCGCAGCTGGCCGCTCTTCTTCATGATCTATGCGATTTGTGTTTGCGCCCAATCCCAAATTACGCCTCAAAGAAACCTCGCGAGCATTTGTCGGTCCCGGGAAAACAATATCATCATCTCGAAAATACCAGCTACGCTCGGAATGGACTACATTCAGTAGCGCTGATAAGAAGTTGAACGTAAATAAGCATAAGAAAAATCTCATAACGTGAACTAAGCGTTTGGTGGCGAAGAATGAAACAACAACTAGATGTGCTTGCTCCGCGTATATGTATTCGCACTTCGCCAGATTCAAAGAGAGACTGTTTTGTTTTAAAGAATTAGAGTCAAGTCTTGCCATTGATAATCAATTGATTTAAGAATGTATTCAAAGAATGACGTACTTTAAAATATTTTTGTACTCTGCGTTGCGACATGGTATAATAGAATGGAACTAGAGTCCATTGCATCATGAACGATTATAATGAATCATGTTCTTAAACCAAGCTTTGTATTTTGTGTTTATTTCTCAACGTTCAATTGCATTGGCTATAGCGCTATAAACCATAATTGACACATTATAAGAAGCGAGTAGCATTAACATAAAACCTTTTCTCCAAATAGGCCACATACACTAGAAAAACAACAAGGATTTATCAAACATAGGAAATATTAACGATATAACAAACTCTTAAAAGTCGACTAAATTCTGAGACGCTAAATGTTCCCCCGCCTTAAAGATGTCATGTGACTTGAAAAACTAATACAATTTAGACAATCAGTGTCTAAATTATTCAGTTCAAAAATTGTGGCTTACACTAGACAACATAAAATTTCATTGGCGGTCGTCGTCATAGGCGGACATGTTGATGTGGTTGCTTAACCTCTAGTGAGTTTATGTGGTTGCTTAACCTCTCAAAATAGCCTGTTGTATGTTTGCGGTTTCATCATTTACTGTTGATATATTCAAGTCTTTTTGAATATTTCTGTTGCTAACGTACCACGGTGCTATTGAGATCATTCCAAGGGTTTTGGATTGGTAGCTCTGCAGAATTTCAAAGTTAGAATTACTTGTAGTTTCCCAAAGCTACCCACCATATCACACTATAAGTCCAGGCGGGTTTCAAATTTTATTGTATAGCAAAATATTATTTTCCAAAGTTAAGTCAGATGTTTGCCCTAGCAACCAAAACATCTTTCCAGTTTTAATTTTCAGCTGATGTAGCTTTGCTTTTATATGGTCCTTCCAAATAAGGCGTTTGTCAAGGTGAAGACCCAGGTACTTCACACAATCACGTTTAGGAATTACTTCTCCATTCAACGATATTGTTGGGCAATCGCCTCGTTTTAAGTTGAAAATAATATTCACCGATTTCTCCATGGTAACTTGTATATTATATTTATTTAACCACTTTTCAATGTCAGACATAGCCATTTGCAAATGTTCAGAACATGTATTACGCCATATGTGCCTTGTTAACAAGTCAGTGTCGTCCGCATAGATTGCATATGTCACATTATTCTTTATAGGCATAACGGAAGTATATATCATGAACAATACCGAGGCCAAAACAATGCTTTGAGGAGCTCCGGCCTGAATATCGCATATGTTCGATACTTCGATATTGACTTTTACATAAAAATGTCGCTACATTATATAAGAACGCAGAATCAAACAAATTTGCAGGTAGAAGCCTTTTCATCTTGCAAAGAAGCCCTTTGTGCCAAACCCTATCCAAAACTTGTTCGACATCTAAGATTTAAGCTGAACAATATTGCTTTTTCTGTAATGATATTTACGACTCGATGGCATTGTTCTGGTGTTCCATGTCCATGGCGAAATCGAAACTAATACTTGGCAATAACACCATTTGCCTAAATTATTGGTAAAAGTCTACTCAATAAAATTTTCTCACCTATTTTAGAAAAAAATTTGCAAATGACTAATTGGGAGGTATGAAGGTATATGGTCCTCGGTTTATTGGGCATTGCTATCACGTTGATTTGTATACTAATTTCGTCATTCTGTTTGTAACACCACGAAATAGGCGCTTGAAATTTTGCACAAATACTTGTTATTAGTGTAGGTCGGTTGGGATTGTAAATGGGCCATATCGGTTCATGTTTTGATATATCTGCAATAAAAACCAATCTTGGGTCTTGACTTCTTGAGCTTGATTTTTAGAGTACGTAATTCTCGTCCGATTTGACTGCAATTTTGCACGAGGTGTTTTGTTATGACTTTCAACAACTGTGTATGGCGCAAATCTATACATAACTTGATATAGCTGCCATATAACCAATATTGGTCTTGACTTCTTCAGGTTTTAGAGGGCGCAATTCTTATCCGATTTGGATATAATTTTGAACATGTTGTTGTGGTATTACTTTCAACAACTGTGCTAAATATGGTTCAAATCGGTTCATAACGTGGTATAGCTGCCATATAAACCGATCTTGGATCTTGACTTCGTGAGCCTCTAGAGAGCGCAATTCTAGTCCGATTTGACTGAAATTTTGCACGTGTTGTTGTGGTATCACTTCCAATAATTGTGCTAAGTATGGTTCAAATCGGTTCTTAAATCTGGTATAACTGCCATGTAAGCCGACCTTGATTCTTGACTTCTTGAGCCGCTAGAGGACGCAATTCTCACCCGATTTGCCTGAAATTTGGCATAAGGTGTTTTGTTATGACTTCCAAAAACTGTGCTTAGTATGGCGCAATTCAGTACATAACCTGATATAGCTGTCATATAAACCAATCTGGGATTTTGACTTATTGAGCCTCTAGAGGGTGCAATTCTCATCCAATTTGACAGAAATTTTGTACAACGGCTTCTCCCATAACCTTCAACATGCTTGTCCAATATGAATGATTCATATGAACCGATCTCGCGAGTTTACTTCTTGAGCCCCTACTATGCGCAATTCTTAACCGAATGGACTAAAATATTACACAATAACAGCATAACAGTTCTTATTCATTATTCCTTGTTTGCCTAAAAGAGTAGTCGCGCAAAGAACTCGACAAATGCTATCCATAGTGGAGGGTATATAAGATTCGGCTCGGCCGAACTTAGCACGCTTTTACTTTTTAAATATCTTGTGGCATTTCACAGATTGTGGTCAGTCTTTCGTGAATATGATACATCAAGATTACTTAAGGAAACGTTTATTTAATTGTTTTTGAACTCGTTTCTTGACTCCTTTGAGGCACGATTGAATTTTTTTTCGGTCAGCTTTGCTTCTGGTGGTCTTCCATATTCATCTTAGTTTTCTATTAAGCTTGACAAAAAAAAAATGGCATAAATTTTGTATATTTACAGAATTATGGATTGGAGTCGACAAAAATTCAGCGTGGTGGATGACATCTGAGAACTTTTCAATAGCATCGTCTAAATCATGAATATTTTCTATAGGCTCAGACAAATCCAAATGTTGTTAAATCCATCTTTTAAAAGAATCCATGTCTGTTTTATTTGAGATAATATCAACTCGTTTTCTTAACTAACTCTAAAATATTGCAGTATGTTAATATTATTGGGCTATGATCTGAACAGATGTCGTTGCTATCCATAATTCCCAAGCTAATCTTATTTATACCGTTGAACACGACAAAATCTAGTAAATCAGTAAAAGGTCACTGGGATTTCCTGCTAATATAACGGAATAATTATATAGCTGGATGCATTCAAATAGTTCCCTTCCTTTAAGGTTTACGATTCTAGATGCCCACCACGTATGGTTAGCATTATAGTCTCCTCCAACTATAAATCTTGGTCCTAAATTCTTGAAGAAATCATAATATTCTTGACAAGTAATAATATGTCTAGGTGGAGAGTAAATTGCATACATCACGATACTCTCCTTATTGCACATTGCTTTAATACCAGCCGCTTGGA
Source organism: Stomoxys calcitrans (assembly GCF_963082655.1). Taxonomy (NCBI): domain Eukaryota; kingdom Metazoa; phylum Arthropoda; class Insecta; order Diptera; family Muscidae; genus Stomoxys; species Stomoxys calcitrans. Next base: position 125,168,613 of record NC_081553.1, on the reverse strand, counting down.
TGTAATCATATTTATATTCTTGCAGAAGAAGAGCCGCTCCAGCATGTGCTCTTTTGTCAGCGTGATTTGTTGCGAATAAATTATAACCTTTTATTTTAAAATGGTTTTTTTTCAGTTCGACTCGTCTGAACTTAATGCCTTTTTGGTTGTTAGATTCCGATTGTAAGAATTACCAAAGTATACATGAGCCAAAAGTGAGAACACCGACCATATTGCACGAAAGATTACATAACATGTTGTATAGTGTATATCAAATGTTGTTGGCAATATAATTCCCGTTTTTTGTTCAATATTATAATTTCTTTCTCGTTTTTGAATAAGTAGGGAATATTATACGCAAATACAAGCCTCCTTCATAAATATCCCCAATCAGATAACAATTGTCTCATCAGTCGAAATAGCTACGAATTAAAATTTTATACAACTTTTGCTGGTGGGGTTAACATTTAATGTATTCTTTAAACAACCTTATTGAATTATCAAATATTCTGAATTCTGGTTATAGAAGGGTGTAGAATATCTTTTTAAAAAGTAACGTGCACTTGGGAGAAATTTAGAAAAATAAACTTGGTATTCTTATTAACTTGAATAGTAGTTCAATAGACACAAACTTGCGGTCATGAACCGGGCCATCCGAATTAAAGCACACAATTTGCTTATATAATAGTTCAATGACACAAAACTGGAACATGTTTTTTATTTTAGGGTATGGATCATTTTTAAATTTACCTATTGAATATGTTATTGTCATCCTTTGGTTACAAAAAAAAATCAAATACTTAGGTGGCTGACACAGAATACTTGATTGTAATGGCGAATGCAGAAAATTTCTCCCAGATAATATTTACAACTTCCAGGGTGCAAGGGGGTTCATTTTTTTGGTAGCTATGTCAGCATATGGACACATTCGGACCATACTTTGCATGAGTGTTGGAAGTCACAAATTGTTGTGAAAAATTAAAGTTAAATCAGAAAGATTATAATTTTGTATTTTCCATGTTGGTAAATTCTATAGCTCCGAAAAATCCGTAAATCTGTCAGCAGGACATCATTTGTGATTTTGCCTAAAATATTCTACTACTACTAAATTTCCCATGAACATTTCACTTTGGAACGGGGGATATCTCTCTCATATTAATGAGTGCAGTCTGATTAAAGTTTAAGCTCAATGATAAGGGACCACTGCTGAAATTTGATTTGAACAACATGGAAATGCGTAAAGATAGCGGAAGAAAAATTATATTGTTTTAGTTGCCATTGAGCCTCTCATATGTGGGAATGGTGTCGAGCTCGCAACAATTGAGGATTTTCAAACAGAAACCAGCACACCAAACTTCACGTGGATCTCCAAAATTATTCCAAAAATCCAAAAAGGGTTTCAAAACTGACTGGTAGCAAATCTTCTTTAGTGCGCCTAAATGCACCTCCTGCTACATCACGACAAAGGCAGTCTCAGGATTTTCGTGTGTCGCATGTTAGTTAAAAGACGAAACCTGACTCGATCAGCCCATCCCTATATTACCATGGTCGGTATATATATGAATGTCAGATTAAGGGGTGTTGTCTGGTTTATTAAGACCCCATGAGGATGAGGCGTCTCCCAAACACTTGGCCCAAAATTGTACAATATATCAAATTTGTTTTCTTATCTTAAATACCTTTTATTTGAGCCCCTTATTGTAAAAGTCTGCAAATATGTCTGGTTTGGGGGGTGAGTCCTAAAAACTATCAACATCGAGCTCCACTCTCTTTGAGCCTCAAATTGTCACGGTAAGCAAGTGGGTCCTATATATGGGGGTGGGAATTCCCCTAGACAGTTGGTCCCGTATGTTGATATCTCATTGGTGTACTACGATCAAACATCTTCCATTCGATCCCCATATTTCCATAGTCGGCAAACATATTGTATCTGGTAATGGGTATGGAAAATATATATCACATTCGTGTTCTACTCTTAAATACCTATTATTTGAGTCCCATATTGCAATGGTCAAATACGTCCTATTTGAGGGGTTTATGTGGGTGGGGTAGCCCCATAGACTTTTCCCCGAATATTGATATCAGATTTGTGCTCTAATCTCATGGACCTTTCATTTCAGCCCCATATTGCTACGATCGATCAACACTCAAATATATTTTATTTAAGCAAATTGCCATAATCTGTAAATTAGTCCTGTTCGGTGGGTGTTTTGGAAAAGCACCTGAAACTTGGTCTCGAAAGTGGGTATCAATTTCGTGGTGTGTTTAGGGGGTTGGGGTTGGTCCCCCAAACAATTGGGGCACCGATTGCAACGCACCGAAATATCCATTTCCGACCGTATAAAGTATATATATTATTGATCAGCGAAAAATTCAAGGACGATCTAGCCATGTCCGTCCGTCTATCTGTTGAAATCACGCTACAGTTTTCAAAAATAGAGATATTAAGCTGAAACTTTGCACAGATTCTTTTGTTTTGTCCATAAGCAGGTTAAGTTCGAAGATGGGCTATATCGGACTATATATTGATGTAGCCCCCATAAGACCGATTCGCCGATTTAGGGTCTTAGGCCCATAAATGCCATATTTATTATCCGATTTTGCTGAAATTTGGAACTGTAAGTTGTATTAAGCCATTCGACATTCTTCTTCAATTTGGCCCAGATCGTGTCGTATATGGTTCAGATCGGTTTATTTTTAGATATAGCTACTAAAAAGACAAATATTGTGTTATACACAATTGAACAATGACTTATTAGTATTTGGCTTAAATCGGGATATATTTCGATATAGCTGCTATGGGACATAAGGTATGCATTTTTCACCGGATTTTGACGAAAGGTGGTTTACATATATACCTGAGGGGGTGGGTATCCAAAGTTCGGCCCGGCCGAACTTTACGCATTTTTACTTGTTTTTGCCTAAAAATGCAAGAGCTTTACTTGCATGTCATGTGGTTTCAACATAACGGTGCCACATGCAACACAGCACTCATACCAATGGACTTATTGAGAGTCAAGTTTTTACTTTCGGGACCCGTCAATATCGTGCGATTTAACGCCTTTAGGCTATTTTTTGTGGGACTATGTTAAAGCTCATGTCTATACGAGAAGCCCGCTTCAATTGACGCATTGGAAGACAACATTGATGCATTTATTCGTGAGATATGTTGGAAAGAGTATGGCAAAATTGGACTTAGCAGATGTACCACATTTGAGGCGCAGTCGCGGTCAACATTTGCATGAAATAATTTTCAAACATTTAATTTTATGGACCATACTATCGATTCATATAAACATTTCATGCATTTTTCTGAATTTTATGTATTTTTTAACTTTCCTGTAGCTCTTAAACAATCACCTTTTATACAGACCTATCTCCCGACATAAGGTATTGGGCCCATAAAGAAAGAGTTTTCATCCGATTTCGATGAATTTAGGCACAGTGAGTTTTGGGAGAAGTCTATACCATTTTGTCGGATGCAGCCCATATTTGGTAGACCTCTATATTAGTTTGTCGAATGTGACCCATATCGAACCATATTTGGATATAGCTTCCAAAGTGCAAAATTTCAGCCAAATCGGATAAGAATTTCGACACATATATTGTCTGTTACGTGTGTTAAGGGTCATACAAGAAGTCGTTGTGTAAAATTTCGGAAGAGCATTGCTCGGGAGATCGGTTCATATTGGTACTATGCCAGGTTTTGAACTGATTTGGGCTATATTGGCGCAGATGTTGATGGTTAACCAAAACACTTCATGCAAAATTTCAGCCAAATCGGGTAATAATTGCACCCCCTAGATACTCACGATCTCAAGATCCGAGATCGGATAATATGGGAGCTGTAACAGGTTACGAACCGATTTGTACCATACTTGGCGCAGTTGTTGATAGTCAAACCAAAACACTTCGAGCAAAATTTCAGCCAAATCGGACAATAATAGTGCCCTCTATCGGCTCAAGAAGATTCCAGAACGATTTATATGGGAGCTATTTCAAGTTATGAAACGATTTAGTCTATACGTAGCAGAGTTGTTGGAAGTCATAACAAAACACCTCATGCGAAATTTCAGCCAAATCGGTTAAGAATTGTGCCCTCTAGTGGCTGAAGAAGTAGAGATCCAAGATCGGTTTATTAGACAGCTATACCAAAACATGGACCGATATGTCCTTTTACAATCCCAATCCACTTGCACTAATAAGAAGTGTTTATGCAAAATTTCAAGCGCCTTGCTTTACGCCTTAGAAAGGTAGCGGGCTTTCGTCTGTCTGTTGAAGCACGGACGGACGACAGACGGACGTGCATGACTATATAAGATTTCAAGACGATCAAGATTATATAGATACTTTGTTGGGTCTCAAATCAATATTTCGATGTGTTACAAACGCAATGACGAAATTAATATACCCCCATCCGATGGTGGAGTGTAATAAAAATCGATGTACTGCTTTTGGTTAAATCTATAATTACACGAACAAACGATAAGTTCGATCATTATGTGCCATGTTGAATGACCATGAGGCCTTATTTTATGTTCACTCTTCAGTGAAATTGGATGTACTGAATACATTTGCAGCGTAAAGTTGCACTGGATAGTTTTCGGTTTCATACAATAACTGTCAACGTGGCTGTCACAGAATAGTACTAAAACAAATTAAATAATTTTGTTAGTGAAAGTAAGATGGCTCTTTAGGTTGTTGGTAATACTAGTTTTGTAAAAACTATCTGTTCCCAACTACATGGGGATAACTTCCTACTATAAGGTTATTCTGGCAATTGTACCAAAATTCTGCTTACTACAAACATTTTTGTGAATAAGGGGTTAAAATTTCACTAGACTTAATGCATCCTTTATAGAACGCAGAGATGAAGCAATGTTAAAGCTAAACAAAGCATTGTGAATGCCGGTGTATGTTTACCAATTCCATTGCTGTAATTGTTGAGAGAGATTAGATTATAATTTTTATACCCTCCACCATATGATGGGGGTATACTAATTTCGCCATTCTGTTTGTAAAACCTCGAAATATGCGTCTGATTTCCCATAATGTATATGTATTCTTGATCGTCATGTCATTTTAAGTCGATCTAGCCATGTCCGTCCGTCTGTCTGTCGAAAGCACGCTAACTTTCGAAGGAGTAAAGCTAACCGCTTGAAATTTTGCACAAATACTTTTCATTAGTGTAGGTCCGTTGGGATTGTAAATGGTTCAAATCGGTCGATGTTTTGATATGGCTGCCATACAAACCGATCTTGAGTCTTGACTTCTTGAGCCTCTAGAGGGCGCAATTTTGAAATTTTGCACGTGATATTTTGATATCACTTCCAACAACTGTTTTAAGTGTGATTTAAATCGGTTCATAATCTGGTATAGCTGTCATATAAACCGATCTTGGATCTTGACTTCTTGAGTCCATAGAGCGCGCATGAGGTGTTTTGTTATGACTTTCAATAACTGGGCTAAGTATGGCGCAAATCGGTACATAACCGGATATAGCTCTTATATAAACCGATCTGGGATCTTGACTTCTTGAGCCTCTAGAGGGCGCGATTCTCATCCGATTTGGAAGAAATTTTGTTCAACGGCTTCTCTCATGACCTTCAAAATACGTGTCTAATATGGTCTTAATCGATCAATAGCTTGATACAGCTCCCATTTAAACCGTTCTCCCGATTTTGCTTCTTGAGCCCGTACAAGGCGCAATTCTTATCCGAATGAACTGAAATATTACACAATGACTTCTACAATGCTCAGCATTCATTTATGGTCCGAATCGGACTATAACTTGATAAAGCTCCAATGGCACAACAGTTCTTATTCAACATTCTTTGTTTGCCTAAGAAGAGATACTGCGCATAGATCTCGACAAATGCGATCCATGGTGGAGGGTATATAAGATTCGGCCCGGCCGAACCTAGCACGCTTTCCCTTATTAAAATTTTCGCATCTTATATCTGTCCGACTTGTTGAAAGATGCAAAACATATTGTTCACTTTTTAATCAAAAATTATTTTTTAACAAAACCCTATAGTGCCGATGTCATATTCTGGTCGCCGTATTTCTATACAATCACAAGTAAATTTTTGTCGTGGCTAAGAGAAGAGTGCAAAGATATTAAAGTGGTTGTGTGGGTTTATTATGCAATTCTAAAAACAAAGTTTCCTAATTATAAATGCAAGTCTTTTTTTTTTTTTTTGATCACATGCTCTTATGTTAATTACAAATTGATTCTGATATGTTGAGGGTCCACAACGGTAGCACTTGCTTGATGGAATTGGGAGGTGCCACCCAATTGGTCATATTGAGCTGTAATTGTAAAGTATGTTTTCAATAGCATTGTTTGTTTGTTGTTGTCACTTTTTAAAAGTCTTACCAATGATTTGCCTTTGAATTGCTTCAAAATCATCATCGTTTTTGTATTTGAGGAATTGTACACCGGGGGTATTTTGGGGAGGTGCAGCGAAGGCGAAATACATGCAGCAAATGAGGAGCACAGAGAAAATCTAAAGAAATTCATTATTGATTTTAATTCATTTTAATAACTGCTAGGGATGGAAAAACAAACACTCGATTCGAATTTAATGTTACTTACGATGAAAGATTTCATTTTGGTTGCGTAGTGGTTAAACTTCTTTCGATTGTGGACCAAACTAAATGGAGTGATCGTTGGGAAGTCGTATTTTATATACACTCGCCGCGGAACGGGTTTATTGTGACAGTAGTCTATGCGGACACACGTCTTTTTCCGAAGATGCTAAATTAGAGCAATAATCATAAATTTGAATAAATTCATTACTAGCTACTAGGGTTTGTTTTCTTCTCTTCGAAATTTTGGCTCTGGCAACCGAATGCATACATATCAAACGCGGAATTATAATTAATAATTTTTTGCTCAATGTCTACGTTTAAACAATGCCTTTCAAAAGATGGTAACGACGCACGGTACGAAGTGATAAATACTTTTTAACGCTAAAAAAGTTTTCAAAAAAAAAAAAAATGTAAATGGTCTAAAGTTAAAGCAATTCCAATGTTCTATGGGATACTCTTAGCTTAGTCATAAAATTGACAACAAACAATAAACAAACCTAAAATAAGTTAACGCGTGCTAAGTTCGGCCGGGCCGAATCTTATATACTCTCCACCATGGATAGCATTTGTAGTGTTCGTTTCCCGGCATCTCTTCCTAGGCAAAAAATGAAAAAAGAAAAGATTTGCTCTGCTATTAGAGCGATATCAAGATATGGTCGGGTTCGGACCACAATTAAATTATATGTTGGAGACATGTGTAAAATGTCAGCCTATTCGAATAGGAATTGCGCCCTTTGGGGGCTCAAGAAGTAAAAAAGAGAGATCGATTTATATGGGAGCTGTATCAGGCTATAGACCGATTCTGACCATAATAAACACGTATGTTGATGGACATAAGAGGATCCGTCGTACAAAATTTCAGGCAAATCGGATAATAATTGCGACCTCTAGAGGCTCAAAAAGTCAAGATCCGAGATCGGTTTATATGGCAGCTATATCAGTTTATGAACTGATTTTAACCTTATTTGGCACAGTTGTTGAAAGTCATAATAAAATAAGTCATTCAAAATTTCAGCCAAATCGGATAGGAATTGCGCCCTCTAGAAGCTGAAGAAGGCAAGTCCCCAATTCGGTTTATATGACAACTATATCAGATTATTGACCGATTTGAATCTAATTTAGCACAGTTGTTGGAAGTCATAGCCAAACACGTCGTGCAAAATTTCATTCCAATCGGATAAGAATTGCGCCCTCTAGAGGCTCAAGAAGTTAAGACCCAAGATCGGTTTATATGACAGCTATATCAGGTTATGGACCGATATAAACCATACTCGGCACAGTTGTTCGATATCATAAGAAAACATTTTGCGCAAAATTTCATTCCAATCGGTTAAGAATTGCGCCCTCTAGAGGATCAAGAAGTCAAGACCCAAGATCGGTTTATATGGCAGCTATGTCAAAACATGGACTGATATGACCCATTTACAATTCCAACCGACCTATACTAATAAGAAGTATCTGTGCAAAATTTCAAGCGGCTAGCTTTACTCCTTCGAAAGGTAGCGTGCTTTCAACAGACAGACGGATGGACGGACGCACATGGCAAGATGGACATAAAATGTCACGACGATCAAGAATATATATACTTTATGGGGTCTCAGATGAATATTTCGAGTAGTTACCAACAGCATGACGAAATTAGTATACCCCCATCCTATGGTGGAGGGTATAAAAAGAACATCAGCCAAAGGGCACTATGAACACGCTTACAGTACCATATCATTTTTTTGAAATATTCCATAACCAAATAAGCATGTACGCCTTTGACGCCGATCGCCTGAACATTAGAAAATTTTGCAGCGGTGGTTATCTCCTTGCTAATGTTGGCTACACTTGTGACGTATACTGCCATGTTAAAATTTCTCTACAAAGTGGTATTGCTATGCCGCATGCCGATCGGACTCGGCATAAAAAGGAGGCCCCTTATCATTGGGTTTAAACTTAAGTCAGACTGAACTCATTGATATGAGAGAACTATCCCGTGTTCCTTAATGGAATGTTCAAGGGAAATTTGGTAGTATTTAGTTAAGAGCTAGCCGCTTTAAATATTGCACAGACGCTTTATTTTGATGTAGGCCCATTTATAACCGATCTCCCATATAAACCGATCTCCCGATTTGATTTCTTTAGCCCCTCTAAGCCACAATTGTTGTCTAATTTGGCTGAAACTTTTCACATTGTATTCTTTTAGGACTTCCAACATCTGTGCCAAGTACGGTTCAAATCAGTCAAGAACCTGATATAGGTCCCATATAAACAGATCTCCCGATTTGACTTCTTGAGCCCCTGGAAGCCAGAATTTTTGTCCGATTTGGCTGAAATTTTGCACATAGTGTTCTGTTATGACTTCCAACAACTGTGCCAAGTACGGTCCAAATCTGTCAAGAACCTGATATAGCTCCCATATTGACCGATCTCCCGATTTGACTTCTTGAGCCCATGGAAGCCGCAATTTTTATCCTATTTGGCAGAAATTTTACAAGTAGCGTCCTGTTATGACTTCCAACAACTGTGCCAAGTACGGACAAAATCAGTCAATAACCTGAAATAGCTTCAATATAAACCGATCTCCCGATTTGATTTCTTGAGCAGATGGAAGCCACAATTTTTGTCGGATTTGGCTGAAATTTTGTACATGGTGTTCAATTATGATTCTTAACAACTGTACCAAGTACGTTTTAAATCGGTCAAAAACATCATATAGCTCCCATATAAACCGATCTCTTGATTTGAATTCTTGAGCCCTTACAAACCGCTTTATACGATTTGGTTGAAATTTTGCAAATTTTGACTCTCAACAATTGCGCCAAGTACGGTCAAATTCGGTCTATAACTAGATATAGCTCCCATATTTCAGCAGAATCCATGATGGTGACTTCATAAGATTCGGCCAGGCCAAACGTAGCACGCTTTTACTTTTTGAAAGTTAACGTTGTCCAGATCAACATTATCCAACTCACACAAAAATAAAATCAATAGCCAAGTCTTGACATCGCAATTCCTTCACATTGTTGATCCATCTTCATTTTCGACAAATTAAGGTTCAGTTATTACTACAAAATGTGGCCGACTGTCTAGCGCCTCATCTGGCCGCTATTTTTACAGCGTGCCTAGGGCTGGCATAAACTCCGAAAGCCTGGCAGGAGGTAAAGGTAGTGTTTATACCCAAACGCAGCAAGGCAAGTTATGCGACACCAAAGGCCTACAGGCCAATAAGCCTTACATCCTTTTTACTCAAAACCATGGAACGCATTGTGGATACCATCATAAAGAGTAGTACATCCAGCGAACTACTTAAATACAAACAGCATGCCTTTGTAAAGGAAGGTCGGTGAGGACAGCCCTGCATGAGGTTGTAGATGAAATAAATCCAATCCTTAGACTAGAACCGGGTGGACCCGGTCCTTAGAAACTGGATAAACCATATGCTAATAATAAATTAACATAAATATAAGCAAGAAAGTGGCCAAAGGCACGCCACAGGGGGGCATTTTATCGCCACTCCTATGGGTGACCACCATAAATAACCTATTATGGATGCTGACTGAGGAGGGATTTGAACCCGTCTGCTATGCGACAATGTTACAATACTTCTTAGGAGTCAGGATGCGAACCAGCAATGCAGAAGGGCCGAAAGGGCCTTGCATAGGGCATATGACTGGGCTAGATCCAGGGGGCCCAATATTAACCCAGAGAAGACGGAAATATGCCTGATCACGAGGAAGTCTGTTTTAGACTGCCTGACCATTATACGGTCCTGTAGGCGGAGATCTGGGTGATCACGGAATGCGTGAGGCGGTGTGGTGCTAACGCGAAGACATCGAGTGGCCATAAGAGCATTAACAACCAGGGCGGTAAGATCACAAATAAGCTTGGAATGTGAGAAGGAGATTAACGCCTTCTCTGAGGATGGCAAAATCCGCATCGTTTGGGTGCCTGGCCAGAACGGGCAAATGATTTTGCGATGAAAACCAGAGGACCGCCGTCAATAAACTTGGTTAACCCGAAGCCTTTCGGGTCGACGCAGTATGAATTAAGATCGTGGGCGACAAACACATGTAAGCATGTAAAACTGTGGAGCAATGAAACAGTCGGTAGGACGGCGGAAATGCTATGGGGTGATGCCGATCGTGAGAGGACGAGTCTCCTGTCGAAAGAAAGTAACAAGAAGGTCAGTATAGATTTTAGTGTCATAACGGGACACATAGGGCTACGAGCTCACTTATGTAAAATCGGTACGGCAAGTGATAGCATGTGTAGGACATATGGGAAGATGATGAGACGTTGGAGCATTTCCTATGTCATTGCCCGGCTTTCGCGTCTAACAGACACCGGTACATAGGTGGGGACACGATACCAGACATGAACCAACTTTGGGGAGTGGTGTGCAAAACAATCAAGTATTTTCTAAATAGCACGGGATTCCTAAATTAAAATTTTTTTTTTATACCCACCACCGAAGGATGGGGGTATATTCATTTTGTCATTCCGTTTGCAACACATCGAAATATCCATTTCCGACCCTATAAAGTATATATATTCTTGATCAGCGTAAAAATCTAAGGCGATCTAGACATGTCCGTCCGTCTGTTCGTCAGTCTGTTGAAATCACGCTACAGTCTTTAAAAATAGAGATATTGAGCTGAAATTTTGCACAGATTCTTTTTTTTTCCATAAGCAAGTTAAGTTCGAAGATGGGCTATATCGGACTATATCTTGATATAGCCCCCATATAGACCGATCCGCCGATTTAGGGTCTTAGCCCCATAAAAGCCACATTTATTATCCGATTTTGTTGAAATTTGATGCTGTGAGTTGTGTTGGACCCTTCGACATCCTTCGTCAATTTGGCTCAGAGCGGTCCAGATTTGGATATAGCTGCCATATAGACCGATCCTCCGATTTAGGGTCTAAGGCTCATAAAAGCCACATTTATCATTCGATTTTGCTGAAATTTGGGACAGTGAGTTGTCTTAGGCCCTTCGACTTCCTTCGTTAAATTGGCCCAGATCGGTTCAGATTTGAATATAGCTGCCATATAGACCGATCCTCCGGTTAAGGGTCTTAGGCCCACAAAATCCACATTTATTATCCGATTTTGATGAAATTCGGGACAGTGAGGCCCGTCGACATCCTTCGTTAATTTGGCTCAGATCGGTCCAGATTTGGATATAGCTGCCATATAGATGGATCCTCCGATTTATGGTGTAAGGCCCATAAAAGCCACATTCATTATCCGATTTTGCTGAAATTTGGGACAGTGAGTTGTGTTTGGCCCTTTGACATATTTCTTCAATTTGGTCCAGATCGCTTCAGATTTAGATATAGCTGCCCTATAGACCGATTTCTTGATTTATGGTTTTGGGCCCATAAAATGCTCATATTTTGTCCGATGTCGCCGAAATTTGGAACAGTGAGTTGACATACTTCTGCAATATCGCACAGATCGTTTCAGATTTGGATATAGCTGCCATATTGACCGATATCTAGGTTTTAGGTTTTGGGGCCATAAAAGACGCATTTATCGTCCGATGTAGCTGAAATTTGGCACAGTGAGTTTGGTTAGGTTAGGTTAAATTTTGCCCAGATCAGTCCAGATTTGAATATAGCTGCCATATAGACCGATCTCTCGATTTAAGATTTAGGGCCCATAAAAGAGGCATTTATTGTCCGATTTCGCCGAAATTTGGGACAGTGCTTTGTGTTAGGCTTTTCGACATGTTTATGCAACTTGGAATTATGCAAATCGTTTCAGATTTGGATATAGCTGTCATGTAAACCAATATCTCGATTTAAACTCTTGGCCCCATAAAAGGCGCATTTATAATCCGATTTCACTGAAATTTGACACAGCGTCTTATGTTCGGCTTTCCGACATCCGTGTCGTATATAGATTGGTATGAGGTATATGAGTATAAGGTATGAAATTTTCACCGAATTTTAATGATAGGTGGTTTACATATATACCCGAGGTGGCGGGTATCCAAAGTTCGGCCCGGCCGAACTTAACGCCTTTTTACTTGTTAGTAGTTACTTTTTAGTTTTTAGAGCTCACATCAAGCGGATTACTGGTATAGGTGTATGTCCATAGTGGCATGGGGTGGATTAATATCTGCAGGCTCTTTTCAACCTAATCTAACCTAAGGTCCAATTACTTGGCCGGACCATAAACCGCACCAAACAGTCATACATTGTGGATGGAGAGATTGATATTGAATAAAATCGGTTCAGATTGAGATACAGCTGCCATATACATATATCTTTCATTCGATATGGCCTTTTAAGGCAGTAGTAGCCACGAGGAATTTTATTTGACGTTCCAGTGTGTGTGTGCAAAATTTGATCAAAATCGGCTCAAATATAGATTTGACCCTCATATATATCTTTCAGCTGATATACGCTTTTAAGGCTGTTGAAGACACAATTTTGGTCCAATCTTAACAAAATTTAGCATGACGTGTTTTATATGACGTCGTAATACTCATACAGAAAAAAAGCTCTAAGAAAAACCAACTACCAAATTTTTATGTGAAACAGTTCTTTGTTAAAATAGGCGTACTACCATGTAGCACACTAGACTCCCCTGCCATTCCTGACTTACACGCCCAGGTTCGAATCTTCCGATCTATAACCAGATATAGTACCTGTTAAAACCAATCTTCGATTTTACTTCTTGAGCATTATCCGATTTGGCTGGTATTTCGCATATGGTAATTTGTTGCGACCTCTAATGTCCACGGAAGATATGGACTAAAACTTGATAAAGCTCTCATATAAGCCAATTCCCCCATTGTACTCCTGAAGACCCTAGGTTTCGTGGTTTGTCACTACCCACTACCTAAGAAGGGTAAGTTGTTGAGGCTTGCGCGGGTCTCTACTGATTCAGTTATTAAGCTATAAAAACCAATGCGAAATAGATAATAAAGCAATGATTGTTGAATTTTAACAAATGTTTTAATAATAACAATAATTCTTATAAACTACAAATGGCTTCAAGTACTAGACTAACTTGTTCAGAAAGTTGATTTTTTCAGGTTTTATTACAAAAATAAATTGATTTATCGTGTAGGCTTTTTCGAATTGATCACGCATGGAGTATAGACTGTCCACAGTCGATGATTTAGATATATCTGGGATAAAAGAAACTAATTTGAATTCTTTATCAAATTTAACTCTTATTATAGACCTACCCTTCCTTAAATGTGTTGGGATAATGTACGCCTTCTTTTGTGATTTAACTATATACACATCTGTTGCGTTCGGTTGAAAATTAGCTATTCCGTTATCAGAATCTAGACCAGGTTCTCCACTGGCTTCCAGCAATGTAGAGGCTAATATTTTGGCAGCCTCTATGGTTTTATTGTGTTGCGGCTGCAAAACCACCGATGGGGGCTCTTCTATCATTAACATCTGAGAGGAAGATATGTCGCTGTCATCAACTGGTACAGGTGTCGTCTCGTATCCCGGATGTTTTGTGTAATCGTTTTTGGGTAGAAGAATTGGAATATTTAGCGCATCTGTGGCCAAAGGTAGTTGTATATTTTTGTATGAAACGGCACCTGATGGAGGTGGGGCATACGATGTATACAGAGGTCTCGAATTGGTCGAAACAAATGTTGATTTGGTGGCTTTAATTTGGGGTTGGGTGTTGAAATCTTCGATGCTTCGCGTTGTCTTTGTTGTGTAGATCTTAGTTGGAATAGTGTATGGAGTTGTGTCAGCTAAAAACAAAAAATAATTATTATTTAAAATCGTTTACTATACACCAAAAAGTTTGCTTAAATTTAAAGACGTTTCTTTGATCGTAGGAATTTGGTAATAAATTCGAGTGAAAAGAAGCAAGTCTTCAAGATAAAGTTCGTTAAATTTACGTTGCTATATACAAAGTCATAACGGGAACAAAGAAAGCGCACACGGCCTTGAATGTTCATGGAAGACTGTGACTTCCAAAGGAGGCCACAGCCATCACGGAAGGGGAAGATGGTCGCTGAAAAGGGTAAAGAGCTCTTTTGTCAGAGTGGCAAATTCGCGACGAAACGCATGATGGAAGTCCTTAAGACCACAAGCAAGGTTTGGTCGCGGAAAAATGTGATATCTCCCACAAGGTGAAAAAGGAATTAGGGTAGGCAAATATCCTCATATTGAGACATCAGGCAGTGCAGTTTCCGGACGAACAGGGAACCGACGACGTGACCATCACAGACTTTCTCAAGATTCGAAAGGCTAAGGTCCTAATATTGTAACATCAGGCAGTGTAGTGACAGGAAACTCAATGCAGCCTAATGCGCAGGGAGCCGACGATGAGACAACCCCTACTCCTAAGAAGCCCGTTTACTTGGGATTTGGAAGATTAGGATAGGTAAGGTTCCTAATTTTGGAACATTAGGCGGTACAGTGACAGCAGACTTTAGACCCCAAGGAAGCTCACTTACGCAGAATATGGAAGACTTGTATAAGCAAAGATCCAAAATTGCAAAATTTGCCCATGAACATTCCACTAAGGAACAGGGGCAAACTTCTCACATATCACCGAGTGCAGCCCGATTCAAGTTAAAGCTCAATGATAAGGGGTCTCCTTTTTATAGCCGAGTCCGAACGGCGTGCCGCAGCGCGACACCTCTTTGGAGAGAAGTTTTAGATGGCAAAGTACCTCACAAATGTTGCCAGCATTAGGAGGGGAAACCACCGCTGAAAATTTTTTTCTGAGGATCTCGCCAGGATTCGAACCCAGGCGTTCAGCGTCATAGGCGAACATGCACTACGGTGGCAAAGATCCGAATATTGGAATATCATGCAGTGCTGGGACGTGAGACTCGGAGACTCAATACAGTCTAAAGAACAGGGAGCAGACGATGAGACCATGACACCCACTCCCAAGATTCTCATTTAATGCAGGACCAACGATTATCCACATAAATCCCACCGTAACGAGACGGCTTCACATGCTCTCATGGAGAAAATCAGCAATGACAAGATTCATATTGCCTTAATTCAGAGTAATGGACTACCCGGAACAATGTTCCTGGACTGAACCATATCAACCACCAGCGTTATTTGTCATAAAAATTTGAACCCCAGAGTTGTCGTCGGGTGTAACAGTGATGAGACAGGGAGACGATGGAGCGTACCAGGCATCACTTTATCTGCCTTTCGATTCTCCGCCATCACCACCCGCCGCAAAGGCTGGTGAGGAAGACAAGATAGACAAGAAATGAGGTATTAATAGGGTGCGATGCGAACTCTCATCACATTTCGTGAGGGCCAAGCTATGGTAGAATTCTTGAATACTAACCATCTAAAAACACTTAATATTGGGAACACCGCTACATTTGTTAATAGGAGTAGGGAGGAGGTTTTAGATGCGACAGTATGTTCGGAAAATCTAATCGATTGGGGTACCTCATCGTAAATTTGTTCCCTAATAATCAGAAAAAGACTTGGACAAGATAATTTAGATTGTCCAAGCATCGAAGACAATGACCACAATGTCAGCAGGATTACTACAACAATAGTGGGGTCTTTTAAATATAATTGTCTTCTTCGAGAAAGAAAATCAGCTCATAAAAACCCTAGATGACCGGGGAGATTCGCAACCTTGGAAAAAAGGTCCGCAGATTTTACAACAGAGCACGTAGTAAAAAAGCGGAAGTTTTTTGGGATGTGTATTACACACGGCTCAAGGAATACAAAAAGTGTAACAGAGCGGCAAAACGTGCCCCTGGAAACTTTTCTGTGACCAGGTCGATAGCGTTGATGACGCCGCAAAGATGAAAAAGTTTCTTTCAAAAATCCATATCCAAACTGAAACGTCAGAAGACGACATGGGAGTGAGAGTGGAGACAACCGGGGACATGTTGAGGTTTTTGATGAAAACTCATTTTCCACAGGATACGAAGGGACTCACGGAGACACCAGAATCTATTGATCGGAGGTTTATCATAACAGAATTTATTGTGAAGGAATTCTTAAGAAGCTTCAAACCATTTAAGTCACCCGGACCTGATGGAATATTTCCGCCCTTGCTACAGAAGGAGACAGACTATTTGGCGCCCCACCTGGAAAATATATTCACAGCGTGCCTGGGACTTGCATATACTCCGAAAATCTGGCAGGAGGCAAGGGTGGTATTTATACCCAAGCCCGGCAAGGCAATTTTTGCGACACCAAAGGCCTATAAGCCTTACGTCCTTTCTACTCAAAACCATTGAACGCATTGTGTATACCATGATAAAGAGTAGTGCATCTAGGGAACTGCTTAAATACAAACAGCATGTCTATGTCATGGAAAGGTCGGTGGTGATAGCACTGCACGAGGTTGTGCATAAAATAAAAGAATCCTTCGATGCCATGATGTACACACTGGTGGTATGTATTGACATTGGGTGGGCTTTTAACAAAGTGAGGACCAGCACACTGATCCAATCGTAAGACCAGTACCGGGTGGACTAGGTCCGGCAAAGGGTCCTAGTCTGCTATGCAGACGATGTTACAATACTTCTAAGAGGTAACGATCCGAAACAGCTATGCAGAAGGGCCGAAAGGGTCTTGCAGATGGCATACGACTGGGCTAGTGATAGCCTCAATGTTAACTCAGTGAAGAAGACTAAAATACGCCTGTTCACGAGAAAGACGAAGGTGAACCAATTTGACGATCCACGTTTGCTCAATAGAACGATTTCGATATCTGACAAGGTCAAACACTTAGGAGTGATATTGGGTCAGGAAACTGAATTGGAAGTGTCACATCCAGGAGAGTACCGCGAATGTTCACAGATGTTGGGCACTGTGCAGACGGGCCGTAGGCTCGAAATGCGGCCAAAATACGAGGATAGTTCACTGGCTCTACAGGAGCGTGATAACGCCAATACTTACTAACGTCTCAGTTGTTTGGTGGACTGCGATGGAGAAAAAGTGCAAGGCAAAGATAATACAACAGGTTGGCACTGACGGAGCGGCATAGCTGATTCGGATTATTTTCCCTTAGAAATATTATAACATAATATGCGTAGCAAATGGGTTCTTATCTCTCCTCAGTCAGCATCCGTAATAGTTTATTTATGGTGGTCACCATAGTTGACCACCTTCTACCTATTCCTTAGCACATCGAGCGTCTCCTGTCCGAATATCGGATCTTTACCATGTACCGTTATGAAATGAGAGCGAACATAATTTTGATGTAAGCTTCATTTAAGATTTGCTTACATTTTTGCGTGACAGCGATATGACGCTTATATCAAAATTGCATATTAACATAGAATAAAATAATTTGACTATTTTAACAAGAAATTCATTTTATCTTAGAAGCTTTGTAATATATTAATACTTATTACATAAGTTATACCTTTACTGCCACCGTAGCGCAGAAGTTAGCATGTCCGCCTATGTCGCCGAACCGAACCAAACTTTCAGCGGTAGTTATTCCCTTGCTCATGCTGACCACATTTGTAAGGTATCCTGCCATGTTAAAATTTCTCTACCAAGTGGTGTCGCTATGTAGCCCGCCATCAGGACTCGGCATAAAAATGGAGGCCCCTTAACATTGAGCCTAAGCTTTAATCGGACTGCACATATTGATATGAGAGAAGTATCCACTGTTCGTTAATGGAATGTTCATGGGAAATTTTGTAGTATACCTTTACCGCTTATATTTGTAAATGTTAAACAAGGAAACGTACAGAATAGTAGGAAAATAATAGTTTACACCTACACAATGAGTTTATATTAGGCCTTAAGATTACATGATACCTTTATCTGCACCAATTATGATGGACTTTGGTGGATGTGTTCAGAAGGGTGGATATATATAAGGACCAATTTTGATAAAGTATGTCAGAGATAGGAGGCCACCGTAGCGCAGAGGTTAGCATGTTCACCTATGACGCTGAACGAATGGGTTCGAATCCTGGCGAGACGATCAGAAAAAAATTTCAGCGGTGGTTTTCCCCTCCTAATGCTGGCAACATTTGTGAGGTACTATGTCATGTAAAACTTCTCTGCAAAGAGGTGTCGGACTGCGGCACGCCGTTCGGTCTCGGCTATAAAAGGGAGGCCCCTTTCATCGAGCTTCCTCAGTGGAAGGTTCATGGGCAAAATTTTCAATTTGCAACTCATTATTTGAAGCAAGACCAACGAACAGGAATATCGTATTCTGAAGCGCATAAGAACGGCGAACTCAAAAATGTAAAATGCAATAGTCAAGTTCATTCAGCCTAAAGGAGTTGACAGTGGACCCAAACAGTACAATGTCCTTTTCAAGAGGCAAAATTTAATGGGATCTAACATCGCGAAAGAAATAACTTTTGATGTTGAAATGGATGGATGAATTTATATTTCTTTATTCATACCTTAAGTGATTCAAATGGAACCATTTTTTATAAACTAACAGTAGTTAGTATATGTAAAAAAAAAAAAATAAAATTTTGCAGCAATTTCGATAGTCAAAATCATTATCCTTTTTACCACCTTTTTATGCCAATTGCATCTTTTTTTGGAAAGTTTATGATACACGCCATCCGATTTATATTTTATTGTCAACAAACAGTGCAATTTACGCAAATTAAATGAATTTTTTTAATTTGTATAGATTATATATTTTATTAATAAAATCCTCAGTTAGCGTTCAAACTCAAATTTTGCATATATTTTTGGCGCATAATCTTCAACAACATTATTGATGGCCTTATTATGTTAATGCAGCTTTAACAACAAGGTTTTGATATTCATTTAGTTAGTAACAGAAGTTATTTAAAAAGATTTCTTCGCAGCACCCCTTCACAAGGTAAAGGAATTTTAATTCATTTAGAAGTACTTCTTCAACTTATGACAATAGTGATCACTTCTTTTTCAACAGGTTATCAATGAAACCACATACTACAAAATATTCGAATATGTTTCACAAACAATGTTTTTCACTGGACCACTTAATTTGTTGACCTTCGCACCATTTGGGAGTTCAATTAAAAAAGAAACAACACTTTCAGATACAGTCCAATTAAGTACCAATAAAATTTGTTATTGTCCATAAGTTTGTAAGCAAACACTTCCGTACCAATTTTTGAATTAGTTATAGGTGGTGGGAGGTAACCGGCATTTCTCAAAGCCCGAGCATTTAACAGGCCATTTGTACTAGGGGCAGAGTTGGACTCGGTCCATAATATAAAGGATGCAAAAATTATTTTCCAAGCACACAACTAAAAAAGTTAAAACACCAATTTTTGGAAAAGAATAAAATATTTTTTTTTAATTTCGCAGTTTCAGGCACATTTGCAATCAGAACAATTTTTCACAATATTTGTTACCATTTTTATTTATTTTATTTGGTTTTTGTAAGTATTATAAGCAATATGTTAATTTCAATAGTTCACCATGTTAATAACAACTAAACCACAATAATCGTTTAACATTCTATTTATAAATGTTGAAAAGCTTTGTCCATTCATTCAAGCGAAAAATGTTAAACAAATGGCTAAACTTCTTCAGCATGGCTGTTTGGTGTTTAAGCATCTCCATTCAAGAGGGTATTATTGTTTCATTAAAGTCTTTGTTACCGTCGGTTGTGTGAGACCTTAAGGGGTAATCATTCATAACTTATGGCCTGCTTTAGAAGGCTGAGTCCATAGATGGAGAAACAACAGCTTTTTCTTTTGGTAGTCAAAAGCCTACAAATAAAAAAAATGTAAAAATCAGTTGGCCGCTAGAATTTCTTTTTTTACTGACGGCCTCGTCCTGAAAGCGATTTTATTTTAAATTAAAAATTGTTAATGACTATGTTCTTGCTGAATCAGAAACAAATATGAATAAAACAAAACTCACAAAAACATACAACTTCTTTTTAAAGAATTAGCAATGCGAAGTTCGTTTAACGCGAAATAAAAAAAAAGATATTTTAACTCAAGTTTAGTATTGTTAACGGGGTGGAAGTCGTAAATGTCGCCTGCGTCCAGCTTTATGCAGAATTTTTTACCAACGTCCAAAATAAGAGACATAAGGATGCTCCTCTTGTGTCTAAAACTCAACTCAATGATAAAAGACAACGTGTTAAACAGTAATCATAAAAGGGCCGTCCAGCAAGGAATTAAATGAAGAAGAAAGATATTTCTTCTCGATCAAGAGCTACCAAGGAATCCAGAATCCATAATGTGGGGACTAAACGAATACAATCCCAATTTTTAAAAGGCCAACCATAGACATGCAATAGGTTTGCTAAACTCCGGCTACCAAAATTAGAAGACTCAGGAAGCCTCAGCTGCCGTCAATGAAGAATTTTCTAAGGGAATATTTTTGGACTCGAACGGATTAGGAGGAGACTACGAGGGAAGACCCTAAAAATTCTGTGGTTCTTTCAGTTGGATTAGGCTCATGGTGTATGTTATCGGCAAAGAAGAAAGCTTTGGCAGTGGCATCAGAGAAAGCGTCTTAGAAGGAAAACTGGTGTAACTTATTTCCCAAAACCGCCTGCATGTTTTCTCAATGGGCACTTATCCTAACAAGATCAGTCTTATGTTGTATCAGTCTAATGTACGTTGGTATCAACCGTACAGGGTAAAGCCAAACTTTTTTACCCTGGCGGATTAATTCCAACTCGTAACCGTTTTAGCATTGCTTTGAGGTTGACTCCATATCTACTGGTTTCCTTGTCATCTCCATTGTATATGCGTCATGTCCTCCGCATTTATGCACCGCATACAGACCGCTGCGTTCAGGTGCTTCTGATCAATACTTGTTCGGCCTTATTCATCACCGGCTCCCAGTCTAGTTCTCCAATATCTTCTGGATTAATGCAGCAGGCAACATGTCGCTAGTTCCAGTTCCCTGCGTTTTTCGACCCGATCCTCGCAGTGGAAGAAATCTGCATGTTCTGAAACTTCTGGCGCCTCATAAATACACTTGCTAGAAGAAAACAAATAAGAGCGGCCGAGCCGAATCTAATATACCCTCCACCATGGATCGCATCTTTCGAGTTCTTTGCGCAGTATCTCTTTTAAGGCAAACAAAAAATAATGAATAAGGACGGAGGAGGAGGAGCTATATCAAGTTATAGTCCGATTCGGGGCTCAAGAAGCAAAATCGGGAGATCGGTTTATATGGGAGCTGTATCAAGCTATAGATCGATTCAGATCATATTGTACACGTATATTGAAGGTCATAGGAGAAGCCGTTGTATAAAATTCGTGCCAAATCGGATGAGAATTGCGCACTCTAGAGGCTCAATAAGTTAAGATCCAAGATCGGTTTATACGGCAGCTATATCAGATTATGTACCGATTTGCGCCATACTTATCACAGTTTTTGGAAGTCACATCAAAACACCTCATGCAAAATGTTAGCCAAATCGGATAATAATTGCGCCCTCTAGCGGCTCAATAAGATAAGATCGGTTTATATGTCACCTATGTTATGGACCGATTTAAACCATACTTCGCACAAATGTTGGAAGTGATAACAAAACACCACGTGCAAAATTACAGCCAAATCGGATAAGAATCGCACCTTCTAAAAGCTCAAGAAGTCAAGACCCAAGAACGGTTTACATGGCAGCTATATCAGGTTATGAACCGATTTATACCATACTTAGCACAGTTGTTGGAAGTGATACCAAAACACTACGTGCAAAATTTCAGTCAAATCGGACGAGAATTGCGCCCTCTAGAGGCTCAAGAAGTTAAGACCCATGATCGGTTTATATATGCGGCTATATCAAAGCATGCACCGATTTGACCCATTTACAATCCCAACTGACCAACACTAATAAGAAGTATTTGTGCAAAATTTCAAGCGGCTAGCTTTACTCCTTCAAAAATTGGCGTGCTTTCGACAGACAGACAGACGGACGGGCATGGTTAGATCGACATAAAATGTCACGACGATCGAGAATATATATACTTTATGGGGTCTCAGACGAATATTTCGAGTAGTTACAAACAGAATGACGAAAATAGTATATCCCCATCCTGTGGTGGAGGGTATAATTAGTCCATTCTTAGAAGATATTTCAGCAAGAAACCATCACCTAGAACAACGTCTGTGTTGACGTCGCCTTGTTTCCTAATTTTTCACATCCGTATATCGTCGTTACTTCTTCCTGCACGGTTCTCATTCCTTCTTTTGATAGTATCCTCTCATATTGTCCTTGTAAGATTCGTTTGAATTTCACTCTCTCCTCACGGTGCAGAGCATGGGCTGCTCCATTGTCTGTAGGTTTATCGGGACCATTCCAGATATTGCAAGGGCTTCAGCCACCGCCACTGTCCGGTAGGATGATATAACCATTAGAGTCGCTGTCATCTGTACCAAGAGAAGGGATTTCGTTATGCAAGCCGTCTGCAGTATCTGTCCCACATTTCGTTCCCATAGAGGGGGATATTATCACATGTCTGCTCAGGAAAAGCTGTTGTTGTGTTATTGCTGTTGTTGTAACAGTATGTTGTGTTCTATCTTTCTTCTGCTTGATTCTGTTGAGTGTCCAGATCCAAGAACAGGGTCGGTTTTTATCACGTCCCGTTTTCCTTGTTCTTTTATTGTGGGCTTAATGCCATGGGCATCACATACTTCTTTATGACTTCTTGGCAAAAATCGCCAAGTCGATCGCAATAGCAGCCAAAGTCGACCGCGTTATTCGGTTCTAAACGACCTGTTATGATATGTATACTTGACCTTGACTTCTTCGCCTCAGAAATAGTTGATAGATGTTCAGATCGTTAGGACGGATGGTGTGTTTAATGCCATTTCCTTCCAACAAAATTGATTTTAATTCGAACAAATATAACAAAATTTCATTTTGTGTTATAACAAATATTTCATTGAAGTCAATTCGGATTATGTTTAGCTTGGTCGAATCTTATGTATTGGGTTCATTGCATTGCTCATTGCAGGTTCTCAAGAAGTCAAATCTAGAGATCGGGTTTTATGGATTGATTGTCATAACAGAAGTCTATGTGCACACGTTTAACTAAATCGGATAAGATATGCGCCTTCTAGGGGCTGAAGAAGTCAAATGGGAATGTGTAATTGATTGGAATTTGGCTCATTTCCAATTCCAACAGATATACTTCAATAAGAAGTACTGTGCTTAATAAAAAGTTTGTGTGATTTTAACAAATGCACAGACACGTAGAATGTCATGGCGCTGGAGAATTCATTAGGATCTTACACCTGATTCAGACCATAAATGAATTGAATGTTGAAGACCATAGAAGAAGTCATTGCCAGTCCATTCAGACAAGAATTGCTCCTTGTTGGAGCTCAAAAAGTAATATCAAGAGATCGGGTTATATGGGAGCTGTATCAGGCTATAGATCGATTCCGACTATATTGGGCACGTATGTTGAAGGTAATGGGAGAAGCCGTTGTACAAAATTTCAGCCAAATCGAATAGGAATTGCACCCTCTAGAGGCTTAAGAAGTCAAGATGCCAGATCAGTTTATATGGCAGTTATATCAGGTAATGTACCGTTTTAATCCATACTTAGCATAGTTTTTAGAAGTCATCATAAGTATTTTATTTTAGCGTGCTTTCGAAACACGGACGGACGGACATGGCTAGATGGACTTAAAATGTTATGACGATCAATAATAAATATTCTTTATGGGGTCTTAGATGTATATTTCGAGGTGTTACAAACGGAATGACGAAATTAGTATACCCCCCATTCTATGGAGGAGGGTATAATAATATTCATGAATTCCTCGTCTACCTACCTTCTACCTTATTTCATTTGTTCTCATCCTTAATTTCATTATTTAACAATTAGTATATAATAAAATAGTTAATTTTATATTTTTATTTACCCATGCAACTATGTCTGTCTATGATAGAAACTAAACATATAATTGGCCCATTCGCACTTCTTCGCATTACATATGTGTGAAAGAGAACCCTACCGAACCCAGAAAAAGATACTCACTATTTGTATTAAAAATATGTTCAACAAATGTCTTTTTTACCAATCACTTGCCATGATACATGAAAATCGGATTTCAATGTCAAAAATAATAAAAGCAATTAACACCTTGTTTTAAAAGTTTTTTATGAGCCAATACCATGTTTTATCGGTTGTATATATATCACCAGTTTCACTATTTGGAAAAGGCGGAAAAACCAACTCCTACCTAAACCTTTGACCTAAACGAAATATGTTATTTCGTATTGATATCTGGTGTATAGTGCTTCATGCATCTATTTTGAATGCCCTGTGGGACCCAAACAATACTTTGTTGAGAAGGACTTCATTTGACTCACTGATTTAATGCTAAACGAAATGCCTCTAGACATTGTGACTAGACAGGGAAAAGCGCCTCATTGTGGGAAGTGATGTTAATGTATATCACCAGATATGGGGATCTTCCGATATCAACGATAGGGGTGAGCTGCTAATCGAATATATTATCAGGCCTTTCCGGAAAATGCAAAACAGAAGATTTTCTTTACCTTATATCTTGCTATCGTTGCCATATCAATGTTGAAATGCATACTATAATCAAATTTTTATATAGTAAGAAGAATCTTAAGTGAAAAAATTTTCTTTCGTTTTGCGGATTCAAAAACCGGAACAGGCTTGTTAAAGTTGCAATCTGACGATTTGTAATAAAGGAAATAATTCGATCTCTATTACCTGGAACAGGCAGGAGGTACTACAAGATGTTATCTTTGTATCAGAGAATAACAGCTGAAGGATATGGATTGAGAAGTGTTGGGTAACCACAACTTCTCTGATCATCGTTATATTGGCTTTAGATTTGGCGACAATAATGCAGGTTTAACAAAAGGAAGGCGGATTAGGATAAATTTCTACACATATTCTGCACAACTATGCCTTGTAGCCCTGAAAAGAAAATGGAAACTGCGAAGGACACAAACAATGTTCAAGTGGATCGCAAAATCCCTTAATGATTTGCTTATGACAACATGTCCTAGAACCAGACTAAGGGTCAAACAGCGACCGCCAAGGTGTGCCCCAAAACTGGTTGGTCTAATAAGGGTTCCAGAAAACTCTTCAAAACGGCGAAAGCTACAAGGGCACCGCACGACTGGGACATATTTATGGCTGGGCTACGGAAATACAAGGGCGAGCCGAAAAAGTGTTAGGTTAAGTCTTGGGTGGAATTCTGTTTCTCCATGGAGGATACATCTAAGGCCTCTAGACCTAAGAATATTCTATCCTCGAAACCCTATTACGGAAGGATACATTCTGAAATCAGAGAATGTATGGACAATGTCTAGTGAGGAAATGCTGGAACTAACCGTTGATACATATTTCCGGGGGAACTATCCAACGGACAACGTGGCGCCAGAAGAGGGTCCAGGCGTAAATCCATCTAAGATTGAAGTATTTTTTTCAGCGGGAAAAACAAGTTACTTACTTTGGCACCTGCCTCCTTGGGAGGAGGGAATATACCTGTAAAGAAAAACAAATCGATAAAAAATTGTCAAAAAAAACATATAACAGAAAATAAAAATGTTTTCAATCATAAATTTATTGATACAATAATTTTTTTTAATTAAATATGATTTTTTTCAATTACTGTCGTTTTTCACAATTTTCAATTGAAAATATTTGATTCAATTTATTTTCTAGAAGACTCTGAAGAATTTGCATTCACAAAAGTGATTGATATATTCTTAACTATCAATTTAAAAATTTGTAAAATCAGTAATTTTTATACCCTCCACCACAGGGATGTGTGTATACTAATTTCGTCATTCCGTTTGTAACACTACGAAATATTCGTCTAAGACCCCATAAATTATGTATTTATTTTTTTGATCGTCACGACAACTAGGTTGATATAGCCATGTCCGTCCGTCCGTCTTACTGTCGAAAGCACGCTAACTTTCGAAGGATTAAAGCTAGGCGCTTGAAATTTTGCACAAATACATTTCGGTCGGTTCGGATTATTGATAGACAATATCGGCCCATGTTTTGATATAGCTGCTATGTAAACCGGGAGTTGCTTTGTAAGGGAGCCATTGGCTAAAGTTGAGGGCTTAAACGCTAATACTATATAGTCTTGTAGTCTGGTCGTTGATGCTTCAAAAGCCCAACTACTTTGAGGTGTACTCTGATCATATCGATTAGCTTTCCCCAATACTGTAGTGTGTATTAAGAGGAGATTCCTACAAATTAAGAAGTCATGGAATAGCTTAGATATAATGCCATAACGACTATTATCATAAATATCTTCTCAGACAGCCAAGAGCAATTAAATCTCTGGCGAATATATTTCTGAATTAAAAAAACGCGCTCGATTGTTGCAGATCTCTCAACGAGATACCAAAACAGTTTAAAATTCATCTGTTCTGGGTGCCGTCCGCATAGAAATCCAGGAATTGTAGATCAGACGAGCTTGCGAGACTAGGAGCTACCTTACACATTCCAGGGGAACTGGAATCTGAGGGAATGCCTCCTGCGACATGTAAGCTAAGGTTTCAGTATCAGGCCCGAAGGAAAACGAGGGAAATATGGCCACAAAGTGGTGGTTGTAAGCATTCCAAAATTATGTGGTCTAATCTAGACTTTAAGATGTCTTCGGCTTTGCTGTCGAAGGCTGGAACAGAAATCTCAGCCACTGTGTCCGTCACGACATGTCACTGTATGATCAGAAAACATGTTGACAGACTAAAGGTTGCAAGTAACAACTTCTGTAGAAGCTGTGAGGACGTCGAGCAAGAAGAAACTGTAGAAAATCTGCTGTATGTGGGTCCCGTACTGGCAGTTAAAAGTAGTTTAGGTGCTCATTTCTTTGAGAAGTTGTCTGATTTAGCGGATATGAGCATTCGCAGGTTGTGGAGCATTTTAAGCGATCTGGATGGTTCAACGGTAAGAACTACAATAGAAGGCTTCTTCGTTCCTGTAGTATCACAATGGACGAAGACGTCTATGTGAGAATGATGGCAGACAGCCACATAAATCTTACCTTATTTAACCTAATGTCGAGATGGTTATTCGATCATTATGATATCAATCGAATATCATTGCAATCTAACGGAAGGAACTTAAATTAAGGTTCTTATTTCTTTAAAGACTTTTCTTTATTGCCGGCTATAAGTATTCCCAAGTTATTATGCTTTTCCATGCGGTCTGTGCGTAACGGTTAGAACTAGATGGCTTCTTCCTTCGCCTGTTTCTGTGCTATCACAAAGGACAAAAATGTCTGCCACTACCTTTACACTTTGTTAAAATGAGAGCGGAATGTGGTGAGAGAAAAAGTTTTTATACCCTCCACCATAGGATGGGGGTATACTTATTACGTCATTCTGTTTGTACCACCTCAAAATATCCATCTAAGACCCCATAGAGTATATATATTCTTGATCGTCATGACATTTTAAGTCAATCTAGCCATGTCAGTCCTTCCGTTCGTCCGTCCGTCTGTCTGTCGAAAGCACGCTAACTATCGGAAGAGTAAAGCTGGCCGCTTTAAATTTGCTCAAATACTTCTTCTTTATGTAGATTGTAAATGGGCCATATCGGTCCATGTTTTGATATAGCTGCCATACTCGTATAAACCGATTTTGGTTCTTGACTTCGTGAGCCACTAGAGGGCGCAATTATAATCCGATTTGGCTGAAATTGTGCAGGACATGTTTTGTTACGACTTTCAAATGCGATCCATAGTGGAGTGTATATAAAATTCGGCCCGGCCGAACTTAGCAAGCTTTTACTTGTTTTTTTTTTTTAATTATACGAAGTGTAGAACAATGAAAATCGAAAATCCATGTACTTACCACAATTCCGACAGTTAATAGAAAATGTAAAACCCTTTGAATAAAATATTTTTTTGAATTAAGAGAACCCTTAGTGGTAAAAATCTCCATAGTTGGCGTAAAGTGTATCAATTTGTATTTTCAAGAATAAGCAAATATTGTAATAAGCACCTAAATGAAGTTATCTAAAAAGGGGTTCCCCATATTCGACCACACTCATCACAAAGTTCATGATGATGGTTCCATTATTTCGGCTACTTTTAACTGTCAATAAAAAGGCGAAATTGCCACATGACCCTGGCATCGACAATAACCTCAAAGAAGCCAAATATTGACTTGGCATCATTCAAACTTTTATCGAATGGCTCATTCAATCAATTGTTGATTTCCAACAGAGTTCACTTAATATGAAAAAAGGTCTACAAGATCAATCAGACGGACAGAATAACGTTCCCAACAACATCGTGATCATCATCCGTAAGATTTGTGTGTTTACATCTAATCCCCAAATATGTAGAGCTTTACAATGCTATAAAGTCTTCGTATGGCTCTCAGTGGTACTTCATGCCTACTTAACTCGATAGTTGCTCTACCGCTTCAAATAAATCACGAAGAGAAGCAGATCTCTAATGGGTCATTTCATCCTCATTCATTGAATGGGGCTGTTATGGCGTGCCCATCAATCCTCACATCATTGTTATGGACACGCGCTTAATAACTGTTCGACGCTCATTGTTGAACATTCAACTCGCCACAGTGAACATTCAACAAAATTGTAACGTTCATCATCATTCATTGGGGTCTTTGTTGGCTGACTTGTTGGCATGTTTGTTTAATGGCGTATTATAAATCTTCTATTTGAGAAAATGCTACCCATTGTGATCGTTTACATTTAAATGGACATTTTGGCCCAAAAGACACGATTTGTGGTAGGTCATTTAGGGAAATACTTTAATTGGATCGAGTTTTGGATTTAAGGTTGTTCTGAAATATTTGCGAAAGTGTGACCTCTTGGATAAATGGAAGGAAATACAAATAACTAGAAACAAAATATAAATATTATTAGCACTTACTGACATTTTTAGAATTTTATAACCACTGCTATAGGACGGCCGTCTACTAGCCTATTCATTCCGTTTGAAACATCTCGGAATATCTATCTGCAAAAATAAAAAGTACGTACATATATTTTGTGACCCTCTTCTCTGATCTAGCCAAGTCAGTATTTCTAATCACCGATCGATATTACGGTAGCATTAAAACCAATAAAAATATCAGGGTCATACCGGTAGCTATTTGATATCTACGGTCTATGCAAACAAGCCAGTGACGATTGATGATGATTGATGATTCGTCCGAATATCGAAAGAGAAATTGCAGCAGTATCGGCTTTTTATGATTTATGCTTGAAAACTGTCTGCCAGCGTGCCCGTAGTGACCATGCAAAAGAAATCGAGTTCCATGCATTATGGCATCGAACGTACTTTCACATAAATAAACAACGGTTTTTGTTTTATTAAAAAAAAAAAAAAAATTTTTTGTTGCAAAAAACCTGATATTATTATACCCATCATAGGATAGGAGGAATTTTCATTTTGTCATTCCATTTGCACTAAACTACTCAATTTCTTCTCTAATATCGATGAGTGCAGTCCGATTCAAGTTTAAGCTCAATGATAGGGAACCTTCTTCTATTGCCGAATGCGAACGGCTTGCAGACGAGCTACATCACTTAAGAGAAGTTTGAACAGCTAACTTCGTACGTAAATACCTCACAAGTGTGGCAAGCACTAGGAGGGGAAACCACCGCTGAAAAATTTCTTGATGTTCACGTCAGGATTCCATTTGCAATACATCGAAATATCAATTGTCGTCTAAGATGATTTAACGATGCCCATGTACCCGTCTGTTTCAATCCCGCTTCAGAATTCAAAAGTTGAATTAATGAGCTGTTATTTGCCAATGATTTTTCATAACCCGACTTCGCTGAAACTAAAACAGTGAATTGGACCAAGCCCTTAATATTCAAACCGAATATGACCCATATTGGACGATTTTATGATATAGCTGCCATATAGACCGAACTACCCACTCAGGATCTTATGCCCGTATCGGGCGCATTTATTACCCGATTTCGCTTTAGTTTGGAACAATGAGTTGTATTAGATATCTTGACATCACTGCCAATTATGGTTGGGTTGGGATATAGGTGCTATAAAGACCGATCTGTCGATTTACGGTCTCAACCCCACACGAAAAAAATAATTCATTAGATATGAACGAAATTTTTGACAAGTAAATTTGTTTTCTTATAATAAACTTCGTCGTTAGCAAAAATAATTTGTTTATGGTAAAATTAAAAGTATAAATATTCTTGATATCCAACAAATGTGGCAAGTATGGTTTAAATCGGTCCATAACCTGATATAGCTGTCATATAAACCGATCTGCGGACTTGACTTCTTGAGCTTCAAGAGCACGCAATTCCTATCTGATTTGACTGAAATTTTGCATGACGTATTTTATTATGACTTTCAACAACTGTGCTAAATAATATTAAACCCATGTAAACCGATCTCTTGATTTGACTTCTTGAGCCCCTGGAAGCCAAAATTTTTGTCCGATTTGGCTGAAATTGTGCATGTAATCTTCTGCTTAGACTTCCAATAACAGTGTAAAGTAAGGTTTAAATCGGTTTATAACCTGATATAGCTCCCATATAAACCGATTTCTCGATTTGACTTCTTGAGCCCCTGGAAGCGTCAATTTTCACTATGAATAACTGTGCCAAGTATGGTCCACATCTGTCAAGAGCATGATATACCTCCCATATAAAACGATCTCCCGATTTGACTTCTTGAGCGATTTTTATCCGATTTGGACGAAATTTTGTATATTTTTGTTCTGTTATGACTTCCAACAGCTGAAGAAGAAGAAGAGGAAGAGAAAACTTAAGTCATTAATTCCGTGCTACTAATATAATTTTATTCTACATAGCAAACTTCTGTCAAACCATCAAAAATTAAAGCTTCTAGGAACCGGGCAAGAATGATCGAGAGACAGGTCACATTTGCCAGAATTGTTGGAAGTCTAACAAAACACTACATGCTCAATTTCAGCCAAATCGGAAAAAATGCGGCTTGTACGGGCTCAAGAAATCAAATCGGTAAATCGGTTTATATGGGAGCTATATCAGGCGATAGACCGATTTGGACCGAACTCGACACAGTTATTGAAAGTAATAACGGAACACTACATCCAAAATTTCATTCAAATCGGATAAAAATTGCAGCTTGAGCTCAAGAAGGCAAATCGGGAGATTGGCTTATATGGGAGCTATATCTAAATCTGAACCTATATCTATATTAAGCATGTGTGCGAAATTTCAAGCGGCTAGCTTTACTCGTTCGACCTCTATTGTGATTTCGACAGACGGACATGGCTAGATCAACTCAGAACGTCGAGACGATCATGAATATACATACTTTATGAGGCCTTAGACAAATATTTCGAGGTGTTACAAACGGAATGACTAGAAAAAAATATGCTTGAAATTTTGTCGTTAATAAAAATGTCATTGAAGTTTTGTCTTTAGAAAAAATTCATTATAAAAATTTTTCTTTATTTTCATAAAGACCAATTCTTCATTGAAGTTTTGTCTTTTGAGAAAATTTCATTTAAATTTTCACGTTGGAAAAAAATTCATTAAAATTTTGTCTTTAGAAAAATTTCAGGTTGTGCAAGAAAAAGATAAGTTTCTTGTAGCCAAGACGAACACATTGGAGGTATGCATTGACATCGAGGGGGCTTTTACCATTATGCGGACTTTAACGGGACTTAACGGCTGGATAAAACCATATGCTAAGGAATAGCATTCCCTTGTGCCACCACAGGGGGGGAATTGTATCGCCACTCCTCCTATGGGTGACCGCAATCAATAACCTATTACGGATGTTGACTGAGAAGGGATTTGAACATATGTACTACGCAGACGATGTTGTAATGACTCCAAGGGGCAAGGATCAGAATCAGCTATGCAGAAGGGCCGAAAGAGTCTTACATATGGCATACGACTGGTCTAGACCTCAGGGTCTTTATGTTAAGTCAGAGGTGGCTGAAGTTTGTCTTTTCACGAGGAAGACGAAGGTGGGCCATTTTTACGCACCACGCTTTCTAAATAGAACGTTTCCGTTTCTGACAAGGTCAAATACTTAGGAGTGATCTTGGACAACAACCTTCAATGAAAGTGTCACATTCCTGAGCGTACTGATAAGGCTCACTAATGTTGGACACTATATAGATGACCCATCTTGACTCGAAATGCGTCCTGAATCCTGGGATAGTCCACTGGCACTACAGGAGCGTGATTAGACCAATACTTTCTTACGCCTTAGTAGTTTGGTGGCCTGCGATGGAGAAAAAGTGTAACGTAAGGATAATAAAGCAGGTTCGAAGAACCTGGCAATGAGACTTAAAGCGATGGGAGTACCAATAGAGGTAAGAAGCAGGTCATACCGTCGCGGTAAAATCGAGGGCACGATAGGAAACGTGGAAGGCATGTCAGAGGATACCTGGGACAACACTTGATCTCGAGCGTAATGCACTATGCCCATGGCACAGTCTTAGATTGGCGGAAGTCTGGTATTGCCATCTGAGAGATCATGCCACACGGATGGATCGATGGTAGAGGACGGAGTGTACAGCCGGTGATCACGGAATGCGTGAGGTGAGTTGTAGAGAGGACATCGAGTGTGAACACCTTTACGAACAGTAAACTGCCCATCGGGGTAAGAACAACCAGGACGGTGAAGTCACGAACAATATTTGATTGCAAGAAGTTGCAATGAAGGTATATTCATTCGAAGGATGAAGGTATATTCATTTTGTCATTCCGTTTGCAATATCCATTTCCGACCCTATAAAGTATATATATTCTTGATAGTCGTAAAAATCTAAGGCGATCTAGCCATGTCCGTCCGAATATCTGTTGAAATCACGCTACAGTCTTTTTAAATTCTTTTTTTTCCATAATCAGGTTAAGTTCGAAGATGGACTATATCGGATATAGCCCCCATATAGACCGATCCGCCGATTTAAGGTCTTAGGCCCATAAAATCCACATTTATTATCCGATTTGGCTGAAATTTCGATTTGGTTATCGCTGCCATATAGACCGATCCCTCGATTTAAAGTTTTGTGCCTATAAAAGGCGCATTTATTGTCCGATTTTGCCGAAAATTTTCACAGAGACTTATGTTAGGCTTTTCGACATCCGTGTCGTATATGGTTCAGATCGGTTTTTTTAGATATAGCTGCCAAAAGGACCAATATTTTGAATAATGACTTATATTTATTTGACCACTCAACGTCCGTGCCGAATTTGGTCCAAATCGGACCATACTTCGTTATAGCTGCTATGTGGGTGGGCATAACTTTTGCATTTTTCACCGGATTATGATGAATGGTGGTTTATATATATGTCCGAGGTGGTGGGTATCCAAAGTTAAGCCCGGCCGAATTTAACGCCTTTTTACTTATTTTACTTCGAAAGACTTTAGAAGCCCCGTTACTGTTCGCCTTATACGACAATGTAGTAAGCACATACTCTATTGTTTGAGTTCTTGTGTACGGGACATAATATGATGAGGTTCTAATTATCGGGTATGGCATCTTCTAGAGTTATTGCGCAGACGAGCAAAAAAACTCAGTTCGGCTGTCAGAGTACAACTACTCCACCTCTATTCTGACATTCCAACATTGTCATCATGGATTGGCTGAGAAAATGGTTTTCTAACATCTGAGGCACAACAAATGTATCTGCTCAAAAAAATCGCAATGATTTTGGAAAGAGTACACTGTGATAGGGCCTTACTCCTATGTAAATATAAGTGTTTTTGGATACGAAAATCTTCTCTACCCCCGTTCTTTTTTTTGTATTTCATTATATATGAACTACAGTCTCCTGCAGAAGTATCACAATGGGCCTCCAAGTGAGCTACACAGTAAACCCCACTTAAATTTTCCTCTTGATGTTGGCTGCTTGGAGACACTTTATAATTATTTCCCGATTAAAGCATAATCTTTAAACTTCAATCGGCATCTCTGCTTCTACTTAAATAATAACGCCTTAGAATATGCCATTAAAATAAAATTAATTTCTTAAATTTGTTTAAAAACTAAAGTTTTGGTTTATTTTGATAAACACTTTTATATGAGTTTCATTATAATAATACTAATCAACAATGGTACACCAACAAAAACATCCTCGTGAAGTTTTACTAAACTATTTGTCTATCAAACGCGCTTGTTTGGTGGCAAATATGAATTGGAAGGTTCATTCACTTGGAAGGGGCTGCCACCGCCTACTGAGCCTTTCGAGGCAAAGTCCAAGACGGGAGCAACGCCACCATTGAAGGTACTTGTATTGCCGCCCAGGGAATCGTATTGTGATTGAATAACACGTTGGGCGTTCTCAGCATCGGCAGGAGTACGGTACTTGACAAAGTGGACTTCAGGTTTGCTGGCACCGCTCTGGTTCAAGTTATTCAATTTGTTAGCCAAATCTCCGATGTCGGCTTGTTTGTTGAGCACATAGATGGCAGTACGTTGGCCAGCGGCTGATTTGGCCAATTGAAGGGCGGCGTTTTCGAGACCGTTATTCTCGGGACCCTTGATGAAGACGACACGTAGACCACGTTTCAAGTTATTACCGAGCTGATCGGCGCCACTGTTATCATCGAAGGCTCCCTCCGGGGCGGTGAATGAGTAGAATTCCTTGGTGAATTCCGATGGGCCAGTCAAACTGCTGCCACCGAACCCTCCAACACCACCGGCGGGGCTGCCACCGAAACCACCAACACCGCCAGAGGGGCTGCCACCGAAACCTCCAACACTGCCAGAGTTTCCACCGAAACCGCCAACCCCTCCACTTGAGCCGCCACTGAAACCGCCAGTGTTACCACCGAATCCACCAACTGAGCCACCTTGGTCTCCTCCAAAACCTGCAGAACCTTGTCTTTCGTAGTCGTAGCCGCTTAGGCTGGCACCATAAGCTGTAGCCAGACAGCAAAGTACCTAAAATAGAAAAGGTCCAATATCAAAAATATGCCATTGGTTTTTTTTCAAAAAAAAAGCGAACTTACAATGAAGGCACGCATTCTGCTGTTGAATAAGGTGGAGTACAATGTTAAGGGTTGAACTTAAGTTGATATCTGCTCTTCCAATGCTGTACCCACCTATATTTATATGAAATTTCATTTTTGCAGCCCCGAAAATTCATAACTTATCCTTGGTATTGATCCAGTTACAATTTTATTAATTTTCGTCTTTGTTGGTGGCCAGACGCAGTCGCAGATAAGCGCAACAAATTTGCATACACTTAAAATGGAATATTCGATTTTGCCAAAACCTGGGTTGTTTGGCTACATCGATCTATTTAGCTCTCGCCATGTTGCTGATCGCACAATGGTAACGAAATTGTTTATAAATTGAGCTAAATAAATTGTTTCATCAATGCCTGGCTTAGAGCTGGAGCAGGCGCATATTTTTTCGGTGATCTCAGCGAATTTTTATAACGTGGATGTTTTTGTTGCAAAGTCCCAGCTCCATGAGGGCTATTAACATTCCGCCAACTTTTGACCATAAATTGATATACACCCCACAATAGTGACGCATTAGCCATTAGTTATCGGTCATCATCCCAACGAATTGGTGGGCTTTCCCCAACCTAATCGGATTGTTTTGAATATTTGTTTTATTAAAATACAGGTCAAGAGATTCTGCTGACAACAACAAATGAAATAAGCAAAAATAGTTTTCTGAAAATGGGAAAAAATATATGAGATGAGTATCAACCCACAAAGAAGGCTTGTCAAACATATGCACTCAAAAACAAGTAAAAAGGCGTTAAGTTCGGCCGGGCCGAACTTTGGATACCCACCAACTCGGGTATATATATAAACCACCTTTCGTCAAAATCCGGTGAAAAATGCATACCTTATGCCCCAAAGCAGCTATATCGAATTATGTTCCGATTTTGGACCAAATCCTAATAAGTAAAAGTCATTGTTCAGTTGTGTGTAACAAAATATTGGTCTTTTTAGCAGCTCTATCTAAAAATAAACCGAACTGAACCGTATACGGCACGGGTGTCGAAAAGCGTAACATAAGTCACTGTGTCAAATTTCAGTGAAATCGGACAAAAAATGTGCCTTTTATGGCCCCAAAACCTTAAATCGAGAGATCGATGTATATGTCAGCTATATCCCAATCTGGACCGACCTGAGCCAAATTGAAGAAGAATGTAGAAGGGCCTAACAAAACTCACTGTCCCAAATTTCGGCGACATCGGACAATAAATGAGCCTTTTATGGCCCCAAAACCTTACATCGAGAGATCGGTCTATATGGCAGCAATATCCAAATCTAGACCGATCTGTGCCATATTGCAGAAAATTGTCGAGAGGCTTAAACTAACTCACTATCCCCAATTTGGGGGCCATCGGATATTAAACGCGCTTTTTAGGGGTTCAAAACCTTAAATCGAGAGATCGGTGTATATGGCAGCTATATCTAAATCTAAACCGATCTGAATTAAATTGAAGAAATATGTCAAAGGGCCTAACATAACTCACTGTCCCAAATTTCAGCAAAATCTAATAATAAATGCGCCTTTTATGGGCCTAAGACCCTATATCGGCGGATAGGTCTATATGGCAGCTATATCCAAATTTACACCAATCTGGGCCAAATTGAAGGAGGAGGTCGACTGGCCTAACATAACTCCTTATCCCAAATTTCAGCAAAATCGGATAATAAATGTGGATTTTATGGGTGTAAGACCCTAATTCGGCGGATCGGTCTATATGGGGGCTATATCAAGATATAGTCCAATAGTCATCTTCGAACTTAACCTGAGTGAGTTAATCTGTATATTTTTTAATAGACCCATATGTCTTTCTTCTTGATGGTTTAAACAAATGTACTAAGTTATAAAAATCTAGATCACAGTTGTGGCATAGGTTAGGTTGAAAAGAGGGTGCATATATAAATCGGCCCCATGCCACTATGGACATACTCCTAAGCCAGTAATCGGCTTTTCGTGCGCTCTAAAAACTATAAAGTAACCTCTAAAAAGAAAATTTTTGAGTTAGGAATACCATGCTACTTACGAAATCCTTAATTATTTTCCATACCACTCCCCTTAGTTGGTTCATGTTTGATATTGTGTCTCCACCTAAGTGCCGGTATCTGTTAGACGCGAAAGCCGAGCAATGACAAAGGAAATGCTCCAACGTCTCATCATCTTCCCCGTATGCCCTACACATGCAATCACTTGCCGCACCGATTTTACATAAGTGAGCTCGTAGTCCTATGTGTCCCGTTATGATACCAATAGCTATACTGACCTCCTTCTTGCTTCCTTTCAGTAATAGCCTCGTCTTCCCACGATCTGGATCCCCCCATAGGATTTTCGCAGTCCTACCGACCGTTTCGCATTTCCACAATGTTGCATGCTCATTCTTCGTCCCCTCCCTTAACTCGGACTGCGTCGACCCGAAAGGCTTCAGGTTAACCAATTTTATTGACGGCAGTC
Organism: Stomoxys calcitrans; assembly: GCF_963082655.1. NCBI lineage: Eukaryota > Metazoa > Arthropoda > Insecta > Diptera > Muscidae > Stomoxys > Stomoxys calcitrans. The sequence continues at coordinate 125,130,743 of NC_081553.1, read as the reverse complement.
CTCTGGCCTTCACCACCAAATCGTCTGCCCTTTCATTTCCCCTTACTCCGTTATGGCCTGGCACCCAAACGATGCGGATTGGCCCATCTTCGTCTTCCTCGTGAACAGGCATATTTTAGTCGTCTCTGGGTTAACATTGAGACCTCTGGGTCTAGCCTAGTTATATGCCATATGCAAGACCTTTTCGGCCTTTCTGCATAGCTTCTTCGGATCCTTACCCCATAGAAGCATTAAAACATCGTCTACGTAGCAGACGGGTTCAAATCCCTCCTCAGTCAGCATCCGTAATAGGTCATTTATGGTGTTCACCCATATAAGTGGCGATAAAATGCCCCCCTGTGCCATTTTCACCCTTATATTTATGCCATGGGACACACAATTTATCCACCTGTTCCTTAGCATATGGTTTATCCAGTCTCTAAAGAGCGGGTCCACCCGGTACTGGTCTAAGGATTTGATCAGTGTGTCGGTCCGCACATGGTTAAAAGCCCCCTCGATGTCAATGCATACCGCCAGTATGTACGTTTTGGCATCGAAAGATTCTTCTATTTTATGCACAATCTCGTGAAGGGCAGTCTTCACCGATCTTCCCTTGACATAGTCAAGCTGTTTGTATGTAAGCAGTTCGCTGGATGTCATACTCTTTATCATGGTGTCCACAATACGTTCCATGGGTTTGAGTAGAAAGGACGTAAGATTAATGGGTCTGTAGGCCTTTGGTGTCGCTTAACTTGCCTTGTCGGGCTTGGGTATAAACACAACCCTTGCCTCCTGCCAGGCTTTCGGAGTACATGAAAGTCCTAGGCACGCTTTGAAAATTTTGGCCAGACGAGGTGCCAGATAGTCTGCTCTTTCTGCAGTAACGCAGATGGAATAACGAAATATTCCATCAGGTCCGGGTGACTTAAATGGTTTGAAGCTCCTTAAGGATTCCTTCACCATAAATTCCGCTATTATAAAGCTTCGATCATTGTCATTATTCCAAGATTCCGTTGTCTCCGTGTGTCCCTTCGCATCCTGTGGAAAATTGGTTTTCATCAAAGGCCTCAACATGTCCTCCGTTGTCTCTGCTCTCACTCCCATGTCGTCTACTAAAGTTTCCGTTTGAACATGATTTTTTGAGAGAAACTTTTTTATTTTGGCGGCGTCATTAACTCTATCGACCTGTTCGCAGAAAAGCTTCCAGAAGGCACGTGTTGCCTCTGTGGTATTCTTATTGTATTCCTTGAGCCGCTCTGCTGCCACCGCTTTGTAAAAATTAGGCCCCATTATCATTGAGCTAAAACTTCGATCGGACCTTACTAATTAATATGTGAGAAGTTTGTCCCTCTTCCTTAATGGAATGTTCATGGGCATAATAAAATTATGCCAAGTTTAGTTTAATGTTGTAAAATTGGTTAAGGTTTAAGTAGCAGTCTGCCTCAGACTCACTTAGATGTTTTCGTCCATTGTGATACCACAGGAACAGAAGAAGGAGGAAGCCTTCTAGTTCCTACCGCTGAACCATCCAGATCGCTTTAAAAAGCCCAACTACTTGAGATTGTTCACATCCGCTAAATCAGATAGGTTCTCAAAGAAATGAGAACCTACAGTGGAACTCCTTCTGAATGCCAGTGTGAGACACACACACAGCAGATGTTCTATAGTCTCTTCTTCCTCAACGTCCTCACAGCTTCTGCATAATTCGTTGCTGGCTACCTTCAGCCCGTTAGTATGTTTGCCGATCATACAGTGACATGCTATGAGCATTGCGGTAGACCACTTCAAGTCAAAATTGGGCGACATAAATAATTTTGGAGTGTTCACAACTCCCACTTTGTTACCAACTGTCATTCGTTACCCTTCGGCCGTGATCCTGAAAACTTAGCTTGCATTTTGATTGGGCATACTTACAGATTCCAGTATCCCTGGAATGTGTAAGGTAGTTGCTAGCCTCGCAAGCTCGTCCACTTTACAATTCCCTTGCATATCGCAGAGGCCGGGCACCCAGAACAGGTGAATTTTAAAATGTTCAGCCATCTCATTGGGAGATCTGTGTAAGTCGATGGCGGATTTTGAATTCAGAAATGGCTGTCTGAGAAGATATTTTTTCACAAAGGCTTTTTTTCATTCCACACACTACAGTGGTCTGGTGAAATTCTCGATATGACCAGACCTAGTTTTTCAGAGTAAACCCAAAGCCTACCTAGTCGTTTAGATTGGAACCATCCGTAAAGAAGTCTTTGTAACTTCTTTTAACAGGAATATTGTAGTTCCAATTGGTATCATTGTACTCCCCACACGGAGTACCAACGGTCTGCTACTAGCTTTTCGCTGAGGACATTGAAATCCTAACCTCATGTCAGTCGGGAATCCGCAAGGCTTTATACAAGGAAGCTGCTCGGGTGAAGGAGTATTTGGTAAGCACGCTTTATTTGGGGAAGTGGAGCATGCACTTTGACGGCATACAACTTGAGAGCGTTGAATATCCGTCAGTGGTCCTTAAGAATAAATCCAAAGAAATTAAGTTGACTGCGCTCAAATTAAAAGATGGGAAAGCACAAACAATCGTAGAAGAATTCCAGAATGTGTTATTGCGATGATTGTTGCCGATAAGAAAAGCGCGTATACTGGGAAAAAAGATGGTCGTTTATCAATTTCCAACATCATGAGCTGGATCGCATTCTACGCGTCGTCATGGACAATGAGCTCTATGAATCGACAAGATCACAAACCATCGAGAACTTATTTGTGCAGGAATTGGTGAGTAATTCTGATGAATTGAAAGCAGCCTTCAAGAATGGTAAAACTCAGATTAACGAAACAGGCGGCTGCAGAGACGTCATGAAGTTTCTTTTCCTCCTCACTCGTGTTTTCCATCACTTTATTGAGAGGAGTTACTTTATTCCCTTTTGTAAAGTTTAACAAGATTCCAAATTTCTTCAATGCATGCTGGAACTCTCGTGCCATTCTAGCTCTTCTTGGGTTTATTCTGATGCCTGACACCCTGTTCATTAATTTCTTTGTCATTAGCTGATCATTCGTTCAATAGTCAATTGTTACGTGCTGAAGATTTTGAAGAACTATCTGCAGCTCTGAATGACTAACCAACAGTTTGAAGTGGTGTGAGCGTGCGATCAAAGTTATGCGAGACTTATAAGGGGTTATTTTTTAAAAGCAATAGAAAAGTTTTTCAAATAAAAACCCCACATAAAATAATCAGAAAAATGCATGAAATCTTTATCTGAATCGATAGTACGGTCACTATAATTTTATATCTGAAGATTATTTCATGCAAACATTGAACGTGACTGTGCCTCAAATGTAGTCCATCCGCTTAGTCCAATTATGGCATACTCTTTATAAAATTTCGGCCGGTATCTCACGAATAAATGCTTCAATGTTGTCTTCCAATGCGTCAATTGGAGAGGCCCTGTCCGTATACACATGAGTTTTAACATATCCCCACAAAAAATAGTCTGAAGGCGCTAAATCGCACGATCGAGACGGCCAATTGACAGGTCCCGAACGTGAAATAAAATGTTCACCGAACTTACCGCTCAATAAGTCCATTGTTACGCTTGTTGTGTAGCATGTTGCACCGAAACCACATGTCATGCAAAACATTTTTGCATTTTGGAAAAAAAAGTTAAATATCATCTCACGGTAGCGTTCACCATTCACAGATACGTTACGATGCGCATCATCTTTGAAAAAGTACGGTCCAATGATGCCACCAGCCTAAAAACTGCACCAAACTGTGACTGAATGCATTGGTAGCTCTTGCAATGCTTCTAGCTGATCTTCACTCCAAAATCGACAATTTTGCTTATTTACGTACACATTGAGCCAAAAATGAGCACGCGATGAACTCTCTTAACAGCAGAGCACGCATTTTGATAATTAAATTCAATAATTTGCAAGCGTGTTCGTTTGTAAGACGATTCATGGTTAAATTATAGACTAAACTGAATATGATTGACAGTGAAACAAAACACGAAACATGAGTGAGCTGTTTAAACCAGTGTTGCCAAAAAGATAATGACTTTAAAAATCACCCTTTTAGAACTCCTGTCGCAACAGGGACAACCTCCCACTAAAATTCATTCCCTCAATGACAATGTGGATATTTAGCTTCCTTTAGTGTTTGATCATGTTACATATATATGGCTCTAAAGCTTGGGTTCATTTATGTTACTGCTTACAGTGACTTCTAAACATTGCCCATAATGCCGAAATAAAAATTTTTAACTCATTTTGTGAGATAGGTTTTTTTATTTTTTATCGAATCACATTATTTTTAAGATTTTATCTTAAAAGTCATCACCCTGATGTATTTTGCGAGCAATAAAAAAGCATGTGTCGGACAATCTTTTAACTTTCCGAAAATTGAATAGATTTGACCGGGCCGAATCTTGGGAACCTACCACCATGAATTCTGCTGACAAATTATACAAACAAAATTTAGTTGAAGAGAATGATTTTATGCTACATACCAACCTTCTGTCAAACCAGCAAAAATTAAAGCTTCTAGAAACCGAACATGAATGATCGGTTCCAGGGCCTCAAGTTGTCAAATCAGGAGATCGGTTAATATTGGAGCTATATCCAAATCTAAACCGATCTGGCCCATTCGGAACCCCCAACGACCTACATCAATAGTAAGTATTTGTGCAAAATTTCAAGCGGCTAGCTTTTCGCGTTCGACCGCTATCATGATTTCGACAGACGGATGGACATGGCTAGACCCTATAAGTATATATAATTTTGATCTGCGCCTTTTATGGGCCCAAAAACTTAAATGAGTGATCGGTCAATATGGCAGCTATATTCAAATCTAGATCGATCTGGGACAAATTGAAGAAGGATGTCGAAAGGCCAATCAGAACTCACTATCTCAAATTTCGGCGACATGGGACAGTAAATGCCCCTTTTATGGGCCCTTAAATCGAAAGATTGGTCTATATGGCAACTATACCTAAATCTGGACCGATTGAAGAAGGATAACGAAAGGTCTAACACAACTCACTGTCCCAAATTTCGGCAAAATCGGATAATAAATATGTATTTTATGGGCCTAAGATCCTAAATCGGCGAATCGGTCTATATGGGGCTATATCAAGACATAGTCCGATATAGCCGATCTTCGAACTTAACCTGCTTATGGACAAAAAAAGAATCTGTGCAAAGTTTCAGCTCAATATATCTATTTTTAAGGACTGCAGCGTGATTTCAACAGACAGACAGACGGACATATCTATTGGTTGCCCAAAAAGTAATTGGATTTTTTAAAAGAAAGTAAATGCATTTTTAATAAAACTTAGAATGAACTTTAATCAAATATATAATTGCCATTTTGTTTGATAACCTTTTGCCATCTTCCTGGCAAATTTAGTATTCCACGCTCATAGAACTTCTGGCCTTTATCTGCAAAAAACTGAACCAAGTGCGATTTTATAGCCTCATCATTGCCGAAAGTTTTACCATTTAAGGAGTTCTGCAAAGATCGAAATAAATTGTAGTCTGATGGTGCAAGGTCAGGGCTATATGGTGGATGCATCAAAAGTTCCCAGCCAAGCTAACTCAGTTTTTGGCGAGTGACCAAAGTGTGTGCGGTCTAGCGTTGTCCTGGTGGAATATGACACCTTTACGATTGACCAATTCTGGTCGCTTCACAGCTTGTGACTCTGTAATTGCATTCTTTCTTCTGTCAGTTATCAGCTGTTACTTTTAACTTGCTTTAGAAAAAAAGTATATTTGATTAAAGTTCATTCAAAGTTTTATTAAAAATGCATTTACTTTCTTTTAAAAAATCCGCAATTACTTTTTGGGCAACCCAATATGTTTGACTTATGAACAAAATGGATTTTATTATTCCATATTAAGTTCACCACAATTGTCTATATAGGGTATGTGGGATGCCTGGGGCGTGGAATAGAAAACAATTCCGGATTTTGTTAGTGGCATGGAATTCCAGACCTAATATTTTTCGAGGTTAGTTTTTGTAGTTAACAACTCGAATACTAGTTAAGGTGTATGTCCATAGTGGAATGGGATGGATTTATAATAAAGAAATTAAATATCAGTTCCCTATTTTCAACCTAACCTAACCATTGATTTTTCCAAATATTTTGAAGAAGTAAAATTTTAGGCAACCACGGATATCGAAATGATCGATAAATATTCCTATTTTTTCAGATGTCATCATCACATTTCGTCTATGTTATTCCTGATCAAAAATTGAAATTTTAAAAAATTTATTTAAACGAAATTTTGAGGCCCAAATACCGCGCATTGTGGAGGAGTTAGGAAAGTGCAGCTCTTCCAACATGATAACCGCCCTCAGCCTCCAAATGAGAACATCCGCAGATAGGGAACACTGAGTACGATAAGAATTGATAAACAAAAAACATTCTCAAGTTGTTAAAGATAACCTGATGGTTGACCTAGGAAACAAACAGAAAGCGGGGATGTCACTATCCCCACTCCGATTTGTTATGGAACATTATCTATCAACAACAACCAATATGGGTAGGGTGGGAAGACATGGGTCGACTATATGCAGCTGGATGTTCCTTTTACATCTTTCCCGAAGAAACAATTGGTCGGCTTATGGACAAATAAAACTCAATTCCCGGTAAATGATTTGTATTATAACGTTAACCAACAGTAACACTAATCCGAAAAATCAACAATACAGTACATTTTACAAAAAAAATATGTTTCTCGGAGTTCATAATCGTGATTTTAATAAAATTCTTACCAAATTTTGCATTCCAGAACGTTTAATATTTCAATAAAAGTGTTTTACTCTTCCTATTTTATTCATTGTCATTCATATTGAATGTCGACACCATATGATTTCTATTTTACACGTTATCCAATAATGTCATTTATAAGTGGCAACAAATAGACTGAACAACGGCGTTTAGTTAGCATTTTTCCACATACCAGAGAAAATCCGCTTATTGTACAAATAAAACAAACCTAATGTTGTTTAAGGCCGTGCACATTAAACTGAACCACTCTGGCTGGCACCAGAAAACCAATAGATCCTCCTAGTCGGGGAGAATCTTGACAATGGCGATAATAGGACAATCAAGTCGACGATAACCGTAAGCTAAATCTTAAAAACAACATTAACTTTTTTTGCACCCATAATTTACCAAGTGGAAATGGCAATGATATGTAACTCATTAACGCCTCTTACTATGTGGCTCATTCACACTTCACCTAGAGAGGTTAGGATCTCAATGAGAGCCGTTCATCCGTAAGAGATTACCATCATTGTTGTGACGCAAATGCGAGAAAAACTTTGTGGGGCAGCTCGAAAGCTTACGACTTAAATACTACAATAATAACCTTAAAATATGCAAAAGAGGAACTAACCAAACATTCGTACTTCGAAGCTCGCATAACTCCAGAGACATTGGGAGAAAATTGGTTTCGCACTACTATCAGATGAACGCCAAGTTGCTGTCGATAGTGGGAATCCGATACGGGGTTAATTCTAGTGAAATGTTCCTCAAATGACAAAATTGAATAGATTTCTTGAGAGACAAAATTCCTACATTCTAGACCTAGGAAACACCACTGGGGATGTAGAGAATGCTGTATATACCCTTGTGAGATTATTGTATCCAGCTTTTAAGGTATTCCATGCAGTTGAAAGTGCAGACACGTTCAAAAGGGAGTTATCCTCCATAGTGGACGTCCGAGCAATCACAGTTATCACAAGAAAGCGAAGCGTTTCCTGATAAACGTGTTCATATACTCTATGATGTGTGATCGGCCTGTGCTGTAACTGTCGAACTCTGAGGATGTTGAGAAGGCGTTTTACCTATATTTACCGTAGATTGATGACAAAAACCATTTTTCGAACAAAACTACAAAACAAGTTTAAATTTCGTACATCGTTATGTATTATGGTTTTGGTTTTTTCTTAAATAAAAATGAAAATAAAGATGAGATATGTGTGTCTTATGCTACTTACAACTAGATAACAAATCAAAACTTTTTAATAACAATAACTCCTAGAAACGTCTGCCAGGTGGCAAATACGACGATTGTGGTGCAATGAATGAGCCGGAGGGTGCGGCTGCTGTATTCGACGAACCAGATCCGAGAACAGAAGACTTGGAGGAAAAGTCCAAAACAGGAGCAGCACCACCATTTGTGCTGGAGCTGGCGCCAGGCAAGCTATCATACTGAGCTTGAATGGTGCGTTGGGCATTCTCAGCATCGGAATCTGTGCGATACTTGACAAAGTGCACTTCAGGTTTGCTGTTGGCATTCTTGTTCAAGTTGTTCAACTTGTTGGCCAGATCACCGATATCAGCCTGTTTGTTGAGGACATAGATGGCAGTTCGATCTTGGGCAGCCGATTTGGCCAATTGGAGAGCGGCATTTTCGAGACCAGCATTTTCTGGGCCCTTGATGAAGACAACACGTAAGTTCTTCTTCAAGGAGCCGGCGATTTTCTCTGCGGCATTGTTGTCGTCAAACTCAGCCTCAGGAGCGGTAAAAGTAAAAAATTCCTTTTCAAAATCGCCGCCGCCAAGAGTAGACTCAGAATAATCGTTTTGAGCTGGAGCTCCAATACCACCACCACCAACAGCACCAGCACCGACACCGCCACCAAGGGCACCGCTACCAATAGCGCCACCACCACCTCCAATTGCAGCAGCAAAATCATCAGCTCCAACACCAACAATATTGCCTCCAGTTTGAGCTCCATATTCGTACTGGGCAGCAGCAGCCGCGACCAAACATAAAACCTAAAAATTACGAAAAGGGTAAAATCCATTATTCCACAATCGTTCCTCGGCAATTCTTCCAATAATATGTAGCCAACTCTTGGAAAGCACCTACCACAAAAGTACGCATTTTCATGTGTGTGTTAGCAGATTAATCCGTATTGATGAAGTGTTGATTTGATTATGATTTTCAACGAAGAGCGCAGCAGCCTTTATACCAAAATTTTCTTCATTTCGTTTAGAGATTCAAGTTTGTCCATTGCTGAAAAACCTCTCTGGAAGAGGAGGCCCTTAATTTTCTCTTAGATTATGCATACTTTTTGTTGGTATTCAATATTTTGCTGGCACTAGGCCTTTTTGGTTAATTACACTGTCAAACCAGCCAATAATTCTATGCAAGAAAGTCATTTTTTCATTTGTGGATTAACTATGCACAACCGTTTAAATTTGACAAATTGTAGCTAATAGCCAAAAGTAGATGAACACTTTAAACCGGAAAGTGATTGCCAATAAAGGGTCTCCTTTGTCTCTATTTTTTTTTAAAGAAAACTACACATTTTCCTGGAAAATTCGAGTATATCTTATTATATAATCTTGAAAATAATATATTTTAATAATATCGAAATCGAATGTTATAATAAAAATTTTTTCAATATAGGCCTGACTTGTTTATTTTTATACCCACCACCATAGGATAGGGGTATACTAATCTAGTCATTCCCTTTGTAACACTTCGAAATATTCGTCTGAGACCTCATAAAGTATATATATTCTTGATCGTCTCGATTGATTCTGAGTCGATCTAGCCATGTCCGTCCATCCGTCTGTCGAAATCACGATAGCGGTCGAACGCGTTGAGCTAGACGCTTGAAATTTTGCACAGGTACTCAGTATTGATGTAGGTAATTGGGGATTGCAAATGTGCTACATCGGATCAGATTTAGATATTGCTCCCATATAAACCGATCTCCTAATTTAACTTTGCTCCCTTACATGCCGCAATTATTGTCCGATTTGGCTGAAATTTTTCATGTAGTGTTTTGATATGACTTTTAACAACTGTGTCAAGTACCGTCCAAATCAGTCTGTAACCTAATATAGCTCCCATATAAACTAATCTCCCTTACATGCCGCAATTGATGTCGGATTTGGCTGAAATCTTGAATGTCATGTTCTGTTATGATTTTCAAATTTTTCTGAGCAGAATCCATGGTGGTGGCTTCCCAAGATTCGGTCCGGCCCAACTCAGCATGCTTTTACTTTTTATTATTATAACCTCCACCATAGTATGGGGGTATACTAGTTTCGTCATTCTGTTTGTAACTCCTCGAAATATTTGTCCAAGACCCCATAAAGTAAATATATTCTTGATTGACATGACATTTTAAGTCGATCTAGCCACGTCCGTCCGTCTGTCGAAAGCATGCTAACTTTCGAAGGAGTAAAGCTAGCCGCTTGAAATTTTGCAAAATACAATACTTCTTAATAGTGTAGGTCGGTTTGGATTGTAAATGGGCCATATAGCTGCCATATAAACCTATTTTGGATCTTGACTTCTTCAGCATCTAGAGGGCGCAATTCTTATCTTGATAGCATGACGTGTTTTGGTATGACTTCCAACAAATGTGTATGGTGGAAATCCGTACATATCCTGATATGGCTGTCATATTAACCGATCTGGGTTCTTGATTTCTTGAGGTTCTAAAGGGCGCAATTACTATCCGATTCGGCTGAAATTTTGCATGACGTGTTTTGTTATGACTTTCAACAACTGTGCTAAGTATGGTTAAAATCGGTTCATAAGATGATATAACTGTCATATAAACCGATCTGGGATCTTGACTTCTTGAGCCTGTAGAAGGCTTAATTACTATCCAATTTGGTTGAAATTTTGAACAACGGCTTCTCCCGTAACCTCCAACGTACGTGTCAAATGTGGTCCGAATCGGTCTATAGCCTGATACAGCTCCCATATAAACCGATCTCCCTATTTTACTTCTTGAGCCTCTAGAGGGCGTAATTCCCATCCGATTTGGCATGAATGTTTTGTTAAGACTTCCAAAAACTGTACTAAGTATGGTGCAAAACGGTTCATAACCTGTTATAGCTGTCATATAAACCGATCTGGGATCTTGACTTCTAGAGCCTCTAGAAGAAAAATTACTATCCGGTTTTGCTGAAATTTTGTACAAAGGCTTCTCCCGTAACCTCCAACGTACGTGTCAAATGTGGTCCGAATCGGTCTATAGCCTGATACAGCTCCCATATAAACCGATCTCCCTATTTTACTTCTTGAGCCTCTAGAGGGCATGACTTCTTGAGCCTCTAGAAGGCGTAATTACTATCCGGTTTGGCTGAAATTTTGTACAACGGTTTCTCCCATGACCTTCAACGTACGTGTCAAATATGGTCTGAATCGGTCTATAGCATGAAACAGCATCGGGGGTATAGCCTGAGATAGCGCGAAAACAATTCGACAAATTTGATCCATGGTGGAGGGTATATAAGATTCGGCCCGGCCGAACTTAGCACTCTTTTACTTTTTAGTATTTTTCTATTTACATCTAGCTTGCCATATATATAAAAATTAATCGGCTAACGGTTGTTAGTGACGTCAATTTTAGCGGTTATTTCAAAGTTAAGAGAAAGATGCCACATATATCTTAAATTGCATATATTTAGCATTTTTTCAAATTTTATCACTATTAAGCTAGTATGCGAAAATTATTTTTTCACAAAAGCTGCGAATCTCCAAATGTCTTTTTATACCCACCACCGAAGGATGGGGGTATATTCATTTTGTCATTCCGTTTGCAACACATCGAAATATCCATTTCCGACCCTATAAAGTATATATATTCTTGATCAGCGTAAAAATCTAAGACGATCTAGACATGTCCGTCCGTCTGTCCGTCTGTCTGTTGAAATCACGCTACAGCCTTTAAAAATTGAGATATTGAGCTGAAACTTTGCACAGATTCTTTTTTTGTCCATAAGCAGGTTAAGTTCGAAGATGGGCTATATCGGACTATATCTTGATATAGCCCCCATATAGACCAATCGGCCGATTTAGGGTCTTAGGCCCATAAAAGCCACATTTATTATCCGATTTTGCTGAAATTTGGTACAGTGAGTTGTGTTAGGCCCTTCGATATCCTCCGTCAATTTGGCTCAGATCGGTCTAGATTTGGATATAGCTGCCATATAGACCGATCCTCCGATTTGGGGTCTTAGGCCCATAAAAGCCACATTTATTATCCGATTTTGCTGAAATTTGGGACAGTGAGTTGTGTTAGGCCACTCGACATCCTTCGTCAATATGGCTCAGATCGGTTCAGATTTGGATATAGCTGCCATATAGACCGATCCTCAAATTTAGGGTCTTAGGCCCATAAAAGCCACATTTATTAGCCGATTTTCCTAAAATTTGGGACAGTGAGTTGTGTTAGACCCTACAACGTCCTTCGTCAATTTGGCTCAGATCGGTTCACATTTGGATATAGCTGCCATATAGACCGATCATCCGATTTGGGGTCTTAGGCCCATAAAACACGCATTTATTGTCCGATGTCGCCGAAATTTGGGACAGTGAGTTAAGCTAAGCCCCTTAACATACTTCTGCATTATCGCACTGATCTGTCCAGATTTGGATATAGCTGCCATATAGACCGATCTCTCGGTTTTAAGTTTTGGGGCCATAAAAAGCGCATTTATTGTCCGATGTTGCCGAAATTTGGGACAAAGAGTAAATTTAAGCCCCTCCACCATATATGTCCCATAGCCCATATTTCTGCTATGGGACATAAGTTATGAGTTTTGCACCGGATTTTGACGAAAGGTGGTTTACATATATAGCCGAGGTGGTGGGTATCCAAAGTTCGGCCCGGCCGAACTTAACGCCTTTTAACTTGTTAATATTATTTTGGTTACCTTAACCTATCCCAACATTCCGTTCTCATCTCTATACGGCCACGAGTTGTGTTTATTTTTCTATTTTGCATATATAAAACCAGTTACAATCATCATTATCTTTTTGCTTTGTTTCAAATATTTTCAAATGCATATTTATGTTAATCGTTTTCTTTTTTAAACGGTCTGATAACAAACACATGTTCATTTTGATTAGAGTTACTTAAAACAAACACAGGTATGAAGATTGATTTGGTGTTCGCCTTTTTTATATGATAGAAAGTAAGCATTCTGTTTATATGATCTGCCGGTGGGCGAATATAACAGTGGCGGTGTCTTCAAGGAGGGTGCGAAATTGTACAAGTAAAACATTAAGGCGAACATTTGCATGGTTTGGAGGACTAACTGAGGAACATATTTATGCTATTATTTATAAGCGATTGCACCACTTACTTTATTGCAAGGATCTACGCTTGATACATACTGCTGTGGTCGAGTAACCTTTTCGATATGACCAGTCCTAGTCCCACCTCAAAGCCCATTTCGCTGTCTAGTTTGGGACCATCCGTTAAAAGTCTGTAAAACTTCTATAACAAGCTACCATTACCAGGAATAGTACTATTCTACTATTTCCTATCAAAATGTGGCTCAGAAAAATGCTTTCTTAACCTCATAGCAGTGGTCGCAGCTATTTGTCTAGTCACAATGTCCATAGGCGGCTGTGATGAACGATGCGGCTAAGTATTGAACAGTAGGTGGAATTATGACACGCCGTCCACCAGACTACAACACCATATATCATAATAGGTCTGACATCCGCAGCATATACCCAGTGCACGATACAAGGTTTATGCCCCCCAACTTTTTCTTGCTGGTACATAAGGCAATATGTTTAATTTTAATTTAAATTTCTTCCAAGCAAAACACCCAGTTATTTTGCGCTTTCTATAAATGAAACATTCTCTCCTCCCAAGGAGATAGGTGCCACTGTAGGTTACTTGTATCAAAAAAACAACTTATGTCTTACATTTATTTAATAGGTAAAACCTACTACTCCGCAGGCTCAGCATCAGGCCGAAGCATGTTGTCCAGCCTAAAAATGTCATATCGGATGAAAAATATATATGGGAGCTACATCTAAAACTGAACTGATTTTGATAAAATTATGCACACATATTGATACATTAAATAGAACGTCTTGTGCAAAAATTTGTAAAGATCGGACCAAAATGATGGCTACTGTAAGTATAGAATTTCCCATGAACTTTCCATTAGGGAACAGGGTATATTTCTCTCATATTAATGAGTGCAGTACGATTAGAATTTAAGCTCAAAGATAAGGCGCCTCCTTTTTTACGCCGAGTCCAAACGGCGTGCCGCTTAGCGACAGAAATTAGGTAGAGAAATGTTAACAGGATACCTCACAAATTTTAATAGCAAAAAAGGGGTAAACCACCGCTTCTTTTCTTATGTTCACGCCGGGATTTGAACCCAGACGTTCGGTGTCATAGGAGGACATGGTTTCCTCTAAGCCACGGTCCAATTATGCGTCCAATGGCCACTAGAACTTAAAAGTGTCATATCGGATGAAAGATATACAGTTGAACGTCGATTATCCGGTTCGCTCGGGACCGGACAAGTAAAAGCGTGCTAAGTTCGGCCGGGACGAATCTAATATACCCTCCACCATAGATCGCAATTGTCGAGTTGATTTTCCGGTATCTCTTTTTAGGCAAACATATGATAAAAGGAAAGAATTTTTATGATATTGGAGCTATAATATCAAGTTATCATACGATTCGGACCATAATTTAACTGAATGTTGGAGACCATAGTAGAAGTCGCTGTGTAAAATTTCAGCCAATTCGAATAAAAATTCCGCCCAAAGCGGGCTCAAGAATTAAAACAGGGAGATCAGTTTGTATCGGAGCTGCACCAGGCTATAGATCGATTCAGACCATAATTGGCAAGTGTGTTGAAGCTCATGAGTAAAAAATGACAGCCAAATCGGATAATAATTGCGACCTCTAGAGGCTCAAGAAGTCAAGATGCCAGATCGGTTTATATGGCAGCTATATCAGGTTATGGACCAATTAAAACCATATTTAGCACAATTTTTGGAAGTCATAACAAAACACTTCATGCAAAATGTCAGCCAAATCGGATAGGAATTGCGCTCTCTAGTGAGTCAAGAAGCCAATATTCAAGGTCGGTTTATATGACAGCTATATCCGGTTATGGACTGATTTGAACCATACTTAGCATAGTTTATGGAAGTCATAACAAATCACCTCATGCAAAATTTCAGCCAAATCGCCCGGTAGAGGCTTAAGAAGTCAAGACCCCAGATCGGTTTATATGACAGCTAAATCATGTTATGGCCCGATTTGAACTACACGTAACGCAGTTGTTGAAAATCATAAAAAAACACCTCATGCAAAATTTCAGCCAAATCGGATAAGAATTGCGCCGTCTAGTGACTCAAAAAGTCAAGATCTAACATCGGTTTATATGGCAGCTATATCAAAACATGGACTGATATGGGCCATTTACAATCCCAACCGACCTACACTAATAAAAAGTATTAATGCAAAATTTAACTCTTTTGAAAGTAAGCGTGCTTTCGACAGACAGACATGGCTAGATCGACTTAAAATGACATGACGATCGTGAACATATACACTTTATGGGGTCTCAGTGGAATTTTTCGAGGAGTTACAAAACAGAATGACGAAATTGTATACCCCCATCCTATGGTTAAGGGTATACAAATGGAGAACACGGTTAATAGGGGATTTTTAAAATTCCCTTTATTATGTATTTTTACGTATGTACCAGAGCTACATATGGCTCTTTAACTTCAGGACTACTATTGTTTTCAAAAATGCCAATAGAAACGTGTTTGCCTTTTTTTCTTGAGCTAATGCCAAGATTCTGGGTCTTTCGTCTGATTCTTCTGAAATTTAGTTGCTCGTATTCTTCGCTTTTGTTAGCCGTATATATCATGGCATCAGATTCTATAGCACAGGATCTGACCATTGGCCATTTATTGAACATCCAGGCGTTATTACAAAGTGTCAACACCATAATTCGACTTTTTCGTTGTCTTGGGACAGCAGGTTGTTCCAAACATTACGTTTAACTTGTTGAGTTACATTGTCGCAAGATATACCAGCTATCCACAAAGCTATCCTGATATTCAGAGACTTGATGAAATTATATCTGATTTCTGAAGCCAAAAGTTTTTGGATGATTAATATACAGTGTTTGAAGCTTCGGCTTGCTCCTTGATCCATAGGCTGAATTAAGCATATGGAATTCGATGGATGAAATATTACTGTAACTTTTTCAGATATCAAAACATTTACATCTGGTTGTGCTCTCATACAGAAGCAAAAGCACGCTGCGTTCCTTATCGAAGCCAATGTTTTGTAGGATTTGTCTTACTTCTCACTTTTTTCAAACCATTCATAGATTCACTTCTAAGGCATATTTTAAAATTGGTTTCTTCTTTTTATTAAATCGCGTAAAGTTTGCCGAGATGCGTATTTACTGTGATATTTGATCAGTTGTTGTTCGTGAATTGAAAGAACTTCATGTTCCCTTCTTTTCTCTTTTGTTGTAGGGGCCTTTTTGAACAAAAACCTTGACGTGCCATTTTAAAATCCTCCACCATAGGTTGGGGGTATATTAAATTCGTCATTCTGTTTGTAGCACCTCGAAATATGTGTCTGAGACCCCATAAAGTATATATATTCTTGATCGTCATGTCATTTTAAATCGATCTAGCCATGTCCGTCCCTCTGTCCGTCCGTCCGACTGTTTGTCGAAAGCACGCTAACTTTTGAAGGAGTGAAGCTAGCCACTTGAAATTTGGCACAAATACTTTTTATTAGTGTAGGTTGGTTGGGATTGCAAATGGCCCAAATCGGTCCATGTCTTGATATAGCTGCCATATAAACCGATTTTGGGTCTTGACTTCTTGAGCCTCTATAGGGCGCAATTCTCGTCCGATTTGACTGAAATTTTGCACGTGGTGTTTTGGTATCACTTCCAACAACTGTGCCGATTTGACTGAAATTTTGCACGTGGTGTTTTGGTATCACTTGCAACAACTGTGCCGAGTGTGGTTCAAATCGGTCCATGTTTTGATAGAGCTGCCATATAAACCGATCTTGAGACTTGACTTCTTGAGCCTCGAGAGGGCGCAATTCTCATCCGAATGAACTGAAATATTACACAATGACTCCTACAATGCTCAGCATTCATTTATGGTCCGAATCGGACTATAACTTAAAAAGTTCCAGTAGCATAACAGTTCTAAGTCAATATTTTTTGTTTGCCTAAAAAGAGATACCGAGCATAAAACTCGACAAATGCGATCCATGGTGAAGGGTATATAAGATTCGGCCCGGCCGAACTTAGCACGCTCTTTCTTGTTCAATTACAGACTGGCAGATAGAACTCAAAATAAAAAGATGAATCTTAGAATTTTATATGACTCATGCGTATGGTGCACGGATAATAGAGGTCCAAAATCAAAAACACAACTGTATGTGGGAGCTATATCTACAACTGAACCGATTTTGATAAAATTTTGCACACATGTTGGAACATTAAGTAGAACATCTTGTTAAAATTTTTGTGAGGATCGGACCATTTTGACTTTAACATGCGTTATGGTTCTGCTGGTGTAACCTTACGAATTTTCAACATATGTGTTTGTTTTTTAATTGACCAACCCATTGAGTTTTCTTGCTGGTATTTAAGCCCCTCCCCAAAGTCATCGCCACTGTCAAATCTTCAGTAATTTTTTATATGACTTGGAATTCCCAATATTACAAATGTTTGTCTGCAAATTCGTTTCTGGCACCACTATTTGAATAGAGTATAGTTTATTGGCGGTATTATTTTCTTTTAAGCTAAAACTATGAACTTAAAATTACAAAAAATAAATTTTATTTTTCATTCTTCGCATTTGGAATGATATATGGTGCTGTTATTTAGCACTCTATGGTAGCTCTGGTATATTTTCGATATTTTTGAAGTGAAATTTTGAAAATATTAAAGATTAACGCCGGTTTTCACAAAGCCTAATGTAGATTTCGATTAGGTTTATTTCATAGATTTCATGGATAAAAATGTCAAATAAATCTATTTTAAGGCTTCATTACGTTTTGTGAATTCGGCCGTTATTCTTTACATATAGACATATGTATATGCGACAAGTTAAGGAAGAGCAGGCAATAAAAATACTTCCTGTATGTATATATATTTTGTAACATTCCATTGGGAAAAGGAAATCGTGTGCTAACGATAAAGTAATGTATACGTTGAAAAACTTATTGATTCCAGAACAGATCATTCTTCACTCCTGATATATTCTAAGAAAAGAACACATAACTTGTATATTTTCGGAGTAAGCATTTTGTTAGTATTGAGGATGCACTATTTAACAGTTACGTATTATAAAACGAGCAAATATGTTCAAACTGTAAAAACTACGGTTTACAAATGACAACATTATGCCAAATTACCCAAAATTTGATGAACGTATTTATAAGAGCTATATCTAATTCTGAATCGATTCCGAGCAAACTTCTCAGATAATGTGGCAGTCGTCGAGGAAAGCGTTGTGCAAAATTTTGGCAAGATTGGTCAAACAATGCGCTTGCATTGGCTCTTGGGGTGAAAATCTGGCGATATATGTATATGTTATCTATATCTTAATCTGGGCTGATTTCTATGAAATTCACCAGTAATATTGAGAGTCATAAGAAAATCCTTCCTGCAAAATTTCGACAGAATCGGATAACAAATGATCACTTTTTTGCAATATTTCTCAAAATCGAACGAAAATATAAATGAGAGCAATATCTAAATCTGAACCGATTTCGAGCAAACTCCTCAGATACTGTGGCAGTCGTCGAGGAAAGGGTTTTGCAAAATTGTGGCAAGATGGATCAATAAATGCTCTTGCTGTGACTCTAGAGGTTAAAATCGGGCGACATATATATGAGAGCTATATCTTAATCTGTAATAGTAATATATCTTAATTAATATATCTTAATCAGTAATATCTGAACCGATTTCAAATTCAGTAATATTGGGGTCAAGAGAAAATCCTTCGTGCCGAATTTCGAGAAAATCGGTTAACAAAAGACCATTTTATTGCAATATTACGGCAAATGGGACGAATATATGTATATATATATATATATATATATATATATATATATATATATATATTAGTGGTGTAGGGTATAAAAATATTTTTTAGCCCTCCCCACAAGATGGAATACTCTCTCCTCGAAATGAGACGAAATGAGGCATTTACATTTCCCAAACCGCCGTAAGTAAATAGTACATAATTTAATAAAAGAACTTCCTCATGGTAGTATTGATGCCTAGATTTCCAGCTACTTTAAGATTGACTTCAGTTTAACTTTAAAGAAGGCACTATCAACAGTGAGCCCATACAGGAACCATCAACTTAGGGAGCCCATACATGAACCACCACCCTGGGACTGCATTACTAGGCGGACTTTTATCTACAGTTGTCATTCCCTTCAACTTCTCGCCCATCCATTATACGTTTGTATTATGACGAGAGGTTCGGTGTTGACTCTGGTACGCTGTCTTCTCCACCATCGCTTGCGTTAGGTAGAACTTTAGTTCTCCTGGACTTCGTTTTACCCATGTCTGCATACAAGGGATGAGATTGGGAGTGTATCTGCCATTAGTGCATTTGATATTGACGGTATTGCATATAGTACCGATAACGCTGTTGTTGAAGTAAAGTGTGATTTTTGAAGATTTATTTGAAAGTTTCTCAAAAAAAAAAAAAACACATAAAATTCAGAAAAATGCACGAAATCTTCATTTTAATTGATAGTACGTTCCATATAATTTAATGTTTGAAGATCATTTCATGCAAATGCTGGTCGTGACAACGTCTCAAATGGTCCATCCGCTTAATTCCAAATTCGGCATACTCTTTTCAACAATTCGGCCGGTATCTCACGAATAAATGCTTCAATGTTGTCTTCCACAGTGGCACAAACTTGTTGAAACCACATGTCATGTCGTGTTCCAGGTCCTTTTATTCTGGACATCATCCCGATAAGCTTGTTTTCTGTTGGCAGAGCTTTATCTGTTATTGTTATTGATGCCTTGACAAGCAGTCCATGGCGATGATTTCAAATACAGTTGCAGTGGGTTAGTTAACCACGAGTGTGATATTTTCGGCGCATCCAACTATTTTTTTGTCCTGTGTTTGGTTTAAATTTTAGATACCATTGTAAATCAGGTTCCAGAAAAATTTACATTATATTGATCCTTACGAAACGCTAGATATTATTTTATATTTGTCTATCAAAAAGAAGTATTCTGTCTTTTAGATAGCTGTCAATCATTGTGACCAAATAGCTAGGAATTCTTCGATCTCTTAATCTTTGCATTATAACATGCCAGTCTGCTGAGTTATATCGAGGGTTATAATAGCGCAGAAACTTTTCTGACCCATAGATGTTTCCACTGCTCTTTTATGGCATCCACCGTTGACTTTCTCTTGATGAAACCAAAAGGTGATTTTAAGAAGTCATCATCGTCTTCTACTTCATCTTCCAGTCTATTCAACAATAGCTTTTCTAGCAATTTTCCATATGAGTCCAGCAAACAGAGCTGTCTGTTCGAAGATCTATTGTCTAGCTGCTTATTATTTTTTCGTAGTTAGGTTAGGTTGAAAAGAGGGTGCGTATATTAATCTGTCCTATGCCATTATGGACATACACCTTAGCCAGTAATAGACTTGTTGTGCGCTCTAAAAACTACGTAACCTCGAAAAAGAAAATTTTATGTTAGGAATTCCGTTATAATTACAAAATCCTTAGTTATTTTCCATACCACTTCCCTAAGTTGCTTCATGTTTGGTGTTATGTCCCCACCTAAGTGCCGGGCAATGCCATAGGAAATGCTCCAAAGTCTAATCATCTTCCCCACATGCCCTACATATACTATCACTTGCCGCACCGATTTTACATAAGTGAGCTCGTAGTCCTATGTGTTCCGTTATGATACCAAACGCTATCCTGACCTCCTTCTTAATTCCATTCCGTAACAGACTCGTTCTCACGATCCGGATAACCCCATAAGATTTTCACCGTCCTACAGAGAGTTTCGCTGCTTCACAGTGTTACATTCGTGCGTTCGTCGTCCACGCCCGGAAGGGTCAAATTGTCTGCCCTTTCATTCCCCATTACTTATCGCCCGGCACCCATAAATGCCAAGATCTTTTCTTTGCATTTCTATGCTAGCCTTTAAGTCTCTAGCGCTTCGTGATAGTCCTTTCTTCCACGTGCCACTCGTTTTTATACCCTCCACCATAGGATGGGAGTGTACTAATTTCGTCATTCAATTTGCAATTCCTCGAAATATTCGTCTAAGACCCCATAAAGTATATATATTTTTGATCGTCATGACATTTTAAGTCGAACTAGCCATGTCCGTCCTACCGTCCGTCTGTCCGTCGAAAGCACGATAACTTTCGAAGGAGTAAAGCTAGCCGCTTGAAATTTGGAACAAATACTTCTTATTAGTGTAGATCAGTTGGGATTGTAAATGGGCTCTATCGGTCCACGTTTTGATATAGCTGCCATATAAACCGATCTGGTATCTTGACTTCTTGAGCCGCTAGAGGGCATAATTCTTATCCGATTTTGTTGAAATTTTGCATGAGGTGTTTTGTAACGACTTTCAACAACTGTGCTGAGTATGGTTAAAATCGGTTCATAGCCTGAAATAGCTGCCATATAAAACGATCTGGGGTCTTGACTTCTTGAGCCACTAGAGGACGCCATTATTATCCGATTTGGCTGAAATTTTGCGTGAGGTGTTTTGTTATGACTTTCAACAACTATGCTAGGAATAGTTCCAATCAGTGCATAACCTGAAATAGCTACCATATAAACCGATCTGGAGTCTTGAATTCTTGAGCCTCAACAGGGAGCAATTCCTATCCGATTTCGTTGAAATATTGCATGACGTGTCTTGTTATGACTTCCAACAACTGTGTTGAGTATGGTTAAAATCGGTCCATAGCCTGAAATAGCTGCCTTATAAAACGATCTGGGGTCTTGACTTCTTGAGCCACTAGAGGACGCAATTATTATTCGATTTGGCTGAAATTTTGCGTGAGTTGTTTTGTTATGACTTTCAACAACTGTGCTCAGATTAGTTCAAATCGGTCCATAACCTAAAATAGCTGCCATATAAACCGATCTGGAGTCTTGACTTCTTGAGCCTCAACAGGGAGCAATTCCTATTCAATTTCGCTGAAATATTGCATGACGTGTTCTGTTATGACTTCCAACAACTGTATTAAGAATAGTTCAAATCAGTTCATAACCTTTTATAGCTTCCATATAAACCGATCTGGCTTCTTGACTTCATGAGCCACTAG
The DNA here is from genome assembly GCF_963082655.1 of Stomoxys calcitrans. Classification (NCBI taxonomy): domain Eukaryota; kingdom Metazoa; phylum Arthropoda; class Insecta; order Diptera; family Muscidae; genus Stomoxys; species Stomoxys calcitrans. Next base: position 125,108,639 of record NC_081553.1, on the reverse strand, counting down.
AGGGCGCAATTATTATCCGATTTAGCTGAAATTTTTTACAACGGCTTTCTTATGACCTTTAGCATACGTGTCAAAAATGGCATGAATCGGTTTATAGACTAATGCATCTCCCCTATAAACCAATCTCCCTATTTTACTTCTTCAGCCCCTAAAGTTCGCAATTTTTACTAGATTTGGCTGAAATTTTACACAATGACTTCTACTATGGTCTCTAATATTCTATATTCTAATATTCCGTTTGCCACACATCGGAAATGAATATTTATCCATTTCCGATCCTATAAAGTATATATATTCTTGATCAGCGTAAAAATCTAAGACGATCTAGCCATGTCCGTCCGTCTGTCTCTATGTCTGTTGAAATCACTCTACAGTCTTTAAAAATAAAGATATTGAGCTGAAACTTTGCACAGATTCTTTTTTTCTCGATTTAAGGTGTTGGGCCCATAAAAGCGCATATATTATCTGATTTCGTCAAAATTTGGGACCGTGAGATGTGATAGGCCCTTCGACATTCTTCTTTAATTTGGCTCAGATCGGTCAAGATTTGGATATAGCTGCCATATAGACCTATATCTCGATTTAAAATCTTGGCCCCATAATAGGCGCATTTATAATCCGATTTCACTGAATTTTGAGACAGTGACCTATGTTAGGCTTTTCGACATCCGTGTCGTATATGGTTCAGATCGGTTTATTTTTATATATAGCTACTTAAAATACCAATATTTTGTTATACACAGGTGATGAATGACTTGTACTTATAAGTATTTGGTCCAAATCGGATTATATTTCGATATAGCTGCTATGGGGTATAAGGTATGCATTTTAACCGGATTTTAGGCTTAAAAGAGGGTGCGGACATTTATCCGCACAATGTCAATATGGACATACGCCTAAGCCAGTAATCGGCTTGTTGTACACTCTAAATACTAACAAGTAACCTCGAAAATGAAAATTTAAGTCAAGAATTCGTTGCTGCTTACAAAATATCAAATTGTTTTCCACACCACTCCTCTAAGTTGGTTTATGTCTGTTATTGACTTATGTTATTGTGACCCCATCTATGTACTGATGTCTTTTAGCCGCTAAAGCCGGACAATGACATAGAAAGTGCTCTCATCATCTCTCCCGCATGCCCAAGTGAGTTCATAGTCCTATGTGTCCTGTTATGATACCGAAAGCGTTACTTGCTTCCTTTCAGTAATAGGTTCGACTTCTCACAATCCAGATGTTTCCATAGGATTTTTGCCGACCTGCCCACCGTTTTGCTGTTCCACAGCATAAGTAAACCAGATATGTTTTAAGAAAAATAAAGATTACGCGAAAACAGTTATCAGAAATATAAATGCTGTAATACCTCGTGGGTTTTGTATGCGCATTTGGAGAACTTTTTGTTAAATAATATTTATTCTTCTTTGTAGGGTATGGTTTAGTCGAGCTTTTTCAGCTAATGGCATTGTTTATGCTTTTCGCCTTGAGGACGGACTTTGTTGACATGTTGCCGCCAAAATTAATTATGCGTGATTATGGAAATTATAAATAATTTATAAAAGTTTCAAAGTGGAGTTGCTGAATCGGATGATTGATTCGAAAAATATTTTTACGATATTTCTGCAATGTATTGGCAAAATTCAAAATTGGGAATTCAGAATTTGAAAATATGTGTCACATGCCATTTGAAGCGGCGCTCAAAATCAGCACCTAACGCCAATTGTGTGGATGAATGTGTGATATGCCCGATGTCGGAAGCAAGGGAATTTAATGAAATTAAGCTTTGAAATGATTTATTAAACGAAAAATTAACTCCTATTCAACAATAACACTTTAATTATGCAAATTGCCTGGAATTTTCAAAAAACTTTTTTCCATCATGAGTAAGCTACAGTAAGTCGCCATTTGCATATTGGCATTTATAATTAATTGATAAACTTACAAAATCTTCTTCTTCTTTTAAACAAATATAAACTTATATTAAAAAGCAAAATATTTACTTTATTTATAGGTTGGCTTACTTTAATTAACAAACGAAACCATAAACACGTGAAACACCTAACAAAGTGAATATTTAACATGTCAAGGCCCTTTGGGCTACTTTTTAGTAGGTCACATTGGGATAATCATTCAGATGAAAAAGCGTCCGCAAGCCACTATTCCAAATAGACTGGTTTTTGTATAACATGCCGCATGGTACTTTAACGATAAGAATAGTGCCAGTTAGCGGAAAGTAGCCAACGGCACATCTTGCATTCCCATTGATTTAATATCGTGGAGTTCACCTAAATTAACATTTGAATACATTAAAGAAATTGGATTAAATTGTTTCGCTTTGGGGGATGAGGTTAAAAAAATTTGCCTAAGAAGGGGGTAAACAACGTCATTATCCGAATAAACGCGATAAAAGCGTGACATGAATATGTTGCATTTAAGTTGAAGTAGGAAAAATCCTCCCTGAGCCAAACAATCCTGGTCGGAAAGGTTTTTCGAATCACAGATGTAAATGGAAATGGCACACTACGAATATTCAACTGTGTTTTGCTGATTGGAGAGTGATATTTCTGAGTTCCTGTAAGTGTCTTCTTGCATTTGATTGTTTGCATATTAAAACAAGTAAAAATGTGCAAAGTTTGGCCAGGTCGAATCTTGGGAACACACCACCTTGTATTCCTCTAAAAATTTCGAAGTCCACATAGATATTTTACATTCAAAATATCCAAATCAATAAAAGATGTAAACTTCTAGATACTGTTGAAGACTAATCGAAAGATAGGTTTATATGGGAGCTATATAAAATTGTACACCGATTTAGACCATGCTTACCATAGAATTCCAGGAAAATGGCGAGGTTGGTCTATATCTTTAATACAGAGTGACATACAGGGTATCAAAGTTCATTACTTTCCACTTCTCCATCCTTCAAGAGGCTACAACTTTGATGTACTGAACCGATTTGCATGATTTAGTACTCTGGAGAAAGAGCTTGACGAGCTTGCCATCGAGCACCGTTAACAAGATATGAATGAATAAATTTTAAAATATCAAAATTTTGCCTTGGTTTTTTTTTCAGTGTTTTCTTAATAACCTCGCCAATTTTTAGTCATATACTGGGAATTTCACACTAATTGTGCCAGCATGCACAAAAAAAAAGAATGTAGATATATTTAGCCGTTAAAAAAACATCGTTATTAATATGAAAAATATTTTTTTTTCAAAAATTTGGAAAATTTTCCAATACAAAGATACTCCCAATTCCTTCAAGTTTTGGCAATCATTATCATTATCTATCATTATCATGTTATGTATGATCCGAATCGGACGTAAAACAGATATAGCATCCATATAAATCCGATTTGACTTCTTCAGCCCTTAGGTAAGGTTAGGTTATGTTGAAAAGAAGGTGCATATATTAATCCCATGCCACTATGGAGATACACCAAACCCAGTAATCGGCTTGTTGTGCGCTCTAAAAACTATAAAGTAACCTCTAAAAAGAAAATTTTAAGTTAGGAATTCCGTGCTAGTTACAAAATCCTTAATTGTTTTCAATACCACTCCCCTAAGTTGGTTCATGTCTGATATTGTGTCTCCACCTATTTGACGCGAAAGCCAGGTAATGGCAAAGGCCTTAGGCCTCAGCCCTTAGAAACCTAAATTTTCACCTTATTTGGCCAAACCCTATCTTATGACTAATAACTTTAGTACCAAGTTTTTTCCAAATCGGTCAGTATGGTGATATAGGCCCGCAAACTACCGAGAACCCGATATGACTTCTTGAGACCAAAATAATTGGAATACAAACTCAGTTAATAAGGGCACATTTTTAGCGGAAGCCATGGTGGTGGGTACCCAAGATTCGGCCCGGGCGAAGTTTGTAATTGTTTGTAATGTGATTGTAGTAGGAAACTAATATACTCATAATTTTATGATAAATGGCCCCTTACGTTTTTTATACCCCCCACCATAGGATGGGGTCGGTCTAGCCATGTCCGTCCATCTGTCGAAAGCTCTCTACTTTTCGAAGGAGTAAAGCTAGGCGTCCGAAATTTTGCACAAATACTTCTTATTAGTGTAGGTCGGTTGGGATTGTAAATGTACCAAATCGGTCCATGTTTTGATATAGCTGCCATATAAATCGATCTTGGGTCTTCACTTCTTGAGCTTTTAGAGGGCGCAATTCCTAACCAGTTTGGCAGAAAATTTCCACGTCGTGTTTTAGTATTACTTCCAACAATTGTGCTTAGTATAGTTCAAATCCTTTTATAACTTGATATAGCTGATCTATCTTCCGCTTACGCTTCTTGAGCTTCAAGAGGGGGCAATCCTTATCCGATTTGGTTGAAAGTTTGCTCATATCGTTTTGTTATGACTTCCAACAACTGTGACAAGAATCTAAATCAGTCTTTAACCTGATATAGCCGCCATATAAATAAATTTCCCGATTATACTTCTTAAGCATCTAGAGAACGGTTGAAATTTTGCACATGTTGTTTTGGTATGACTTCCAAAAACTGTCTAAATCGGTTGATAATCTGATATAGCTGCAATATAAATCGATCTCCCAAATTGACTTTCTGAGCATCTGGTGGGCGCAATTATTACTCGATTTGCCACAAATTTTGGAGGTGGTGTTGTTTTAGGACTTCTTACAGCCATGACAGTCCATATCGGTCAATAACTTGTTGTATATTATTTATATTATATTATATTTTTATACCCACCACCGAAGGATGGGGGTTTATTCATTTTGTCATTCCGTTTGCAACACATTGAAATATCCATTTCCGACCCTATAAAGTATATATATTCTTGATCAGCGTAAAAATCTAAGACGATCTAGACATGTCCGTCCGTCTGTCCGTCTGTCTGTTGAAATCACGCTACAGTCTTAAAAAATTGAGATATTGAGCTGAAATTTTGCATAGATTCTTTTTTTGTCCATAAGCAGGTTAAGTTCGAAGATGGGCTATATCCGACTATATCTTGATTTAGCCCCCATATAGACCGATCCGCCGATTTAGAGTCTTAGGCCTATAAAAAAAAACATTTATTATCCGATTTCGCTGAAATTTGGGACAGTAAGTTGTATTAGGCCCTTCGACATCCTTTGTCAATTTGGCTCAGATCGGTCCAGATCCTCCGATTTAGGGTCTAAGGCCCATAAAAGCCACATTTATAATCCGATTTCGCTGAAATTTGGGACAGGGAGTTGTGTTAGGCCCTTCGACATCCTTCGTCAATTTAGCCCAGATCGGTCCAGATTTGGATATAGCTGCCATATAGACCGATATCTAGGTTTTGGGGCCATAAAAGACGCATTTATTGTCCGATGTCGCTGAAATTTAAGACAGTGAGTTTTGTTAGGCTCTTCGACTTCCTTCTGCAATTTGGCCCAGATCAGTCCAGATTTGAATATAGCTGCCATATAGACCGATCTCTCGATTTAAGATTTTGGGCCCATAAAAGGCGCATTTATTGTTCGATTTCGCCGAAATTTGGGACAGCACTTTGTATTAGGCTCTTCGACATTTTTCTACAACTTGGCCCAAATCGGTCCAGATTTGGATGTAGCTGCCATGTAGACCGATATCTCAATTTAAAGTCTTGGCCCCATAAAAGGCGCATTTATAATCCGATTTCACTGAAATTTGACACAGTGGCTTATATTAGGCTTTTCGACATCCGTGTTGTATACGGTTCAGATCGGTTTGTTTTTAGATATAGCTACTGTACTTATTAGTATTTTAAGATATAGCTACTGTACTCATTAGTATTTGGTCCAAATCGGAACATATTTTGATACAACTGCTATGGGACATAAGGTATGAAATTTTCACCGAATTTTGATGAAAGGTGGTTTACATATATACCCGAAGTGGTGGGTATCCAAAGTTGGACCGGCCGAACTTAACGCCTTTTTACTTGTTTATATTATATTATTTAGGTTATATAAGATCCGCTCGGACAAGCGAGCTTAACACGCGTTTACTTATCTTATTATAGCCACTATATTTACATTCTAATATTTAAGGAGGAAACGGAAAGAGAATTTTTTTATGTGTGTTTTTCCGTTGGCTGCCTGTTGGGGATAATTTTGTTACAGAAACCACATTTATAAGGGGTCATTGATTTGGAAGTTTTGAAAATTGTTCTTGATACAATATATTTCTGGTATAAAGCCACAGTAATATAAGATGAAACCATTTATAAATACATGTTAGCTAAATATTAAAAAAAAGTGGTATAAATAGGAGTTCATTGTTCGATTTGTGTCATTCAACAAGTTCAGAAAAACATGAATAACGGCAAGGCATTTTCCATTAAAGGTATTTTATACAATACTTGTTGTTCAAGAAGAGCTCCTTTCACACGCAGAAGAACAAGAAACCTGGACAAAGAACCTAGACTAGTTTCAAGCAACATCAAGAAGATGCAACATGGCATTAAGTGAACGGAGTCGCATGCCCATGAAAAACCACGTCATTGAACGCTTTAAATTCCTTCAAAGTCCACAACTAAAGAACTGAGAGAGAGGATTGATCCAATTGCTTTAGAGCCTAAGTCCCTATGGAGCAAAGCATTGAACTTCCCGCATATATCTGATCAAGCCATTTGTGCAAAACTAATAAAACTTCTGAAAGATAACTATCACTTCAGAAAAAAATAAAACTTGATTATTTTGAAAGTAGCGGAAGTACTCCAGAATGCGTTAGATGGATTCCACCCATTGGAATCAATTGTTATGATTGTTGCCGATACAACAACCGTGAATAGCGTTAAAAAAACAGGCGATTTAGTTCGACTGCAGCAAATTTTCTAAGAGAAGATCACCCCACACTCTAGTTCATCAATTGCCAGTGCCATGTGCTAGATCGCGTTCTTCGCATTGTCATGGACGATTAGCTCTATGGATCGACTAGGTCACCAAACATCGAGTATTTCTTCGTGCAGGAATTGATGAGCAATTACGACAAATTGAAAGCAGTCTTCAAAAATGGTAAAACTCAAATTAGGGGAATAGGCGGCTGGAGAGACGACATGAAGTTTCTCTTCCACCTCACTCGTGTCTTCTGTCACTTCACTGAGAGGAATGAGTTCCCTTTGGTAAAGTTTAACCAGATCTCAAATAACTGCATTGTGCGATGAAAGTTAGGAAAGTTTTTATAACTCCTATCGCAACAAGGACAACCTCTCACTAAGATTCATCCTCTCCAATGCATTGGGAATATTTAACTTCCTTGAGTGTTTGATGAAGCTTGTGTTAAATTGTATAACTGCTGACAGTGACAGTGAATTTGGCAAAACCCCGAAATAAATATTTTAAAGTCATTTTGAACGTGAGGTTTTTATACCCATAGGATGGGGTATACTAATTTCGTCAATATGATTGTAACTCTTCGAAATATTTGTCTCAGACCCCATAAGGTATATATATTCATGATCGTCATGACATTTTATGTCGATCTAGCCATGTCCGTCCGTCTGTCTGTCCGTCTGTCTGTCCGTCCGTCCGTCTGTCCGTCTGTCCATCCGTCCGTCCGTCTGTCTGTCGGAAGCACGCTAACTTTCGAAGGAGTAAAGCTAGCCGCTTGAAATTTTGCGCATATACTTCTGATAGGTGTAGGTCGGTTGGAATTGTAAATGGACTATATCGGTCCATGTTTTCATATAGCTGCCATATATACCAATCTAGGATCTTGATTTCTTGAGCCACAACAGGACGCAATTATTATCCGATTGGGATCGAAATTTTGCATGAGGAGTTCTTTTATGATTTTCAACAACTGTGTTAAGTATGGTTCAAATCGGTCCATAACCTGATATAGCTGTCATGTAAACCGATCTGGGGTCTTGACTTCTTGAGCCTCTAGAGGACGCAAATCCTATCTGATTTTGATGAACTTTTGCACGACATCTTTCGTCATAACTTCCAACAATTATGCCAAGTATGGTTCAAATCGGTCTTTAACCTGATATAGCTGCCATATAAACCGATTTTGAATCTTGTCTTCTTGATCCACTAGAGGACGCAATTCTTATTCGATTTGGCTGAAATTTTGCATGAGGTATTGTGTTATGATTTCAAACAACTGCGCCAAGTACGGGTGAAATCGATGCATAACCTGATATAGCTGTCATGTAAACCGACCTGGGTCTTGACTTCTTGAGCCCTTAGAGGTCGCAAATCCTATCCGATTTCGCAGAAATTTTGCATGCCGTGTGCTAAGTATAGCTCAAATCGGTCCATAACCTGATATAGCTGTCATATAAACCGATCTGGGGTTTTGACTTCTTGAGCCACTAGAGGACGCAATTCTTACCCGATTTAGCTGAAATTTTGCCTGAAGTCTTTTTTAATGACTTCCAACAACTGTGCTAAGAACAGTGCAAATCGGTCCGTAACCTGATATATTGTAGCTGCCATATAATTCGATTTGGGGTTTTTACTTCTTGTGCCCTCTAGAGGGCGCAAATTCTATCCGATTGCGCAGAAGAGGTGTTATTTTATGATTTTCAACAACTGTGCTAAGTATGGTTGAAATCGGTCCATAACCTGATATAGCTGTCATGTAAACCGATCTGGGGTCTTGACTTCTTGGGCCTCTAGAGGGCGCAATTTTTATATTGATGTGAAATTTTGTACAACGGCTTCTCCCATGACCTCCAACATACGTGTTAAAAATGGTCTGAATCGGTATATAAGCTAATACAGCTCCCCTATAAAACGATCTCTTTAATTTACTTTTTGAGCCCCAAAAGGACGAAATCCTTATTTGATTTGGTTGAAATTTTACAGAATAAATTCTACTGTAGTCTTCAACATTCATTCCATTATGGTCCGCATCGGACCATAACCTGATATAGCTCCATTAGCATAGCAATTCTTTTCTTTTATCCTTTCCTTTCCTTTGTTTGTCTAAATAGTGACACCCGGAAAAGAACTCGATAAATGCGATCCATTGTGGGGGGTATAAAAGATTCGGCCCGGCCGAACTTAGCACGCTTTTACTTGTTTTTATTTAATTACCTTAAATGTAAGATTTAATCTAATCTTAAATATAAACTCATCAAAATATAATGCAGTGATATGAGGTTGTAAAAAGTCATCACCCTAAAATGCTTAGGAGGTATTTCTAAATCTAAACCGATTTCTAAGTAATTCAGCAGCAGAAGAATACTTGTTGTAGCATATATCCTGCGCAATTCTCTCCTCCAAACCAGACAATCGTTTATGTGACCGACCATCGGATTTGGCTACCTTATTATTCTGTTACCGCCGATAGATACAAACCAATCCCCAACTCGTCTTAATGAAAATGATGCGGCTAAATTAGCGATCGTTATTATTTAATTTAGTTTAATATATACAGATTTTGGTCTTTTTAAACGATTTAACACCGTCCAGGTGCGTATAATTGTTATGCGATAATTTGCAATTTAATACTTTACGACTATGAGGTATCTTAGGGAAACACGCTACGACTTGTGAAGATGCATATGATGATTGAAATGATATTCGGCATATTATCTATTTCTAGATCTATGAATTGAAAATGAGTGACAAGCAGACAGCAATGAAAATGTATTCATCAAAATCAACAAATTAACGCATTGGTTGTACTAATGCTCATTTATTTATGGGTGGCCAAATATATTTTATCTTGCGCTTGATGGGGAAAATTTAAATGCGATAAACAGTCAACTAGGGTCCACATTTTCATCCATGATCAGTTGCATGCCAATGACAATGATCAATTAATTTGAATATGAAAAGGTAACAGCCACGAATAATGAAGACAATGGCCATTAGTCTGAGAGAGTTTGTTTGGGTGACAACACGTTTTTGGGTAGGCTATAATTATTTACTGGTGCTTGCATTTAGTAGATTCATCCATCGGATAGAATAGGCTTAATGCTAGCATTTAAACACACTTGGCTAATATTTAATATGCGTAGCTTGGAAGTCTACCGAACAAATGGCGAAGATTAATTTTTTATTTAACCCATATCATCACTTTATTCTTGTGCATCTTTTGGTTTTACGAGTTTTTGATTGGGGCGCTCAGTGAAACAAAATGAATAAATCAATTTTACGCAATCCCCATTTTTTGCTATTTTGAGTCTCTGTTTAAAGCAGTTTTTACTTGTTTGTCTGTTTTGTTTATGTTTGGTTAAATTTTTTTCAATTTGTATATCTTTATTGTTTTCATTTTGTTACTTTGTTTATGAATGTGTTCATACAAAACTGATTAATGACCACATTCAAAAATAAAACATATGTATAAGTTGAAATAAAATTCGACAAAAAAACCAAATTTAAATCAAACTTCGAATGAAGTTGTGTATGCCAAGATATTTACAAAAATGTAGTCGCACTAATCAACTAAAGGATCGTTGTCAATAAAAAATGTTAACTTTACCCCATCTAAATACGAGTGCACCTGCCAGTTTGTTTGGACCGATATTGTTAGGGTGTTGATTTTTTTCACTCTCTTAGCAATGCGTTTTTGATCAGTCTACCATACTAAATTATCATTTGGTTTGATCACATCGAAATATTGATCTAAGACGCTCAATTTCGAACGAGCAAATCAAGCTTCTTCAAAATTTTGCACAAATGCGAGGTCAGCACAAAACTATCATTAATTTTTACCGCGGATCATGTGAATTCGATTTTTACACCCCACACCATAGGATGGGGGTATACTAATTTCGTCATTCTGTTTAGAACACCTCGAAATTTGTGACTGAGACCCCCTAAAGTATATACATATCCATGATCGTCATGTCATTTTAAGTCGATCTAGCCATGTCCGTCCATTTCATTGAGCTTCACTAATCTTCTGTTTGGAGACCACCGTAGCGCGGAGGTTAGCATGTTCGCCTATGACGCTGAACGCTTGGGTTCGAATCCTGGCGAGACCAATAGAAAAGTTTTCAGTGATGGTTTTCCCCTCCTAATGCTGGCAACATTTGTGATGTACTATGCCATGTAAACAAAGAGGTGTCGCACTGCGGCACGCCGTTCGGACTCGGCTTTAAAAGGGAGGCCCCTTATCATTGAGCCTTAACTTGAATCGGACTGGACTCATTGATATGTGAGAAGTTTGCCCCTGTTCCTTAGTGGAATGTTCATGGGCAAAATTTGCATTTGCCATGTCCGTCCGCCTGTCCGTCAGTCTGTCGAAAGCACGCTAACTTTCGAAGGAGTAAAGCTAGCCGCTTAAAATATCGAACAAATACTTTTTATTAGTGTAGGTCGGTTGGGATTTTAAATGGGCCAATTCGGTCCATTTTTTGATATAGCTGCCATATAAGCCTATCATGGATCTTGACCTCTTGAGCCTCTAGAGGGCACAATTCTCGTCCGATTTGACTGAAATTTTGCGCGAAGTGTTTTATTATAACTTTCAACTACTTTGCTAAGTATGTTTCAAATCGGTTCATAATCTGGTATAGCTGTCGTATAAACCGATCTTGGATCTTGACATCTTGAGCCTCTAGAGGGCGCAATTCTCATCCGATTTGGCTGAAAGTTTGCACGAGGTGTTTTGTTGCGACTTTCAATGGCGCAAATCGGTACATAACCTGATATAGCTGCCATATAAACCGATCTTGGATCTCGACTTCTTGCGCCAATAGAGGGCGCAATTCTCATCTGATTTGGCTGAAATTTTGCATGAGGTGTTTTGTTGTGACTTTCAACAACTGTGCTAAGTATGGCGCAAATCGGTACATAACCTAATATAGCTGTCATATAAACCCATCTGGGATTTAACTCTTTGAGCCTCTAGAGGGCGCAATTCTCATCCGATTTGGCAGAAATTTTGTACAACTGCTTCTCTCATGACCTTCAACATACGTTTGTTTGCCTAAAAAGAGATACCTCGCAGGGAACTAGACAAATGCGATCCATGGTGGAGTGTATATAAGATTTGGCCCGCTATTACTTTTTTTTGTGCAATTTTTGTGTGCCATATGGTAAAGCTACCCTATATAAAAGTGTTTTATCCGAAATATATGCACAAAATAGAAATCGGTTTCAATCACGAAAATAATTGGTCAAATTAATTTGTTAATTGAATCGGAAACTTATTTTAAAATAAAAATGTGATCTTAGAACATGTAAAGTATAAAATATTTATTTTTTTTCAAATTTGCATCCGCGGAGCCTCAGCTCACAGTTAGCCAAGTATTCACTCGCCAAGTGCGAAGCATTGTCACTCCGCGTTTGCGCATGCATGACAGCGTGTTGAAGATTTTATGGCTTCCCTAGTCGAAACAAGCTCGTCTTATCCACTCCTTAGGATGGAAAACTTGTGCCTCTGAGCCCATCATCAAAACAGCGTCCGCAGAAATCATTGTACGTGACTCCGATGCTCGCGGCCATATGACCTATAGCACAGTGTCATGTTATGATCCCTACTCAGTGACCTCTTCTCAGGGACCAGCAATTCCCTCGTCCACTGTACAACAGCTGGCCAAAGCGTTCTAGCAATCCAACAGCCTCTGCACTGCCCATTTCCTCTACTATGTTCAGTAGTAAAGGCACGTTTGCAAGACCGCCGTGAAGGATCTCTTCCTGGCATACAGTTTCGAATCGAGAACTAGGTATTTCGCCTTTCCAAAAACTGCGGAATGGTCCTGTTCAAAAACGGGAATCTGAAATCCGCTTTCTAATATCTCCGAGCTTTTCTCATCTCGATAGCCTTCACAGTGACCTTTCCATAATCTGCTGATCGTAGAGAGAAATCTGCCTTGAAGCAGCAAGCCGACGTCGTACTTATTTGTGATCAGTCTCACGCCGTCTCCGTTGATATCCAATAGGACTTCGTTTATCACTGGTTTCAAGAGAATTGGTGAAGACACGCCTCCTTGAGGCGTTCCCCTTGCCGCGAAGCATGTTAACCGCCCTCGTGTGTATCACCGTGTGGTCCGGTGCGACGACTATCGCGTTTATCCACAAGTTATTAAAATTTAAACTTTTTCATGAGGACCCTCAATATTGAGAAATGCTACCACTGTGTACTCTTTCTGTTGGAGAGACATCTCGGCCTCTCGTATCACTTCATATAGCTACGTCTCCGTCAGCCTACACTTGAGATTACATATTGTCATCACCGAAATTATCCTGTGTCAGTCCGTCCCTCACCTTCAGGTCTACCAGTCTTCCCAGTGTTCTTTTTTTCAAACTGTGACAGACTAATTGACCTATAATTCTTCGCAGTATTGTGGTTTATTTTTTCTGCTTTGGGGATAAACATCACCCTGAAGTCCTTCCATGCCCTTTTTATGTAGGACAGTGCCAGACTCGCAGCAGCGACGCGATGATCCCGTCTGGTCCGGCCGATTTGAACCGCCAAATGGTGTGAATCGCTCACGCTATCTTCTCTTTGTCAATGATGTCACTCATAAGATCCTCCATGGATGCGGCTCTTGTAGATATTACTATTTCCTGATCATTGTCTTCTACCTGGCTACCTGGAAAATGTGTCCTTATCAGTAGTTTCACCGTTTCCTGATTGTTCTCGGTGTGAGTCCCGTCTTCTCTCCTCGGACAGATTTGCGTGCTGGGATCCTTGCACAGCACTTTGCGCTATCTAGATGCTTGACAAGTGCCCCTGATTCTTTGCAGAATTTCGCCCAGGAACTCCTTTTCGCTTTCCTCCCTCTTGAATCTGCTAGGGCCTCACGATATTCAACTCAGCCCTGGACATGCCTTCCTTAAGCCTCTCATTCAGGTTCTCCTTAACAAGATTCATGGCGGACCCCTGTTCCCTTGCATCCGATCCAAGTTCACCAGAGGTACCTCCGCATATGTTCCCTTAAACTATCCCAGGTCGGCTTCTTTCCCTCTGTCTCGTGCTTAACCCAAAAATCTATACTGTAGTGATCCGAAAAGGAGCACTGGGTGGAGACCTTTCAGCTTGAAACGTCAAGCCAGTCACTGTTCGTTACAAGCGATATTCCTATAACCTGTTCGTGGATAAAATGTAACCCAAATGTGACTCACCTCTTTCGTTCGTATCCGTGCTACCTCACAGATCGCGGTGTCCGCTGGCGTCACCTCCAAGTAGAAGGTCGTGTGCCTTGTCCGAGAACCATATCTGAAGAGGGCTTTTCATTTTGTTAAGTACATGCAAGCCATGACCAGCAGCGGATACCTTTAAATCCTACTTGCTGTAGCGAGAAATCAGGGTAAGACTCTGATCACCATTCCCTAGCATAAATTGCGTGATCTGAGACCTTGAACTTTGTTACCTTGGTTCCTGAACCAAAATGCAAATTTTGACCATTAACATATTACTAAGAAACATGGACAGGGTCAGGGCCCTATTCGAGGGCCCTCTGATTAAGCCATCCCATACCAATGTTTGTTTGCGCTGCAAAATGTTCATTTCAAAATATCGTTATTTGTTGAGAAGTGCTTCTTAAACTTCATATTGTTCATATTCGACTTAGAAAATATTTAGTTCTTTGATTTTTTTACCCAGGCTGATCTCATTTTTGTGATTTGCGAAAACTTTTGTGAACAGATTTTTAATCTAAATACTGATTTATAAAATCGATCGAGAACATATGGGACTCGAATAAAAGATAATCGAAAGTAGACTACAAATCTGGTTGTTTTTGTTGTAGCAGTTCGTTGTGTTCTATCTTTCGTCTGCATGTTTCTGAGTGTCAAGATCCAGGAACTCTGCGACTAAGATGGGGTGCGACCGCAGGGATCTGAGTCTGAATTGAGTGGGTCTGGCGATCCCTGGTTACAATCGGGACATACATCTTGCACGTCAGCATCAATCCTTGCTCTGTAGGAGTTGAGGCGGCTGCATCTGCCGGAACGTAATTGAGCCAGATCTACTCTGGTTTGCTGGGGTAGGTCAATTTCTTCAGGTGAAATGGAAGGCGGTCGTTCTCCAAGGACCACATTCACCTGGTAGCCATTACAGCATCTGCTACCGTGTCTGCATGAATGTTATCTCGACCTGCTTGATATGCCGCTTGATCTAGGCGTTCTCTTTTGCAGCGCTGAACCTCACGCTCTAGATCATGTAGATCTACCTTAAAGCTTCTGGGCGGTGGATATCTATCCACAAGATGATGATTTGGATGGTCTCTGCTATAACAGCCCAAAAGGTATTGCTTAGACAGCATGTAGTTATGTCTTTGCACTGGTAGGATCTTTGTCTCCTGATGGAGGTGCTCCACATGAGAACTGAGGAGACAGCCCGTCGCAGTTCGGAGGGCGGCATTCTGACAGATCTGAATATTATTCTACTTCGTGTCACAAAGCTGACGTGACCACACTGGCGCTGCATAACTTACTACAGAACGGTCAATTGCTTTGTACGTGGTCAACAAGGTTTCTTTGTCTGCACCCCAAGTGCTGCCAGCAAGTGACTTGAGTACCTTGTTTCTACTTTTGACTTTATCGCAGATTGCTTTGGCATGTGGGGAGAATGTGTAAGAGCTGACAAATGTGGGACGACCTTACCTCACGCGTATTTGTAGTGAAGAATATGGCTGAAGATTTGTTGGCAGATATCTTCTGATTTCTCGCGTCGAAATATGAAGCAAGTTCGTTGAGGTGGAAGTTCAACCTATCGCAGATGTCAAAAATGGGTGGGGAGCCTGATGCCATGATCGTACAATCGTCCGCATATGATACGATCTCTATGCCGTCTGGAGAGGGTGGAATGGAGGATAGGTAGATGTTAAACAGTGCCGGAGATATCACCCCACCTTGGGGAACTCCCCGTTTCACTCTACGGTGCATCGACTTCTTATCCCTAAATTCCACAAATGACTGGCGAACACACAGATAACACACGACCCAGAGTTTCAGGACTGGCTGGAGGGACGTGTTGGCGATGTCCTCAAATAGTATGGCATGACTGCCCGTGTCAAATGCCTTCGATAGGTCTAGTGCCACGAGGACCGTCCTATCACATGGCCTGGGCTGATTGAAGCCACGGCAAATGTATGCGCTGATGGCATGCAAAGCAGTTGTTGTGCTATGCAACTGCTTTGTTGCTCGGCGAATGGAAATTCTCCTACGAGGCTCGGGAGGAGTAATGCCTCAAGCATCTTTGCTACTGGTGAGGGAAGGGATATCGGTCTGTACGACTCCCCCAAACTCAGGTCCTTTCCAGGCTTAGTAGCAGGATCACTCTGCCACAAATCTATCTATATATATAAGAATGAATTTGTGTTTGTTTGTATGTTTGTTTGTTTGTTTGTGGGTTTGTAAATTTGTTTGTTCCGTATAGACTCAAAAACGGCAGAACCGATTTTATTCAAATTTTCACAGTGAGGAATGATTCGGAAGAAGCAATAGGCTATATAATTTATTTCCCTCTTCCCCCTAACCCTAAAGTACTACTCAAAAATAAAAGTGGACCGATCGGGACAATATAGGATTCAAATGAAAGGTATTCAATAGAAGAGTACGAATTTCATAATAAAAGTTGGGTCCAAGTACCTGGGGCCCGCCCCAGAACCAAAACCTCTTAAAATAGATTTATTTGACGATCATGACAATGTGGGACTCAAATGAAAGGTATTCGGGAGTAGATTACAAATATGGTCAGTAAGTAGAAATAGGCTTTATAAATT
Source organism: Stomoxys calcitrans (assembly GCF_963082655.1). Classification (NCBI taxonomy): domain Eukaryota; kingdom Metazoa; phylum Arthropoda; class Insecta; order Diptera; family Muscidae; genus Stomoxys; species Stomoxys calcitrans. The sequence goes on along the minus strand of NC_081553.1, from coordinate 125,092,025 downwards.
ATTCATAACGGAAAGGGCGGACCCTCCACTGTTACCCCAAAAACACCACCCGATATAAAAAGTGAACCGACAACGATAATATGGGTATCAAATGAAAAATATGCGGGAGTAGATAACGAATCTGGCACACAAATTGATGTCGAAGTATAGGGCGTCACCCCACCCCTACAGAAACTCCCTAAATGGGTTCATTAGCCAATCACGGATATATAAGACTCGGTTTGTTTGTTCCGTATAGACTGAAAAACGGCAGATCCGTTTTTCTCGAAATTTTCGCATAATGTGTAGGTTGGTCTGGAAGGAAACATATAATTTTTCGATATCCTAAGGGGACGGACCATCCCCCTTAAGCAAAAAACACAACTCAAAATCAAAAGTTGACCGATCGGGACAATATAGTTATCAAATGAAAGGTATAAGAGAGAAAATACGAATATGGTATTACAATTTGAGTCTAAGTACCCGTCGGACTGCTCCAACCCCAAAACTCCCCAAAACAGACATATTGGACGTTCATTTCAATATGGGGCTCAAATGAAAGGTATTCGGTAGTAGATTTCGAATCTGGTATACAAAATCTGGTCGACGTATAGGGGGTAAATTTTCATAGATTGTGGACGTTTGTCTGGAAAGAAACATAGGCAATAAAATTTTTAGATATCGGGTGGAGGCGGACCCTGCCTCTTACCCCAAAAACTCCACTCATATAAAAAAAATGGTCGATGGGCACAACAAGGGTATCAAATGAAAGGTATTAGAGACCAGAAAACAAATATGGTATTAAAATTTGGCTCCAAGTACCCAGCGGGCACCCCAACCTCAAAACTCCTCTAAACAGATATATTCGAAGTTCATGTCAATATTGCAGTAGATTACAAATATGGCATAAAACATTAGGTCCAAGTAATGGGAGATCGCACACCCCCAAAATACCCCCCAATGGTCATATTAGCCCACCATGACTATATGGGACTCAAATGAAAGGTATTAGGGAGTAGATAACGAATATGACATTAAAATGTGCGTTAAAGTCTAGGTGGCGCTCTTCCTCCTAAAGATACATCAAATGGGTTATTTGACCCATTATGACAATGTGGGACTATATGGGAATAAAGAACGAATTTGATATATATTTTCAGTGCAAAGTGCCGGTGGTCGCCCCAGCTCCAAAACACCCTCCAATCGGTTCATATTTACCGGCCATGGTAATATGGGGCTCAAATTAAAGGGATTTGGAAGTGCAGCACGAATTTGATATCCATATTTGAGTCGAAATATCGGAGGTGCCATCCCTCCCCTGTTGAGAACATTACCTTGGGAAGAATATTACCACCAGGAACCGAGAAGGAACAAATTCTCACACATCAATGAGTGCTTTCCGATTCAAGTTTCAACTTAATGCTAAGGGACCTTTTTTTATAGCCGAGTCCGAACGGCGTCCCGCATTGTGACATCTCTTTGGGGAAAATTTTTTAAATGACAATGCATGCCATTGTACCTTGCAAATGTCGCCAACATTAAGTGGGGATAAACACCGTTTTGTCCTTCTCGCCAGGATTCGAACGCGCTCAGCATCATAGACTACAATGGCACGAATTCGATATCCGCATTCAGGGCGAAATGTCCCCGCACTAAAATGATATTAGAGAGTTAAAGAAGGCGCAGCGGAGCGGGCCCGGTTCGGCTAGTCTGGTATAAATGTAAGGCACCAAAAGTGTGGAAAATGGCTTGATACATGAAAAAACATGTTGGGTGGTATCCCAGATTCGTTAAAATTGATTAACACAATTTTACACAAATTCGCTGTTTGGTAACTACATCTAAAAATAACCACTTTGACCTTCCTCAATTTTGCCTCCTTAGGTCTAGGGCGTTGATATGTTGATGATTCAATTAAACAAGCAGTCAGTCACGCAACAATACTTCACATACATGCACCTGTTTAGAAATGGAAATTAATTTTTTTTTATCAGTGTCAAATAATCTTTAAGATTTGCATGGTGTATAAAGCCCTACTGCATACTCTTAGGATGAAACAAAAACTGGAAATATTTCATAAAAATTATAAAACTGCATTTAAAGACTTCTGTGCGGTCACAACATGAGTTGCTTTAATTAATTCAATTTATTTTGAAACAATGCATCTAGCCCGAACCCATGATGCAGTTTTTTGTCACAGCCTGACTGGTATGCTGACGGTGGGAGTCCAAAGCGATGATTATCTGTGGAGAGGCATGCCGAAAACTTTGAAATTCGATATGCATTAAATCTGTGTGGCCTAACCACATGATAGGGCGTATAAACAACGACTTCAAATCAAATTAATTTTATTTCTACTTAGAGTGGTTGTGAATTGCTTAAATTTTAAATGGCATATTTAAGGGTATGCTGCAATGCATAATACCCCAATATGTATACCGGTTGAACGCTTATTTTAGGGGGAACATTATTTCGCAAGTTTGTCTGCTAGCCGAAGTGATGGGCTTCGATTTGTTTTTTTTTGTTATGTACAAAGAAAAATGGGCAATCTTATAAATACTCTGCATGATGAGAATTGTAACAGTAACCTATCATACGCTGCTATAGTTAGAGGTCACAAACTTCGACAGTTTTCTGGAAATCCAAAATAAGATTGAAAATGCGTGCATTTCTGGTAAGTGAAGGAGAATCTCTCCGAGGCATTATATTTCATATCAAACTTTTCCTTGCGATCTTCTAGTTGGTATGCTTTATTGCGGTGACTACAGCTCAGTACAGCTATGCCCCCCAGGTTAATAGTAATGGTCCAGTCATTGGTGCTACCAACTCTGAAGATTTGCCCCTACAATCTCAAGTGCCTTCACCTGTGCGAGAAGAATATAGCAAATCATTCTATTCGTACAGCGCTCCCGAACATGAATTCGAAGATGTAAATGCCGGCGAACACATTGCCAATGCTCTAAAGAAAAATCTGCGCGTCGTATTCATTAAGGGACCTGATAATAAGGGTCTTGAAGAAGCAGCCATTCAATTAGCCAAGACAGCTGCTGATGACCGTACTGCCATCTATGTACTTAGCAAACAATCGGACATTGGCTCTCTGGCCAATCAATTGCAGCAACTTAAGTCGACCACCGACACTAAACCTGAGGTTCACTTTGTCAAGTATCGCACACAAGCTGATGCGGAAAATGCTCAACGTGCCATTCAGGCTCAATACAATACCTTACCTGGTGCCTCCACTAGCAGTGGTCCTGATTCTGCTCCAGTTTTGGACTTTGCCTCAAAACCGCCGGCTGCGTCTTCGGCTAATAGGGCTGCTGTTGCTAATCCATCTCCTCCATCAACTTCTGCCCCACCATCAAGAGGTTATGCTTCACCAAGGGGTTCTTACATTCCCCCCAACAAGCGATACTAAGTACCAACTGCTAGATTCACTATTGGAATCTCTCCACGATGACTGTTGTTAATTTATTTTATTACATCATATAATATTTATATTGAAGCTTGTAAATAGGATTCATTTTTTACACATTTGTTATATATAAATAAATTATTGTATTTAATCATAGTTTTCTGAATTAGCTTTTCGCTGCGCCGGACTAGTTACCACTTATTATACCTTACACCACTACTGTGACATTAGGTTAGGTTACGTTGAAAAGAGGATGCAGATATTAATTCGCCCCATGCCACTATGGACATACACCTAAGTCAGTAATCGGCTTGTTGTGCGCTATAAAACTATAAAGTAACATCTAAAAAGAAAATTTTAAGTTAGGAATTCCGTGCTACTCACAAAATTCTTAATTGTTTTCAATACCACTCCCTTAAGTTGGTTAATGTCTGATATTGTATCTCCACCTAAGTGGACGCGAAAGCCGGGCAATGACAAAGGAAATGCTCCAACGTCTCATCATCTTCCCCGCATGACCTACACAAGCTATCACTTGCCGCACCGATTTAACATAAGTGAGCTCGTAGTCCAATGTTTCCCGTTATAATACCAATAGCTATACTGACCTCCTTCTTGCTTCTCGTCTTCTCACGATCTGGATCCCCTTATAGGATTTTCGCCGTCCTACCGACCGTTTCGCTGTTCCACAATGTTGCATGCGAATTCGTCGCCCACTCCCATAACTCGGACTGCGTCGACCCGAAAGGCTTCGGGTTAACCAAGTTTATTGTCGGCAGTCCTCTGGCCTTCATCGCCAAATCGTCTGCCCTCTCATTCCCCCTTACTTCGTTATGGCCCGGCGCCTAAAAGATGTGGATTTTGCCATCCTCAGAGAATGCGTTAATCTCCTTCTTACACTGCAAGACTGTTCGTGACCTTACCTCCCTGGTTGTTATTGCCCTTATGTCAATGTTGCTGTCCTTAATGATTTTCACAGTCAACGTCCTCGCATTAGCACTACACCACTTTACGCATTCCATGATCGCCCGGGTCTCTGACTGCAGGACTGTATTATGGTCAGGCAGCCTAAAACAGATCTCAGTCCCTGGGTTCGCAATTTATACTCCTAGGCGCACTCTGTCCTCTATCTTTGATCCTATAGGGTTCCGTCAATCCAATACTGTGCCGATGGCAGCAGTTCCTCGCACTCGACTTCAAGGTTAATGTCAGGTATCCGATCGGAAACCTCTTCCCTTCCTTCCTGGTTTCCTATCGTCGCCTCGATAATACCGCGATGATATGAGCAGCTCCCATCCTCAAGCCGCAGTGGCTGCCTCACACTTAATCTAAATGTCAATGAGTCGGATATCTAGAATAGTCGCCAGTGCCCTATTGGGCGTGATCCTCATCGCTCCGCCTATTCCAAGACAACATGTTCTCTAAACCTGTTGTATGGTCCTTATGTTGCACTTTTTCTCCATAGCAGTCCACCAAACTACTGAGGCGTAAGTAAGTATTGGTCTTGAAAATATATAATTAAAATTTTTATGACAAATAACTCAGGTCCTCGGCCTAGTACCAGTGTTAGCATAGAATAATTGGCAGTTGATATGGTTCAGTCCAGAAACTTTGTTCCGGGTCGTCCATGGCTCCTGAATTAAGGCAATATGAATCTTGCCCTTGATTTTCTCCATCGAAGCGTGTCTGGATTACCTCAATCATTGATCCTCCAGTAAATGGGCATCTTGGGAGTAGGTGATGATCTCATCGTCTGCTCCCTGTTCATTGACTTTCCTGTAACTGCACTCCCTGATGTCATCGTTTTGGGTTCTTTGCCTAGTATAGTCTTCCGACTTTTTATAAAGTGGGTAATGAACATTTATTAATAGAGGTGATGATAAAAATAACTTTAATTATAGCCATTTCCATGTCCATAGTCCAAGTATTCTTGTAATCAGGGTAAAGGTCGTGTTTGTAGTCCAAACATAACGAAATTTTACACATGTCACCTTTTCGTTTCAAGGACAAACGCTATTTTGGTAAAATTCGGTTCAGACTTAGAAATAGCTCCCGCACATGTCTATCGACCGATTTACATATATAAGACCGATTTATATATAACTAAAATTTTTAACCGATCCACACGAAATAAGGTACAGATTATTTCGTTACCGATCTGAACTATTTTGTATAGATTCTATTGGTTGCCCAAAAAGTAATTGCGGATTTTTCATATTTTTCATATGACTCTGTAATTGCATTCTTTCTTCTGTCAGTTATTAGCTGTTACTTTTAGCTTGCTTTAGAAAAAAAGTGTAAAAAAAGTATATTTGATTAAAGTTCATTCTAAGTTTTATTAAAAATGCATTTACTTTCTTTTAAAAAATCCGCAATTACTTTTTGGGCAAACCAGTATATATATGAATCGCCCTATTTCAATCATTAGACCATTTTAACTTAAATTATTTGTAGACCTGAATAATATTTGTGACAAACAGACATTCAGAGCGGGTTTGTTTTTTCTGCTCCCTCTTCGGAAAAAATGTTTCGGCTCCGCCAATTTTTTTCACTCAACTCCACTCCTCTCCTTCAATTTTTTAATTAAATTTCTTTACCCTCCACTTCGTCGTTCTGTTTGTAACTTATTGAAATATTGGTCCAAGACCCCATAAAGTATATTCATAGTTGGCCATCATGATATTTTAAGTTGTTCCAGCCATGTCCGTCCTACTGTCTGACTTGCGAAAGCTAGCTAAGTAAGAGTAAAGCTAGGCGCTTGAAATTTTCTAAAAATACTGCAAATTTTGAGAAGTTTTTATACGGCATAGTACTTCACAAATGTTGCCAGTATTAGGAGGGTCTCGCCAGGATTCGAACCCAGGCATTTAGCGTCATATGCGGACATGCTTACCTCTGCGCTACAGTGGCCTCCACAATATACTTCCTATTAGAATAGGTCGATTGGAACTGTAAATGGGCCATATCGGTCCATGTTTTGATGTAGATGTTAACCGATCTCAGATCTTGACTTCTTGAGCCTCTAGAGGGCGCAATTCTCATCAAATTTGGCTGAAATTTTGCACCATGACTTCACCTATGAACTTCAATATGCGTACTAAGTATAACACGAATCGGTCATTAGCCTGATATAGCTTTCATATAAACCGATCTCCCGATTTTACTTCTTGAGCCTATGAAAGGCGCAATTCTAATCCGATTTGGCTGAAATGTAGCATATTGACTTCTACTATGGTCTTCAATATCCAAACCGAGTATTTCTCGAATCGGTGCATAACCTTGAAATTTTGCACAGTGACTTCTCCTTTGACCTTAAATATGGGTGACAAGTATGGCTTGTATCGGTCTATTACATGACATACCTCCCATATAAACCGATCTCCCGAAACTAATTCTTGAGTCCCTATAGGGCGAAATTCTTATCCGATATGACTGAAATTTAGCATATCGACTTCTACTATGGTCTCCAACATCCAAACCGAGTATTCCCCCAAACGGTGCATAACCTGATATTGCTGCAAAAACATATCAGTTCTTATGCTTAATTGCCGTCTACATCGGGCTTTATCTTCATAAAACCCCCATATTAACCGATCTGACTTTTTTAGCCGCTAGAGGGAGCGCTTCTCATTCGATTTGTCTAGAATTTTGCAAACTTGTTTTTTATGACTTCTGACATTCTTGTCAAGTATAGAGACAATCGGTCCATAACAGTATACAGCTACCTTATAAACCGATCTCCCGAAAGCATTTCTTGAGCCCCTAGAGGGTGCAATTATCATTCGATTTGGCTTAAATTTCACATAATTTCTCCTAAGACCTCCGACATTTTTGCCAAGTCTGGTCTGAATCAGTCTATAACCTGATAATACTCCTATATAGTCAGACATCCCGATTTTAATCTTGAGCTTCTAGGGGGCGCAATTCTTATTCGATTTGGCTGACATTTTGCATGGTGATTTCTCCTATAACCTCCAACATACAATAAGTAAGGTCGGCCCGAGCTTTGAATACATACCCTCCACCTCGGGTATATATGTAAATCACCTTTCGTCATTGTCCGGTAAAAATTGCTTTATTTATGCACCCATAGCAGCTACATCCAAATATGGACCGATTTGGACCAAATTTTGCACGTACATTGAGTGGTCCAATAAATACAAGTCGCGGTTCAATTTTTTGCTGTCGCTGTTCTGTTTAATATTGGCCTTTTTGGCAGCTGTATCCAAATAGGCCGTTCTGAACCATATATTATGTATTAAATTTCAGCGAAATCTGATAATAAATGCGTCTTTTATGGGGCCAAGATCTCAAATCGGGACATCGGTCTATATGGCAGCAACATCCAAATCTGGTCCATCTGGGCCGTCTCCAGAAATTATATTGAGGGGCCTAACACCACTCACTGTCCTAAATTTCAACGAAATCGGAAAATTATTACGCCTTTTATGGGCCTAAGACCTTAAATCGAGAGATCGGTCTAAATGACAGCTTTATGCAAATCTGGACCGATTTAGGCGAAATTGAAGAAGGAATGGCCTACAACTCACCGAATGGCCTACAACTCACTGTCCCAAATTTCAGTAAAATCGGATAATAAATGTGGCTATTATGGACCTAATACCTCAAATCGGCAGATCGGTCTATATGGGGGCTATATCATGATATAGTCCTATATAGGCCATCTTCGAACTTAACCTGCCGATGGACAAAGAAAGAACCTGTGCGAAGTTTCGGGTCAATATCTTAATTTTTAAAAAAGAGTGAAGCGTGATTTCAGCAGACAGACGGACGGACATGAGTAAAACGTCTTAGATTTTTACGACGATCAGAAGTAGATATTCTTTAAATGGTCGGAAACGGATATTTCGATGAGTTGCAAACTGAATGACAAAATGTATGTAGTTCCATCCGTGGTGGGTATAAAAATCAAAAATAAATCCCAAAAAAGTGAAAAGAAGAAATAAAAACAAATTATTGAATTTTGTATTTATTTGTATTAAAAGAATTCTGTTAACTCTTAAAGATTTAACAGAATTCTTTCCGTTTTAGTTTCTTTTGGATTATTGTTTAATCTCAGGGCATTCTTTATCTTTTTATAACTAATAAGTAATTATGTATGTCATTATAGGTAACCCATTATTTTCTAGTCCTAGATATTCCAAAGTGTTGTAAAATTTTGATTACTGGTATTCCAGTGGGTAATGATATGTGCTTACCTAGTTTTTGCAGGGTCTAGTCGAAAAACTCTTCAACAGGCGGGTTTTAAGTTAGCAATATTCTAAGTAATTTCGGTTCAATATCATAGAATCCAACTAAATTTGTATTTACCAATGATCAACCGAACACATTGCTTAGTTGTATAATAGAAAAGTCAAAATCTATATAATCTCCAAGAGCAATATCAAAATTGTTAAAACTTGGATCTATAGTTTTTCCAAAGGTATAAGTGAAGGTACCGTTTTCCGTTAAGCTTATTAACATTTATTTAAATGGATTGGGTAGAGTACCTACAACCAAAGCATATATTTTGAATAACCTACAATATCTTTTTGAGCAAATCCCATTTCGAAAGCATTTTAGGTAGGATTTTTTATTTGGTCTAGTCGACTTACTGACACGGTGTCTTGTTGAGCGATATTCTTAGCTTATGCGCGACGTCCTTAGATGCTGTTATCTGCGATATCCGATATATTCAAAAGATACTGGAATAGCAAATATTGTGGTTTAAAAAAAAACTTCTGTAGTTTTACACATAAATGTCTGCTCAAGTTGATAAAAGCAGTTTAGTGAGCTATCAAAGACAAATTACTATGATGATAATGTTCTGTAGATCTTTTATTTCCAGAAGTCATATTCCATACTCCTAATACTAGGCTTTCATTAAACATCTTTATTACATTGTTCCATATTGTTTGGAAATTTGAATAGGAGCATAAATGTATGCATTCAATAAAGTTGAGATTAATCACTAACTTTGGTGTTTTGAAATGAGTGTCGCAAAGTTTTGGTGAAAAATTTTACTGTGGCAACGCTATGGCAGGGCAATAGAAAAATCAATTTCTCTATTGGTTGTGGAATATGTCGAAAGCTTTTCTAGCTCTGCTGATATTCATAGTAAATCCTTAACGTATGCTTTTTGTTTTTAAAAAGTTATCATGTCGAAGATTTGAAGTTTTCGCAGAAGACAGCATTTTATAATATCGATCAATGGGAGTGGGCCTTCTTATTATAACCAACACCACTACTGTGTAACAGGGTATTATAACTTAGTGCATTTGTTTGTAACACCCCGAAGGCGTAGAGATAGACCCATTACTAAGTATACAGATAGACTAAGGATCACTTTCTGTTCCGATTTAGCTATGAACGTCTGTCTGTCTGTCCATGTTAATTTGTGTACAAAGTACAGGTCGCAATTTTTGTCGGATCATCTACATCAGATATATTTTACGGCCTAGAGACGAAGCCCATTGAAATTGGAAAGACGGTTCTGAGCGTGACTTTTTGCGACCATTTGGAGAGGTCCTTTATGGCCAAGAGCATTACCTTGCCGTCGAATAAATAACAGAGCATTGCCTAGCCGTAACAAAATGACTTGCCAATAAATCTGCCACTAGATGGAAGTGAAATTTCGTTAAAAAAATTAATCAATATATTTCTTAGTCCACTATTCGATATATTTAAACCAAGCCTCTCCCGTTATATTTAACAGCCTGGCCAGGCGCAGCACTGCATTTAGTTAAGCAGGACGATATTCCTTCTCGACCAAAGGCACATGCTTGGATACTAAAGATTCCTTCAGATCCTGCAACCATGCTTTGGAGAGTAAGGGTCTGTAATCCCAATCTTTCAACCACTGACTGGAAGATAGGTAGATTGGGTGAGGCTAATGGGGATCGGAGACTTGCAGTATTCGTACTAAACTCCGGCTGTCTGACAGACCACAACAAGTAGCGACCACATCTCTAAAGCCTGTCGAATTATAGGAGACTGAAAATCCCCCTACCACGTACAGGAGGGGACAGCATCGAAACGGTACCCGATAAGCCCTGCATGGGTGAATCATCTGGTTGGATTGGGCTCAAGGTGTGCGCCAGCGGGGAAGCACGAAACTTAAAAGGTACTTCGGCAGCAGCAGCTGGTGAAGCATCTAAGGAGGAATCGTGCACACCGCAAGTGTGCAGTGTCCTGAGGAAGAGTGGCTTTCTCAACTGCTCCTGGATGCGAATGGAAACTCATCATGACAAGAATGAACGAATCTTGTGATGACGAGGCTAACGCAACTGTGGTGGAAATTCCGAATCCTGACTATGGTCCGGTGTCTGCATTTAAATTTCCTAAATCAGCATGTTCTATTCAAATGACCCAAAAATTTTATTTGAATTTATGACGTTGTTCTGTTTTTGTTTTTTGTTTTTAATTATATAAAAAGGGAACATATTTTAAATAATTTATTTTGCTATTAAACAAGTTTTAAAAAATAACGTTTTAATTTGTGGCACTTTCTCCTACATTCAAAAAAGAAAATAATTAAGATTAGGGTATATTTTGAGCATGTGCTATTCAAGTTAGTGACAGTATACTTCGGGAAGCTCTACCTGTGCAGCGAAGTGGGCTAACGAAAGTGGTCTAGGCTTAAATCCGTGCAAGACAGTAGTAGTAGTTGAGCAGGAAATACAAGTTACCTATAGTAGGGAATGTTCCATTTACCGAAAGCGCAAAATACCTGAGTTTTTTATTGGACAGGAAATTGTACTCTAAATCAAACATTTTAGAAAGGGGAAGAGAGGCAACTCTCGCCCTACACACCTGCAAGAGTGTCATTAGAAAAATGTGGGGTTCAAAGCTCGTGTCATGCACTAGGTATGTACTGCAGTTTTCCGATCTCTAATGCTATATGGAGCGGAGGTCACGGTAGCGCAGATAGCAGCTGAACGCCTGAAAATTTGTTTGATATTTTCGGCAGGATTCAAACCCTGGGGAGAACATCAGACAAATTTTCAGTGGTGGTTATCCCCTTTTAATGTTGGCGACATTTGTGAGGTAGTGTACCATTTTGTATGTCAGCCATATAAAAACTTCTCTCTGTCGCCTTGCGGCATGCCATTTGGATTCGGCTATAAAAAGGAGGCCCCTTATTATTGAGCTTAAAACCTTTAATTGGATTGATATGAGAAGTTTTCCCCTGTTCCTGAATGTAATGTTCATGGGTAAATTTGCAATTTTTAATGCTGTACGGTATTGTAGTTTGGTGGACGGACAGCCAGATTACTTGTTTGTGCATCGCAGCCGCACTGATGACGACACCATATAATGCACTGCATTTAATGCTACAACTACTACCTCTGAACACTGTGCTAGACAAATTGCTGCGACCACTGCTATGTGGCTAAGGAAGCTTTCTCGTTGGTCATGTGGCTGTTACTGACACTGCGATAAACTTGATTTAATGCACGATGTTCAGGAGGTGTAGATAACATTTTGCCTGAGCCGCTTTTCGATAAAAAAAAAGTACTGTACCTACTTCTGTAGGGATGGTTCCAAACTAGACGAACAGTATTATTTGAAGAACTAGAACTGGTCACATCGCGAAGGTTACCCGACCACTGTAGTGTTTACAAGCGGGTATCCCTCCAATTAAGGAAGTGGTGGAATGGCAAAGATAAAATGTCATAACGACGATTCGCAAAAATGTCTTCTCCGACGACCAAGCAGTCATTAAATCTCCGGGCAACATATTTCTGGATTCAAAAACAGTCTCGACTATAGGAGTTCTCTCAACGAAATGGGTGAACATTTCAAAATTCACCTATTCTGGGTGTCTGGCCACAGAGTTATCCCAGTGAATTGTAGAGCTGACGAGATTGAGAGACCAAAAACTACCTAATAAAAGCCTGCACAAGACCATTCATTGGTGGCTGTTTTTGCTGAACTCTTAAACGCTGAACCCACATGCTGTTGTATTTCAAGTTCACTGAAGAGCGAGAAAAAAACGCACAAGTTGCTGTTGATCAAGTAAATGCAAATGCAAATTTTGCAAAGAAAATTTTCCACTAAGGAACACGGGCAAACTTCTCACATATCAATGAGTGCAGTCCGATTCAGGTTTTAAGCTCAATGAGAAGGGGCCTCCTTTGTATATCCTCCATTTATAGCCTCCTATTTATAAACCTACCCAAACTATGGAAGGGCTGGTTATGCGGGAGTTATTTTTATACCCACCTCCATTGGATGGGGGTATACTATTCTAACCATTCCGTTTGTAACACCATGAAATATTCGTCTAAGACCCTATAAAGTATATGTATTCTTGATCGTCTCGACATTCTGAGTCGATCTAGCCATGTCCGTCTGTCTGTCGAAATCACGATTGCAGTCGAACGCATTAAGCTAGCCCCTTAAAATTTTGCACAGGTACTTAATGGTACTGTGGGTCGTTATAAATTGCAAATGGGTCATATCGGTTCAGATTTAGCCCCTGGAAGCCGCACTTCTTGCCTAATTTGGTTGAAATTTCGCACATAGTGTTTTGTACTAACTCTCAATAACTGTGTTAAGTACGGTCCAAATCGGTCAATAGCCTAATATAGCTCATTTATAAACCGATATCCCGATTTGACTTCTTGAGTCGTTACAAGCAGCTATTTTTTGTCCGGTTTGGCTGAAATTTCGCAGTTTCGCAGTTTCAAACAACTGTGCCAAACACGGTCCAAATAAGTCTATGACATAATATACAATAGCTCCCATGTAAACCGGTCTCTCCTAAAAGCTTTTATTTTTGCTGGTTTGACAGAAGTTTGGTATGTAGAATAATAATATAATATCTGAATGTAATATAATATCTGAAGGGGGGCGGACCCTTCCCAATTGTCGGACTAAGTGTTAAGGGGACCACCCCAACCCCCCAAAAACCACCTAAATCGGACATATTTATCGACCTTGGCAATATGAGACTCAAATGAGAGGAACTCGAGTAGAATACGTATTTGGTATTCAAATGTGGGAGCAAGTTTCTGGGGGTGCACCCCTTCCGCAAAACGCCACCCAAATAGGAGTTATTTACTGATCATGGCAATATGGGGCTCAAATAAAAGGTATTTAAATATAAAATACGAATCTGATATCCAAAGGTGGGACCAAGTGTATGGGGGGGAACCCCCTTCAAAAACAACCCCCAAAGAGGACAAATTTACTACAATAGCAATATGGGGCTCAAATGAAAGGTCTTTGGGAGTAAAGCACGAATCTGATATCAATTTTCGGGAGAAAGTGTGTATGGGCCACCCCGACCCCTTAACACCTCCCATATAAGACGTATTTGCTGACCATTCCAATATGCGGCTGTAAAAAGACGTATTTTAGAGTAGAACACGAATCTGATATATATTTTCATGGCCAATTCACTGAACGGCCGCCCCATCCCAAAAAAAAAAACAAAACCAGTCATATTTGCCGACTATGGAAATATGGGGCTAAAATGAAGCGTATTTGGGAGTAGACCTCGAATCTGATATTAACATTCGGGACCAAATCCCTAGGGGACGTCGCACCCCCATAACAACCCCCAAATAGTACGTATTTGTTCACCATGGCAATTTAGGGTCTTAAAGGGAGTGGATTTATATACTGATAGTTTTTAGGGCCCATACTCTAAACCGGACATATTTGCTGACTTTTGCTATAAGAGGTTTAAATGAAAGGTATTTGAAATAAGTAATCGATTTTGATATCCAATTTTGAGGATAATGATATCAAATAAATGATATTTGAGAGTAGAGCACGATGCTGATATATTTTCAGGGCTAGGTGTTTAAGGGACCACCCACTCCGCAAAACACCCCTAAATCGGGCATATATAACAACCACGTCAATGTGGGGCTCAAACGAAAGGTATTGGGGATCTACCCCTTCCCTAAAACATCCCACAAACAACAATTATTTACTGACCATCGCAATATGGGCCTCAAATAAAGGTATTTGGGAGTAAAATACGAATCTGATATCCAAATGTGGCACCATGTTATTTAGGGCACCGCCTCTTTCCCAAAACACCCCCCAAAGAGTAAAAATTTTGTGGTTGTGGCTAAATGTTTGAGGATGCCTCATCCCATAAAATCCCCATAAACCAATGGTAATATTGGGTTTAAATAAATGGTATTTGAGAGAAAATCACCACGCTGATATATTTTTCCTGGCCAAGAGTCTAAGGGACCACCTCACCCCTGAAAACACCCTTAAATCGGACATGATGACAATATCGAGCTGAAATAAAGACTTTTAATAATGGGGTATATCTAACACCGTTAATTACCCTTAACCCTGCGAGCGAATTCATAGACCATTAAAGATCATATGGGGATTCAGATAAAGGCATTTATTTCGTTATGCTTGTGCGATATACATATATTATTTTCGTAGCATGGTATAGTATAATACCTTTATTTGTCGAAAATAAATATTCAAAGGATAAATTTGTTGCATATAAAGAAAAAGTAGGCACAGCGGAGCGGGCCCGGTTCAGCTAGTTTTGAATAAATTTTAAGCAGAATCCATGGTGGTGGGTTCACAAGATTCAGCACGGCTGAACTTAGCACGCTTTAATTTTTTTTTTGCGCAAGCAAAGTGAGGAGTTGAAGGGAGGAAAGAAGTAGAGGAAGTGACATTCGTCTTGAATTTCTGGATGTCGTAGTTGGTGGGAAAGATATTTGCCAGATCACTCGTATGTTCCACATACGAACAGTTCGGCCGTTAAAGGAGTTATCTCTGTATTGTATTATCCCAAAATTCTTGGTGTGTGAATTCCTG
The DNA here is from genome assembly GCF_963082655.1 of Stomoxys calcitrans. NCBI lineage: Eukaryota > Metazoa > Arthropoda > Insecta > Diptera > Muscidae > Stomoxys > Stomoxys calcitrans. The sequence goes on along the minus strand of NC_081553.1, from coordinate 125,076,823 downwards.
GAGTCGCATATATCTGACGTACAATCTTACGTCAGGAATAAGAAGACGGATATCAGTGGAACATACACACCATAAAGTAACAATAGAACAGTGCCACGCAACCCACGTTTCGACGGTGTTCAAGTGGAACAATAGAGTTGGATACCGTACTGTCCCCTATCAACACTATCGCCTTATTTTGGACAAGGTCGAGTAGCTCCAAGGATGTCTTCGGAGCACCTGCCCATAAATACGAGTTGTATTCCATCTTCCGCCTGATGAAGGTAGTTCTTGCACCGCTAAAGAAAGCCAAAGTACTTGGATGCATCACTTTGTATTCGCATACCCATTTTTGTAAAAAAAAGCACCGTATCTTAAAGCACCAAAATATATGCTGTAATATTTTTTAATATGTATTAAAATTCACCATAACTAACTTAGTAATGTCAATGAAAACTATGGTGACTAAGTGACAAACTGACATAGCATAATTCGATTGAAGCAAGGCCGAGTGTAAAAAGCCATGAATATGTAAAAGCACTCTGTCTGCTGTCACAACATTAATGAAATTTAAATTAAAAATTCAATAAATAAACTTAATTTATTACAAAATACGAAGCTCGCGAACACACCCTAGAGCTTGAGTGCCGAGGGCAAATATGTGGAAGGTGGTTTGCCAATTCCAATTTTTTCACCTGTGCCAGTGTGCGACGTACGAGGATCGAGGCCGGCTGTGGAGCCTACAAAGTTATGGCTGACACCAACGTCGGGGCGGTTGATGTGGTTGACTCCTTCCAATGCTTCGTATTGGGCCTGGATGACGCGTTGCGCATGCTCAGCCTCGGCGGGTGTGCGATATTTAATGAAGGCCACTTCGGGTTGTTGAGGTGTTGTGTGAACCGAATTGAGTTTCTGCGCCAACTCTGAGGCGTCATGCTGCTTGGTGAGGACATATATGGCAGTCTGTTGCTGAGCAGCTTGCTTAGCCAATTGCAGAGCAGCGTTCTCCAGGCCATTGCTTTCGGGAGCTCTGATAAAGACAATGCGAAGGTTCTTTTTGATTGTGGCAAGTTGTTGATCCAATCCGCTGGGTGTTTCGTAATCGTCTTGTGGGGCCGATAGATAGTAGAACTCTTTTTGGAACGTCACCTTGTTCTCAGCGGCTGGAGACGATGAGTCAAAAGAGTTTCCGCCATTTTGTTGCTGTCTGGACTTGATAATGAACTGAGGTTGGGAGTCGTCGGCAGCTCCGAAGGAGTTATGTGCACCACCATTGTGTGCGTTGTTTTCCTGGGGTGCTTCCACTTCGGTAGCTGGTGCACGGACTTGTGTCTTGCCTCCTGAGGTTTGCGTTTGTTGTTGTTGCTGCTGCTGTTGTTGGTATTGAATCACTTCTTGGGCATTTTGCAACAAGCTATTGGCATACTGAGGACCGCTTTGGTCCACACTGAAGCCTTGAGAGATTTGGGGAATTTGGCCAGCAAATTGTTCTTGTAGCACAATTTGTGGCTGTTGCTGCACCGCTATTTGAGGCGATATCTGTTGAATAAGTTGTTGATATTCGTTGGGTATAGCCTGCACACTGCTACCGCCGGAGGGGCCAACTTCAATTTGATAATTATAGCCCTGGGGAAGAGCCAGGGCACAGCCAATGGAGAACAAAAGTACCTGCAAGTTCAATAATTAACTCGTTAAAGGCCTAGAGCAATGATTGAATGTCTCCCCAAACATACCACGAACGCACGCATTTTCCAATTCCAGAGTTTCTTTGGATACTGATGGGATGTCTTTCACCGAGTAAAAACCCAGACAGTCTTCACAATGCGAAAATTGAATTATAACTGTTAATGTTATTTGTGACTAGTGCAGTTTTTATATCGCCAAAAAACTCTTGTTTTCTTCTCAAAAAGGGGATTACAGCACATACACATATGCTCAGCCCCGCTCTGCTGGCAATTCAGATAGTGGGTCAGCCATCAAAAAGTCAACGCTGTCGATGAAAATGGCATAAATTTTGCATAAATTGACTGTGATCCCCTTATCAATGGCGAGATGGCAAGATAAATCTATGAGCTTGTTTGGTGTTGATCATAATGGTGCACGTACGGTAGGAATTGATGACTACCAGGTTACCGTTGACATCTTTTGAAAACTACATAAATATTTGGGACTGGACTGTTTAACAAGTTCAAATGTGTGGAGGGGACTCCATACTCGTATACCTATATGTAAAGTAAGTATTTATGTGGTGGGATATGTGGGCTGACTTAAGTAGTATTAATGACTGACCCGGTCGTTTAAGTTTTGTAGATTGTTTTTTTTTTTTTTTATTATTATTTCATCCATTTGCTGATGACATTTTGCCTTAAAAAGACATAAAGAAGAGTGTAAGTCGGATGGATCATCAATTTGGGACTGGAGGGCAACCTTCACTTTAGCAACGATATGTCATAGACTTGTAAACACAAGCTGAAGCGAAAGCAAAGTGTAACGAAAGTGAGTGTAAAATAGTTAAACATATGACTTCATTTTTTTATCCTGAAAAAATCGGACATGTGAGAATTTTGCCCCTGTTTCATAATGTTTATGTGCAAATTTGCAAAAGTAAGTCGAATAATATGCGTAGAATGTCATGTTGGAGAAATGATTTATGAAAGGCAGCTTTACAATATTCTATGCCAGCCAAATAGAATAAGAATGTCATTCTATAGATTCTAGAAGATTTGGACAATACATAACATGTATGCTCAAATTTGTAAAAAAAAGTCAAAATATTAGCCAAATTCGATAAGAACTGTGTCCTCTAAGGACTCAGGAATTCAAAAGATCGATTTATTAGGAAAATATATCTGTTTTTGGACCTATTTAGACCAAACCCTGCACAGATGTTGAAGTCATAATAGAACACATCATACAGAAACAAGTAAAAAGGCTTTAAGTTCGGCCTGGCCGAACTTTGGATACCCACCACCTCGGTTATATATGTAAACCACATTTCATCAAAATCAGGTGAAAATAGCATATTTTATGTTCCGATTTGGACCAAATATTAATAAGTACATAAGATACATCTTTAAATTAACCGATCTGAACCATATACGACACGGATGTCGAAAAACCTAATATAAAACCACCATTTCATTGAAATCGGATTATGAATGCTCCTTTTATGGGGTCAAGACTTTAAATCGAGATATCGGTCTACATGGCAGTTATATCCAAATCTGGACCGAAGAGCCAAATTTAAGAAGGACGTAGAAGAGCCTAACTAAACTCACTGTCTCAAATTTCAGAGACGTCGGACAATAAATGCGCTTTTAATGGGTCCAAAACCTTAAATCGAGAAATCGGTCTATATGGCAACTATATTCAAATCTGAACCGATCGGAGCCAAATTGAAGAAAGATGTCGAAGGGCCTAAGACAACTCACTATCCCAAATTTCAGCAAAATCGGATAATAAATGTGACTTTTATGGGCCTAAGACCCTAAATCGAAGGATCCGTCTATATGGCAGCTATATCCAAATCCGGACCGATCTAGGCAAAATTGCAGAAATATGTCGAAGGGCCTAACACAACTTACTGTCCCAAATTTCATCAAAATCGGATAATAAATGTTGGTTTTATGGTCCTAAGACCCTAAATCGGAGGATCTGTCTATATGGCAGCTATATCCAAATCTGAACCGATCTGAGCCAAATTGACGAAGGATATCGAAGGGCTCAAGTCAACTCACTGTCCCAAATTTCAGCAGAATCGGATAATAAATGTGGCATTTATGGGCATAAGACCCTAAATCGACGGATCGGTCTATATGGGGGCTATATCAAGATATAGTCCGATGTAGCCCATCTTCGAACTTAACCTGCTTATGGACAAAAATCTGTGCAAAGTTTCAGCTCAATATCTCTATTTTTAAAGACTGTAGCGTGATTTCAACAGAGGCCCTAAGTTAGAAAATTGGTCTACATGGCAGCTATATATCTCAATATAGTCCCGTTTGAAAGATATTTGGGTCGAATGCAGGGAGGCTTAAAACAACTTACTATTTCAAACTTCAGACCCTTATACAGTAGATCGGTCTTTATGTCAGCTATAATAAAATATCGTCCGATCTGAACCATATTTGGGTCGGATATCAGAAGTTTTAATGCAACTGTTTCAAATTTCAGTGAAATCGGGTAATAAATGCATCTTTGGGTTTCAGACCCCAAATCGGCAGAATGGTCTATTTTTGTAGCTATATCTAAAAAAGCCGATCTAAACCATATTTGAGTCGGATATCGGGAGGCTTGTTATTACTCACAATTGAAAATTTTGGCGAAATCAGGTAATAAACAAAGTTTTTATGGGCATCAGACCTTTAACCAGCAGATTGGACTTTATGGCAGCTACATCTAAATATAGACCGATCTGAATCATATTTGAGTCAGATGTCGCGAAGCTTAAAAAAACTCACTGATTCAAATGTCATTGAAATCGGGTAATAAATGCAGTTTTTATGGGTTTCAGACCCCTAATCGGCAGATTGGTTTATATGACAACCATATCCAAATACGGTCCGATTTGGCCCATTCGAGAACTTAACTTACGTGGTTAAGTTCCCTGCTTCCCTTCCTTTTTGTTTTGTTAGCTTGGATTAATGTTTCTGTAGTTTCTCCTTTTATACACCCCTCAAAGGATGGGGGTATTATACTATAACAAGACAAAAGAGGAAGGGAACCAGACAGACCAGGACAAAATTCTCTCCGGAGAATGATGAAATTCAGTCATCTACAGAACTCCACCATGACAAGAGGGCCAAATGCCTGGGGAACAACCAAGTATGGAAAGAGATGTTCACCCATAATCCTATACATTTTCCTCGCAATGACAGAAGATGTGCTCGACCGTCAAAATTTTATCCTCGACTTAGCGCTGCCTGCAGAAGTCTGCCTCTCCCTGCGTCCTTCGCGACATCAAAGACTTAAAGTTGTAATGCTTCGTGCGTCCCAAGATCAGCCGCGAGATTTTCCTCGAAATACTCGGCCACAGGGTTTTCGCCACACTGCAACCCACAGCACCAACCCACGCCTTACCCACGAAGCTCGCACAGAAGAGGGCTCACTGATTCCGTAGTACGATCTGCGCCAAACAGCGATCTACTCATGGCCAGCTCATCGACTCCTTCGTTCTATAACCCGGGACCCAGCAAAGCCTGAAAGCCATTTCCATGGTTCGAAGAAGCTCTTTGGAACTACTAACTAGTCCCGACCGAACATTGCCCGAAGTAAGAGTAGTCACCTCCCACAGGACTGTCCACAAAAATCTCGGCAGTCTAATCGGAGTGCCATACCCGCATTGACATTATCTTCAGTGCCTACAGAACCATGTAGACCTCCACCCGAGAGACGCTGCACACGCCCAGAAGCTTAAATGATTCCTAGATTCCAAGTAGTTTAATGAAGACTCCTGATCCGGTGCGCTCATACAATTTGGACCCATTATTGTGCATATATAGAAAGCCCTGAGTAGCCTATTCGGAAAAATGACGTCTATTCGTCAAAAAGAAAGGACTCCTTCGGTATGTTATCAGATGCGCCTCATATAGAATGACGCCAAGCTCCCGATTTGGCTTATTGAGCCCTTAGAAGTCTCATTCAAGTACGATTTGGTTGAAACCGGATACATGCATGTCCACCGGGTACGTGCATGTCCACCGGGTACATGCATGTCCGCCGGGTACATGCATGTCCACTTTGCGATTAGCCCCCATACCTGCATCCAGATTTTATTACTTGAAATATTTTTATCTGATTTTTATGAAGTTGTTAATTGCGAGTTTTATTATATTGCCCTACACATGCTATCACTTGCCGCACCGATTTTATATAAGTGAGCTCGTAGTCCTAACGGTACCATGGGAATACGAGCACACGTATGTAAAATCGGTGCGGCATGTGATAGCATGTGTAGGGCATGCGGGGAAGATGATGAGACATTGGAGCATTTCCTTTGTCATTGCCCGGCTTTCGCTTTTAAAAGATACCGGCACTTAGGTGGAGACAAAATACCAGACATGAACCGACTTAGGGGTCTGGTATTGAAAACAGTTAAGGATTTTGTAAGTAGCACGGAATTCCTAACTTAAATTTTCTCTTTACACCCACCGCTGAAGAATGGGGGTATATTCATTTTGTTATTCAGTTTGCAACGCATCGATATATCCATTTCCGACCCTATAAAGTATATTTGTTCATGATAGCGTGAAAATCTAAGACGATCTAGCCATGTCCGTCTGTCTGTCTGTTGAAATCACGCTACACTCTTTAAAATAGAGATCTTGAGCTAACACTTTGCACTTTGTCCATAAGCAGGTAAAGTTCGAAGATGGCCTATATCGGACTATATCTTGATATAGCCCCCGTATAGACCGATCCGCCGATTTCTTAGGCCCATAAAAGCCACATTTATTATCCGATTTTGCTGAAATTTGGGACAGCGAGTTTATTTCACTCGACATCTTTATTTCATTTGGCCAAGATCAGATAAGATTTGGATATAGCTGCCATATAGACCGATCTCTCGATTTAAGGTCTTGCGCACATAAAAGGCACATTTATTGTCCGATTTTGACAAAATGACAGTGAGTTGTGTTAGGCCATTCGACATCCTTCTTCAATTTGGCCCAGATCGGTTCAGATTTAGATATAGCTGCCATATGGACCGATCTCAAATCATTTGAAGTGGATTTTGCTGAAATTTGGGACAGTGAGTTGTGTTAGGTCCTTCGATATCCTTCTTCAATTTGGTCCAGATTTAGATTTAGATATAGCTGCCATATAGATCCATCTCTCAATTTAAGGCTTTGGGGCCATAAAAGGCGTATTTATTGTCCGATTTCGCCGAAATTTGGGTCAGTGAGTTACGTTAAGCTCCTCAAAATTCCTCTGCAATATGGCACAGATCGGTCTAGATTTGGATGTTGCTGCCATATAGACCAATATCTCGATTTAAAGTCTTGGCCCCGATAATTTTAATGAAATCTGACACAGTGATCTATGTTAGGCTTTTCAACATCCGTATCGTATATAGATCAGATCGGTTTATTTTTAGATATATCTACTAAAAAGATCAATATTTTGTTATACACAATTGAACAATGACTTGTACTTATTAGTATTTGGTTCAAATCGGAGGAGGCCAACGTAGCGCAGAGCTTAGCATGTCCGCCTATGACGCTGAACGCCTGGGTTCGAATCCTAGCGGGACCATCAGAAACTTTTTCAGCGGAGGTTTTCCTCTCCTTATGCTGGCAACATTTATGAGATACTATGCCATGTAAAAACTTCTCTCCAAAGAGGTGTCGCACTGCGGCACGACGTTCGGACTCGGCTATAAAAGGGAGGAAGCTTAAACTTGAATCGGACTGCACTCATTGATATGTGAGAAGTTTGCCCCTGTTCCTTAGTGGAATGTTCATGGGCCATATTTATTTTTGTATTTTGGTTCAAATCGGAACCTTTTTCGATATAGCTGCTATGGGGCATAAGATATGCATTTTCACCGGTTTTTGACGAAAGATGGTGGGTATCCCTTTTACTTGTTAGAGGTTTCTTTATAGTGTTTACAGCGCACAACAAGCCAATTACTGGCTTAGGTGTATGTCCATAGTGGCATGGTTCGGATTAATATCTGCACTTTCTTTTCATCCTAACCTTACCTAATTGCGCGCTGTACTATTTCCCTCTGCTGCCGTTCCAAATATGTTACACAAATAGAGTAATGTTGAACTTGATCTTCCGATTTTCTACCTTATTTTGATATAAGTTGTATAAGCCTTTGCAACATCTGCACAAAACATGGTATACATAAATTTACTTATTGATGTAGGTCTCTCTCAGATCGATATTTAAATTATACTTTTTGAGGGTACCAAGTGCGTAACTTATATACGATTTATAGCTCCTGCATAGATCGATTTTCCAATTTGATTTCCTGAGATTGCGAAAGGCTCATTTATTCAATTTCGATGAAATTCATTGCGTTTAGTTATATATGCGTACCTAATAAGAATGCTGAATACTGTTCGCATAGGTCCAACTTTTGAAACCGCCGTCATATTATCATCCTCCTTCTTTATTTATTTATTTAAGTCTTTAGAAACAATTATTCTCCACAGTCTATGTTATCTAAAGTAAGAAAAAATTCAACATTATACATATATATGTATATGTAAGTCTATGAGAATGTAGTAAGGAAACATTGATTGAACACATTTTTTGAAGTGCAAACATCAACATCATGTAGGATCAACCTGAAGTTAGTAGAAAAACCGTGGTGGCGGATTTGGTTCGAAACCCTTAACCAAATTTTCTTAACTCCCAAACATTATTTCAAGGTGTAACATTTGGGCTCACAGAGGCTACCGTTACGCATAGGTTAGCAAGTCCGCATATGGCGCTAACGCTAGGATTCGAACTCAATAATGTAGGCGACGTTTGTGAGGTTTTCAGCCATACGGTATATAAAAAACTTCTTTACTAAGTGGTGTTGCCCTGAGGAACGCCGTTGGACTCGTCTATAAATATGAGGTCCTTAATCACTGAGCTAAGACTTAAACCCGACATCACTCCTCGATATGTGAGAAATATTCCTGCTGTTTCTTAGTGGCATATTCGTTGGCACATTTACATTTCTTACATTTGAGATCCTATTGCGCAAAATCTATTTTGACATTTATTCGAACACAAGATTGTCTATAAAAATTTTATGTTTCAATATAGTTAAATATTTACAAAAAGTCGTTAAATGCTTTTGAATATTTAAAAAAACTTACTGCAGCAAGTTTTCGGAATAACTAGCCAGCATCACGAACCCATAAATAGTCAATCATTTAATCGTAAAACTGCACTAAAAGTCATAAAAATAACACTGATATGATTTTACTATCATCTTAATTTGGGGCCTGGAATTTCAAAAATGGTCATGAAATTCTATACTTATACGATATGATTTTTTTACTTCCAAATAGTGATATAACGAAAAACAGATCAATGCTGATATAAATTATTCGACGATTTTGTCATTTGTCGCCAACCCAAGAAGAAATGCGTTTTTATCCTGAACTTAACCAACGGTGGGGTGCAGGGTGATTTTCCCCGATTTCCCTAAATCTCTATAAATCATGGTTAGAGTCAGTCAGGAGAGTGATTCAACGGGTATTTGAACTTATCAGATGAGGATCTGGAGATCACTACGATCCCAGCTCCCTCTTCTGTAAAGTCCAGACCAACAAATCACATGAAGTGGATCACTCTCTACCTGTAAATACGAGGGTTGTCTTTTATATTTCAGTATTGGACAACACTTGTGTTGCAATCTGCCAACTGACAGCTCTATCGTAAAGCTTGACATTTTTGAGGTTATACGTACTCTGAACGTGTAGACACACGAGCGCTATTTGTGTTCTTTACAGTTACTTAAAAGATTCATCTCGCCCAAAAAATGGAATTAAATCATGAAAATTTTCCTGCGATTGCTTTTTACAACTTTCGATGTGGATTAACACAACAACTGTGCATCGATGAACTTAATTAAATTTTTGGCGATTAAGCTCCATCAAGGACCTGTGTTTATCGATGGTATGATGAATTCAGCCGAAGTCGTAGTTCACTCCAAGACGATTTCGTGAATGTCGTCCAAAAGCCATTGATGCTTTGCTCCAACTGATATTGCAAGATGCATGTGACCTATCGCGAGATTGAGGAAACCTTTGACATAAGTGGGACCAGCATACATTCAATATTGCATAAAGATTTGACGGTCAACAAAGTTGGTTCGCGTTGGATCCCACACAATTTGTCAATCACTCAAAAAAAGGCTGATGTCGATTGGTCGAAAAAATGCTCCAACAATACGATGCAACTACATTCTTGAGCACTCAAACCATCGATTTCATAAGTCGTCCACCGTATCGTTCTGACTTGGCACCGAATGACTTCCTTTTTTTCCCGTACGTAAAAAATAAAATTAAAGGCCAACATTTTTCGACACCTGAAGAAGTGGTTGATGCGTTCTCAATCAGAGTGGCAAAAGTGATTCGATAATTTGCTCAAACGGATGCAAAAGTTTAGATATTTTAATGAGAAATATTTTGAAGTCTTAAAGGCTCTAGAGAGACAGTTTGGTACTTGATGTATTATAGACCGTGTCGAACCTTTGCTGGTATATGACTTTCAGCATGCTTACACTAAAGAACGATCGTTGGGCGGATCCCTCCATGATGTGGTTGTCTACATCGAGGTGGTTGGCGACAACGAGGTGGTTGGCTACATCGAGGAGGTTGGCTACATCGAAGTGGTTGGCTACATCGAGGTGGTTGGCTACATCGAGGTGCTTGGCTACATCGAGGTGTTTAGCTACATTGAGGTGGTTGGCTGCCTTTTTGGACAAGGAAGTGGCGCTTTGGTGCACATGAAATTAAACGACCGGATTATCAACACATCACTTACTGAGGGTTTGGATGGGAATATTATGACTAGAATTCCGCAAGGGGGCGTATTTTCTACTCTTTTGTGGCTTTTTTTTATGCTTTGAGAAGGAGAGAATGAAGATCGTTGTGATGTCGTCGCCAAGTTTGGTGGTCAATCCCTCTTTGCTTTAACGGTCGTCGATCAGTGAGCATTGAGGATGGGCGAGGGTATCGGTGAACGCTCCCCTGTGCGAGTTTCTTTGAAGGATGCCCGCTTTCAATATGCCGATTAACGTATTTATTGCCCGATTTCGGTAGAATTTTAAATAGTGAGTTGCACTAAGATCGTCGATGTCTGAACTTAATATGGTGCAGATGAGATCATATTGCAGTCATTTAGATTGAACTGATGATTTAAGATCTTAAGCCCATGAAATTTAAAATAGTGTATTGGGTTAATAATACACTTCATGTTTTAACAATAAGTGAGATATAAAAATGTTCTACGTTATGTTGTCAGAACGGATGAAGAAGCTCCAGCAAAGAAAGCAAACACGGTGGTACATGCAAACCGGGAAGACCAAAAGCCAGAAGGAAATATCAAGAGGTGGGAAACATCTCGTAACTTGGTGTCATAGATTATAGAAGGAGGGCAGACGATCGAGATCCTTGGAATCCTATTCTGTGTTCGGCTAATGAGACAAACGTTCTGTCATAGGCAATTAAAGTAAATTAAGTAAATATGTTCTAACTCAAATGTGTAATGCATTCCGTTAAGGAACAGGGGCAAACTTCTCACATATCAATGAGTGCAGTTCAATTCATGTTTAAGCTCAATGATAAGGGACCTCCTTTTTATAGCCGTGGTCGAACGGCGTAGTGCGACACCTCTTTTGAGGAGAAGTTTTTAAATAGTACAGTACCTCACAAATGTCGCCAGCATTAGGAGGAGATAACCATCGCTGAAAATTTTTGTGATGGTCTCGCCATGATTTGAAACCAGGCGTTCAGCGTCATAGGCGGACATGCTTACCTCTGCGCTACGGTGGCATACTCCTCATATGTGTAATATTCTCAAATTAATCCTTTTTTATTTATAATATAATTTATATAATTTTTTATGATTTGGCGGGAAAGAGTGGCACAGCAGCAACCACATAAGACAATGTTCTATTAAATTTATGTGCCATGGGTGTGTATGATAAATATTCGATAATTATACCCACATATATCATACGTTATACGCCACCTTGGCCACTTATGTTAAATGTCAGAACCAGGGCTGCGGAGTCGAGCAATTTTCATTCGACTCCAACTCGACTCCGGGAAGATTTCTCAACTCCGAGCACTAACTTTGTTTATTTCCTAAGTCAATGTTCTTAAATAACAAAAAATAAAAAAAAATTGTATTTTATAACTATTTAGAAAAGTGAATTTGACTTTGACAAAACCGCAACTGCTTTCAAAAGTATTGGCCTTATCGCCATTAATTTATTTTTTTAATATAAAAACCATTAAATAAAATACATAGCTATGTCTGTCGGTCTATCCGTCAATATGTTCGTCTATCTTTTCTGTTTATTTTTATTGGTGTACAAATTATAAACCAAAATTTCAAATAATTTTTTAAACAAATTTATAATGCAAAATTTTTCTAAAGAATTTTTCAATGAAATCTTTTTTAACGACAAATTTTTAATAAAACAATTTTCTAAACACAAATTTCGAGAACATTTTTAAGAAAATATTTCAAAGAAATTTTTAAAGAAAGAATTTTATTGATATTTTTCGAAAGACAAAATTTCAATTAAATTTTTTAGAGGCAAAATTTTAAAGAATTTTTTTTTTCTTAACACAAAATTTTAATGAAGTTCAATAATTTTTTTTTTAAATAAAATTTTAATGAATTTTTTTCTTAAAACAAAATTTTAAAAAAACTAGTTAACTATTTTTTTAGGTTAGGTTAGGTTTAAGTGGCAATTTGCCTTCAGACTCATTTAGATATTTTCGTCCACTGTGATACTAAATGAACAAGAAAAGGATGATGCTTTTTAGTTACTACCGTTGATCCATCTGGATGAATTTAAAAAGGCCAACAACATGTGAATGTTCGCATCCGCTAAATCAGATAAGTCCTCGAAGAAATGAGAACATAAAGTGCAACTCCTTCTTTCTGACTCACAGTGCGGGACACAAACACACAGCAGATGTTCTATAGTCTCTTCTTCCTCGACATCCTCACAGCTTTGGCATGAGTCATTACTGGCAACCTTCAGTCTGTCAGTATGTTTTCCGATGAAACAGTGACCTGTCATGACGAGCACAATGACTAAGACGTCTGTTCTAGCCAGCGACAGCAGAACGGTATACCTCTTCAAGTCTAGATTCGGCCACATAAATTTGGAATGCTCTCAGCCTCCCCCCTTTGTGACCACATATCATTCGTTGTCCCTCAGGCCTGGTCCTGAAAACTTAGCTTACATGTCTCTAGAGGCATACCTACAGATTCCAGTTCCCCTGGAATGTGTTAGGTAGTTCCTGTCTCGGAAGCATGTCTGCTTTACAATTCCCTGGGATAAGTTTTTTGCCCGGCATCCAAACCAGGTAAATTTTGAAGTGCTCAGCCATATCGTTGAGAGATCTGCCACAGTCGAGGGCGGTTTTGGAATTTAGAAATATGTTCTCCAGGGATTTGTTAGTTGCCTGGTTGTTTGAGAAGACATTTATACCAATAGTCGTTAGGATATTATAAAGGGTGATTTTTTTTAGAGCTAAAGGAAAGTTTAAAAAAAAAAAAAAAACATAAAATTCAGAAAAATGCATAAAACCTTTATTTGAATCGATAGTACGGCCCTTATAATTTGTGTGAGGATTATTTCATGCAAATGTTGACCGTGACTGCGCCTCAAATGGTTCATCCAACAAGTCCAATTTTGGCATACTCTTTTCAACATTTCCGCCGGTATCTCACGAATAAATGCTTCAATGTTGTCTTTCAATCCGTCTTTTGAAGCGGGCTTGTTTGTATAGCCATGAGGTTAAACATAGCCCCACAACAAATAGTCAAAGGTCGCACGATCTAGGCGGCCAATTAACCGGTCCCGAACGTGAAACAAAATGTTCACCGATCTAGCCTCTCATTGAGTCCATTGTTACCCGCGCTGTGTGCCATGTGGCACCACCACACATGTCATGCAAGTCATGCTCTTGTATTTTGGCCAAAAAAAAGTTGAATATCATGCGCTCATTATTCACAGTTACGTTACGATTCGCATCATGTTTGAAGAAGTACGGTCCAATGATGCCACCAGCCCATAAACCCCACCAAACTGTGATTTTTTTGGATGTACTTGTAGCTCTTTCAATGCTTCCGACTGATCTTCACTGCAAAATCGACAATTCTGCTTATTTACGTACCCTTTGCGTCGCTGAATGGGAGAAGCGAACTTTCTTAACATAGCAAGCATTTTGATAATAAAATTCAATAATTTGCAGGCGTTGTTCGTTTGTAAGACGATTCATGGTAAAATATAGACCAAACTGAAGATGTTTGACAGTGAAACAAAACACAAAAAACTAAAAAATCACCATTTAGTTTCAAAATTATAAAGGCTTTGCAACAACAAAGAAAATGCTGACATAGTTTTGGCTAGAAGAACTGGGGGTTTAGACCATAGTGCAATGGTCGGGTAAACCTCTCGATATGGCCAGTCCTAGTTCTACAGAGTTTAAACCAACAATAGAGAAATCAATGGAGAAAAGCGCATCACAAATGAGGGGTCTTGGAGGTTGGAAGTCCTAAACCAACTAGCTAGCCAAATTTCTTGCATTTTAGATTTAAACTTCGACTTTTGTAAACGCCGGACATCATATGGCAGATATATAGAAAAATGGCCCGATTTGGACAACAACACACTTTTTCACATTTCATCAAAATCACATACTATAAGGGCTTAAGAACTTATACTGAACAAGTAAAAAGGCGTTAAGTTCGGCTGGGCCGAACTTTGGATACCCCACCACCTCGGGCATATATGTAAACCGCATTTCGTCAAAATCCAGTGAAAAATTCATACCTCATGCCCCATTGCAGCTATATCGAAATATGTTTCGATTTGGACCAAATAATAATAAGTACAAGTTATTGTTCACTTGTGTATAACAAAAAATTGGCCTTTTTATTAGCTATATTTAAAAATAAACCGATCTGAGCCATATACGACACGGATGTCGAAAAGCCTATCATAAGTCTCTCTGTCAAATTTCAGTGAAATCGGATTATAAATGCGCCTTTTATGGGCAAAGACTTTAAATCGAGAGATCGGTCTATATGGCAGCTACATCCAAATCTGGACCGATTATTGCCAAGATCCAGAAAAATGTCGAGGAGCCTAACACAACTCACTGTCCCAAATTTGGCAAAATCGGACAATAAATGCGTCTTTTAAGGCCCAAAAACCTAAAACCCAGATATCCAAATCTGGCCCGATCTGAGCCAAATTGAAGAAGAATGTCGAAGCGTCAAACACCACTCACTGTCCTAAATTTTGGCAAAATCGGATAATTAATGTGGCTTTTATGGGCCTTAGACCCTAACTCTGTGGATCGGTCTATATGGAAGCTAAATCCAAATCTGGACCGATCTGGGCCAAATTTAAGAAGGATGTTGAAGAGCCTAACACACACTTGTCCTAAATTTTAGCAAAATCGGATAATAAATGAGGCTTTTATGGGTCTAAGACTCTAAATCGCGGATCTGTCTATATGGCAGCTATATCCAAATCTGGACCGATCTGAGCCAAATGGAAGAAGAATGTCGAAGGGCCTAACACCACTCACTGTCCCAAATTTCGGCAAATTCGGATAATAAATGTGGCTTTTATGGGCCTAAGACCTTTAATTGGCCGATCTGTCTATATGGCAGCTATATCCAAATCTGGGCCAAATTGAAGAAGGATGTCGAAGGACCTAACTTAACTTTCTGTCGATAATTTCAGCAAAATCGGGTAATAAATGTGACTTTTATGGGCCTAGGACCCTAAATCAGCGGATCGGTCTATATGGCAGCTAAATCCAAATCTTGATCTATCTGGCCGAAATTGAAGAAGAATATCGAAGAGCCTAACACAACTCACTATCCTAAATTTCAGCAAAATCGGAAAATAAATGTGACGGATCGGTCTATTGGGGGGCTATATGAAAATATGGGGGCTACATAAAGACTGTAGCGTGATTTCAACAGACTGACGAACAGACGGACGGACATGGCTAGATCGTCTTAGATTTTCCGTTGATCAAGAATATGTATACTTTATAGGGTCGGAAATGGATATTTAGATGTGTTGCAAACGGAATGACAAAATGAATATATCCCCATCCTTCGGTGGTGGGTATAAAAATCGATATTCCAAATTTTATCGATATGTATTAGTAAAAGGGTTTTTTGAAAAAGTGTTTATATGAAGACTAGATTTGTTTCTAGTGTGTTAGCCCTTAGCCCTTATTTTTCATTAAGCCCAGTCTCTGAAACTGGGACATGGACAAGTGTGACAGACACCATCGAACCAGCATCGAGGTGTCACAAAATTTTGAAGCAAACTAGTTTTCAATGACATTACGTCAATGTTTTGACATTTATTTGAATACAAATCCTAATAGCTATCAAAAAGTGCATCTATAAATGTCGAAAATGGTTTTAAACAGATCGTCTTCTATCACATGTTTATTTAAATGCCTTGCAGCTTTACGAATTCATAAATGATCAATCATTTGCTCGTAAAACTGCAGTATTGTCATTTCGTTAATGACAGCGTGATTTGTAAAATAAAAGTGGTATCGTTTCGATTTTATTGTCCCACCAAAATTTGTGGTCTGGAATTTCCCAAAGTTCCATCGAATTCTTTGCTGTCCCAGGGGACTTGTTTCCCACAATGAATATTCAACGGCAAGCCAGCAAATACTCGTAGCGACAAAATAAGATGTTAAATCCTACATGAACTTATTAAATCAGCTTAGGTTAGGATTATGGATTTTATTGCTGTGGCAGTAATCGCCCCATAAACAAACACATCATTCCTCCCCGTGCCATTGTTTTTCCCAATAATGCAATATATTTAGTTTTTTTTTGTATTTTATTTTATTTTTGTTTTCATCGTTAATAGTTTTTATGATTTCATTTTATTCGCTTGGACAGCATGGTGTGGTGTTGGTGGTATTGTTGACTGTTACAAATGCGTCATATTAGCATTTAAATTATTTGACGTTATTAAAAGTTTTCGTTTTTACACGCTCGTGTCCATTGTTTTCTGTTTTTTTTTTTCGTCGTTGGCTAGGGCATCATAAATATTTTGGCATATAATCATATATTCGCATAAATTTGTTGTTAAACAAAACAAAAAAATTAAGCAGCAACTTATTACACTGAATGTGCAAATTGATGACCATGCGTCGATCTCACTTCTTTTGTGTATTGTTGCTGCAACTATTCTTTTATCAATGGGCCCTATTGTTGTATAATTGGCGCCATGCAGATCGAATATTATATACAAATATTTAAATCCCCCCCACATAAGACACAGTGGAAGAAAAGAGCATGCTAGTTAACGAAATCTGATGCTGAGGTATTGATTAACACACTGGGTTTGCATTAAGGGCTGCCATATTCAATGAGGTGTGATTTTTGTGACACCAATATATCATATCATGCTACGCCATGCTTTACAAAATTGCAATATAAGAGTAGGGCGATCTAATCGAAGTAGGATATGGTGTAGAGGTCAGCATGTTCTCCTAGGACGCCGAGCGCCGGTTTCCGAATTCTGGTGAGAACTTTGAAAACTTCAAAAAGAAATTGTGAGCGGTAGCTATACACTAATGGTTACAGTTGGGTAGTATCGTATGGAACTAGTTCATTGGAACTTATCCAAGTAAGGAACTGCTGGAACTGCTGCAACATTCCGGAGCGGGTTGTTTTCTTGATAGCGTCTAAACTAATAAAGCAATTCACTTAAAATTTTGTTATGATACTTTTTATCGATGTTGGTTGTTGATTTTACTTTAGTAGTATGTGGTATACTAAGGCGGTAGCCCTTGATTTGAAATCGGGTCAATTCGGTACGTAAATCTGGCTGGGATTGTAAATGTGCTAGGGTTGCCCAAAAAGTAATTGTGGATTTTTCATATAGTCGGCGTTGACCAATTTTTTCAACGGCTTGTGACTCTGTAATTGCATTCTTTCTTCTGTCAGTTATCAGCTGTTACTTTTAGCTTGCTTTAGAAAAAAGTCTTGGACTGGTGAAAAAGCATGATATTTGGGTACCACATGTATTGAAAGAAATTCATTTAACAAACCGAATCAATGCTTGTGCACCTTATGCACCTTAAACGCAATGAATTCGATCCGTTTTTAAAACGAATCATAACTGGAGATGAAAAATGGATTGTTTACAACAACGTTAGTCGAAAACGATCATGGTCCAAGCATGGTGAACCAGCTCAAACCACTGCAAAGGCTGATATCCACCAAAAGAAGGTTATGCTGTCTGTTTGGTGGGATTGGAAGAGTGTGGTAAATTTTGAGCTGCTTCCAAGGAACCAAACGATTAATTCGGATGTTTACTGTCAACAATTGGACAAATTGAATACAGCCATCAAGGCGAAGCGACCAGAATTGGTCAATCGTAAAGGTGTCATATTCCACCAGGACAACGCTAGACCGCACACATTTTTGGTCACTCACCAAAAACTGAGTGAGCTTGGCTGGGAACTTTTGATGCATCCACCATATAGCGCAGACCTTGCACCATCAGACTACCATTTATTTCGATCTTTTCAGAACTCCTTAAATGGTAAAACTTTCGGCAATGATGAGGCTATAAAATCGCACTTGGTTCAGTTTTTTGCAGATAAAGGCCAGAAGTTCTATGAGCGTGGAATACTAAATTTGCCAGGAAGATGGCAAAAGGTTATCGAACAAAATGGCAATTATATATTTGATTAAAGTTCATTCTAAGTTTTATTAAAAATGCATTTACTTTCTTTTAAAAAATCCGCAATTACCTTTTGGACAACCCAATAGTTCCCTCCCTTACCTTCTTATAGTTCCTTTTTTTTTTGCATGTACACTTTCTTTTCTTCCCTTTTGTCTATTTGTAGACCAGCTGATTGACCTGCCATATTTTTCAGCTTCATACAACAACTAAAACAACAACTAAAGTTGAAGCTTTAAACTTTTTTAATGGACAACAACTTGTGCGTTGTGATTTATGTGAAAGGAAAATAAATTGTTTGTGGCAACCACATCAAATGAATGTGGCGGCACAAATAAAGAAACAAAGTGGCATCCACATATTATTTTTTTATTTTCAACAAATTTACTTTGTTTTGATGCCTTCGATTCGTGTTTTTTTTCAGCATTGAGACTTAATACTTGTTTAAAATAAAGTACAGAAAATTAATTTCAAATTAAATTACATATACAGAAGAAGACCACCGTTGCACAGAGGTTGGCATGCCCGCCTATGACGCTGAACGCCTGGGTTCAAATCCTGGCAGGAACATCAGAAAAAAAATTCTGTGGTGGTTATACCCTCTTAATGCTGGTTACATTTCTGTGGTACTTTGCCATGTAAAAACTTCTCCCCATAGAGGTGTCGCTCTGCACCACGCCGTTCGGACTCGGACTACAAAGAGGAGGCCCCTTATCATTGAGCTTAGAATTGAATCGAACAGCACTCATTGATTTGTGAGAAGTTTTCCCCAGTTCCTTAATGAATTGTTTATGGGCAAATTTGCGTTTTACTTATAGAGGCAGACAATTAAGGATTTTGTAAGTAGCACGGAATTCCTAACTTACTTTATAGTTTTTAGAGCGCACAACAAGCCGATTACTGGCTTAGGTGCATGTCCATAGTGGCATGGGGCGGATTAATATCTGCACCCTCTTTTCAACCTAACCTTACCTAACCTATAAAGGCAGAATATTTGTATATATATTGGGTTGCCCAAAAAGTAATTGCGGATTTTTCGTATAGTCGGCGTTGACAAATTTTTTCAACGGCTTGTGACTCTGTAATTGCATTCTTTTTTCTGTCAGTTATGAGCTGTTACTTTTAGCTTGCTTTAGAAAAAAAGTGTAAAAAAAGTATATTTGATTAAAGTTCATTCTAAGTTTTATTAAAAATGCATTTATTTTCTTTTAAAAAATCCGCAATTACTTTTTGGACAACCCAATATATACAATAAAAAACACTCATTTAAGGTTCAAAACAAAATGCAAAGACCTTTTTTTGTTTTCTATGATGGAATTAAAAAGGGGATCGCAAATGAAAAAGTAGATAGGGAACTAGGAAAAGGAACTAGTTCCTTATGTGGAACGGAACTAAAAGGAGCTATCACTTAAAGGAACTAAAATTCCCACCTTACTACTAGTGATATTTATAAGGTATTGTGCCCTACAATAGGCATAGAAGCCTATGTAAACTTTTCTCCAAAGCGGTGCAGCCCTGAGGGATGCCGTCAGGACTCGGCTATAAAAAGGAGGTCTCTTATCAATGAGCTTACAACTTGAATTAGACAGCATTCATTGTAAATTGTTTATCCCATGTTCGTTAATGGAATCTTGGTGACGTTCAATCGTTGCATGCCGTAAATGAACAATAAGAAGCAGGGCTGCGAATTTGAAATCTAGCAATTTTTCTCGGAGTCGAGAACATTTTCGACTCCAAACAAAGTGGAAAAAAATGTTGCAAAAAATTTAATTTTAAAAATGCTTTACAAAAAAGAAATAGAATGTTAATATTTTTATACTAGACTTTTTGTTATATTCAATTTTGCTGTTCTCTAATTTAAGCTCGTTAAAAAGTTTTTTTTTTAATTTTGTCCTTAGAAAAAATTTCATCGAAATTTTGTCTCACGGAAAATTTTGACTTAAACAATTCATAAATGTTTGCCTTAATTTTAATTTAATAAGAATTTTAAATTTAATAAAAGTTTTGTCTTTAGAAAAAAGTTCATTAAAATTTTGTCTTGAGAAAAAATTGCATTAAAATGTTGTCTTGAAAAATTCTGGGTTGAAGAAAATTTTTTAATGATGTGTTAATTTCTCTTCCGAGATGAGCTCAATGATCGAAGATTTTTATTTAATGGAAAAAGAAAACCACAGGAAATACACCACACCAACCATGATTTGACGCGTTTCGCCCATTGGTAAGAAGGGGGTCATCATCGGAAATCTTTAGGCGTGAGGGCTTCAAAGGTCGTATATTTGTAGATTGTACTTATGTCGAAGAAATTGCAAAAGAACTTCTATGAAATTCATACAACTCAATAACCAGTCTATCACTGGCCAAAACCTTGATTCCACAATATATGGGCTGATTCCAACTCTCTATTTGTACAACGGAACCATGTGTTCTCGCTATATCATCGTATGACCTCACCAAATCCATTTCTCTTTCGGGTTTTTACATCGACGAGAGAAGTGTTTGTTCTTATTTGCAGTTCTTCATTTAAACTACGGTTTGGCTAGAAAATTCGAAGTATTTTTCGCAGGCAGCGATTTATGAAAACTTAAACTTTACGGGAAGTCGCTCGTGTTAAGCTTCAAGTTATACAGGTGTCACTGCATCTCCGAATTTTGTTGAGTTTAAGAAAGGCACTTCTTGCCTTGTTGATATGTATGCGTATGTCTGCCTCTGATCCTCCGTCCTTTGTTATTTTGCTGCCAAGATAGGAGAAGTTGTCAAAGTTTTCAATGATATGGTCGTTTATAGTGAGCGGTGTCAGATTTGATGTTCTTATCCTCATCAATTTGGTCTTTTATATATTTATCCTCAGGCCTACTTTGGCAGCATTTTCATTCAATCGTTCCAGTTTCGCCTTCATGTGCTCTAAGCTATGAGCAAAGAGGCATGTCTCCGAGGAAGTCGTTAATACCCTAGTGTATGCCATAGGGTGCCTTAGCATTAGCGGAGCCTAATAAAATTAAAAATAGCGTCAGTGACAGGATGCAACCCTGCATCACTCCTTTATCAATCCCGAAAAGTCTGGAACTTCAACATTCCTATACAGCTCCCTAATTAGTTTCATGATATTTTGGGGTATGCCCTTATTCAACAGCGTGCTCCAAATTGAACCTCGAGAAACTGTGTCAAAAGCACGCTCGAATTCGATGAATAAATGTCATAGATGTGTATTAAGTTTTGTAGGCTGTTCAATGACCTGCCTTTTCCTTCCTCAAAATGCTGTCAAATGCAAGAGTGAGACCAGAGCGGCCTCAATTTCCTCGCAGGTGGAAATTGCCTGCTTGGATTTCGGCGCACAGGGGGATTAAAGGGGTTGGGGCTTGCGTCTTAGTTTGCTGGTCCTTCGGAGCTGAAGAAACCGCGCCATCGCTCTAATTGCTAATACCTAGTTGGAAGACGGTCAAATGAGTCAGGGTTTCTCATATTTCCAAATCAAAACATTTGACACATGAATGCAACTGATGTATTAGAGTGCGATAGCTACGTATTTATTCGAAGTTTTGTCACAGCATCTTGTGTCATATCCTTTTGTTTCGACTGCATGATGCTTTCTAGCAATTTGTTCATTTTTGCAGGAAAGCTTTCCATTTTTTTCAATTCATGGCGATAATAAAAATATGTGCCATATGCACTTTGGGCCACTGTTAACTTTTTATCATCTGAAAACAATATAGTAAAAATTTTTGCTGTTTTAGCAAAAATTTACTGCTGTCTCATTTTCAAAAGATATTCTATTATTACGACAACATTGTTGCTATTTTTACTAAGAAATTTCTTTAAGTGCAGTGGTGCAATGGGTTGGATCATACATGTAAAAAAACTTATACATGTAAAAACTATTTTCAAGCCTTTGGGTTTATTTCCTTGTGCACGTACACAATAGTATTTGTGTATTTGGCCATCACTGGTTTATATAAAAGATTTCGCTAGAGCTGTCGAGCAATGTTTACTCGATTCCGGCACCGAAGTCGACTCCGAGCACTTAATTTTTTTCAATATTTTAATAACATAAAAAAAAAAACAAATTAAATAACAAAAAAATCTTTTTATTTCCTTAGAGAGTATGCTTTTAAAAACAAAAATAATTCTAATTCTTCTATGACCATTATTAAAAAATGTGGATTTTTATGACTTTGATAGAAAGCCGCACCTGCTTTCAAAAGAAGTAGGCTTATCGTCATCAATTTATTTTTTTTATTTAGAAACCATCAAATGCAACAAGACTCTAAAAAGGTTTCCAGATATCTCACACGCAAAAAAATAATTCATTTTACATAAAGGAAAAATATCAAGTTATGGTCCGATTCAGACCATAATTGAATTGAATGTTGGAGACCATAGCAGAAGTCATTGTGTAAAATGTCATCCACAATGAAATAATATAGGGAGATCGGTTTATGTGGGAGCCGTATCAGGCTAAGACAGATTCAGACCATATATGATGGTATTTGTAAAACGGCTTCTCATGGGAGAAGCCGTTGTACAAAATTTCAGGCAAATCAGATAATAATTGCGACCTCTTGAGGCTCAAGAAGTCAGGATCCCAAATCGGTTAATTGGCAGCTATATCAGGTTATGGACCGATATAAACCATGTTTGGCACAGTTATTGAAAGTCATATCAAAACACCTCATGCTAAATTTCAGCCAAATCGGTTACTAATTGCGAACTCTAGTGGGTCAAGATTCAGGAGCGGTTTATATGGCAGCTATATCAGATTTGATGTACTGATTTGATCCATACTTGGCACAATTGTTGGAAGTCATAACGAAACACCTCATGTAAAGTTTCAGCCAAACCGGATAAGAATTACGCCGTCTAGTGGCTCAAGAAGTCAAGACCCCAGATCGGATTACATATCAGCTATATCAGGTTATGAACCGATTTTAAACCATACTTGGCACAGATTTGGAAGTCATAACAAAACAGTTAATGCCAAATTTTAGCCGAGTCGGATAAGAATTGCGCCCTCCAATGGCTCAAGAAGTCAAGACCCCAGCTCGGGCTATATCAGGTTATGAACCGATGTGAACCATATTTGGCACAGCTGTTGGAAGTCATAACAAAACACGTCATGCAAAATTTTAGCCCATTCGCCACACTAATTAGAAGTATTTGTGCACGATTTCAAGCGGCTAGCTTTAGTCTTCCGAAAGTTAGCATGCTTTCAACAGACAGACGGACGGACGAACGAACGGACGGAATTGGTTAGATCGACTTAAAATGTCATGACGATGAAGAATATATATACTTTATGGAGTCTTAGACGAATATTGCGAGGAGTTACAAAAAAATGACAAAATTAGTATACCTCCATCCTATGGTGGAGGGTATAATAAGGTCATATTAATTGTATGTTTTTATACCCACTACCATAAGATGGGGGTATAAAGCTCCCATATAAACCGATCTCCCGATTTGAATTCTTGAGCCCCTGGAAGCCGCAAATTTTTTTCCGATTCGACTGAATTTTCGCACGTTGTATTCTTTTACTACTTCCAACAACTGTGCCAAGTACAGTGCAAATCGGTCTATAACCTCACATAACTACCATATAAACCGATTTAACGATTTGACTTCTTGAGCCCCTGGAAGCCGCAATTTTTGACCGATTTGGCTGTAATTTTGTAGTGCAATGTAGTGTTGTTATAATTTCCAAAAAAACTTGTGCCAAGTACGGCGAAAATCGTCAAATCAATCAAATTTTGCATGTAGTGTTCTGTTATGTCTTTCAACAAGTGTGCCAAGTACGGTCCAAATCTAAAACTTGATATAGCCTACATATAAACCGATTGTCCGATTTGGCTTCTTGAGCCCTTACCAGCCGCAAGTTTTGTCCGATTTGGCTGCAATTTGTAGTGCAATGTAGTGTTGTTATAATTTCCAAAAACTGTGCCAAGTACGGCGAAAATCAGTATATAACCTGATATAGCTCCCATGTAAACCGGTCTCTCGATCATCCTTGTTCATTCGCTAGAAGCTTTAATTATGCTGTTTACCAGAAGTTTGGTATTTAAAATAAAATTATGCCCTACAACTTAATTTATTTTGTATAAATATTTAGCAGAATCCATGGCGGTGGGTTCCCAAGTTACGGTCCGGCCGAACTTAGCACTTTTTTTTACTTGTTATAAATACCACGTGTACAATGTCCTCCCATTTTTTTCGTCTGGAATTAATCCATTCTATTTTCTCAAAAAAATTACATTATATGGAGAGATAAAAAACACACTACACATATATTTGACCCATTCGCAATTCTTTTCGCATTTAATATGTTTGAAAGGGAACACAATATAATCTTGGTCAATACACAATTTGTACTTTTAAATAGCAATTTAATTCGTACAATTAAAAATATGTTCAGTGTTAGATTTTTTTTTTGTCTTGTCATTGGACATACCAGCATTTTTGTTCCTAAGGCCTAACTTTAAAAATTTTCATTTTCCGAGTTTACGCGACCGAGTGCCAATCATACTGAATGCTTTGGTCAGTTGTTTCGTTCTACGTTTCTGAGTACGGACTTTCAAACTGTTCTAAAATTGAGCTTGTTCAAAAAAAGGATGAAAGTTTTTAATAGATTTATGCCCTACACCGCTACTGTCATAGAAGCAAGAGAGATAGACCCAATAACAAGCATACCGATCGACTCACAATCACTTTCTGATTCGATTTAGCAATGTCCATCTGTCCGTCCGTCCGTCCGTCTGTCTGCCTGTGTTTTCATGTTAATTTGTGTAAAAATGTTTCAGTCAAATTTTTTGGCCTAAAGACGATGCCTATAGACATTTGAAAAAATCGTTTCAGATTTGGATATTCATGTTTTCGTGTTTTATTTCACTGTGACTAGACAAATTGCTGCGACCACTGATGTGAGGTAAAGGGAGCTGTCCTTTGGTTATGCGGCGCCTTGGGGCACTGTGTTATCCTTGATACAATGTCCAATATCGAAGTCATTGTGGATTACCCATTGCCTAAGCCGCTTTGTCATAAAAAGTCTTATACCACCATTCCTGATAGAACCCATTGGAACTACAATATCATTGGTAATAGAAGTTGCATAGACTTCTATACTGATGGTTCCCAAGTAGACCTCCAGATCGACATTGCGGTGTAGTCTGAAGAACTTGGACTGGTCATATGGAGAAGTTTACCCAACCACCGCAGTGTGTATCAATTGCAGATCCTGCAATTAAAGTACGATTGCCATAAATATCTTCTCAGACAGCCATCGAATCCCTGGAAAATGTATTTCTGAATTCAAACAGCGCACTCGACTGTCGCAAATCTTTCAACGAGATGGCTGAACAGTTAAAAATTCACCTGTTCCGGGTGGCGAGCCACAGAGACAAATTGTAAGGCGGGAGAGCTTGCAAGACTTGGAACTACCTTACACATTCCAGGTGAACTGGAATCAGTGGGTATGCCTTTAGCGACATGTAAGCTAAGTCTTCAGGATCAGGCCCGAAAGGCAACCGATAGATGGTCGCAGATGGGGATTGAGGGCACTCCAAAATTATCTGACCTGGTCTAGACTTGAAGAGGTCTTCCGCTTTGCTGTCACTGCCTAGAACGGACGTCTCACTCATTGTGTTCGTCATGACAAGTCACTATCTGATCGGAAAGGATTAATGGCTGCCAGCAACGACTTTTGCCTAAGCCGTGAGGACGTCAAAAAAGAAGAGATTATAGAACATCTGCTGTGTGTGTGTCCCGCACTAGTAGTCTGAAAGAGTTCAACTTTAGGTTCTCATTTCTTTGAGAATTTGTCTGATGTAGCGCAAGTGAAGATTCGCAAGTTGTTAAACGAGTATTGTTTTGTTCCTCGTTTTTGTACAAACTTCAATAAAAAAGTATGCCAAACATTCGTTATAGAGAGATTAGTTTGTGTGAGAATTTAAACTTGGGCTATAAAAAATAATTCGTTAAGGAGAAGTATATAGTTACAGAGAGTTTAAAATAAGTGAAAATTACTGTGTTTTCTATTTTTATACCCTCCACCATAGGATGGGGGTATACTAATTTCGTCATTCTGTTTGTAACTACTCGAAATATTCGTCTGAGACACCATAAAGTATATATATTCTTGATCGTCGCGACATTTTATGTCGATCTAGCCATGTCCGCCAGTGCGTCCGTCTGTCTTTCGAAAGCACGCTAACTTCCGAAGGAGTAAAGCTAGCCGCTTGAAATTTTGTACAAATACTTCTTATTAGTGTAGGTCGGTTGGTATTGTAAATGGGCCATATCTGTCCACGTTTTGATATTGCTGCCATATAAACCGATCTTGGGTCTTGACTTCTTGAGCCTCTAGAGTGCGCAATTCTTATTGCTTGGAATGAAATTTTGCACAACGTGTTTTGTTATAATATCCAACAACTGTGCCAAGTATAGTTGAAATCGGTTCATAACCTTATATAGCTGTCATATAAACAGATCTGGGGACTTGAATTCTTGAGCCTCTAGAGGGCGCAATTCTCATCCGATTTGGCTGAAATTTTGCATGACTTATTTTATTCTTACTTTCAACAACTGTGTCAAATAAGGTTCAAATCGGTTCATAACCTGATATAGGTGCCATATAAACTGATCTGGGATCTTGACTTCTTGAGCCTGTAGAGGTCGCAATTATTATCCGATTTGCCTGAAATTTTGTACGACGGATTATCTCCTGACCATCAACATACGTGTTTATAATGATCTGAATCGGTTTATAGCCCGATACAGCTCCCATATAAATCGATCTCTCTATTTTACTTCTTGAGCCCCCAAAGGGCGCAATTCTTATTCGAATTGGCTGACATTTTACACAGGTCTCCAACATATAATTTAATTGTGGTCCAAACCAGACCATATCTTGATATCGCTCTAATAGCAGAGCAAATCTTTTCTTATATCCTTTTTTGCCAAAGAGGGGATGCCGGGAAAAGAACTCGAAAAATGCGATCCATGGTGGAGGGTATATAAGACCCGGCCCGGCCGAACTTAGCACGCTTTAACTTGTTATTCGTTATAGAGAAGTTCGTTACAGAGAAAATCCACTGTATTTTAAAGCTTAATTTTCCTCGGTATAAATGACGAAATAATTATTATACCCTCCACCATAAGATGGGGGGTATACTAATTTCGTCATTCTGTTTGTAACTACTCGAAATATTCGTCTGAGACCCCATAAAGTTTATATATTCTTGATCGTCGTGACATTTTATGTCGATCTAGACATGTCCGTCCGTCTGTCCGTCCGTCCGTCCGTCTGTCTGTCGAAAGCACGCTAACTTCCGAAGGAGTAAAGCTAGCCGCTTGAAATTTTGCACAAATACTTCTTATTAGTGTAGGTCGGTTGGTATTGTAAATGGGCCATATCGGTCCATGTTTTGATATAGCTGCCATATAAACCGATCTTGGGTCTTGAATTCTTGAGCCTCTAGAGTGCGAAATTCTTATCCGATTGGAATGAAATTTTGCACGACGTGTTTTGTTATTATATCCAACAACTGTGCCAAGTATGGTTCAAATCGGTCCATAACCTGATATAGCTGCCATATAAACCGATCTTGGGTCTTGACTTCCTGTGCCTCTAAAGGGCACAATTCTTATCCGATTTGAATGAATTTTTGCACGAAGTATTTCGTTATAATATCTAACAACTGTGTCAAGTATGGTTGAAATCGGTCCATAATCTGATATAGCTGCCATATAAACCGATCTTGGGTCTTGACTTCTTGAGCCTCTAGAGTGCGCAATTCTTATCCGATTGGAATGAAATTTTGCACGACGTGTTTTGTTATGATATCCAACAACTGTGCTAAGTATGGTTCAAATCGGTCCATAACCTGATATAGCTGTCATATAAACCGATTTTGGGTCTTGAGTTCTTGAGCCTCTAGAGGGCGCAATTCTTAAGCAATTTGAATGAATTTTGGGCACGTAGTATTTCGTTATGATATCCAAAACCTGTGTCAAATAAGGTTCAAATCGGTTCATAACATGATATAGCTGCCATATAAACCGATCTGGGATCTTGACTTCTTGGCCCCTAGAGGTCGCAATTATTATCCGATATGACTGAAATTTTGTACGACGGATCCTCTAATGATCATCAACAAACGTGTTTATTATGGTCTGAATCGGTCTATAGCCCGATACAGATCCCATATAAATCATTCTCTCTATTTTACTTCGTGAGCCCCAATGGGCGCAATTCTAATACGAATTGGCTGAAATTTTACACAGGTCTCCAACATATAATTTAATTGTGGTCCGAACCGGACCATATCTTGATATTGTTTTAATAGCAGAACAACTCTTTTCTTATATCCTTTTTTGCCTAAGAAGAGATGCCGGGAAAAGAACTCGACAAATGCGATCCATGGTGGAGGGTATATAAGATTCGGCCCGGCCGAACTTAGCACGCTTTTACTTGTTTTTATACTTATATTGATTCCCAGCGGGAAAATATTGAGTGACTTTGTCAAGTTAGTACTTGCTTCTCATGGTAAATACATGGCCTTACAGACAGGACAGATTCACTGCTTAATAACAACAGAAGTTCAATACACACTCACATGTGTCCCATATATTTTATGAGAAACTTCAGAGGGATTACGTAAAGACAGTACAGACATCCCTTGTCAAACTTTTAGAAGTTGCTAGGTAGTCCATTTGAAAGCTTCATTTTAGAAGGAATACATTCCTTGTAATAAAAGGATTTGCAACGATTTTATCAGTTTCTTTTAGTTTTTATAAGTTTTCCCACTAGGTTGTGTACACAATACGTACATGGATATTTAAGTGACCTTGGCTGATCTCTCCATAAATGATAATTGCCACCTCGCTTTCCCCATAAAATCATTAAATTTTTCTTCCAAATTGGACTCACATTGTAACAGATCGTCTGAAAGAAATGAAAGAGAAATTAATCGAAGCATTTATGATAACATCAGAAACCGTGATATTGAAAACTGTCAATCGATTAAGATGCTTGTTAGTGAAAAAAAGAAGAAAAAAATTAATATGGGTGCGAAACTGATTCATAACACCTCTTGCCTTCGATTAAAATGGAAAATATGCAAAATTTTGGGCCCAGCGATTTTCAGAGCACGGTTACACCCATTCCAATGACTAACCACCGATATTGACACATTTTTTTTGTGGCAACGCCAAGCCAGAGTTGATGCTGCTTAACATTATGAGGTAATATTCAATGGCAAAGATTGATACGGAATTTAGCGAATATTAAAATAAAACAATATTTTATGGCCGCACTATGCTGATGACCACCTCCCCCAACGCAAAACGGTAGCTCAACCAGAAATGTAAACATAGCCCATTTTTAACAGAGCCAATGAACACAAGAAAGAAGAAAAAAAAACTTGTTGATAGGAGTCGAACTTCAATATGCAAATTTAGGCCGGAGTGATTTCATCGATTGATCCGCATGCTAATGGCCAGCAATCTTTCTTTTTATTCAGCAGCATTTCTTTGTAGTCCATTAGTCTGGGAATTTGTAATTAAACTGTGGTTTGTTATGATTTTGATGGAAAGAGGAGATGAGAAACAAAAATAAAATAAAACTTTTATTGTTTCATTTTGTGTGCATAAAATTATTTCAAGGTGACAAAATGTTTTGTTTTTGGTGGGGGCTACAATGCCGAGCGATGCTGACTCGACGCGAGCCAAACAATGGGAAAAGGTCATCTTTGGTATTTTTATGCGAGTTTTAGGGATTATTAGGTAATAGTTGGATGAATTGTTTGTTTCTGTTTTTCTTTCAATGCTTTTGTTCAGCTGTTTTTTTGTAAGTCAATAACACCAAAAATGCAGTTTTAAAAGCGTTTTTTGTTTTTTTCCGTTTCTTGGAAACCAACTGACATTATGAATTTATTAACCCATCAAACGGAAGACTAGTTTTG
Source organism: Stomoxys calcitrans (assembly GCF_963082655.1). Lineage (NCBI taxonomy): Eukaryota > Metazoa > Arthropoda > Insecta > Diptera > Muscidae > Stomoxys > Stomoxys calcitrans. Next base: position 125,046,454 of record NC_081553.1, on the reverse strand, counting down.
TTGCCCACGATGCCAACGACAAATATATATGGCCAATGGGTCGGCGACGAGCCAAAAGTTTGGCAATAAGCCTGGATGTTACATCAACCAACTATTTGGATATTGCCTTAGTTGTCTCCCTGTGCGCTTGACGTTTGGGGCAGATCAGTTACAAAAATGCTGTTAGGAAAATGCAAATCTCGTGGGGGGTCCCGATCATGGGATTATTGGAATCGTATAAAAGTCATGGCCTAATAGGGAGATGGTATCAGTTTAATCATTCATTCATTGGAAACAACATCTTTGTGGGAGAGTAACAGTAAAGAAAGCCCCCCTCAAAATGAAAACTTTCTTAGCAGTACTGGTGAGCATAGCCCTTCTTTAGAAAGGGGTGGAAAACTGGTTCTAAATATCTTAACATCTGATTTTTATATATTTTTTTTTTTTTCATTTCTTACAGAGTGTGGCTTTGTTGGCTTCAACTTCGGCCAAACCAGCCTATAACTATAACCAACCCCCCAAAGGTCAAAGCCAATCTGGTGGTGGTGGCGGTGGTGGTAGTGGAGTTGGAGCTGGCGGTGGTTCTGCTGGAACAAACTTTAATTTTAAACAACAAAATATCCGTCCCTCCCAGCCGGCTAGTAACAGTGGCATCTTTTCCGTTGTACAATCACCACCCTTGGCTACATTTAGCCAAGGTCCAGTTTCTGCACCTGTAAGTCAACCTGCTCCTGCTGCAGCTCCCATTAGTCTGCCAGCTGCTGTTTCAGCGAATATTCCTGAGCAAGCAGTTGCTCCTCAAAGCATAGGATTGCCAGCTCCTGCCCAATTTGCTCAGCAGTTCAATGCCCCCATTAACACATACATTCCTCCAGTGCAACAGCCACAGCAACAACAATTTGCTGCTCCTCAACAACATCAACAACAATTTTCTGCTCCTCAACAACAGCAGCAACAATTTGCAGCTCCTCAACAACAACAGCAACAATTTGCTGCTCCACAACAACAACAACCACAACAACAGTTTGTTGCTCCACAGCAACAACAGTTTTCAGCACCCCAACAACAACAAGTTGATGCCCCAACTAATCAATACATTCCTCCAGGCCCACAACAACAACTAGCTGGTTCCGCCTCCGAACAACAATTTGTTGCCGGTCAACCCCAATATCAGCCCGTAAACTATCAACCCCAACCTCAACAGCAGACCATCATTTCCAAAGATATCTACATTCATTCTGCTCCCGAGGAGGTTGAAGAGATCGGCAATGAAGGTGGCGCCCAACCTGCTGGTCCCATACGCAAGAATTATCGCATTGTCTTCATCAAGGCCCCAAGTCAAAATGTCAAATTGAACTTGGATGCCCTTAAGCGAGCCCAGGCCTCCAACGAAGAGAAGACGGTCATCTATGTGTTGTCCAAGAAACCCGACTTTGGTGATATTCAAAGTCAATTGGCCGCCGTGCAAAACGAACAGAAATCCCACAAACCCGAAGTGTTCTTCATCAAGTATAAGACCCAAGAAGAGGCCAATCGGGCCCAACAAGAGATCCAAGCTCAATACGATTCCTTGGGTGGTTCGACCCACATCTCCGATGAAGGTGTTGCCCCCGTCACTTCGGTCATTGGTGGTAATGTTGTCAATGTGGGTGGCTCTTCCTTTGGCCAACAACAACAATTTTCTCAGCAATCCTTCCAAAAGTTTTTCTCCGCTAAGAAGAAGTAAATGGGCTCCTACCATTTCATGACAAAAGCGAAAAAACGACAATGTGCCATTTGAAGCTGCCGCCCTCTTCACTCCCTCTATTCCATGATAGTTCATAAGTTTCCACATCAATTTGCTTATTCTGTTTTTCTTCAAACAATCGACGTTTCTCGATCGTAATGTCAATTTTTTCCAAATTTCGCTTCCATCATCCTATTTATGATAATAATTTATTGAACAAAATACAAATTATTAAAAAAATTGATTTTGTCTGTTTGTTTCCCAAGTTATTAAATTGGTGTTTTTGTCACTTGGGGCTAGATAAAAAAGAAAAAGATTTGCAACACTTTTGCTTTCGAATGAATGACCAACACATTGGGGTCGTAAATTCGAATGTTTAGTTATGCAAATTTTTTGGATGGCCTAATTTTTTTTTTTTTTTTTACTTATCAGCCTTTTAAATACTCTTATTTGTGATATACCCCCCAAAAAATATGTATTGACCAACGCATATTAATGATGGACTATTTTGCAACATTAAGTTAATTGAACACTTCAAATATGGAATTTATCACCAACTTTATTTTTGAATATTAATCGATTGAGGTGACTAAATCGAATGACAGGAAGCCATTAATTTTATCCCATGGATAACAGTTCGATCACCTTCACAATAAGGTGGAGGTAAGACTAGTATCGTCATACGCTTGTAATACATTGACATTGAAGTTGCCATACAGCAAATGATCTCTTGTTGATTGTGGCTGTGATATTTCAGTCTACTACAATCTACTCTTCTGTGGATCTATCCTTCTGTCGAATGAATGATGCTAGTTCAGCTTATATTTTGCTCTAACTGATATTATTCAGTGAATGCGGATATCCCAGGGAAATACAGTTTAGATGTATGAGTTTGCCAACTAGCCGGTTGTGATTTTCCAGCCAAATACAAAGCAATAACACTATTACGTTTGAACACCATCACTATATGTCAAAAGAAACTCAAAACCAAATGCTGTTGGTGGCTTGTTTACAATATGATGATCTGACAAAAACATATATCATGAAGCTGTCATTTCTAATTCGAAAGATATACCAGTGTGAACTTGGTAGCACTTCGTGTCAGCTAACCTGTAGTACTAAAATAAAACACCTCAAATGTTTCATATTCATTACCCAAGTGGGCTGACAATTAAATGAGGCCTTCGTGAGTTAACTTCAGATTTTCGGGCGATTAACTTCAGGAATTCTTTGAATTTAAACTCCATTGGGACCTCTTTCGTTAAGTTGGTCGAGTGTGGCTGACGGTATGCCAAGTCTTGGAGATAAATGTTTATCCGTTCGCACTGCGCAGAGCAGTCATTTCGTTTATGATAGTATCTCCACGCCATACAGTGTTGCCAAATCGAAAAATCTTGGAAATAATTCAAGAACTTTTGAACATATAAACATCAAGCTTTACATCATTAACGTTGATGTGTTTTCCAATAAATATTGAACATTTGGGGTCCCTAGCAGACCCAGAGGTTGATCCATAGGGCTCGAAAATTGATCAGATCGAGCATGTAAAATTTTGAGTTGCACGATAAACAGTCATTTATGGGCCGATCGGCTCAGTTTGTTTTACCCTCCACCATAGGATGGGGGTATACTAATTTCATCATTCTGTTTTTAACACCTCGAATATGCATCTGAGACCCAATAAAGTATGTATATTGTTGATGTTCATGTCATTTTAAGTCGATCTTACCATGTCCGTCCGTCCGTCTGTCTGTCGAAAGCACGCTAAATTTCGAAGGAGTAAAGCTAGCAGCTTGAAATTTTGAACAAATACTTTTTTTTAGTGTAGGTCGGTTGGGATTGTAAATTGGCCATATCGGTCCATGTTTTGATATAGCTGCCAAATAAACCGATCTTGGGTCTTGATTTCTTGAGCATCTAGAGGGCGCAATTCTATTTTTATTTGACTGAAATTTTGCACCTGGTGTTTTGGTATAACTTCCAACAACTGCCCTAAGTATGGTTCAAATCAATCTATGTTTCGATATAGTAGCCATATAAACCGATCTGGGATCTCGACTTCTTGACCCTCTAGAGGGTGCAATTATCATTTGATAGAAATTTTGTACAACGGTTTCTCTCATGACCATCAACATACGTGTCTAATATGGGCTGAATCGATCAATAGCTTGATACAGCTCCCATTTAAACCTATCTCCCTACTTTGCTTCTTGAGCCCTTACACGGCACAATTCTTATCCGAATGAACTGAAATATTACACAATGACTACTACAATGTTCAGCATTTAATTCATTAATGGTCCGAAACGGGCAATAACTTGATTAGCTCCAATAGCATAACAGTTCTTATTCAATTTTGTTTGTCTAAAAAGAGATACCGCGCATAGAACTCGACAAATGCGATCCATGGTGGAGGGTATATAAGATTCGACCTAGCTTACCCTTACTTCTAACACCCTCCAGCATAGGATGGGGGTATATTCATTTCGTCATTATGCTTATAACTACTCGAAATATTCGTCTGAGACCCCATAAATTATATATATTCTTGATCGTTGTGATATTTTATGTCGATCTAGCCATGTTCGTCCGTCCGTCCGTCTGTCTGTCGAAAGCACGCTAACTTTCGAAGAAGTAAAGCCAGCCGCTAGAAATTTTGCATAAATACTTATTATTAGTGTAAGTCGGATGTGATTGTAAATGGGCCATATCGGTCCATGTTTTGATATAGCTGCCCTATAAACCGATCTCGGGTTTTGACTTCTTGAGCCTCTAGAGGGAGCAATTCTTATCCGCCTGGAATGAAATTTTGCACGACGTGTTTTCTTTTGATATCCAACAACTGTGCGAAGTTCAATGGTTCAAATAGGTGCATAGCCTGATATAGCTGACATAAAAACCGATCTACGGTCTTGATTTCTTGAGCCCCTTGAGGGCTTCCAACAACTGTGCTAAATTAGGTTCAAATCGGTTAATAACCTGATACAGCTGCCATATAAACTGATCTAGGGTATTGATTTCTTGAGCCTCTAGAGGGCGTTATTCTTATCCGATTTAAATGAAATTTTGCACGAAGTATTTTGTTCTGATATCCAACAGATGATTTAAATCGGTCCATAACCTCATATAGCTGTCATATAAAACGATGACTTTTTGAGCTTCTAGAGGGCTCAATTCCAGTCCGATTTGGTTTAAATTTTGGATGACGTATTTTATTATGACTTTCAACAACCGTGGAAAATAAGGTTCAAATCGGTCTACGACCTGATATAGCTGCCATATAAACCGATCTTGGATCTTGCCTTCTTGAGCCTCTAGAGGGCGCAATTCTTCTCATATAGGAATGGAATTTAGCGTGACGTGTTTCGCTGTGACTTCCAAGAACTGTGCTAAGTATGGCTCAAATCGGTTCATAACCTGATATAGCTGCCATATAAACCGATCTTGAATCTTGACTTCTTGAGCCACTAGAGGGCGCAATTCTTATCCAATTTGAATGAAATTTTGCACGAAGAATTTTATTATTATATCTAACAACTGTACTAAGTATGGTTCAAATCAGTCCATAACCTGATATAGGTTGTCAAAGGGCCTGACACAACTCACTGTCAAAAATTTCAACAAAATCGGATAATAAATGTGGTTTTTATGGGCCTGAGACCCTAAATCGGAGGATCGGTCTATATGGCAGCTATATCCAAATCTGGACCTATCTGGGCCAAATTAACGAAGGAAGTCGAAAGGCCAAACTCAACTCACTGTCAAAAATTTAAGCAAAATCGGATAATAAATGTGGTTTTTATGGGCCTGAGACCCTAAATCGGAGGTTCGGCCTATATGGCAACTATATCCAAATCTGGACCAATCTGAACCAAATTGACGTAGGACGTCGAAGGACCTAACTCAACTGACTGTCCCAAATTTCAACGGTCGATCGGTCTATATGGGGCTTTTATCAAAATATAGTCCGATATAGCCCATCTTAGAACTTAACCTGCTTAACAAATCTTAACCTGGACAAAAAAAGAACCTGTGCAAAGTTTCAGCTCAATATCTCTATTTTTAAAGACTGTAGCGTGATTTCAACATACAGACAGACATGTCCAGATCGTCTTAGATTTTTAAACTGATTAAGAATATATATATACTTTATATTGTCGGAAATGGATATTTCGATGTGTTGCAAATGGAATGACAAAATGAATATACCCACATCCTTCGGTGGTGGGTATAAAAATGATACTGAAATTTTTTGTTGAGAATAAATTTGATTTATGATTTTTGATTTTAGATTTTTAGACAAAATCATTTTGGGGGATGTGGGGGTCGGTCTCGAGGGTTACTCCTTGGCTACGTCCCTGGCTCTTGTATATCTCTTTCATCGGATATGTGGCTTTATTGTTGTGGAATCCACTTTTTCAGTGCGACGAAATTTGGTAAAATATGTACTTTTTGTTGTCTCAATTCGTCTACCAAATATCATCAAAATCGGTTCAGATTTAATTATATCTCCCATTTATATCTTTTATCCGATATGGGCTTTAATTGCTATGATAGCCACAGTTTGCTCCGATCATTTTAAGATTTTGAACGATATGTTTAATTTAATCTGTTTTGTACGTTCTTTACAAAATTTTGCATGAGACATTAGAGATATTCATATGTGTACTTAACAACATCTGATCAGATTTGCGAGACATAACTCGCAAATATATATTTTATTTTATATGCTTTTTAATGGCTCTATATTAAAAATGCATATCCTTCATTTTTTCCCTTTGTCCTATTTTTTCCCTATCCCAATAAATAAAATATGAAATAACATAAAATTTGATTAATTTTGGACTAATTAAAAAAAAAAACTAAATAAAAAAAATCATTCCGAGAGATAATTTTAGAGTAAACAAATTTTTGTATGTTGCTGAATGTGTAAAATTGAAGTCTCCATCAAGTTAAGTGTATATATAATTAGCCAAACCGGGCTCGCTTCGCTGCGCCTTCTTGAACTCTCTCTAATATCTTTTTAGGGTGGGGACACTTCGCCCTGATTGCGGATATCGAATTCGTGCCATTGCAGCCTATGACGTTGAACGCGTTCCAATCCCGGCGAGAACATCGGACAAAGCTGTGTTTATCTCTACTTAATGTTGGCGACATTTGCGAGGTACAATGCATGGCCATTTAAAAAATTTTCCCCAAAGAGGTGTCGCACTGCGGGACGCCTTTCGGACTCGGCTATAGAAAAAGGTCCTTTTTAATTGCATTTAAACTTGAATCGGAAAGCACTCATTGATGTGTAAGAATTTGCCTCTTCTCGGTTCCTGGTGGAAATGTCCTTCCTAGGGTAATGTTCTCATTAGGGGAGGGATGGCACCTCAGACATTTCGACCCAAATATGGATATATATGGATTTAATTTGAGCCCCATATTACCATGGCTGGTAAATATGAATCGTTTGGAGGGTGTTTTGGGGATGGGGCGGCCACCGGCACTGTGCACCGAAAATAGATATCAAATTCGTTCTTTATTCCCAACGGATATGAAGCTCAGTTTAGGGGGTGCTTTAGGGCGTAACCCAAAACACTTGGCTCCAAAATTGGACATCAAATTTGTTTTCTACTTTCAAATACCTTTCATATGAGTCGCATATTGTCATAATGTCAAATAACCCAATTGATGTATCTTTAGGAGGAAAAGCGCCACCAAGACTTAAACGAAAATTTTAATGTTATATTCGTAATCTACTCCCTAATACCTTTCATTTGAGTCCCATATAGCCACGGTCGGTTAATATGCCCCATTGGTCGGCTAATATACCCCAAAATACTCCATTGGGGGTATTTTGGGGGTGGGCGACCTCCCATTACTTGGGCCTAATGTTTCATGCCATGTTTTCATTACCTGCCCAATAATTTTCATTTGAGTCCAATATTGACATAAACTTCGAATATATCTGTTTAGAGGAGTTTTGGGGTTGGGGGCCCGCTGGGTACTTTGAGCGAAATTTTAACACCATATTAGTTTTCTGGTCTCCAATACCTTTTATTTAATATCCTTATTGTGCCCGTCGGACCATTTTTTGATATGTGTGGCGTTTTTAGGATAAGGGGGAGGGTCCGCCTCCACCTGATATCTAAAAATTTTATTGCCTATGTTTCCTTCCAGACAAACGTACACAATCTATGAAAATTTTAAGAAAATTGGTTCAGCCAAGTATCATATAGCCATAAAGGGTCTAATGGCGTTTTTGACGGGGTGGCGTGACCCCCAATACTTCGACCTGATTTTTTATGCCAGATTCGAAGTCTACTCTCGAAAACCTTTCATTTGAGCCCCACATTGAATGAACGTCTCTTTGGGGGAGTTTTGGGGTTGGGGCGGCCCAACGGGTACTTAGACTCAAATTTTAATACCATATTCGTATTTTACTCTCTAATACTTTTCATTTGATAACTATACTGTCCCGATCGGTCAGCTTTTGATTTTGGGTTGTGTTTTTTTGCATTTTTTTCATTTGATAACAATACTGTCCCGATCGGTCAGCTTTTGATTTTGGGTTGTGTTTTTTTTGCATAAGGGGGAGGGTTCGTCCCAATTGCAAATTTTGCCCATGAACATTCCACTAAGGAACAGGGGCAAACTTCTCATATATCAATGAGTGCAGTCCGATTCAAGAACATTTTTTCTGATGGTCTCGCCAGGATTCGAACCCAGGCATTTAGCGTCATAAGCGAACATGCTAACCTCTGCGCTACGGTGGCCTCCAACCCCCTTACGATATCGAAAAATTAAATAGACTATGTTTCCTTCCATACCAACCTACACAATATGCGAAAATTTCGTGAAAATCGTTTTTCTGTCTATACGGATCAAACAAACCGAGTCTCATATATCCGTGATTGGCTGATTTGCCCACTTTGGCAGTCAATTTGTATGCCAGATTCGTTATCTACTCCCGCATACTTTTCATTTGATACCCATATTGTCCCTATCGGGCCATTTTTTATTTTGGTTGGTGTTTTTGGGGTAACGGTGGAGGCTCCGCCCCCTTCCGTTATCAATAAGGCTATTCCTACTTCCTGACCATATTTGTAATCTACTCCCGAATACATTTCATTTGAATCCCATATTGTCCCGATCGGTCCACTTTTATTTTTGAGTAGTAGTTTTGGGGTAAAGGGGAGGGTCCGCCCCCTCCCGATATCAAAAAATTATAAAGCCTATGTTTCCTTCCAGACCAACCTACACAATCTGTGAAAATTTCAAGGTAATCGGTTCCGTCAAACAAACATACAAAAAAACAAACACAAATTGAATTTTATATACAATATATGAAAAGATGAGTTTTTTTTTACAACAAAGAAAGAAAATTAGAATCATAAAAAAGAAAACTTATGACCATAATGTGTTATCGTAATAACATAGAAAGTTAATTAAGCACCTTGCTTTAGCATAAATGGTTAGATGTATAATGGATACATGACATTTGTATAATCGACGTCCTTGCTTCCGAGACTACTACATTTAATAGAAAAATCTTAATCTCCACTAAAACGAGAATACGTACTTCTTACAATACATGGAACCCATGATGAAATCTATTCAGACTTTAATTTTGCATACCTATTGAAATATTAAATAGAACCCTGTAAGATTTTCTTACGATAGGTCGGAGATATATCTAAATCTGGACCGACTTTGATTAAATTTTGCACGCGTATTGGGCCATTAAATAAAATGTCTCATGCTAAATTTTGTAATTTTGATAGGACAAAAACTGAGGCTTCTACAGCCGTGTCTTTCATCCATATCATATGAAAGATATACATTGGGAGCTATATCTAAATCTGGATTGATTTTGACGAAATTTTCCACACATATGAGACGCCAAATAGAAAATCTTGTGCTTAATTTTGTAGAGATAGAACCAAAATTGTGGCTGTTACTGCCTTAAAGCTCCATATCGGTTGAAAATAATATATGGGAGCTAAATCCAAATCTGTACCGATTTTCATGAAATTTTGCACACATATTAGGACGCCAAATAAAACACCTCGTTCAAAATGTTGTATAGATCGGACCAAAATTGTGGCTTCTACAGTCTTAAAAGGCCATATCGTATGAAAGATATATATGGAAACTATATCAAAATCTGAACCGATTTTTTTCAAAATCAATAGCATTCGTCCTAGAGCCAAAGAAGTGATATATGCAAAAATTCATGAAAAAGATTCTAAAAACTGCAAATTTATCAAATTATACCCCAATTAATAGTTTAACCGGTTAATCGGTGATTAGTAGTGCTCAACTTAAAAACTTGTCTAATTGGACACTGCAACGCTTTATAACAGTTTAAGTTTTTATTCAAAATCTTAAATAACTCAAATGCATTGGGTTACTGTAAAAAAAGTGTAGAATGCTTTTAGGATTTAAAAACTTTTGCTCATTTTCTACTATCAACTTTAAATATTTTTTCACTGGTTTGGCCACATATTAGATAATGGTGTGACTTAAGGAGTTTTTTAAATTGATGACTTAAATAAGAATGACAATTTAATTCATTGTATGTGGGATATATTTGGGTGTCTTTTAAAATAAAAATAAATAAAGTGATTCTTGAAAAACTTATAAAACTTGTTATACAGAAACGATTCACAGTGATTCAAACAGTAAAAAAAAATTTAATAAGTCGACAACTGTTTATCTGTTGATCTGAGCGCTAATTAATGTTCCACACATTTTTAGATGAGGGCGTTCAGAAAAATTACCTTAAGATGGTCTATATCTTCAATATATACAGGGTGTCCAACTCTCCAACATCCAAGGAGGACATTTGATCTACTGAACCGATTTGCAAAATTTAGGACTCTGGATAAACCGATCGCCTTATTCACACAATATATCTTAGATTAGATAAGGTTTAAGTGGCAGTCTGCCTTCGGACTCACTTATACGTTTTCGTCCATTGTGATACCACAGGAACAGAAGAAGGAAGATGCCAACTAGTTCCTACCGTTGAACCATTCAGAATGCTTTAAAAAGCCCAACAACTTTCTAACGTTCACATCTGCTAAATCAGATAGGTTCTCAAAGATATGAGAACCTAAAGTGGAACTCCTTTTGACTGCCAGTGCGGTACACACACATATAAGGTGTTATATGGTCTCTTCTTCTACGATGTCCTTACAGCTTCTGCAAAAGTCTTCACTGGCATAATTCAGTCTGTCAGCATGTTTTCCGATTAGACAGTGACCTGTCATTACGGACACAATGACTGAGATTTCTGTTCTAGCCAGTGACAGCAAAGCGGCAAACCTTTTCAAGTCAAGAATGGGCCACATAGTTTCGGAGTGCTCACAGCCCTTCCTTTGTGACCATCTAGCATTCGCTGCCCTTCGGGCCTGATCGTGAAAACTTATCTTACAAGTCGCTAGAGGCACACCCACAGATTCCAGTTTCCCTAGAATGTATATGGTAGTTCCTCGCAAGCTCCTCCGCTTTACAATTCCCTGCTATATCTATGTGGCCCGGCACCCAGAACAGGTGAATTTTTATACCCACTATGGTGGGCGTATACCAATCTAGCCATTCCATTTGTAACACCTCGAAATGTTCGTCTACGACCCCATAAAGTATAAATATTCTTGATCGTCTCGGTGATCTGTGTCGATCTAGCCATGTCTGCCGTCCGTCCGTCAGTCGTAATCACGATGGCGGTCGAACGCATAAAGCTAGCCGCTTGACATTTTGCAATGATACTTACTATTGATGTAGGTCTTTGGGGATTTTAAATGGGCTATATCGGTTCAGATTTAGATATAGCTCCCATATAAACCGATCTCCCGATTTGATTTCTTGAGCTCCTGGAAGCCACAATTTTTTCCTGGTTTGCCTGAAATTGTGGAAGTTGTGTTCTGTTATGACTTGCAACAACCTAAGTACGGATTAAATCTGTCTATAACCTGATATAGCTCCCATATAAACCGATCTCCCGATTTGACTTCTTGAGATCTTACAAGCCGGAATTTTTGCCCGATTTGGAAGTTGTGTGCTGTTTTGACTTCCAACAACTGTGCCTAGTACGGTCCAAATCGGTTCATAACATGATACAGCTCCCATAGAAATCGATCTCCCGGTGTTATGTTATGACTTTCAAATACTGTGCCAAATACGGTCCAAATCAATTTATTACCTGATATAGCTCCCATGTAAACGCGTCTCTCGGTCTTCCTTGTTCGGTTCCTAGAAGCTTTAATTTTTCCTGGTTCGACAGAAGTTTAGTGCGTAGAATAAAATTATGCCCTTCAACTTAATTCATTTTGTATAAATTTTTAGCAGAATCCATGGTGGTGGGTTTCCAAGATTCGGCCCGGCCGAACTTAGCACGCTTTTACTTGTTTGGAGTTACTTCCAAGCTGCATAATTTTAAACTGGAGAATCCGATAGTCATAAATTTTGTCACCAATCTTAACCATATATCAAAATGAAAATCGAACTTTAAAAGTCTTCGTAAATGGCAAAATACAAAGTCTATGTCGGAAATACTTCAAAAAACATAAAAACAAGTAAAAAGGCATTAAGTTCGGCCGGGCCAAACTTTGGAAACCCACCACCTAGGCTATATAGGTAAATCCCTTTTTGTCACAATCCGGTGAAAATTGGAGAACTTATGCATCCAAATTCGGCACGGATGAGTGGTCTAATAAATATGTCACTATTCAATTTTGTAGTACAAAATATTATGGCAGATATATCCAGTATAAACCGATCTGAACCATATTAAAGTCGGATATCGTGAAGCTCAGAAAAATTCACTGTTTAAAATTTCAGCGAAATCGGGTAATAAATAGAGCTTTTATGGGCTTCAGTCCTCTTATCGGCAGATCGGTTTATATGGCAGCTATATCTAAATATAGTCCGATCAGAACCATATTTAGGTCAGATGTTGGGAGGTCTTAATCTACTCACGGTTTCAAATTTCAGCGAAATCAGGTAATAAATATAGTTTTTATTGTCTTCAGACCCTTTATCGGGTGATCGGTCTATATGGCAGCTATATCTAAATAAAGTTCGATCTAACCCATATTTGGGTCAGATGTTGGGAGGCTTCAAACTGCGTACTATTCCAAATTTCAGCGAAATCGGATAAAAAGTAAAGCTTTTATTGATTTCAGACCCTTTATCGGGTGATCGGTCTATATGGCAGCTATATCAAAATAAAGTTCGATCTAACCCATATTTAGGTCAGATGTCGGGAGGTTTAAAATAACCAATTTTTTTTTTTAATTTCAACGGAAGGCAATAAAAGCTTAATTTGGTACCCGATTAAAGCTTTTATTGCCTTCAGACCCTTTATCGGAATAGCTGTCTATATGACAGCTACATCTAAATAAAGTCCGATCTAAACCATATTTACGTGAGAGGTCGGGAGGTTAAACTAACCCACTGTTTTAAATTTCAGCGCAATCGGGCAATAAATAAAGCTTCTATGGGCCTCAGACCCTTTATCAGGAGATCGGTCTATATGGCAGCTATATCTAAATATGGACCGATCTAATCCATATTTAAGTCAGATGCCGGGAGGCTTAAAATAACACACCGATGCAAATTTCAGCGAAATCGGGTAAAAAATAATACTTTTATGGTCTTCAGACCCTTTATCGGTAGATCGGTCTATATGGTAGTTATATCTAAATATAGTCCGATCTGAACCATTTTAGGTAAGTTGTCGGGAAGCCTTAAACTACTCACTGTTTCAAATTTCAGGGCATTAGACCCTTTATCGGAAAATCGGTCTATGTAGCAGCTATATCCAATATGGTGCGAATAGGCTCGCTCAAGAACTTACCCTGCGTACATCAAAAAGACGTATCTGTGCCAAATTTCAGCTCAATATCTCAATTTTTGAAGGCTTTAGAGTGATTAAAACAGACGGACAGACAGACACACGGACATCTTTAAATCGTCTTAGAATCCGATCCGAATCCGATCAACGATCCGAAATATATGTATACTAGGGTCGGAAATTGATATTTCGATGTGTTGCAAACGGAATGACTAAATGAATAAACCCCTATCCTACGGTGGTGGGTATAACAATGAATATCCCCGAGATCAAAGTGGATATTATAGACCTCAAGCTGTCTATTTTGTAGGGTTTTTGAGCACTATCTAACGAAATTGTTGAAATCGGACCACAAATGAAGATTTGGCAGCCCGAACAAGTTTTCGAAATGCCGAGGTGACCAACTCTGTGTACCTGCCATGAGGCGCCCAGACCATCTACTGCTGCCGGACCACTTACGGTGCCCGGATATCAGTTCTTTCAAATCAATAATTCAAAGACATATTTGCACATGTTCCCAAACAATAGATTTTTATACTCACCACCATAGAATCGGAAGTCTAATAATCGAGTCATTCCGTTTGCAACACCTCGAAATATTGATCTGCTACCCCATAAAGTATATATTGGGTTGCCTAAAAAGTAGTTGCGGATGAATGAACTTTAATCAAATATATAATTACCATTTTGTTCGATAACCATTTGCCATCTTCCTGGCAAATTTAGTATTCCACGCTCATAGAACTTCTGGCCTTTATCTGCAAAAAACTGAACAAAGTGCGATTTTATAGCCTCATCATTGCCGAAAGTTTTACCATATAAGGAGTTCTGCAAAGATCGAAATAAATGGTAGTCTGATGGTGCAAAGTCAGGGCTATATGGTGGATGCATCAAAAGTTCCCAGCCAAGCTCAGTCTAGCGTTGTCCAGGTGGAATATGACACCTTTACGATTGACCAATTCTGGTCGCTTCTCCTTGATGGCTGTATTCAATTTGTCCAATTGTTGACAGTAAACATCCGAATTAATCGTTTGGTCCTTGAAAGCAGCTCAAAATTTACCACACCCTTCCAATCCCACCAAACAGACAGCATAACCTTGTTTTGGTGGATATCAGCCTTTGAAGTGGTTTGAGCTGGTTCACCATGCTTGGACCATGATCGTTTTCGACTAACGTTGTTGTAAACAATCCATTTTTCATCTCCAGTTATGATTCGTTTTAAAAACGGATCGAATTCATTGCGTTTAAGGTGCATATCACAATCGTTAATGCGGTTTGTTAAATGAATTTCTTTCAATACATGTGGTACCCAAATTAAAATTGACGCCAAACAAACAAATGTAAACAAAATTTCGCGACCTTTTTTCTAAGGCAAGCTAAAAGAAACAGCTGATAACTGACAGAAGAAAGAATGCAATTACAGAGTCACAAGCCGTTGAAAAAATTTGTCAACGCCGACTATATTACTACTATATTACCGACAATTACTTTTTGGGCAACTCAATATATTCTTGATGGTCTTGACATTTTAAGTCGATCTCGCTATGTCCGTCCGTCTGTTGAAAGCACTCTAACTTTCGAAATATATTCATGGTGGTGACGGTTGAAGGGCATAATTTTAGTCTACGTACCAAACTTCTGTCAAACCAGCAAAAATTAAAGTTTCTAGGAACCGAACAAGGAAGACCGAGAGATGCGTTTACATGGGAGCTATATCAGGTTATAGACTGATTTGGACCGTTTTTGGCACAGTTGTTGAAAGTCGTAACAGAACACAGTATGCAAAATTTCAGCCAAATCGGACAAAAACTGCTGCTTGAAAGGACTTAAGAGGTCAAATCGGGAATTCAGTTTATATGGAAGTTATATCAGGTTAAAGACCGATTTGAACCGTACATGACAACCGTCCGTCTGTTAAAAACACGCTACAGTCTTTAAAATTTGAGATATTGAACTGATACTTTGCACAGGTTCTTTTTTTTTGTCCATAAGCAGGTTAAGTTCGAAGATGTTCTATACCGGAATATATCTTGATATAGACCCCATATAGACCGATTCGCCTATTTAGGGTCTTAGGCCCTTAAAAGCCACATTTATATCAGATTTTGTTGAAATATGGAGCAGTGAGTTGTGTTAGGCCTCTCTACTTTCTTCTTCAATTTGGCCTCGATCGGTCCAGATTTGTGTATAGCTGCCATATAAACCGATCTCTCGATTTAAAGTTTTGGGCCCATAAAAGCCTCATTTATTGTTCAATTTAGGCAAAATTTGGAACAGTGGGTTAGGTTAGGCCCCTCGCTATCTTTCTGCAATATGACCCAGATCGGTTCAGCTATTGATATAGCTGCCATATAAACCGATTTAAGGTCTTGGGCCCATGAAACCGTGTTATTGAACTGTCCAATATTGCCAACATTTGGAACAGTGAGTTATGTTAAGCCCATTGACATATTCCTGCAATTTTGTGAAGTTCGGCCAAGATTTGGATATAGCTGCCATATAGACCGATCTCTCGATTTAAAGTATTGGGCCCATAAAAGCCTCATTTATTGTTCGATTTAGGCAAAATTTGGAACAGTGGGTTAGGTTAGGCCACTCGACATCTTTCTGCAATATGGCCCAGATCGGTTAAGATATAGATATAACTGCCATATGGACCGATCTCTCGATTTAAGGTCTTGGGCCCATAAAAGATGCATTTATTCTCCGATTTTACGAAAATTTGGGACAGTGAGTTGTGTTAAGCCCTTCGACATGTCTCTTCAATTTGGTCCAGATTTGGATTTAAAGTCTTGGCCGCATAAAAGGCACATTAAAAATCCGATTTCGCTGAAATTTGACACAGTGACTTTTATTAGGCTTGTCGACATCCGTGTCGTATATGATTCAAATCGGTCTATATATGGATATGGCTACCAAAAAGACCAAAATTTTGTTCCACAATTGAACAATGACTTGTACTTATTAGACCATTTAATGTCCACGCCGAATTTGGTCCAAATCGGACCATATTTCGATATAGCTGCTATGGCGGCATAAATTATGCATTTTTCACCGGATTATAACGAAAGATGGTTTACATATATACCGAAGATGGTGGGTATTCAAAGTTCGGCCCGGCTGAACTTAACGCCTTTTTACTTGTTACTGTTCTTGTTGTTAATTTTAAAGTTAATTCCTTTATCAAGGAAACAGATTTCATAAATGAAGTGTTCACGCAAAATAAAAAAATTATGCAAGATGTTAATAGCGAAACGCGTTCGTAATTTTTTAATTTTCACATTTTTCTGTCACGAATGTCATGCAGTGCCCACCAATTAGCAACTCAGCGTGTATGGTTAAAGAGCATCTTCCTAGTCTCGCTGCATAACATATTGGGTAACAGCAATCACGCATATGAATTTTATTTTTTTGGAAATACAACAATAACAGTAGCAACAATAACAGCGTATACCCTCTCAAAAAAATGACGTTAAAAAGACGAGATACTTTTATTTCAATTTACGACCTAAATCATTAAAATCGAGTGCGACCAACACCGTTCGTATTGTCTATGGTAAGTTCAAATGTCAGCCATCCCAACAATCCAGCCCGTTTGACTGGGTGTAAATGATGTTCGATGAGGTCGATTGTTGTGATTCTGGCATAACTGTGAATGGGCTTGTATATGGAGATGTACCACATTACGAAAATTAATCTTTATGTTTTTGTATTCACTTAATTATTGATCTTATGCATGGATGAGTGTTTTTTTCTCGCTACAACTCTCGAAATCTTGTAAAACCATGGTGATTTTGTGCTCAAATGGGTTTTTGAGTATAATTATTTCCCGCATCTGATATCGTCTTCTATTTTGGAAACTAATACTCTTTGGTGCTGACATTGACCCATAGGCAACGTCATCATTTCGCGTGGACTTTAATGCTGCTCTGGTGCTAATGATAATGATGTTGGTTGGCGCTGATAATGGCTACGCCAAAGAAGATGCTGATAGTGTGTAAATACAAAATTAGCCTGATCAATTTAATTACTCAGTTTGAAGTTTCCAAACGAATTAAACAAATGTGAGGAGTTTGCGCAAATTCTAAGAAATAATCACTTAACATATTTCGTTTACATTGATTTAAACTGTTTAACTTTTGTGTAATCAAAATGACTAAAATCGTGTTATTGAATAAAATAGAAGATTATACGCATGTTTTATTTGGCGATTGCTAAATTCATTCAAAGTTGAAAATTATATGGTTAATGATATGCTCAAACCACCCTCATAGTCTTGCTTGGCACCTATTGACATCAATTTGCTACTAGTCTATTCTGGAAAGTTTAGGTTAGGTTGAAAAGAGGGTGCAGATATTAATCCGCCCATGCCACTATGGACATACACCTAAGCCAGTAATCGGCTTGTTGTGCGCTCTTAAAACTATAAAGTAACCTCTAAAAAGAAAATTTTAAGTTAGGAAGTCCGTGCTACTTACTAAATCCTTAATTGTTTTCAATACCACTCCCCTAAGTTGGTCTCTGGAAAGTTAAAAATGGTGTCTTTATATGCTGCCTGTCAGATCAGGAGAGTATCTCATATAGACGGAGCTCAGCTCTCGGGATCTTCATTCGTCTTCAACAACATGCAGCTGTGGTAAGGATCAGTCATTGTGTTACCATCTTAATTGGTAGTCAATATCTAAAATGTTCGATTAATACATCAACTTACTGGCATATATAACACCTTATTTTTATACCCTCCACCACAGCATGGGGGTATACTAATTTCGTCATTATGTTTGTAACTACTCGAAATATTCGTCTGAGACTCCATAAAGTATATATATTCTTGATCGTCGCGACATTTTATGTCGATCTAGCCATGTTCGTCCGTCCGTCCGTCTGTCCATCGAAAGCACGCTAACTTTCGAAGGAATAAAGCTAGCACCTTGAAATTTTGCACAAATATTTTTTATTAGTGTAAGTCGGCTTGGATTGTAAATGGACCATATAGGTCTACGTTTTGATATAGCTGTCATATAAACCGATCTTGGGTCTTGACTTCTTGAGCCAATATAGGGCGCAATTTTAGTCCAATTTGACTGAAATTTTGCATGACGTGTTTCGTTACAACTTCCAATAACTGTGCCATGTATGGTTCAAATCAGTCCATAACCTGATATAGCTGCTATATAAACCTATCTTGAATTTTGACTTCTTGAGCCACTAGAGGACGTAATTCTTATCCGATTGGCTGACATTTTGCACGAGATGTTTTGTTATGATTTTCAACAACTCTGCCAAGTATGGGTGAAATCGGTGCATAACCTGATATAGCTGTCATATAATCCGATCTGGGGTCTTAACTTTAATGAAATTCGATAAAAAAATAATGCTTTTTGGACTTCAGACCTTTTATCGAGAGATCGGTCTATATGGCAGCTATATCTAAAGATAGTCCGATCCAAACCATATTAGAGGCGGGTGTCAGGAGACCTAAAACTACCCACTGTTTCAAATTTCAGCGAAATAGGGCTTTTATGGGCTCCAAACCCATTATCGGGAGATCGGTATATATGGCAGCTATATCTAAATATAGTCCGATCTGAACCGTATATGGGTCAGATGTTGGTAGGCCTTAAACTACTCACTGTTTTAAATTTCAGCGAAATCGAATAAAAAATAAAGCTTTTATGGGCTTCAGACCCTTTATCGGGAGATCGGTCTATATGACAGCTATATCTAAATATAATCCGATCTGAACCATATTTGGGTCCTATATTGGGACGCGTAAAACTACTCACTGTTTCAAATTTTAGCGAAATCGGTTAAAAAATAAATCTTTTATGAACTTCAGACCCTTTATCGGGAGATCGGTCCATATATCAGCTATATCTAAATATAGTCCGATCTGAACCATATTTATTTTGGTAGTTGAGAGGCCTAAAACTACTCACTGTTTCGAATTTCAGCGAAATCGGCTAAAAAATAAAGCATTTATGGACTTCAGACCCTTTATCGGAAAATCGATTTATATAACAGCTATATCCCAATATGGTCCGATTTGGTCCGTTCAAGAACTCAACCAGTGTGCATCAAAAAGACGTATCTGTGCCAAATTTCGTCTATATATCTCAATTATTGAAGCCTGTATAGTGATTACAACATACGGACGGACAGACACACGGATATCGATAAACCGTCTTAGAATTTTACGACGATCCGGAATATATAAACTTTGCAGGATCGGAAATTGATATTTTGATGTGTTGCAAACGGAATGACTAAATGAATATACTCCCTATCCTACGGTGGTGGGTATAAAAAGAGTAAAAGGGCATTAATTTCGGCTGGTTCGAACTTTGGATACCCACCACCTCCGGCAATATGTAAGGCACCTTTCGTGATAATACGGTAAAAATGCATTAGTTATGACCCCATAGCAGCGATATCGAAATATGGACCGATTTGGACCAGATTCGGCACGGACATTTAGTAATCTAATAAATACAAATCACTGTTCAATTTTGGTTAAATATTGGTTTTTTGGCAGCTATATCTAAACCAATCTGAACCATATATCACACGAATGTCGAAAAGGCTAGCATAAGTCACTGCGTCAAATTTCAGCTAATTAGATATTAAATCGAGAGATCGCTCTATATGCCAGCTATTACCAAAATCTAGACCGATCTGAGCCGTCTTGAAGAAGGATATCAAGACGCCAAACTAAACTCACTGTCCTAAATTTCAGCGCAATTTCAGAGCCTTCTATGGGCCCAAGATATCAAATCGAGATATCGGACTATATGGCAGCTATATCCAAATCCCATCAGGGACCCATCTGGGCCAAATTGAAAAAAAATTGTGTGGATGGGCTTAATGCAATTTACTGTCCCAAAGTTTTTTCTTTTCTTTTTTGGCACTATGTTTAAATCGGCCCTAAGTTTTTAAATCGGCAGATCGGTCTATATGGGGGCTATATCCAAATCCGAACCGATCTGGGCCAAATTAACGAAGGATGTCGAAAAGCCTAACACAACTCACTGTCTCAAATTTCAGCACAATCAGATAATAAATGTGGCTTTCATGGGCCTAAAACCCTAAATCGGCGGATCGGTCTATGTGGGGGCTATATCAAGATATAGTCCGATATAGTCCATATTTGAATTTAACCTGCCTATGGACGAAACAGAATCTGTGCAAAGTTTCTGCTCAATATCTACTTTTAAAGGGTGTAGCGTGTTTCCAACAGATGCACGGATATAGCCATAACGTCTTTGATTTTTACGACGATCAAGAATATATATAAGCACTTTATAGCGTCGGAAATGTATATTTCGATATACAACGGTGGTGGGTATAAAAAAGCTTTGCAAACTGGCTCTCAATCAATAAATATGAACTTTTAACTTTCTACGGGAAAAACTTGGATGCTGTAGCTAAATAAATTTTGAAAAGTCCCTAAGGACCTCATAATGTATTGAAGGGTTAAAGGACGTTCTTCATGGGGGCTAAATTTTCGGGCCGATGGACCAAAGATATTCTCAACCAGTATGGAAAGGCAAAAGTCAAGCGGTGACAATTGTAAAATACTCTACACCTACCCTATATGTACAATGTAGGAGCTTTATCTAATTCTGAACAAATTTTGATGGACCTCGGCGGTTGTTTTCAGATGGGTTATTAACAATTCGTATATAAAATCTGATGATCATATTTATGAGAGCTGTACCTAAATCCGAACCGATTTCGACGAAACTCTTTAGATATTGTAAGAAAAGCGTTGTTCAAAAATTTGCCAAGATTGGTCAATAATGCGCTTCCAGTAATACTAGGAGTGAAAATTAGGCGATATATATATGTAGATGAGAGCTGTATCTAAATCTGATATAAATTTCTTCAAGTTTCTTGATAATCGCTTTCTTCCTTCTTAATCTAGCTTTCTTCCTTCTGGGTGTTTAAAACATATGCACTAAGTTATAATACCCAGTACCACAGTGGAGTCAAAGGTGTATATCGTATATTCTTTATTATGGCTAAATTTGGCAATTATTAAAAGGTAAAACAAAATTTCAACATCAGCGCTTTTAATTGATCTCTACCTCACTACTGTGGTATAGGACTGTGGCTATGGTCACATTGGTAATTTCTCCAAAAAAAAAAAAAAGAAAAATCATGTAAAAGCGTGCTAAGTTCAGCTGAACCGAATCTTGGAAACCCACCATCATGGATTCTGCTTAAAAATAAATTTAGTTGAAGGGCATAACTTTATTCTACATACCAGACCTCTGTCAAACCAGCAGAAATTAAAGCCTCTTGAATCGTACTTGGCACAGTAAGTCGTAACAGAACACTACATGTAAAATGTTAGCCAAATCGGACAAAAATAGGGGAGCTATATCAGGTTATAGACCGATTTGGGCTCTACTTAGCACAGTTGTTGGAAGTAATAACAGAAAACTATGTACAACATTTTAACTAAATTGGACAACAATTTCGGATACCAGGGGATCAATAACTCAAATCGGGATATGGGTTCATATGGAGGCCATATCACGTTCTGGACAGATTTGGACCGTACTTAGTACAGTTGTTGAAAGCCATAACAGAACACTGCATGCAGAATTTTAGCCCAATCGGACAAAAATTGTGCCTTTTAGTTGCTCAAAAAGTCAAGTCGGGAGAATTTTGACTGTAGTATACCCCATCCTATGGTGGTGGGTATAAAATATGTCTTAAAGATCGTCCCTATACGGTGATGGGCTAACATTTGCCGCCAAATTGAAGACACACAAGATACAAACAAGATAATCACATTTTCCAATTAACGATGCAAAGCAAACCAAGTATCTTTTGTTTCAAGGAATTATTAAATTTCGCGTAACAGAGCCATACTTCACCGGCAGACAATGTTCCTAAAAGCTTCATTACGACTATAAACGAAATGTCTTTTTTATTAAATATTGGCAAATTTTCCTCTAATGTTCAAAAGTGGGGAGAATTTTAACAACTATGAGTAAAAGCATGCTAAGCTTGGCCGGACAAAATCTTGGGTACCTACCATGGATTTTGGTAAAAGATTTAGCCATTTTAACTGAATTTGTAGTTGTGTTTTTTTGAAGCAATGAAATCGGGTATTGATTGACATTTTTCACAAAAAAAAGATTAGAATTTATTTACCACAAAAAACAAAATACTTTTATTTCTTAGTTTTATTATACCCTCCACCATAGGATGGGGGGTATACTAATTTCGTCATTCTGTTTGTAACTACTCGAAATATTCGTCTGAGACCCCATAATGTATATATATTCTTGATCGTCGTGACATTTTATGTCGATCTAGCCATGTCCGTCCGTCCGTCCGCCCGTCCGCCCGTCCGTCCGTCCGTCCGTCCGTCTGTCTGTAGAAAGCACGCTAACTTCCGGAGGAGTAAAGTAGCCGCTTGAAATTTTGCATAAATACTTCTTATTAGTGTAGGTCGGTTGATATTGTAAATGGGCCGTATCGGTCCATGTTTTGATATAACTGCCATATAAACCGATATTGGGTCTTGACTTCTTGAGTCTCTAGAGTGCGCAATTCTTATCCGATTGGAATGAAATTTTGCAAGACGTGTTTTGTTATGATATCCAACATTTGTGCTAAGTATGGTTCAAATCGGTTCATAACCTGAAATAGCTGCCATATAAACCGATCTTGGGTCTTGATTTCTTGAGCCACTAGAGGGTGTAATTCTTATCCGTTTCGAAAAAAATTTTGCACGACGTGTTTCGTTATGACATCCAACAACTGTGCATAGTATGGTTGAAATCGGTTCATAACCTGATATAGCTGCCATATAAACCGATCTTGGGTATTGACTTCTTGAGCCTCTAGAGGGCGCAATTTTTATCCGATTGGAATGAACGACGTGTTCTGCTATAACTTCCAACAACTATGCTTAATTAGGTTCAAATCGGACAATAACCTGATATAGCGGCCATATAAACCGATCTTGGGTCTTGAATTCTTGAGCCTCTAGAGGTCACAATTATTATCCGATTTGCCAGAAATTTTGTACGACGGATCCTCTCATGACCATCAAAATGCATGTTTATTATGGCCTGAATCGGTCTATAGTCTGATACAGCTGCCATATAAATCGATCTCTCTATTTTACTTCTTAAGCCCCCAATGGGCGCAATTCTTATTCGAATTGGCTGACATATTACAACATATAATTTAATTGTGGTTCAAACCGGACCATATTTTGATATCGCTCTAATAGCAGAGCAAATCTTTTCTTATATCCTCTTTTGCCTAAGAGAGATGCCGGGAAAAGAAATCGACAAATGCGATTAATGGTGGAGGGTATATAAGATTCGGTCCGGCCGAACTTAGCACGCTTTTACTTGTTTTTATTTCAACTAAGTAACGTTTCGCTTCATCATATCAAAGATAAATGAATAATTATAGAACTTAAGTAACTTGGTTTATTGTAAACGTTTTAGGTTAAGTAAGGTTAAAAAGTGGGTACAGATTTTAATCCGCCCCATGCCACTATGGACATACACCTAAGCCAGTAATCGACTTGTTGTGCGCTCCAAATACAAAAAAAGTAACTTCGAAAATGAAAATCAAAGTTAGGAATTCCGTGCTACTTACAAAATTCTTAATTGTTTTCAATGTCACTCTCCTAAGTTGTTTCATGTGTGTATAGTATCTCCACCTAAGTGTCGGTATCTGTTAGACGCGAAAGCCGGGCAATGACAAAGGAAGTGCTCTAACGTCTCATCATCTTCCCCTCATGCCCTAGACATGCTATCACATAAGAGAGCTCGTAGTCCTATGCGTCCCGTCATGATACTTTCTTTCAGTAATAGATTTGTCTTCTCACGATCTGGATCCCCCCTTAGTATTTTCGCCGTCCTACCAACCGTTTCGTTTTTCCACAGGGTTGCATGCGCATTCGTCGGCCACTCCCTTAACTCGGACTTCGTCGACCCAAAAGGCTTCGGGTTAACCAAGTTTTTTAACGCCAGTCCTCTGGTCTTCACCGCCAAATCATCTGATCTTCCATTCGCCTTGACTCCGTTATGGCCCGACACCCAAACTAAGTGGATTTTGCCATCCTCAGAGAAGGCGTCAATCTCCTTCTTACACTGCAAGACTGTTCGTGACCTTACCGTTCTGGTTGTTATTGTCCTTATGGCAATTTTGCTGTCGGTAAAGATGTTCACACTCGACGTCCTCACGTTGGCATTACACCACCTCACGCATTCCGTGATCGCCCGGATCTCCGTATTTAGTCACGCAGTTTAAAACAGATCTCAGTCCCTGGATTCTCAATATAGACCCCTAGGCCCCACTCTGTCCACTAGCTTTGATCCATCCGTGTAAAATTATCTTCCAGATGGCAATACAAGGCTGTGCCGCTGGCGGCAGTGCATCGTACTCGACCTCAAGGTTCATCACAGGGTTCGTCAAGGCTCACTCAGTAAACGCTTTAATAATTTCGAATACGTAAAGAAATCTTTATTTAACAATGAAAGACATCTTTCTTTCATTGTTAAATAAAAAATTCATTGAAGGCAAAAGTACTTCAAAAGCCGCAAACGATTTTTCGCTTACCAGATCATAAGTTTTCTCTTGTGTTCTTCTTTGACTGAGCGGTCATTACTTTTTGAAGAGCAGTCAGAAAGTTGAGAAGTTTAGTCGTGTTATAAACTCGAATTTTTGGCTGTGGTAGAAAAATATTCGTACATTGCACTAACAAACAATAGAGCAACAGACAAATGGCGTCAGGCACACGAAAACGTATCAAGTAGGTATACGAACATATATACTTGGCACTGATGTGTGTAAAATTTCAATCAAATCGGATAAGAATTGCGCCCTCTAGAAGCTCAAGAAATCTAATCGGGAGATCGGTTTATATGGCAGATATATCAGGTTATAGACCGATTTGAACTATACTTGAAACAATTTTTGAAAGTGCTTTTAAAACACCAGGTCTAAAATTTCAGCCAAATCGAATAAGATTTGCTCAAACTAGAGCCTCAAGAAATCAAGACCCAATATCGGTTTATATGGCAGATATAGCAAAACATGGACCAATTTGGCTCATTTACAACCGACATACACTACTAAGAATTATTTGTGCAAAATTTCAAGTGCCTAACATTACTCCTTCGAAAGTTAGCGTGCTTGCGAAATACAGACGGACAGACCTGGCTTGATCGACATAAAATGTCATGACGATCAAGAATATATATATACCCTATGGGGTCCAAGACGCATATTTCGAGGTGTTACAAACAGAATGACGAAATATAATATAACAAGGGTATAAATGATCATGTCAGTTAATGGTTGAATATTGCTTACGAAGACATACTGTGAAAATGGTTTATATGGCTCGTTGTATCTATATATGGACCTAATTGGGCTAGATTTGGAGAAGTGCTTAGAGGGCATAAATATACTTAACGTTTTAAATATCTGGTAAATCGGATGCTGAAAATGTCAAATTGGGGGGGCTGGTTATATAGGGCTATATTGATATATGGGCCTATAAAGGTATGAATATTTGCTATGAAAGTTGGAGGGCATAAACGTACTAAATAAAAAATTTTAGCCGAATTGGATAAAAACAGCCGTCTAGAGTCGAAGCAGAGTCAAAAAATAAATCTGAGTCCACACTCGAGCCCTTACGTAATTTTGGCAATGCCTAACAAGTAAAAAGGCGTTTAGTTCGGCCGGGCCAAACTTTGGATACCCACCACCTCGGGTATATATATAAACCATCTTTCGTCAAAATCCGGTGAAAAATGCATACCTTAGCCCTATAGCAGCTATATCGAAATATGTTCCGATTTGGATCAAATACTAATAAATACAAGACATTGTTTAATTGTATATAACAAAATATCGGGCTTTTTAGTAGCTATATTTAAAAATAAAACGATCTGATCCATATACCACACGGATGTCGCACACCCTAACATAAGTCATTGTGTCAAATTTCAGTGAAATCGGATTCTAAATGCGCCTTTAATGGGCCCAAGACTTTAAATCGAGATATCAGTCTGTATGGCAGCTATATCCGAATCTGGACTGATTTGGTCCAAGTTGCAGACAAATTTCGAAGAGCCTAACGCAACTCACTGTCCCAAATTTCGGCGAAATCGGACAACAAATATGCCTTTTATGGCCCCAAAACCTTAAATCAAGAGATCGGTCTATATGTGAGCTGTATCCAAATATAGACCGATCTTAGCCAAATTGAAGAAGAATGTCGAAGGACCTAACACAACTCGCTATCCCAAATTTCGGCGACATCGGACAATAAATGCGCCTTTTATGGGCTCAAAACCTTAAATCGAGAGATCGGTCTATATGGCAGCTATATGTAAATCTTGATCGATCTAGGCCAAAATGCAGAAATATGTCAAGCGGCTTTACCTAACTCACTGTCCCAAAATTTCATCGACATCGGACAATAAATGCGTCTTTTATGGCCCAAAACTTTAAATCGAGAGATCGGTTTATATGGCAGCTATTTATATTCAAATCTGAACCGATCGGACACAAATTGAAGATGGATGTCGAAGGGCCGAACACAACTTACTGTCCCAAATTTCGGCGACGTCGGACTATAAAAGCGCCTTTTATGGGCCCAAAACCTTAGATTGAGAGATCGGTCTATATGGCAGCTATATTCAAATCTGAACCGTTCTGTACCATATTTCAGGGGTATGTCGAGGGGCTTAACTTAACTCACTGTCCCAAATTTCGGCAACGTCGGACTATAAAAGCGCCTTTTATGGGCCCAAAATCTTAGATTGAGAGATCGGTTTATGGCAGCTATATCCAAATCTGAACCGTTCTGTACCATATTTCAGGGGTATGTCGAGCGGCTTAACTTAACTCACTGTCCCAAATTTCGGCAGCGTCGGACTATAAAAGCGCCTTTGATGGACCCAAAACCTTAAATCGAGAGTTCGGTCTAAATGGCAGCTATATCCAAATCTGAACCGATCTGTGCCATATTGCAGAAGTATGTCGAGGGTCTGAACTTAACTCATTGTCCCAAATTTCGGCGACATCGGACAATAAATGCGCCTTTCACGGGGCCAAAACCTTTAATCGAGAGATCGGTCTGTAGGGCCGCTATATTCAAATCTAGACCGGTTTGAGCCAAATTGAAGAAGAATGTCGACTGGCTTAACGTAACTCACTGTCCCAAAATTCAGCAAATTCAGATAATAAATGAGGCTTTTATGGGACTAAGAACCTAAATCGTCCGATCGGTCTATATCGGTGTCTAGTCCATATTCCAACTTAACCTGCTTATGGACAAAATATATATACTTTATAGAGTCGGAAATGGATATTTCGATGTGTTACAAACGGAATGACGCAATGAATACACCGCCATCCTTCGGTGGTGGATATAAAAAATGGTCGGCACAAGTCGAGGTCTAGCGTAGATCTCCAGTTTGTGTATTCCAGAAAGTAAAACATTGTTCATTATAGCATTTGACTTAAGAACACTTATAAAATACTACATCTTAATGGACAATACTAGGGAAACAAGATGTCGTATGCTGTGTTTATTATGCGTGTTACGCTTCATATGCTTTGACCATCTCTTATTTATTAACTCTTTTTTCAGTAACTTTGCAAACATTCCTCGTGTATAACTTGTTTTTCTTAAATTCTCAAAGAGACCTCCAATTCTCTTAGCGCTAGAAAACCTGTTAGCCTAACTCATGTTAATTAAAGCCTACTAATTAACTTAGGTTAACCCATATTTGTTTGAACTTGTTACTATTTTAACGCAACCAATTCTCAAGTATAACCACAAAGATAGCACTAAAGTTCGACACTTACGTTTAAGGTTGATTCATTTTGAGCTGAGCGTAAACTCCTCCAACGCCGTAAACATGACCAGTTATAGGTAAGAGTTGCAAATCACGAATTGTTTTAAAGCCATCAAAGTTTTATGACGGAACCAACGAAACATCTCCTCATTGTGTGAGGAGTTTTCCCAATACGATCCCCCGCAATCAAGACATGCAGCTTCCATTGATTAGGCGTTTTGTCTTTGGTAATTTAAGTTGACTTTTTACGATTGGTGGTCTTTTTATGCAACATCCGAAGCTCTGTCTACACGAACGTAAGATAATCTGCATATTCCTCGTCTATCGTATCGATGTTCGATTCCATAATTAAGTGCGTGTTTTTATTATCTTAAAATCGGATTTAATGTTTTTTGATTTCGTATAGAGTTTTAATTTTAATATTTCTAATGCGATGTGTGGCCAATGTGTCTGTGTGTTTCAAATGCCAATCTATTGGGTGATATTTTTACACTTGTTCGCTGTGTAAAGAGATTTTGAATATGATGGTGTTTTAGGTATGATGGTTTTTTCAATTTGGCTGTGTTTGATTACAAATATGTAGACAATTTTATATGTAGACAATTTTTTAATGACTTTAATTATTAAACAATTTTTTACATATTTTCTAAAAAATTCTCTAAAAATGCGATCTGCAAATACGGAAAAGCTGTACTGAAAGGATACGCGAATAAACAGATATGTCTACACCGAAGCAGGACGGTACACTATACTGCCGCTACAGCAGTTGTACAGTCCATGTATTAATTATAAATGCCATATTAATGAGTATTTTGTTTAAGTATTTCATGTTGGGATCAAAAATCCTCAACTGGATCCTTTAAAAGGTACTGCACCCAACTTTGAACGTCGCACAGAGCAGCGGTTTGAGTTGTTTCATTGCAAATATCCTATCTTTTGAACAGAATAAGATAATTGAATGAT
Source organism: Stomoxys calcitrans (assembly GCF_963082655.1). Taxonomy (NCBI): domain Eukaryota; kingdom Metazoa; phylum Arthropoda; class Insecta; order Diptera; family Muscidae; genus Stomoxys; species Stomoxys calcitrans. The sequence goes on along the minus strand of NC_081553.1, from coordinate 125,017,089 downwards.
TTTTTTAATTTTAGTTATTATCCTTTTTTAAGGCTTTATAATTATCAACCAAAAAAAAATTTTCCAAATAAGTTTTTCAATTTTCTGTAATAAATTCATCATAATTCGTAATTTAGTTTCTCGGGAATGTTAGGTTTTGAAGTGTATAACTTTCAGTAGAAAAGGAGAATCTTTATCAAGATTTTTTTAATTATTCGGAGAATTTTTTAACTTTTCTAATGGTGGCTGAATCTTAAAAAAAATTATGTAACTCCAATATGTCATAAACCGTTATACATATTTCAGCCATCTAGGCATGTTTTGTATGATTATACGAGCTTTAGATTAGGTTAGGTTGAAAAGAGGGTGAAGATATTAATCCGCCCCATGCCACTATGAACATACACCATAGCCAGTATTCGGCCTGTTGTGCGCTCTAAAAACTATAAAGTAACCTCTAAAAAGAACATTTTAAGTGAGGAATTCCGTGCTACTTACAAAATCCTTAATTGTTTTCAACACCATTCCCCAAAGTTGGTTCATGTCTGGTATTGTGTCTCCACCTAAGTTAGACGCGATAGCCGGGCAATGACAAAGGAAATGCTCCAACGTCTCATCATCTTCCCCGCATGCCCTACACATGCTATCACTATGTGTCCCGTTATGATACCAATAGCTATACTGACCTGCTTCTTGCTTCCTTTCATTAATAGCGTCGTGTTCTCAAGGTCTGGATCCCCCCTTAAGATTTTCGCCGCCCTACCGACCGTTTCGGCGCTCCGCAATGTTGCATGCGCATTCATCGCCCACTCCGTTAACTCGGACTGTGTCGTCCAGAAAACCTTCGAATTAACCAAGTTTATTGACTACAGTCCTCTGGCCTTCACTGCCAAATCGTCTGCCCATTCATTTCCCCTTACTCAGTTAGGGCCCTTTTACACTGGCTTTACCGTCGTGGTTGTTATTGCTCTTATGGCAATTTTACTGTCGGTAAAGATGTTCACACTCGACGTTCTCGGGTAAGCATCACACCACCTCACGCATTCCGTGGTCGCCCGGATCTCCGCCAGCAGGACCGTATTATGGTCAGGCAGTCTAAAACAGATCTCAGTCCCTGGGTTCTCAATGTAGACCCTCAGTACCACTTTGTCCTCTAGCTTTGATCCATCCATGTAACATGATCTTCCAGATGACAATACTAGGGTTCCGCCAATCCAAGACTGTGCCGATGGCACCAGGGCCTCGCACTCAACTTCAAGGTTCATCTCAGGTATCCGATCGGAACCTCTTCCGCCTGCAGGACCGTATTATGGTCAGGCAGTCTAAAATAGAGCTCAGTCCCTGGGTTCTCAATGTAGACCCTCAGGACCACTTTGTCCTCTAGCATTGATCCATCCATGTAACATGATCTTCCAGATGACAATACTAGGGTTCCGTCAATCCAAGACTGTGCCGATGGCACCAGTGCGTCGCACTCGACTTCAAGGTTCATCTCAGGTATCCGTTCGGAAAGCTCTTCCTTTCCTTCCAGGTTTCCTTTCGTCGCCTCGATTATACCGCGATGGTATGAGCTGCTCCATTCTCCCACCGCCTTAAGTATCTCGGCGTAAGTAAGTATTAGTCTAATCACGCTCCTGTAGAGCCAGTGGATTATCCTAGGATTCAGGCCCCATTTCGAGCCAACGGCCCGTCTACATAGTGCCCAACATCTGTGAGCCTTCTCAGTACGCTCCTGAATGTGAAACTTCCAATTCAGTTTCCTGTCCAAGATCACACCTAAGTATTTGACCTTGTCAGATATCAAAATCGTCTTATTGAGGAAACGTGGTGCGTTAAATTGGCCCACCTTCGTCTTCCTCGTGAACAGGCATACTTCAGTCTTCTCTGGGTTAACATTGAGACCTATGGGTCTAGCCCAGTCATATGCCATATGCAAGACCATTTCGGGCCTTCTGCATAGTTCGTTCGGATCCTTACCCCTTAGAAGTATTATAACATCGTCTGCGTAATAGGTCATTCAGGTGGTCACCCATAGGAGTGGCGATAAAATGCCCCCTGTGGGGTGCCCTGTTTGGCATAGGCATGCTGTTTGTATTTGAGGAGTTCGCTGGATGTCATACTCCTTATCATGGTGTCCACAATACGTTCCATTGTTATGAGTAGAAAGGACGTAAGGCTTATGGTTCTGTAGGCGTTTGGTGTCGCAAAGCTTGCATTGCCGGGCTGGGTATAAACACCACCCTTGCCAGGCTTTCGGAGTATATGCCAGTCCTAGGCACGCTGTGAAAATTTTGGCCATACGAGGCGCCAAATAGTCTGCCTCTTTCTGTTGTAAGGATTCCTTCACCATAAATTCCGTTATTATAAGCCTTCGATCAACGTCATTATTCCAAGATTCCGGTGTCTCCGTGATTCCCTTCGTATCCTGTGGAAAATGGGTCTTCATCAAAAGCCTCAACATGTCCTCCATTGTCTCTGCTCTCACTCCCATGTCATCGAACTATTTTAAACCATTTCACACATTCAATATGTCATGTTTCGTGTGGATATCCTTAACCGTTCAAATTTTATAGAATTATTCCGAGGATTTTTCGACATGTCCTCTATACAATTCAACCATGAACCATTTCTTTTTTTACATTTTTTGCCTCGAATCAAAATGGGGCAAGCACGGGCATCTAAACTCTTTTGAATTGTGTAAAAGGGCAATCAAAGAGCGTATTTTGAAAATATGGCGAAAATATGGCAGCTATATTTCTATAAAGACCGATTTGAACCATATTTAAGACGGATACCTGGAGGCTTTAGTCAACTCACTATTTCAAATTTGAGAAAATCGGATAATAATTGCGGCTTTTATAGCCATAAGTCACTAATTCGGCAGATCGGTCTATATGGTAGCTATATCTAAATATAGTCCGATTTGAACCATATTTGAGTCGGATCTCGGGAGGCTTACAACAAGTTACTGTTTCTTATTTCATGTAATGCAAGAAAAGCTCATTTATAACTTCGGACAGGTTATATCGTTCGATTAAATTGTTCAGTAGTTGCCACACAAGCGAGACCGGGAATAGATTTGCTCGCGATGGGCTAGCCCTTCCTTGCATATTTGTCCACCCTGAATGCCTTGTCATTCCGCTGAACACCTTGACCTCTCTGTCTATGAATCCGTATCCGCCCTCGGTTGCATGTGGACCTCCCTCAGTCTAATTGCAACCTTGGTTGCGAGGATCCAAATATGGTTAGCCAGCATCGCTTTCAACCCCTCTTTTCATTGCAAGGCACTTTCTCGAAGTCCTTGAATATTCTCCTATCTAAAGTTAGATAAAACTAATATCACAATGGCCACACTTCCAACCAAACATGCTGTAGCATGAGTAGTGCTGCATGCCTTCTTTCCTACGTAATCTTTTTCTAGGACAGTTTCTAATGAAGGACAAAGCCAGGTATATCACCTTCTTTGACAACTGCGAATTGGTTCCTTCGAAAGACGGTTGCTAAGACACTGAATAGTTGAATAGTTTTCAATCCTTTCCATTTCACATTCTATATAGACCTATATAGACCGATCCGCCGATTTAGGGTCTTAGGGCCTATAAAATCCACATTTATTATCCGATTTTGCTGAAATTGGAGATAGTGAGTTGTGTTAGGCCCTTCGACATCCTTCGTCAGTTTGGCTCAGATCGGTCCAGATTTGGATATAGCTGCCATATAGACCCATCCTCCGATTTAGGGTCTTAGGCCCATGAAAGCCACATTCATTATCCGATTTTTCTGACATTTGGGACAGTAAGTTGTGTTAGGCCCTTCGACATCCTTCGTTAATTTGGCCCAGATAGGTCCAGATTTGGATACAGCTGCGATGTAGACAGATCCTCCGATTTAGGGTGTTAAGCCCATAAAAGCCACGTTTATTATTCGATTTTGCTGAAATTTCGGACTGTGAGTTGTGTTAGGCCCCTCGACATCTTTCTTCAATTTGGCCCAGATCGGTTCAGATTTGAATATAGCTGCCATATAGACCGATTTCTTGATTTATGGTTTTGGGCCCATAAAATGCTCATTTATTGTCCCATGTCGCCGAAATTTGGGACAGTGAGTTGAGTTAAGCCCCTTGACATCTTCCTTTAATATGGTCCTGATAGGATCAGATTCGGATATAGCTGCCATAAAGACCAAGCACTCGATTTAAGGTTTTGGGCCCATAAAAGGCTCATTTATTGCCCGATGTCGCCGAAATTTGGGACAGTGAGTTTAGTTAAGCCCCTTGACATACCTCTGCAATATGGCACAGATCGGTGCAGATTTAGATATAGCTGCCATATAGACCGATCTCTCGGTTTTAGGTTTTGCAGCCATAAAAGGCGTAGTAATAGTCCGTTGTCGCCGAAATATGGGACTGTGAGTTGTGTTTGGTCCTTCGACATCCTTCTTCAATTTGACTCAGATCAGTCCAGATTTGGATATAGCTGCCATATAGACCGATCTCTTAATTTAATGTTCTTGTCCCATAAAAGGCGCATTTATTGTACGATGTTGCCGGAATTTGGGTCAGAGAGTTAAGCCCCACCACATATTTCTACAATTTAGTCTAGATCGATCAAAATTTGCATATAGCATAGATATTGCCGCCAGACACTAATCCCAAAAATTGGATAGCAAATTTTCACTTGATTATTTAAAAGCTTTCATATCCATATTTTAAAAAATCTATTTACTTCAGATTTTTTTGGTGTGAAGAATAGGGAACTGACATATTTTGTATAAATATATGGTAAATTTTATATTGCCATCAGCCTCGGCGAAAATCACAACAAATTGTAAGTCCAATACCTTAGGCACTAACCATCTTTGAATGTCGACCAACAGACACTTGATCCTTCTATGGCCCTGAAATATCTGCCTTGTTCTAAATGTTTGACATCGGAGATATCAAATGTTAAATATACCTTGCTTAAATAGTAACCGCTTATTGGGCCACCCTTCATCTAGTATTCGTCTTAGTTACTTACATTTTTGAATTAAAAGCATCTGCAATGGCCATGCAAAGGCATCATTATTGATCACACACCGTGGTGAGGGAAGCCAGTTGCTCTGGAAGCGAGTAATTAACTAATAACAGATCTGCGTGATTTACTATGAATACATGACAAACTGTTATACAATAATCAATAATGAATGGCTTATCGTAGGATGATGTAATTTGCATTGTAAAGACATTAAGCAGGGGTAATCATTATTTTATTTAATTAATATCCCGCAGCACAATATGATAGATAATTTATAAGCTTTAATTTTGAAAGGAAATGAGAAATCGAAAATTTAATTTGAAAGCAAAATACATTGTACATCATCTAATTACTGTACCCACCACCATAGGATGGTACAGTGTATTAAAACTATGTAAGTGCATTTGCTTGTAGCACCCATTGATAAGTATACCGATTGACTCGGAATCACTTTCTGGTTTGGTTTAGCTACGCCCGTCTGCCTGTCCATGTTGATTTGTGTACAAAGTATTGGTCGAAATTTTCACACGATCGTCTTCAAATTTGACATTGGCATCTTTTAAGCCTAGAGATGAAGCCTATTGAAATTGGAAGAAATCAGTTCAGATTTGGATATAGCTCCCATATATATGTTCGTCCGTTTTGAACTTATGTTAAAACAACATCGCCATTTGTTAGCCGATTCTTAAAAAATTTTGCATCAGATATTTTCTCAGGACTGGTTTTATTACTGGTGAATTTAACTTTCATAAGTTTAGGTTTTATAAGTCCTATATAATGTATCGTAAATTTTTTATTTCGAGATCCTTTGCAAGCGCATTTATTAACCGAAACTCTTAGAATTTTGCGGGTAAGATACGAAATTTGAAATGGTTAGAGCTGAGTTCTTAACGAGGTCGTGTGCAAAATTTCAAGGTCCTACGTTGTCGGGCGCCTTTTGGCAGGCCCCTAATTTTGGTCACCTCGGTATTTCAAAAAATTTTTTGGGCAGCCAAACTTTCATTTATAGTCTGATTTTCAATTTTTTTACTTGGATGAAAATCCCTACTAAAAAAGTCCGCTTGAGGTCAACAATATCTCCACTGGTTTCGGAGATATACGATTTCATTCTTTTTGTGCAATTTTGACCGAAATCTGCTTCGTATTTTGCAATTTGGGAAGGCATTTGTGTGGTGTTTGTTGTGTTTGTGACAAAATTTACATAGATTTTGCTGCGACTAGGAAGTGTTGGATGACTACAGGCTCTGTGATCATTGTTATATTAGTTTCAGCCTTGGATAAAATACTGAAGTAGTGGTCTCACCGCTAAACAGAAGAAAGGCGGATTGGGATAAATTTCGGCACAAATTCTGCACGTCTATCCCTTCTAGACTAGAAAAGATAGTGGAAACTACGGATAATACAGACATTGTGGTGAAGCGGATCACGAAGGCCCTGAATGACTCGGGGCAAACAACGATCGCCATGGTGGACCCCAAAACTGGTTGGTCTAAGGAAGGACTGCAGAAAACTCTTCAACAGTGCGAAAGCCACAATGGCACCAAACGATTGGGACGTCTACAAGGCTGAGCTAAGAAGAATATAAGGACAGGCTAAGAAAGATTCAGAACAAATCCTGATACAAAGATTGGAACTACGATATCGCTGGTAACAGAAGATACATAGACATCTATTGGGATGGTTCCAAACTAATCGACCAGGTGGGCTTAAGGGTGCACTTTAAAGATCAGGAACTGGTCATATCGAAAACGTTACCGACCACTGCAGTGTGTATCAAGCAGAGATCCTTGCAATTAAGGAAGTGGTGGAATGGCTAAGATATAATGGCATAAATATCTTCTCACACAGCCATTCCTGGAGAACGTACATATTTCCGATCACAAAAACCTCCCTCGACTGTCGCAGATCTCTCAACGAGATGGCTGAACAGTTTAAAATTCATCTGTTCTGGGTGCCGGGCTACAGAGATATCCCAGGGAATTGTAAAGCAGACGAGCTCGCGAGACTAGGAACTACCTTACCCATACCTGGGAAGGCATTCATCCAGCGTGTTAGATGTACGATCGATCCGTGGAGCGAATATAGATTTGGATCATTTCTTTGTTGCAGCAGAAGTTCGCACCCGTTTGAACATGGCGCGATAAGTACGATCTGACACTGCATGGATGCGGACATTGAAAAGCTGCAAACACAACAGATGGCAACGGCATACTCCACTCGACTGACCCAACTGCTTGATGAAAGAACTCCTTGTTCCGATGATATAATGGCGCAGTGGCAAACCATTGCCCAGTCAATAGAAAATGCTCTGAAATCCGTAATTGGGTACTGGAAGCCTCCACCAAGATACCCATGGTACGGCCAAGAGCGTCGAGATGCTACTGAAGCTAAGAATGCGGCATATAGAGCAACCCTGCAATCAGTAGCCACGCGCCAGATGAATGAGAGGTTTTGGGAGAAAAGAAGAGAGGAGAAACGTCTAGTCCGCAGAAAGGAAATGGAAAGACGTGAGTGTGAGCGAATTGAGATGTACAGGAGTCAGAATGAAGCCCGGAAATTCTATCAAATAATAAAACATCAAATCGATGGCTTTGGTGCAGGCACATCCTCCTGCAGAGACAAAGAAGGAAATCTGGTAACTGGGACAGATAGCATGCTGGGGATTTGGGAAGAACATTTTACCCTACTGCTAGTGTCCGACGATGGCAGCGAAGAGGATACCGCAGAACCATTCCCTGATGATGGTATAGTACGTTCACCTCCTAGTCAGAATGAGGTTCAAGTAGCAGTGACCCGACTAAAGAACAACAAGGCAGCAGGAGCCGGTGGGTTACCCGCTGAACTATTTAAGACCGGAGGACACGCTTATAAGGCGTATGTATCAGCTTGACTGCGCAATTTGGCTAGAAGGACGCACACCCGATGATTGGAACCTCAGCATACTATGTCGCGTACACAAGAAAGAAGACAAAACGGAATGTTCCCACTACACAGTAATAAGTCTCCTCTCCATTGTATACAAGATACTCAAGAGAACACATGCTACTCGCCTATGCCGACGACATCGACATCGTAGGTCGGTCACTGGAAGTAGTAACTGTAGCCTTTGATAGAATCAAAAGAGTCAGTGAAAATGGGTCTGGCAATAAATAAGTCGAAATGGATGGTGTCAACTCCCAAAACGCCTTGTACAACCGTGAAGATAAAGAAAATGTAGAAAGTTGGGAACCACAACTTTGAGATAGCCAGGGAGACGTATGGCACCAGTTTAGGAATAAAGCGAAGAATAATACTATCAAACAGATGCTACTTTGGATTAAGTAGGCAGTTTAGAACCAAGGCACCTCTTGACAAACGAAGATTACATTATAGAAGACACTACCCGTATTGTTATATGGTTCTGAGGCATTAGAACTTGTGAAAGCAGAGGAGACAGTGCTTGTTGAGTGTTTTAGAGAAAGATTCTTCATAAAATATATGGACCAGTTTGCGTTGATGGGGAATATAAGCTGTATGCGCTGTATGACGACGATAGCATCAAAATACAACGGTTCCGTTGGCTAGGTCACATTGTCAGAATGGATGAGGAAGCTCCAGCAAAGAAGTTTTTGAAGGCAAACACTGTGGTACACGCAAACCGGGAAGACCTAAAACCCGATGGAAAGATCATGTTGTGGGAGACACCTCGAAACTTGGGGTCAGAGATTATAAAATGAGGGCAGAAGATCGAGGCGCTTGGAACGCTATTCTACGTTCGGCTTGTGGAACAAATGTTCTGTCATAGCCAATTAAAGTAAAACAAGTAAAAGCGTGCTAAGTTCGGCAGGGCCGAAACATATATACCCTTTACCATGGATCGCATTTGTCAAGTTCAGCCAAATGGAATAAGAATTGGGCCTTTTTCGGGGCTCAAGAAGTAAAATAGGGAGATCGGTTTATAGGGGAGATGTATCAGGCTAAATACGAATTCAGACCATATTTGAAACGTATGTTGGAGGCCATGGGAGAAGCCGTTGACAAAATTTAGACAAATCGGATAATAAGTACGCCCTCTGGAGACTCAAGAAGTCAAGATCCCAGATCGGTTTATTATATGGCAGCTATATCAAGCTCGGTTTATATGGCAGCTATATGAGCTTATGGGCCGATTTAAACCATACTTGACACAGTTGTTGGAAGTAATAACGAAACACGTCATGCACAATTTCAACCAAATCGTATAGGAAATGCGCTCTCTAGAGGCTCAAAAAGTCAAGACCCCCGATCGGTTTATATGACAACTATATAAAGTTATGGACCAATTTGGGTTATACCCAATTTTGGGTATTTACCCATCGCCCATCTCTATGTATGCTGTGTTATGTTATGACTTCCAACAACTGTGCGAAATACGGTCCGAATCAATCTATAACCAGATATGGCTGCCATATAAATCGATCATACTTGTTCGGTTCCTAGAGCTTAAATTTTTACTATTTTGACAGAAGTTTGGTATATAGAATAAAATTATGCCCTTCAACAAAATTTTTTTTTGCATACTTTTTTAGCAGAATCCATGGTGGTGGGTTCCCAATATTCGGCCCAGCGGAACTTAGCACGCCTTTACTTGTTATACCCACCACCGAAGGATGGGGGTATATTCATTTTGTCATTCCGTTTGCAACACATCGAAATATCCATTTGCGACAAATATATTTGCGATAAAATATATATATGTTTGATCAGCGTAAAAATCTAAGACGATCTAGACATGTCCGTCCGTCTGTTGAAATCAGGCTATAGTCTTTAAAAATAGAGATATTGAGCTGAAATTTTGCACAGATTCTTTTTTTGTCCATAAGCAGGTTAAGTTCGAAGATGGGCTATATGGGACTATATCTTGTTATAGCCCCCATATAGACCGATCGTCCGATTTAGGGTCTTAGGCCCATAAAATCCACATTTATTATCCGATTTTGCTGAAATTTGGGACAGTGAGTTGTGTTAGGCCCCTCGATATCCTCCGTCAATATGGCTCAGACCGGTCCAGATATGGATATAGCTGCCATATATTCCGATCCTACGATTTATGGTTTTAGGCCCATAAAAGCCATATTTATTATCCGATTTTGCTTTGGGACAGTGGGTTGTGTTTACCAGATTGATTCAGATTTGGATATAGCTGCCATATAGACCGATCTCTATTTAAAGTTTTGAGCCCATAAATATGGATATGCAATATGGCACAGATCGGTCCAGATTTGAATATTGCTGCCGTGTAGACTGATATCTCAATTTAAAGTCTTCGATCCATAAAAGGCTCATTTATAATCCGATTTCACTAAAATTTAACGCAGTGACTTATGTAAGGCTGTGTCGTATATGGTTCAGATCGGTTTATTTTTAGATATAGCTACCAATATTGTGTTATACACAATTGAACAATGACTTGTACTTATTAGTATTTGGTCCAAATCGTTACATATTTCGATATAACTGCTATGGGACATAAGGTATGCAATTTTCACCGGATTTTGAAGAAATGTGGTTTACATATATACCCAAGGTGGTGGGTATCCAAAGTTCCGCCCGGCCGAACTTAACGCTTTTTTACTTGTTTTTGTTTAAATATTTATGTATTTTCGACAAAGCTCAAAAACAAGACTTTAACTCTCCAAAAAATACGCATCGGATTTCCGCAAAATTGTGCTGGTGAAACGAGTTTTTATTTCCCCTTCTTTGCTTAAATGTTTAATTATAATTTGTTCGTTTTCGCATTATTTATTTTTGACATCTATTCTACCCACCGACATACTACTTCTGCATTTAATCGCCCATAATGTTTTGGTTGTCAAATGCGATCTTATTTTGTTACTCTGAAGTTAACAAATTATACAACACCATTGAATCATATTTGGGTTTTTTTTTTATTTTCAAGTGTACAGTGGTGCGAATGGTCAAATGTGAATACATACATAGATTATCAACTGAATGCCATATATTGGAATAGTGATGAAGTTTGCGTGAAGAATATATTTTTATATGTAACTAGCTGGAATAGTGAGCTTCGATTAACCCTTAAATATCGCTTTGAAAAAGATTGTTCGTTAAATGTGTTTTTCGTGACGAGCTTGACCTAAAATTTCTATGCAAGGGGAAAACGAAAGCCAGAGGATAACGCAACATCAAACATGCTATGACGCACTTTGGCCTCTTGGTTAAGGAGGAGTTGATGCTCTCCAAAGGAATTGATGCTCCAAAGGCCGTACGTGGGTAGGTTGTACTTATATCGAACTTTATTGGGAAAACGAGTTAACGAAATGATTAATGCGATCTTATGGGTGGCCACCGTAAATGACCTATTATGGAAATAAATGACCTATGCTATGTGGACTCGTATTGCCAAGACGATCAAAAATATATATACCTTAAATGGTCTCAGACCAATACTTTCATATGTTACAAACGGAATGACTAAAATATTATATTTGTTTTATTATAGGCCAACCAAAACAAATATCAAATATCAAGCATTAAGAATATTTTGAATGCACAATAAAGTTCTTGATCTCATAAAGCATCTGAAAAAGTTGGTATATTAGTTATTAGTTGTATATTATTTAAAACAGTTATCGATTTGCATGTATGAAATTGAGAAATTTGAGGCCTAAGTTAAACTTTCTATTTTTTAGGTAAAACGCATGAAAAAATTAGTTTGTCTTGACTTTTTCCTAGGTTATACTTATTAAAATAAGTTCATATATATGACCTCAAATTTCTCAATAACTACTGAACCGATTTCATTGATTTCAAATTTGAAAGAGAGATGCGGGTATTATACGTCAAAAGGTACAGATTTTTTGCCAATAAAAACAATCCTGATCCACGGTGCAACGGAAACTGTTCATTGTTGCTCGAACGTTTCGGGTTCTAAGTTCAAAGTTCTTCTAAGTTTAAAGTTCTTCTACATTTTTATTTTATGACACAAAAAAATATGAATTTCGCATTCAGAAACATATTTGTATACCCTCCACCATAGAATGGGGGTATACTAAATTCATCATTCTGTTTGTAACTCCTCGATCTAGCCACGTGACATTTTAAGTCGATCTAGCCATGTCCCTCCGTCTGTCCATCCGTCTGTCTGGCGAAAGCACGCTAACTTTCGATGGAGTTAAGCTATCCGCTTCTTAAGCCTCCAAAACGCCCAATTCGTATTCGATTTGGATGAAATTTTACAAATTTACTTCTACTGTGGTCTCCAACATTCATTTCAATTAGCAAAGCAATTCTTTTGTTTTATCCTTTGTTTATCTAAAAAGAGCTACCGGGAAAGAACTCGACAAATGCGATCCATGGTGGAGGGTATATAAGATTCGGCCCGACCGAACTTAGCACGCTTTTAATTGTTTAGAATGGTTTTTACCTTTTTCATTCACTCCACCATAGGATGGGGGTATACTAATTTCGTCATTCAGTTTGTAACACCTCGGAATATGTGTCTGAGACCCCACAAAGTATATACATTCTTGATCGTCGTGTCATTATAAGTCGATCTAGCCATGTCAGTCTGTCTGTCCGTCTGTCAGTCCGTCCGTCTGTCTGTTGAAAGCACGCTAACTTTCGAAGGCGTACAGCTAGCCGCTTGAAATATGACACAAATACTTTTTATAAGTGTAGGTCGGTTGGGATTGTAAATGGGCCAAATCGGTCCATGTTTTGATATAGCTGCCATAAAAACCGATCTTAGGTCTTGACTTATTGAGCCTCTAGAGGGCTCCTTAGAAGTTCCAAGGTAGTCCTCATGGGAGTTTTATTTTGGAAGGCATACGGCCCTCCTGTAAGAAGACTTAGAAGCGCTATTATCAGGCCTGATTTAAGCAGGCCTAACTTATTTTCCTACTGGGCATATTTAAAGGCCCACAGGTTCTTCTCGTGTCAAACTTAACCCCAAATTAGAATGAACAAATTGTACTCTACTTACAAAGGCCGTTATCGAGTTTCTGTTTTGCCCCGATCACTCAATTAAAGATATTGGGTCCGAAAAACGGTATTTTTTAACCGCTGTGAATGATTTTGCCCTTGTAGACCTTCTTTCCCGATATGGTTTAGTTCGGACCTCTTCGCTCAGGTTGTGAATAGTGTGGCTTAAGATTTAGTGGATTTTTTTTTCTGGTGCAACTTCAGAAAAAAATTGGACCTATCATTGGAGATAAGAGTTTCTCACGCTAGTGGGGGTGGAGGGAGCTAAGGGAAATAGAAGTTAACCACGATAGGCTAGAGATTTCCTACTACGGAACTACCTGGTTGACGTCATTCAGGAGTGTGTTGTGATTAACGGTATCAAGGGCCACGGTTGCATGGCTTCTTTCGGCTCAGTCCGTGGCTGATATATTTGGTGATGACGGCATGTGCTTTATCATGCTCTGCATGTGGATGAATTTAAACAAAATAAAGTAGCGATAATTTTTCAATTATAAATTTAATTGAAAATAAAAATGCATTTAATTATAAGTTAATTGATTCAATACCATTTAACTGAATCTGAAATTGTTTTTGATTTAAAATGTAATGTAAATTTTTAAATTTCATTGGTATCTGTTTTAATTGAAGTTGCTGTTATGCGACCACCCGTATTTTTAATCTAATTTCGAAGAAATGCCAATAAAACATACATATATCCAGATTTGCAGGAATTAAGGCATTTTTATACCCACCACCGAAGGATGGGGTTATATTCATTTTGGCATTCCGTTGTCAACAGATCGAAATATCCATTTCTGATTCCTTATTGCCTTCTTTCTTGTCCATAGGCAAATTAAGTTCGAAGATGGGCTATACGGGACGATATCTTCATATAGCCTCTATATAGACCGATCTGCCGATTTAAGGTTTTAGGCCTATTAAAACCACATTTATAATCCGATTTCTCAGAAATTTGGGACAGTGAGATGTGTTAAGGGTCACGACATCCTTGTTCAATGTGGCCATATCGGTCAAGCTTAAGATATAGCTGCCGTATAGACCGATCTCTCGATTTAGAGTCTTGGCCCATAAAAGGATCATTTCTTGCCCGATGTCGCTGAACTTTGAGACAGTAAGTTACGTTAGACACCCTCGACATCCTAGTTAAATTTGACGTAGATCAGTCCAAATTTGGATATAGCCGCCATACAGACCGATCTATCGATTTAAGGTCCTAAGCCCATTATAAGCTAATTTATTACCCGTACAGAGGGTTGTGCTAGGCTCCTCGACATCCCTGTTCAATACGGTTCCGATAGGTCCAAATTTTGATATAGCTGCCATATAGACCGATCTCTCGATTTAAGGTGTTGGGCCTATAAAAGGTGTACTTATTAACCGAGTTTGCTGAAACTATGCATAATGAGTTCTAATATGCCCTTCGACATTCATACTGAGTATGGTCAAGATCGGGCTATATTTGGGTATAGCTACCCTCTGTAGCGATCTTCCGATTTAAGAGCTTGGGTCAATAAAATCACGTTTATTACTCTGCGTTAGGCTCAAAATGGTTCAGATTGGTCTATACTTAGATATAACTGTCATATACATATTACGATCTCCCGATTTAAGTTCTTAGACCCATAAATGCTGCATTTTTTATTCGATTAATGTGGTACAATGATTTGTGTTAAGTTCTTATGCGAACTAAAATGTTGACTACTGCAGTCGTTGGTGTGCTGTAGCATGAATTAATTTGTTCTCACTAACGCTGGTGACATTTACGAGCTATTTACTGCGTCGAAACTTCTCTGTTAAGCGTGTTACTTTGCGGCACTCAAAAAGAAAAAATTTAACTAAGAAATTTGTGTATTCAATTAAAAACTTTGTTCAAATCAGCCCTGTAAAGAATTTTTTATCACGTGTGAAAAAACCCATGGCGAAAAATCATGCTCGACGTCATGTTGTTTTGTTTTTGATCTACCAGAAATAATCGTTACCTGCATGTCGCTGTAATTGCACGCCATGCCGCTCTTGGGATGGGTTGTGGTCTGTTGGTTAATTTGTACGGCATGAACTAACAGGACAATGGCATCCTATCACAGCTGTCAAGCAATCATTCAATTCGACTTGTGCACCCTTTACTTCGAAGTTACCATGCTTTTGACGGACGGCAATGGTTGGATCGACTTAAAATGTCATGGCTATCGAGAATGTATATACCTTATGGGGTCTTAGATCAATATTTCGATGTGCTAAAAACGGAATGAAGAAATTAGTACACCCCCGTTTTATGGTGGAGGGTGTAAAAATATTGCAAACCGAATCATATTAAAACAAGTTTTATTTAAAGTTTAATTTTTTTTTTATTTATTCGCTGGGCATGCCCTAGGGACAATTCAACGAATTAATTTGGTAGACAATCTAATGAATGGATGAATTCAAAATACTTGCAAATATACAACAGATAGCAAATGAGCGATTATTATGAAGCGTATAATTATAATTAGAGCAAATTAAAATATATAAACATATGAACAAATCACAAAATAATACGAAAATTTAACTAAAATGGAAACAAAAACGATTCAACATTCATTCACACCAAACAAAATAATCAACAATAATATTCAAAATGACAATAATAATAACAATGTTTGAATGAAAGAGGGAAAACTAATCGATTATCATTTCACTATTGTGGCAATGCAAAAACTCATTTAAATTTCCATTTTTCAGCTGTCGCATTATGTCGTTTTGCGACTTCCTGTTGCTACTCCAGTTTGCTTCTGCGAGAAATGCCACTTAATTAAATTAATTATGAAAGAAGTGAAAACAAAGCAGAAGACATTATTGGTTATATATGACAACAACAATAATAACTACTACTACTACAACAAATGGCAATCAGTCATCTATAAATATAGCAATAAAAGGCCCAACGTCCAATTAACACCTTCTCTCTACAATTTGACAATAGGCGGCAAATATTTGCTAGCATTCGACGTGGAGCCTCCAGAAGCTGATGATGAATATGATGATGATGACGATGAGAAGGTGCCGACAGACTGAGGGCCAAAGCTGCCGACAGATTGTGTGCCAAAGTTGGCTCCGCCGCCGTTGCCTTGCTGGCCATCCAAAGATCCAATAACAGAGGTAACGGGAGCAATACCTTCATCGGAGACCTGAGTGGTACCACCGAGTTGGTCATATTGGGCTAAAAGTAAAATGACAAATAACAAAAAAAAAAAGAAAGAAAAAGAGACACTCAAACAATGAATCACAATCTCTTGGATGGGCATGGGACTGGCTAGTTTGAATCGATTTTCGTTGAGGGCAATCTCACACTATTATCGACAAAGTTTGAATAAATTTTTGTCAAGTTCATTCGCTTTTGTGATTCTAGTTTGCAAAAATTGCCATTAAAGTCTCATCTGAGTGAGCCATAAATTGATGCTCTATGCAAATGAGACACCATGTCATCGGCTTGTTTTGTTATCACCATCGATGGTGGCTTACCTTGGATGGTGCGCTGAGCATGCTGGGCCTCTTCCTGTGTCTTGTATTTGATGAAGTAGACTTCCGGTTTGCTGGGCTTACTGGGTTGCGTCTCTTGGATGGCGGCTTGCAAGTCCAGAGGATCAGCTTTCTTGGTGAGCACATAAATGATGGTCTTCTCTTCGACCGGAGCCTGATTGATGCGCAAGGCGGTTTTGCTCAAATCTTGAGAGGGGGCTTTAATGAAAACGATGCGATAGTGTTTGCGTGGTGGAGCCTGAGGCAAGGGCTGTTGGTATTGTTGTTGGGCACCTTCTTCGGGAGCAACATGAACATATATGTCCTTAGTTACGGTTGCAGGATTTTGGAACTGTTGTTGATGGTGTTGTTGATAGTTGGGGAATTGGGGTTGTATTTGCTGACCTCCAAAGCTGGATGTGAAAGCGGGTTGCTGTTGAACATTTGGAAATCCAAAGCTTTGCTGTTGCTGCTGTTGGATGGCTTGGGATTGTGTTGTGAATTGTGGGCCTGAGGAAGAAAACTGTTGAGTTGAGCCAATTTGTCCTCCTACTCCTCCCAGTGAGTTTTGCAAATTCGAACTTTTGAGAGCCTCTTGTAGAATAGCACTATGGTTTATAAGACTACTGGGACCACTATTTGAAGTCGATTGTGTGTTGAAGGAAGATCCACCGAATGTCGTAGAACCTTGTTGAGTTTGTTGTTGATAATTGTAGCCTTGGGGAGCTGCCAATGCTGTAGCACATAGGCATATAACCTAAAAAAAAAAATAGTACAGCGGTTATTATGTGAAAACTTTTTCAGCTGTGGCCTAATAGTTAAATGTATTGCAAGGATGTAATATGTATAGGCAAATGCAATTTCTCATTTCTCATATATCAATGAGTAGTGTTCGATTCAAGTCTAAGCTCTATTTCCTCCTTTTTATAGCCTAGTCAATGACGTCCTTTTTCTAGCCTAGTCGGAACAGCGGGTCGCAGTGCGACACTTCTTCGGAGAGAGGTTTTTAAATGCCAAAGGCAAATGTCGCCTTCATTAGGAGGGGATAACTACAGCTGAAAAATGTTCCGATGTTCTCGTCAGGATTCGAACCCAGGCGTCATAGGCGGACATGCAAGACTCTACGTTATGGTGGCCTGTATAGAGTTAACTATTATTATTATACACTATACATTTTGTACCCCTATCACAATGGCGTCTTCGGTTCAAATAGTATACTTTGTTCTACAGCTACTTTGAAGAGGTTGTTTTTTGAATTGGACAGCAGAGTTTCGCTTCTGATTTGTTTTTACGAAGACCTTGTTCGTGTCATGAAAACAAGACTGATTCTTCTCATCTTTCCATGCCTTTAATTTGCCTACGCCATAGGTCTACTCTGGTAAATGAAAAGGCCCTGTTAAAGCGTGGAATAATAAAAGGCGACTCGCTCTCAGGTTTTTTGAGAGGCTTGGTGCGACTCCCATCGAAGAGGAGAGAGACCCTCTTGTTTGATGTCGGGTATTTGCTACAAAGGCTAACGTAAATCAGTCAGTAAAATGACTGACAAGACAGGTTGGATAGAGATGGGTATATACCCATAAAGATATTTGCCCGGCAAATCGGGTAATTACCCGTATGTTTACCCATATATAGCCAAAAGCTGGGTATTTATGATTTCGTTGTTGTCATGAGAATTGCGCCCTCTAGAGGCTCAAGAAGTCAATATCCTAGATCGTTTTATTTGGACAATACTTAGCGCAGTTGTTGGAAGTGATACCAAAACACTACGTGCAAAATTTCATTCAAATAGGACGAGAATAGCGCCCTCTAGAGGCTCAAGAAGTCAAGGTCCAAGATCTGTTTATATGGCAGCTATATCAGGTTTGAACCGATTGAAACCATACTTTGCACAGTTGTTGGATATCATAACGAAACACGTCGTGCAAAATTTCATTCCAATCGGATAAGAATTGCGCCCTCTAGCGGCTCAAGAAATCAAGACCCAAGATCGGTTTATATGGCAGCTATGTCAGGTTATAGACGTATTTAAACCATACTCAGCACAGTTGTTGGAAGTCAAAATAAAACACCTCATGCAAAATTTCAGCCAAATCGGATAAGAATTGTGCCCTCTAGCGGCTTAAGAAGTCAAGATCCCAGATCGGTTTATATGACAGCTTTATAAAAACATGGACCGATATAGCCCTTTTACAATCCCAACCGACCTACACTAATAAAAAGTATTTGTGCAAAATTTCAAGCGGCTAGCTTTACTCCTTCGAAAGTTAGCGTGCTTTCGACAGACAGACGCACCGACGGACATACGGACGGACATGGCTAGATCGGCTTAAAATGTCATAACGATCAAGAATATATATACTTTATGGGGTCTTAGATGAATATTTCGAAGAGTTACAAACAGAATGACGAAATTAGTATACACCCATCCTATGGTGAAGGGTATAAAAAATCTGCCAATGTTAGGTGTTATTGCTTTGTTTAAAATCATACATACAGTGGTAGTATTTATCTTGTCTGCTGTTATCTAAATTTGTTCAAAAACTAGCAAATAATTGAAAATTGGAAAAAATTTACATTGTTTTCTTGTAAAATTGAAAGATTCGATGATATGTAAAAATTTTAAAATTTTTTATTATAGTTTTGAGCTTTTTTGAACTTTTGACCATCTGGAAAAAGCAATAAATGTTTGCTTTTTTAGCAACAAATTACTGCTTTCTCATTTTCTGCTAACTTTCTGCTGTAACAGGAAACATTAAGTGGTTATACTAACAAAATTCTCTGATTATACCTCTGTCGATGTAGAAATTCGGAAGAGAATATGGACTTCGTTGGTTCGACCCAGAGATGATATTGCGAAAAATGTCCTACACTGATATCCGCTATGACAGCAAAGGAAGGGATGCCGATTGAGAATTGGAATCATCTCACTTATCGTGAAATAAGCAAAGGCTTTGGCCAACGATTGAGTTAGATGGAGAGAGCCGTCCGGAATAACATTGCAATTATATCGTCATTTGTAAACCGAACCACAAAATTTTGCACGTGTGTAACAACATTATTAGTGCATTTCATAGAAATCGGTTCTGTTGTAGATATAGCTCCCAACTATATATGTATTGGATGATTTTTACTTCTAGAACATTTGCAAGCACATTTATCACCCGATCTTTTCCACTACGCTTTATTCTGCGACTTCCACAAAAAGTGCAGATTTTGGTCGAAATCGGTTCAGATTTGGCTGAAGCTAAAATATATTCGCCCGATTTGGACTAGTATTGAAATATTTTGGTCATTTGTTTACCGATTCATATCAAAATTGGCACAAAGAATTCTCCTATGACTCCAGGCATTGTTGTTGTATTTCTTAGAAATTGGTTCAAATTTACATATAGCTCCCATATATATATTTGGTCGATTCTGACTAATACGCAATAATTTAGTGATTTGTTAACCGATCCTCACAAAGTTTGGCACGAAGGTTTTTCTAATAACTCTTCGGATGACGGGTGAATTCCATAGAAATCTGTTCAGATTTAGATGTAGCTCCCATATATATGCAACACCCGATTTTCACTTTTAAGGTCTTGGCTAACGCATTTTCAATCGATCTTCTCAAAAATTTACAAAACGATTTACTTTATGGTTCCTACAAGATATAGAAATCAAATTCTAGTTTTGACGTCTTAGCCTGCATACCCAATGTGGTGTAGGGTACCAAAAGGTCGGCTTCGCCTAACTATAACCCGTTCCTACTTGTTTTACTATTGATCATATTTTTATACCCTCCACCAAAGGATGGTCGCATTCTAATTTCGTCATTCCGTTTGTAACACATCGAAATATTGATCTCAGACCCAACAAAGTATATTTATTATTGATCGTCTTGACATTCTAAGTCGATTTAGCCTTGTTCGTCCGTCTGTCGAAAGCACGCCAACTACCGAAGGAGAAAAGTTAGATGCTTGAAATTTTGCACAAAAACTTCTTATTATTGCAGATCTGTTATGATTATAAATGAGCCAAATAAGTCCATGTTTTGG
This sequence comes from Stomoxys calcitrans, assembly GCF_963082655.1. NCBI lineage: Eukaryota > Metazoa > Arthropoda > Insecta > Diptera > Muscidae > Stomoxys > Stomoxys calcitrans. The sequence continues at coordinate 124,996,595 of NC_081553.1, read as the reverse complement.
TATAGCTGCATATAAACCGATCTCGGATTTTGTCTTCTTGAGCATCTAGAGGACGGAATTCTTATCCGTATCGGCTAAAATTTCGTATTAGATGTTTTGTTATGACTTCTAATAATTGTGCCAAGTATGGTCCAAATCGGTTTATAACCTGATATAGCTGCCATCTTGAACCTTGGCTTTTTTAGCTTCTGGAGGGCCCAATTTTTAACCGACTTGACTGAAATTTCGTATACGATACTTTGTTATGACTTTCGATGGTTGTGCCAAGTATGTAAACCGATCTCGGATCTTGAATTCTTGAACATTTTAGAGGGCGCAATTTTAGCCCGATTTGGCTGAAATTTTGCACAGTGACTTCTCTTATGACTCGGTCCATAACATGATATAGGTCCCATATAAACTCTTCTCCCGATTTTAGTTCTTGAACCCCTATAGGGCACAATTCTTATCCGATTTGGCTGAAATTTTGTGATCCAAATGGGCTATGATGTAGCTCCAAAAGTATAGCAATTAATTTTTATACCCACCACCGAAGAATGGGGGTATATTCATTTTGTTATTCCGTGTGCAACACATCGAAATATCCATTTGCTACCCTATAAAGTATATAAATATATTCTTGATTAGCATAAGAATTTAAAACGATTCAGCCATGACTGTCCGTCTGTCTGCTACAATCACGCTACAGTCCTTAAAAATAGAGATATTGAGCTGAATATTTGAACCGATTTTTTGTCCATAATCAGGTTAAATTCGAAGATCTTGATATAGCCCCCATATACACCGATCCGCCGATTTAGGGTCTTAGGCCCATAAAAGCCACATTTATTATCCGATTTTGCTAAAATTTGGGACAGTGAGTTGTGTTAGGCCCCTCGACATCCTTGTTTAATTTGACCTAGATCGGTTCAGATTTGGATGTAGCTGTCATATAGACCGATCTCTCCATTTAAGGTTTTGGGCCCATAAATGGCGCATTTATTGTCCGTTGTCGCCGAAACTTGGGGCAGTGAGTTGTGTTAGGCCCTTCAATATCTCTCTTTAATTTGGATCAGATCGGTCCAGATTTGGATATAGCTGCCATATAGACCGATCCTCCGAATTAGGGTCTTAGGCCCATAAAAGCCACATTTATTATCCGATTTTGATTATATTTGGAACAGTGAGTTGTCGTAGGCCTTTCGACACCTTTCTTCAATTTGTCCTAGATCGGTTCAGATTTAGATATAGCTGCCATTTAGACCGATATCTTGATTTAAGGTTTTAGGCCCATAAAGGGCGCATTTATTGGCAGATGTCGCCAAAATTTGGGACAGTGAGCTTAGTTAGGCTCTTCGACGTCCTTCTTCAATTGGGCCCAAATCGGTCCAAGTTTGGATACAGCTGCCATATTGAGCGATACCTCGATTTAAAGGCGCATTTATAATCGGATTTGACTGAAATTTGACACAATGACTTATGTTAGGCCTTTCAACATCCGTGTCGTTTATTGTTCACATCGGTTTATTTTTAGATGTAGCTACTGTACTAATTAATATTTGGTTCAAATCGGAACATATTTTGATATAACTGCTATGGGTCATAGAGCTTAGAGCGGTTGCTAACAAACAGTTTTCTAGCGTGATTTATAAAACCGGAAATTACGCATAACATTTGCAGCACGTGGTGGAAAATCGTACCGCATTTCGAAACCTCTTAAATAAATCTCATATCAAGAGATATGGCCTTCCAAAGTTTAAGCTTGATGATAATCGGGCCCAGCAAAACTATTCAGTGGAGAAATATTATACCTCAAATACCGGCACTATTATTGTGGAGAATGACATTGTTATCTGTGGAATATTTCGGTATTTCTGTATCCGCAATTAACAATTTCAAATAGAGTTGCCAAACCAGGTTAAGTTTTATAAAAATCGTTCTGTAAATATTACTTTTGATCATTGGGAACCATTAAGGTGTCTAGGTATCTTCCATTATAAGAACAAATGCAACAACTATATTCCGTACAACAGCATAGATTTCGTTTGTATTGATCCGATTGTTCAATTCCGTTAGCTCCAATGACTCCTTACCATAAACGAGTTCAATTAAGTTCACAATTGGATAAATCTATAACTGCAACCCGATATCTGTTAATGGAATATATTTCTCTTTTTATACCCTCCACCATAGGATGTGGGTATACTTATTTCGTCTTTCTGCTTGTAACACCTCGAAATATGCGTCTAAGACCCCATAAAGTATATATTTTCTCGATCTACGCGACATTTTATAAGTCGATCTAGCAATGTCCGTCCGTATGTCCATCCGTCCGTCCGTCCGTCCGTCTGTCTGTCGAAAGCACTCTAACATTCGTAGAAGTAAAGCTAACAGCTTGAAATTTCGCACAAATACTTTTTATTAGTGTAGGTCGGTTGGGATTGTAAAAGGGCCAAATCGATCCATGTTTTGATACAGCTGCCATATAAACCGATCTTAGGTATTGACTTCTTGAGCCTCCAGAGGGCGCAATTCTCTTCCGATTTGACTGAAATTTTGAAGGTGGTGTGTTGATATAACTTTCAACAACTGTGCTACGTATGGTTCAAATTGGATTATAACCTGATATAGCTGCCATATAAACCGATCTGGGGTCTTAAGTTCTTCAGCTTTTAGGCGGCGCAATTCTTATCCGATCTGGCTGTAATTTTGCACGTGGTGTTTTGATATCACTTTCAACAACTGTGCTAAGTATGATTCAAATCGGTTCATAGCTTAATATAGCTGCCATATAAACCGATCTTGGATTTTGACTTCTTGAGCTGCTGATCGACGCAATTTCATTCGATTTGGCTGAAATTTTGCATGAAGTGTTTTGTTGTAACTTCCAATAAATGTATTGGGTTGCCCAAAAAGTAATTGCGGATTTTTCATATAGTCGGCGTTGACAAATTTTTTCACAGCTTGTGACTCTGTAATTGCATTCTTTCTTCTGTCAGTTATCAGCTGTTACTTTTAGCTTGCTTTAGAAAAAAAGTGTAAAAAAAGTATATTTGATTAAAGTTCATTCTAAGTTTTATTAAAAATGCATTTACTTTCTTTTAAAAAATCCGCAATTACTTTTTGGGCAACCCAATAATAAGTATAGCGCAAATCGGTACATAACCTGATATAGCTGCCATATAAACCGTTCTGGAATCTTGATTTCTTGAGCCTCTAGAGGGCGGAATTCTTATCCGATTTGGCAGAAATTTTGTACAACGGCTTCTCCCATGACCTTCAACATACGTGTCCAATATGGTCTGAATCGATCTATAGCTTGATACAGCTCCCATATAAACCGATCTCCCGATTTTGCTTCTTGAGCCCCTACAAGGCTCAATTCTTATCCGAATGAAGTGAAATATTACACAATAACTTCTACAATGTTCAGCATTTAATTCAATAATGGTCCGAATCGGACTATAACTTAATATAGCTCCAACAGCATAACATTTCTCATTCATTATTCTTTGTTTGCCTTAAAAGAGATAACGCGCATAGAACTCGACAAATGCGATCCATGGTGGAGGGTATATAAGATTCGGCCCGGCCGAACTTAGCACGCTCTTACTTATTTCGGATTATTTATAACACTAACCAGTACATGATGTACATTGACCCGTTATTTTTCATCTATTCAAATGTTTTGAAGAATCACAGATAAAGCGTTCCAATCACAACGTCAATACAGTTTGGATTTCCACCACTGACAATGTGCTTATTTACATTATCACTCCACTTTTTTGTAAAAATAAGTTTTTAATGTCCATTTCTAGCAAATCAAGACCAAATGGTCGTTTAACACAGTTCATTGACAATCAGTTTTTAAGTTCCGAAAACTCCTTTTCACCAAATTAAATCCACAAATCATTTTATTTAATGATATGATACTCATTTTGAGTTATTATACAACATCACTTTGATAAAGCATACTATCATTATCACTTACTATAAAAGCACGCATTTCGTTAATTTTGAATATCGAAGCAAAATCGAAGTTAATGAATGCCGAAAACTCCAGAAAGTTATGTCAACGATAAAAAGACCCACAACTCTTTTATGACTCCTCACACCGTCTGTGTAGCGCGATTGACAATCAAAAATCAACTAAATGCTAATCAAAACTATTACTTAGCTTTATAAACAAAAATCTGAAATGCAGGCGAGAGGGCTCTGTTCATTCATTTTATGATCGGCCAATATAAATGACCATAGCCCCACAAATACGCACCTTTTGTGGCCAATGGTCAATGTAAGAGAAGAAGAAGCCACAGCCACAGAAGAAGACGATAAAATGCCGATGGTAATGAAAAAGATGAAGTCGTTGCGATCATTAAAAGAAGAGAGGCGACGATTCGGCAAAACTGCCAAACAAACCGCTAAAAAGACATCAACATTTCATTCGTCGTTTTTTGTTTCGAGTTGAAAGGAGAAGTAGATATTTCATTGTAGTTTGGTGATGGTGAACAAAAATAAATTGGGTATTTTTCAGCTTGTCCGGTGTGGAAGCTGGAAACCTTGAAAATAACACGTTAAAGTTGCCATATTTTAAATTGACAAAAACAGGTCATAACAGTTTGTGACAGTTTAAAGTGGTTCTTGAATAGCTGCTATTTTTAAATTGTGGAAAAAAGTCTGCGATCAGTACTAACAAGCTGAGAAGTATTAAAGTCTGTTTGAGAAACACAAAAATGAACAACTTTGGGATGTTAAATAGTAGTCAAAGAAAATACAGTAAATATTGAGGGTATACAAGATTCGGCCCAGCTACAATGGATCGCATTTCACAAGTTATTGAATGACTTTTTCAAAAAAGAAAAGTAATGTACAGATATAAAACTTTCTTGTCGTGCCTGTTAGAAGTCTTACCAATATACAAAGTGCAAAATTCACATCATCCGTTATGGGCAACTTGAGATAGTAATGAAAAGAGATTCGGCCGGGCCGAATCTTATAAACCCCCCACCATGGATCGCATTTGTCGAGTTCTTTGCGCGGTATTTCTTTTAAGGCAAACAAAGAATAATGAATAAGAACTGTTATGCTATTGGAGCTATATCAAGTTATAGTCCGATTCGGACCATAAATGAATTGAATGCTGGACATTGTAGAACTCATTGTGCAATATTTTAGTTCATTCGGATGAGAATTCCGCCTTGTAGGGGCTCAAGAAGCAAAATCGGGAGGTCGGTTTATATGGGAGCTGTATCAAGCTATAGATCGATTCAGACCATAGTTGACACAAGGTCATGGGAGAAGTCGTTGTATAAAATTTCTGACACATCGGATAAGAATTGCGCCCTCTAGAGGCTGAAGAAGTCAAGATTTATATGACAGCTATGTCAGGTTATTTACCGATTTGCGCCATACTTAGCACAGTTATTGGAAGTCGTAGCAAAACATTTCATGCAAAATTTCAGATCGGATAAGAATTGTGGCCTTCAGCGGCTCAAGAAGTCAAGTTTCAAGATCGGTTTATATGGCAGCTACGGTCACGTCAGGAAATAAGTCATTTTGTGCTGGTACTGCCTTTGAGATATTTCGCGCCAATGTGGATATTATATTGGTGTTCTTTTCCCAAATACCTTTCATTGGAGCTGTATATTGCTATGGTCGGTGAATATACCCGGTATGGTGAATTGGTGGTGTATTGGAGTAGCCAAACACTTTGCTTCAAAAGTTGATATCAGATTCATACTCCACTCCCGAAAATCACATTGGAGCTACATATTGCTATAGTCGGTATAAATGTGTGGTTTAGGGGGAGTTTATGAGGTGAGGCGTTCCTGAAACACTTGGTCATGAAACAGACACAGATTTGAGCCCCTTTTTGCCATAATCCACAAATATGTCCAGTTTGAGGGGTATGCAGGGTGGGGGCCACTCACGTACTTACAAACAAACAATAAATTTTTCAATAAACATTTCACTAAGCAAAAGGGGCAAATTTCTCTATCAATCTTCTATCAATAAGTGCAGTCGGATCCAAGTTTTAAACTCAATAATAAGCGGCCTCCTTTTATAGCCGAATCCGAACGGCATGGCATCTTAAAGATCAACAGATCCTCCTGTGTTCATCCCAATATGAGGGTAAAAAGGGTTCTTTACTACCAAAGACCTTTCTGTCCTATTCTATCCTGAACGGGCTTAATATATTATTTCATATTATTCATATATTATTCTTAATTCCTTTTTTTTGGTAGGATAGGGGAGGGGGTTTGCCCTGTGACACGTCCTTTCATTAAGTACAATATATTCTCAGTCATCCTACATGATAGTTTGGCGTTGCATTTATTAGGAGGAGAGTGTCGGCCCCCGACGCTAAGAGCCAAACGACAATTTATTTGAGTCTTTAATGTCGCGATCTACTGTCCTGCTGAACGGTAGGATGTGACCCAAATACTTGAATTCTTATACCAACATTAAATTCGAAATATACTGTCATAGACCTTTCTTTTAATTGGCTAAAGAAAGGTCCTATTGAAGGATATTAAGTGGGTGGATCGGTCTCAGACTCTGTCCTAATTGTGCGTGCCAGATTCGTTGTCAAGTCCCAAAGATTCGATACCCTTTTTTATGTCCGTTTTGGTGGTTTTTTGATTTGGGGAGGCCCCCTAGACACCTTGGACTAAATTCTTATAACAGATGTGTACTCAGTTTCTAAATATCTTTCGTTTAATATCCATATTGTCCCAATTGGTAAAAATGTCCTGTTGAGGGCTTTTGGGTGGTGGGGAGGCGCCTCAGACACCAAAGAATTAATTTTTATATAAGCATTGGACTTTACCTTTAAATAGGTTTCATTTGATACACATATTTTACCAATCGGTAAATTTGTCATGCTGGGGGTTTTTGGATGGTGTGGAGGGCACTCAGACACCAAAAAATACTTTTATGTCTCAGATTTGTATTCTTATTTTTAATACCATTTATTTGATAACCATATTACTCTACTCTCAAATACCTTTCATTTGATACCCATTATGCCCAAATCGGTGAAAGTGTCCTTTTGGGGCTTTTTTGGGGTGGGAAACTTAAGAGTGAAATTTGTATTCCTACTTCGTACTCTACTCTTAAATACCTTTTATTTGATACCCATATTGTCCCAATTAGTGCATATGTCCTTTCGGGTGGGTTTTGGAATGGGCCGTCCCCCCGATTATTTGACACCAAAATTTTTTACCAATTTCGTGTTTTTGGGGTACCATAAGGTGGCATACAGAAATTCGTTTAAATCGATGCACACATCTCCGAGATCTAGCGTTTTTGAAAATTGGGGTTTGGGGGAGGGTCCACCCCCCTTCGGATATCAAAAAATGTAGTACCCTATTTTCAAACTCTACCATCTGTACAAATTTCGTGAAAATCGGTTCAGCCGTTTGCTCTTCGAAAGTTAGCGTGTTTTCGACAGAGAGACGGACAGTCGGAGAGGCGGAGAGGCGGACGGACATGACTAGATCACCTTAAAATGTCATGACGATCAAGAATATATATTCTTTATGGGGTCTTAGATGCATATTTCGAGGTGTTACAAACAGAATGACGAAATTAATATACCCCCATTCTATGGTGGAGGGTATAAAATAAGGAGGCCTTTTTATAAACCACATTTCTAATCATAAACATAGAGCGTATTGTGAATGCAACGATATAGAGTAGAAGATCCAGTGAACTGCTTAGATACAAGCAGCATGTCAATGTAAAGGGGAGATCGGTGGAGACCGCCCACACAAATAGAAGAATCTTTCGATGTCAAGATATACACTATGGCGGTATGCATTGACATCGAAGGGGCTTTAATAGAGCGAGAACCGACATGCTGATACAATCCTTTGACCATTACCGGGTCCTTAGAGACCTAATAAACGATGTGCTTAGGAACAGGTGGAAACTTGTGACATAAAAATAATGGATAAGTTAGCGCAGGTCACATCACAGGGGGGGCATTTTATCGCCACTCCCAAGCGTGACCATCACAAATAACCTATTCACATTCTGACTAAGAACGGATTTGAACCCAAAAGGGTTCAGAACCTACCAGACGATGCTATAGAACTTGTGTGAGGGAGGGATCCGGATCAGTCCACTGGCTCTACAGAAGTGTGATTAGACCAATACTAACTTGTGCCTCTGTAGTTGGCTAGACAACGATGGAAGAAAAAATGTCTTGGCATAAGGGAGGCGGTGAGGACAATAGCTACCAGTGCACTGGACACTATTCTAGATACCCGGCCCATACACATACAGATTGAATATGTGCCGGCCACTGCAGCTATAAATCTCAAGGCGATGTGAGAATGGAAGGAAAGTAACTGGTCAAATTATAGCAGTATAATCGAGGCGACGATAGGAGTCTGGAATAAATAGAAGAATTATTTGTGCTTTCGACAGACTGACGAACAGATGAACAGACGTTCCGACATGAGTAGATGATCTTAAAATATCATGGCGATCATGAATATATGTATACTAGCTGGGCCGGTGTGCTTCGCTACACCCTAAAGTGCCTATTTCAAATTGAATGTTTCTGTTATGAAGCTGAGATGCTCAGATAGCTGATGCCCAGATACGATATGTGTTTATCGTATGTGTTTTCCAAATAAGCCTCACAGGACCTTATTGGATTAAAGTTATTCTAAAATTGGGATTATTATTCGTATTCTACTATCAAAGTTCCTGAGAGTGACTTATATACATACTTACTTTAATTGGCTATGACGGAACATTTGTTCCACTAGCCGAACGTAGAATACCGTTCCATGTGCCTCGATCTTCTGCTCTCATTCTAAAATCTCTGACACCAAGTTTCTAAAATCTCTGACACCACTTTATCTTTTAATCGGGCTTTTCCAAAAGTTAATTTTTATACCCACCACCATAGGATGGGGGTATACTAATTTAGTCATTCCGTTTGTAACACCTAGAAATATTCTTCTAAGATCTCATAAGGTATATATATTCTTGATTGCCTCGACATCCTGAGTCGATCTAGCCATGTCCGTCTGTTGAAATCGAGATTCGAACGCATATGCTAGCCGCTTGAAATTTTCCACGGATTCTTAATACTGATGTAGGTCGTTGGTGATTTCAAATGGACCATGTCGGTTCAGATTTGAATATAGCTCCCATATAAACCAATCTCCCGATTTGACTTCTTAAGCCCACGGAAGTCACAATTTTTGTCCGATTTTTTGCGATTGTCCGAATTTTGTGTGTAGTGTTCTGTTACGACTTGTGCCAAATACGGTCTAAATCAGTCTATAACTTGATAGAGACCATGTAACCCGGTCTCTCGATCATCCTTGTTCGGTTCCTAGAAATTTTAATTTTTGCTGGTTTGACAGAAGTTTGGTATGTAGAATAAAATTATGCCCTTCAACTAAATTTATTTTATATGAAACTTGCTGAACCGGGCCTTCTTTTACTTTATATGGAACAAAATTATCCTTTGAATATTTATTTTGGACAATTAAAGAGCTTTTAGTGAAATATCACGCTACGAAAATAATCTATGTATATCGCAAGAGCATAACAATATAAATGCCTTTATCTGAATTCCATATGATCTTTACTGGTCTATGAATTCGCTCACAGGGTTTGGGCTCATTAACGTTTTGGTGTTAGATATACTCCATTATTAAAAGCCTTTATTTCATCTCGATATTGTCATGATTCCTTAGACTCTCGGCCCAGAAAAAATATCAGCACAGTGCTCTTCTCTCAAATACCATTTATTTAAATCCCCTATTGCCATTGGCTTAAGGGGAGTTTATAGGATGAGGCATCCTCAAACATTTGGCGTTGTTATGGGGGTGGAACGTCCCCTAGGCAGTTGGTCCCGAATGTTGATATCAGATTCGAGGATTGCTCTCAAGTACTTTTCATTTGAGCCCCATATTTCCATAGTCGGCAAACATGACCGGTTTCGGGGGTGTTTTGGGGGATGAGGCGGCCGTTCAGTGACTTGGCCCTGAAAATATATATCAGATTCGTGTTCTACTCTAAAGTACTTCTTATTACAGCCCCATATGGGAATGGTGGTGGGGTGGACCCATACACACTTTTCCCGAATATGGATATCAGATTCGTGCTTTACTTCCAAAGACCTTTCATTTGAGCCCCATTTTGCGATTGTAGTGAATTTGTCCTCTTTGGAGGTTGTTTTTAGAAGGGGCGGCCCGCCATACACTTGGTCCCACATTTGGATATCGGATTCGTATTCTACACATAAATACCTTTTATTTGAGCCCCATATTGCCATGATCAGTAAATAAGTCCTGTTTTGGGGGGTGTTTTGCGGAAGGGGTGCGCTCCCAGAAACTTGGTCCCACTTTTGGATACCAAATTCACATTTTACTAGCAAATACCTCTCATTTGAGTCCCATATTGCCAAGGTCGCTAAATATGTCCGATTTAGGGGTGTTTTGGGGGTATGGTGGTCCCACAAACACTTAGTCCGACAATTGGATAGCAGATAAATTTTCTACTCTTAAATACCTTTCATTTGAGTAGGTAGGTTTTGAGGGTAGGCTGCCTCCCTAGCCACCACCGAAGGATGGGAGTATATTCATTTTGTCATTCCGTTTGCAACACGTCGAAATATCCATTTCCGACCCTATAAAGTATATATATTCTTGATCAGCGTTAAAATCTAAGACGATCTAGACATGTCCGTCCGTCTGTCTGTCGAAATCACGCTACAGTCTTAAAAAAAAGAGATATTGAGCTGAAACTTTGCATAGAATCTTTATTTGTCCATAAGTAGGTTAAGTTCGAAGATGGGCTACATCAGACTATATCTTGATATAGCCCCCATTTAGACCGATCCACCGATTTAGGGTCTAAGGCTCATAAAAGCCACGTTTATTATCCGATTTTGCCGAAATTTGGGACTGTGAGTTGTGTTAGGCCCTTCGACATACTTCTTCAATTTGGCCCAGATCGGTCCAGATTTGGGTAAAGCTGTCATAGGGACCGATCCGCCGATTTAGGGTCTTAGGCCCATAAAATGCGCATTTATTGCCCGATTTCGTTGCAGTTTGGGACAGAGAGTTGTGCTAGGCCACTCGCAATTTTCTTTAATTTGGCCCAGATCGGTCCAGATTTGGAAATAGCTGCCACATAGACCGATCTCTCGATTTAGGGTTTTGGGCCCATAAAAGGCGCATTTATTCTACTATTTTGCCAAAATTTGGGACAGTGAGTTGTGTTACGCCCTGGACATATTTCTTCAATATGGCATAGATCGGTCCAGATTTGGATATAGCTGCCATATAGACCGATCTCTCGATTTAAGGTTTTGGGTACATAAAAGGCGCATTTATTGTCCAATGTCGCCGAGATTTGAGATAGTGAGTTAAGGTAAGCCCCTCGCCATATTTCTGCAATTTGGCTTAGATCGATCAAGATTTGGATATAGCTGCCATATAGACCGATCTCTCGATTTAAAGTTTTGAGCCCATAAAAGGCGCGTTTATTTTCCGATGCCGCCGATATTTGGGACACTGATTTGTGTAATGCTCTTCGACATTTTTCTGCAACTTGGCTCAAATCGGTCCAGATTTGGATATAGCTGCCATATAGACTTATATCTCGATTTAAAGTCTTGTCTCCAAAAAAGGCGCATTTATAATCCGATTTCACTGAAATTTGACACAGTGCCTTATGTAAGCCTTTTCGACATCCGTGTCATATATGGTTCAGATCGGCTTATTTTTAGATATAGCAACTAAAAAGTTCAATATTTTGTTATACACAATTGAACAATGACTTGTACTCATTAGTATTTGGTTCAAATCGGAACATATTACGGTATAGCTGCTATGGGCCATAAGGTATGCATTTTTTACCGGATTTTCGCGATAGGTGGTTTGCATGTATACAAACGCAAAAGCTTAAAATATTTTCTCGACTTCATTTCAAATAATAGAAAATTTTCCCAAGGATGCCAAGTTGAAGTTAATGCTGTAACCCAATTTAAACTCCAATGTTAACCAATTATAAGCAGATCCCAGTTATAATTCAAGCTCTTTCAGGGTTTATTTTGATTTATTTCGATGTTATGATATGGGCTTTCCAGTTTCACACAACTCCATTATGGTTTTGTGTTATGATCTGCTATATTCGTCAGCTATAAATGAAACAAAAAAATTACTTATGGGAGTTGTTGTTTTCGCACATTAAAATGCCTACTTCGGGATGGATACTTTTTTACCGAGTAAATATTACGAAACAATGTATGTGTTTTAGAGTTTCTTGTTGTGTACCTGACTGTCATTTGTGTGTTGCTCCAATGAGTTTTGTCATTTTTATACCTTAGGTGGAATTTTAAAAATTGTCACTTTGCGAGTTTACTCAATGCTCAATATACTGACTGCTATTTCCTCAATCAAACCAAGGAAGGAAAACATTTTGTGTGTGAAAATGTGTCTTTATAAAATTATTTGAAAGCCCATGGGCCTGCTTGGGATTATTTTCTTGTGTACGGACACAGTAATGTGAAATAGTGTGAGTATTTTTGCCCACCACTGGTCTGTACCTGGAAATAATCATTTTTTTCATACCCTCCACCATAGGATGGGGTATACTAATTTCGTCATTCTGTTTGCAACAACTCGAAATATGCATCTGAGACCCCATAAAGTATATATAATCTTGATCGTCATGTCATTTTAAGTCGATCTAGCCATGTCCAACCGTCTGTCCGTCCGTCCGTCTGTCTGTCGAAAGCACGGTAACTTTCGAAGGAGTACAGCTAGGCGCTTGAAATTTTGCCCAAATACTTTTTATTAGTGTAGGTCGGTTGGTATTGTAAATGGGCCAAATCGGTACATGTTTTGATATAGCTGCCATATAAACCGTGATGCATAGGTAAGCGTGCCCGCCTATCGTGCCCAATCGCCCGGGTTCAAATCCTGCCGGCGAGAACACCTTAAAATATTTTTCAGCGGTGGTTATCTCCTCACCAAATGCTGGCGACATTTGTGAGTATTTCAGCCATGTACAACTTCTCAACCAAGAGGTGTTGCTTTTCAGTGGCACGCCGTTCGGACTCGGCATAAAACAGGAGGTCCCCTTATCATTGAGCCTAAATTTGAATCGGGCAACACGCAATTGATATTGTGAGAAGTTAGTTTCCCTCCAATTTGTTCCGCAATGGGATGTTTGGGAAACACTAAACACAAAAAACGCCATATAAACCGAACTTGGGTCTTGACGTCTTGAGCCTCTAGAGGGTGCAATTCTCGTCCAATTTGACTGAAATTTTGCAGGAGGTGTTTTGTTATGACTTCCAATAATTGTGCTAAGTATGGCGTAAATCGGTATAGAACCTGATACAGCTGCCATATAAACCGATCTGGGATCTTGACTTCTTGAGCCTCTAAAGGGCGCAATTCTCATTTGATTTAGCAGAAATTTTGTACAACGGCTTCTCTCATGACCTTAAACATACGTGTCCAATATGGTCTGAATCGATCAATAACTTGATACAGCTCCCATATAAACCTATCTCCCGATTTTGCTTTTTGAGCCCCTACACGGCGCAAGTCTTATCAGAATGAACTGAAATATTACATAATTACTTCTACAATGTTCAGACTAATTTATGGTCCGAATCGGATAATAACTTAATATAGTTCCAATAGTATAACAATTCTTATTCAATATTCTTTGTTTGCCTTAAAAGAGATTTCGCGCATAGAACTTGTTCTCTACTAGGATAGACACAAGAGAAAATTATTGATCTGGTACACGAATAATTTTATGCGGCTATGCGGTACTACAACAAAAGAAGGATGCTTTTACCGTAGGCAAAGAAGGGTCCTTCCGTAGCTATGTGGAAGCGAAACGTTACACAGTTACAATAAAAGAAAAACTTGGTGACAAAAACATTTTGTTTGTCGTAAAAATTTCCGAAACGTTTTATTTTTTTGCGTGTATACACCCATCCTTTGGTAGAGGTTTTAAAAACAAGCAGGAGTTTCCTGCGCATCGGAGAATATAAGCGGAGAAATATGTGACTGAAAAGTATTGGATGACAACAGCTTTCCTGAATATCATTACATTAGCTTCAACCTTTGTGCAGGAGTCTTCCCACTCCTTAATAAAGGGTGATTTTTAAGAGCTATAAGAAATTAGCACATGAAATTCAGAAAAATGCATGAATCTTTCCATATAATTTAATGTTTGAAGATTATTTGATGTAAATGTTGACCGTGACTGAAACTAAAAAGATCCATCCGCTTAGTCAAATTTTGGCAAACTACTTCTAACATTTCTGGCGGTATCTTCTTCAATGTTGTCTTCCAATGCGTCAGTTGAAGCGGGCTTGTCTCTATAGACATGAGATTTAACATAGCCCCACAAAAAATAGTCAAAATAGTCGCACGATCTATGCGGCCATTTGAGCGATCCCGTATAAAAAAATAAGTTCATTGCTGCGAATGGCTACGAATCGATAATTGATGATCACCATTAACATTTGCCGATACAGCTGCGATATTTTCTTCAGTTCGCACTCTATGTAAGTGTGTTGGTTGTTTAACGTCCGAAATTGGTGCGAAATTTAGTCACAATAGCTCGAATAGCCGTTTCAGGGCGTCGATTAAACTGACCATAAAATGGAAGAAGCGGTCGATGGACTTCCTTAACATTGCCCGCATTTTGATAATAAAATTCAATAATTTGCAAGCGTTGTTCTTTTGTAACTCGATTCATGGTTAAATTATAGACCAAACTGAAACTAACAGTGAAACAAACACGAAACGTGCTCGAGCTGTTTAAACCAGTGTTGCCAAAATATATAATAGCTAAAAAATCATCCTTTAGAAGAACGGTGGATTGGGATACGCACACATGGACTTAGTGAATGGCATTGATAACCATGTGGATTTTGTATTCCAAGTAACTAGGACTTAGCATATCGTGATGGTTACCAGATGACTGATATAGAAACATACTTCCAAATTGCAATATAAATCACATATTTTAGTCATAAACATTCAAATATTATGCACATGCAGAGATGATCAATCGAAAACAGAAATTCGTTGCAATGACTAATGAGATTTTTGAACCCCCGCCACAGGCCCTCAATCATGTCCATTGAACTGTCAATCAAAATCAAATACAAGAAACTTAATTGAATGCAAAACCGTAATAGCCGAGTGATACAACTATCATTTCGACTCCAATACATGTAAATTTATTTTATTTAGGTGCAACATCTTTCAAAACATGTTTTGCGCTCCATCACAGCGGAAGTCTGCAATAATTTTCTGCTCACAAAATTATAAATAATTCATGAATACACGCCCTTTATCTATGGTGGATAAAATTAACAAGCATAAAATTTTGCAATTTTCAATCAAAAAAAAAAAAAAGAAATAATAACAGTGTGTCATATAAATATGGGAACACCAATTACATTTAACGTGATCTTCATTTACTTTAATTGGTTCTAAAATCTTTGCATTATCCATGTACCAACCAATCTAGGTAATAATTACACGACCACACATTCTTGTGAGAAAATATTTTTTCAAATGATCTTTGAAGAAAATTTTTGGTAGGATATTCATTTTCTACACCATCTTCGTTCATATGCGTCCGTCTGACTTGCCTACAATGGATATCTTTGTCCCGATTTATCTGAAAAACTGGCAATTTCTTTTTTCAAAGCTCGATTGAATATGTGTTACATTTGTTTGGTGGTAATTAAGCTCGACTAAGAAAAGCGACTTTATGAAATGATTCACATGACCCGGCTGTAAGGGCCAAAACAAAAGGGCAGAAAATATTTGTTATGGATTCAAATGACAATGATGTGCACTGAAAAAAATTAATCCAATATTTAAGATTTTTCCTTACTCGTAGGATTTTAGCAATGAAAGCGAGCCAAAGAACTAAAACTTTGAAATAAGGATGCTATCTTTAATTTGAAATTCCTATTTACTAACGGACATGACCATTGATTGATTCTTATTTTACTTCATATATGACTGCATTATTTTTTGAAAAAATATTTTTTTTAACCTTAGACTCTTCACCCAAAAAAAAAAAATCGAAATTTAAGAACGCTATTTTGCGTCTTTAACTACAGTTCACTGTTGTGTTGTGCCAACGATAACTTCCAACGACATTTTGACCTTCATTTGAGAGGTTTTCAAAATTGCATTTTACCACACTCCAACATAAATGTTATGATCCACTATTGTTAAGATTTTGTATACCCACAACCGAAGGATGGGGGTATATTCATTTTGTCATTCCGTTTGCAGCCCATCGAAATATCCATTTCCGACCCTATAAAGTATATCTATTTTTGATCAGCGTAAAAATCTAAGACCATCTAGACATGTCTGTCCGTCTGTCCCTCTGTCTGTTGAAATCGCGCTAATATCTTTAAAAATAGAGATATTGAGCTCAAACTTTGCACATATAGACCGATCGGTCGATTTAAGGTCTTTGTCCCATAAAAGCCACATTTATTATCCGATTTTGCTGAAATTTGGGCCAATAAGTCACATTAGGCCCTTAGATACCCTTCTTAAATTTGGCACAGATCGGTTCAGATTTGGATATAGCTGCCATATAGACCGATCCGCCAATATAGGGTCTTAGGCCCATAAAAGCCACATTTATTATCCAATTTTTCTGAAATTGGGGACAGTGAGTTGTGTTAGTCCCGTCGACATCCCACTTCAATTTGGTCCAGATTTGGATATAGATGCCATATAGGCATCGCTATGACTTTCAACAACTGTGCCAAGTGTGGTTCAAATTGGGCCATAATCTGATATAGCTGCCATAAAAACCGATCTTGGGTCTTGACTTCTTGAGCCTCTAGAGAGCGCAATTTTTATACGATTGGAATGAAATTTTGCACGAAGTGTTTTGCTATGACTTTCAACAACTGTTTCCAGTATGGTTCAAATCGGTCCATAACCTGATATAGCTGCCATATAAGCCGATCTTGGGTCTTAATTCTTGAGCATCTAGAGGGCGTAATTCTTATCCGATTGGAATGAAATTTTGCCCGACGTGCTTCGCTGTGACTTCAAATAACTGTGCCAAGTATGGTTCAAATCGGTCCATAACCTGATATAGCTGTCATATAAACCGATCTGGGGACTTGACTTCTTGAGCTTCTAGAGGGCGCAATTCCTATCCGATTTGGCTGAAATTTAGCATGAAGTATTTTATTATGACTGTCAACAACTGTGCTTAATAAAGTTCAAGTCTGTTCATAACCTGCTGTAGCTGCCATATAAACCGATCTGGGATCTTTATGTCCTGAGCCTCGAGAGGTCGCGTTTATTATCCGATGTGCCTGAAATTTTGTACGACGGATCCTCTCCTGACCATCAACATACGTGTTTATTATGGTCTGAATCAGTCTATAACCTCATACAGCTCCCATATAAATCGATCTATTATCCTTCTTGTCCTTCTTGAGCCCCCAAATTCTTATTCGAATTGGCTGACATTTTACACTGGTCTCCAACATATAAAAGAATTGTGGTCTCTATCGGACCATATCGTGATATCGCTCTAATAGCAGAGCAAATCTTTTCTTTTATCCTTTTTTGCGTAAGAAGAGATACCGGGCAAAGAACTCGACGAATGCGATCCGTGGTGGAGGGTATATAAGATTCGGCCCGGCCGAACTTAGCACGCTTTTACTTGTTAAATATAGCTACTAAAAAGACCAATATTTTGTTATACACAATTGAACAATGACTTGAACTTATTAGTATTTAGTCGAAATCGGAACATATTTCGATATAGCTGCTATGGGGAATGAGGTATGAATTTTTCACCGGATTTAAACGATTGGTGGTTTACATATATACCCGAGGTGGTGGGTATCCAAACTTCGGCCCGGCCGAACCAACAAGTATTGTAAAGTATTGCAATACTTGTTGGGAAAAATAAGTTATTGGTCCATATAACTTAAGTTGCGATTCACGGCACTTCTGGCACTCTTAGTATGTAAGAGTAGAAGAGAGAGAGAGAGAGCTAAGAAAAACAAAAAGGAGTGAAATTGATATTTGTCGCAAGTAGAATTGTGTTGAGTGCTTTGGTATTAAGCTGGTTATATTAGATTTTCACTAGCGTTATGACGTTATCCTGCAATTTTTGATATAAATTAAAAACTATAAAATTTAAACCGCAATTTGAAAGTGATGCAATACTATATCTTTCATTATTTCATGTATAAAATGAATTTATACCTTTCTTTTGTAAATTTTCATCTGTGTAATTAATGACCTTGGTTTTAGCACCTCGGGCGTTTATGTACCGTGCTACAATTCCGCTTAAACATCAGTAATTATCTGTTAATATATCCAAATTGAACCTTTTTCATATACCTAATAGTTCGATTATGTAAATTAATTATAAAGATGTCTTCAATCCCTCGAGTCCAGTCGAGTAGTTTAACAACTCATGTTTTGGGGGTACTTGAACTTGAGCGGCGTGTGCTGCAGTAAACTGCGGTGAGTGGCCTGAAGATGACTACCAATCTGCAGCATAGCCCAACATTGCATGTGGCCTGCCCAGAAATCGTCTGAAGTGTATCGGCACTTAAACTTGTTCTGATAATTGCTTTATCCCAGCCGCAATGCGAGCCCAGCATGTGTCCAACATCCAAACAAAACCTACCAAGAAATCACTGTGAAATGACGACTACGCCACGCTCCATATGATTTGTAGAGTGATAGGTCAGTTTTTATGCTTTGGTTTTAGTTGATGGCAGATGTTGCTTGGTTAGTTATTTATCGTCGTTTAAAAAAAGTGTTTTTTTGTTGTAGATTTACATAACAGTTTTATGAAACAACATTAAATTTTTTATGTTTTCTGTTTGTGCTTTAGATAAGCAGGTAACATGAAAAGATGCGTTTTAAGTATTTTTTTCACTTTGTAAATATGACAACATAGTGAGAGATGGATAGCCGTTACAAGGAAATTAACTTCCATCCAATTTATATTAAATCGAATAAGTTAATCGAAACTGATTTTTGGCGGTCACTGCACATTACAATCGTTTCCGAAAGGCCTTAAATATCGCTCATGCCCATGAAATTGCGAATTGCTTGGCAAATGCCATTTGTGGTTAGGAGATATTCTTTTTTTCCTGAATTCCGATAACGAAAAGCACATGCCCAACATATTGTGCCACTAAAAGGCTGCGGAGTTAGTTTTGTCAAGGACCAGTGACCGGTTACATATTTAGCGATAGTCAGGCGGCGCTTTAGGCTCTTATGGATGCTAGCATAGGATCAAAAGCTCTGTGTCGATGTCGTCACCCTCTGGAGCAACTACACAGGTATCACAGTGTGATCCTGTATTGGGTCCCTGGGCACAAGGAAGTGCAGGTAACGAGAAGGCGGATTTGCTTGCGGGAGAGGTTGCAAAACTTTGCACGATCTCGATAGCGTCTCTCACATATTTATTACGGGCTCCAGTTGCGCTTTAAAGAAACTTGGTTTAGTAGATTATGGGACGAACGCTTGAGCCGTGACATAGATGCGCTATTTTCGATGGAAAGCATACATCTAGGAACAGTCATGGGAATTCTAACCGGGCGCAATAAGCTAAGCCACACATGTCTCCCATTGGCATAAGAAATGATGATGTCTATCGCTGGTGTCATGAAACTGATGCGAAACTTTGCACAGATTTTTTTGTCTATAAGCAGGTTAACTACGAAGATGGGCTATATCGGACTATATCTTGATATAGCCCCCATATAGACCGATCCGCCGATTTAGGGTCTTAGACCCATAAAAGCCACATTTATCATCCGATTTAGCTGAAATTTGGGACAGTGGGCTGTGTTAGGCTCCTCGACATCCTTCCTCAATTTGGCCCAGATCTGTCCAGATTTGGATACATTGGGTTGCCTAAAAAGTAATTGCGGATTTTTTAAAAGAAAGTAAATTCATTTTTAATAAAACTTGAACTTTTAATAAAACTTGAATGAACTTTAATCAAATATATAATTGCCATTTTGTTCGATAACTTTTTGCCATCTTCCTGGCAAATTTAGTATTCCACGCTCATAGAACTTCTGGCCTTTATCTGCAAAAAACTGAACCAAGTGCGATTTTATAGCCTCATCATTGCCGAAAGTTTTACCATTTAAGGAGTTCTGCAAAGATCGAAATAAATGGTAGTCTGATGGTGCAAGGTCAGGGCTATATGGTGGATGCATCAAAAGTTTCCAGCCAAGCTCACTCAGTTTTTGGCGAGTGACCAAAGATGTGTGCGGTCTAGCGTTGTCCTGGTGGAATATGACACCTTTATGATTGACCAATTCTGGTCGCTTCTCCTTGATGGCTGTATTCAATTTGTCCAATTGTTGACAGTAAACACCCGAATTAATCGTTTGGTTCCTTGGAAGCAGCTCAAAATATACCACACCCTTCCAATCCCACCAAACAGACAGCATAACCTTCTTTTGGTGGATATCAGCCTTTGAAGTGGTTTGAGCTGGTTCACCATGCTTGGACCATGATCGTTTTCGACTAACGTTGTTGTAAACAATCCATTTTTCATCTCCAGTTATGATTCGTTTTAAAAACGGATCGAATTCATTGCGTTTAAGGTGCATATCACAAGCGTTGATTCGGTTTGTTAAATGAATTTCTTTCAATACATGGGGTACCCATATTAAAATTGACGGCAAACAAACAAATGTAAACAAAATTTCGCGCACTTTTATTTATAGCAAGCTAAAAGTAACAGCTGATAACTGACAGAAGAAAGAATGCAATTACAGAGTCAGACGCCGTCGACTAAATTTGTCAACGCCTACTATATTACTACTATATTACCGACAATTACTTTTTGGACAACCCAATAGCTGCCATATTAACCGATCCGCCGATTTAGGGTCTTAGGCCCATAAAAACCACAATTATTATCCGATTTTGTTGAAATTTGGGACATTGAATTGTGTTAGGCCAGTCGAAATCCTTCTTCAATTTGGCCCAGATCGGTCTAGATTTGGATTTTAAGTATTGGCCCCATAAAAGGCTCATTTATAATCCGGTTTCACTGAAATTTGACACAGTGACTTATGTTAGTCTTTTAGACATCCGTGTCGTATATGGTTCAGATCGGTTTATTTTTAGATATAGCTACTTAAAAGACCAATATTTTTTTATACACCATTGAACAATGACTTGTACTTATTAGTATTTGGTCCAAATCGGAACATATTTCGATACAGCTGTTATGTGGCATAAGATATGCATTTTTCACCGGATTTTAACGAAAGGTGGTTTACATATATACCTGAGGTATATATGTAATATATTTTTACTTATTTTTTCTGGCATTGGAGTTAAAAGACTGAATCCTGGAGGTTGAATTATTTTGTTCTATCATCAAAGAAGTAAGAGAGGGTGTGCAGCAATCAGTGGCGTCGTCAGTAAATCTAATAAGATGGAAGAAAGGATGGCTATTGGGGTCACATTTGACCTCGTCGGATACTTAGTCATCTAATGTCTGGTATACTTCTCATCTAACCAAACCTAGTTGGCTCCAATATGGGATTGACAAAATTTTACATAACTCATATACAAATGTCTATTATATAAAAATTAAGGAACTGTAGATTATTTATTATTTTGTTTATCTGTTCCGTATAATGACAAAACCGATTTCGTGAAATTTTGAGTTTGAAGGTGGAGTTTGCCCCACAGTGAAAACAGGTTACGTAATTTTTCGATATCCGATAGGGGGACAACCCTCCCACATACCAAAAATTTCAAAAACGCCAGATATCGGAGATGGGTACACCGATTTAAGCCAATCTTAATGTATATACTTATGGTAACCTATAAACACAAAATTGTTATAAAACGTTTGGGTCAAATGACTTAGGGGGACGTCCACCTCAAAATTCACCCAACCAGATGGGGACAGTATGGGTATCGAATTAGAGGTATTTAAAAATAGAGAACGAACTTAATAAAAAAAATATTTGGAGGAAAAGCTCAACTTTCAATAAAAAAATTTGGTCCAAGTAGTTCTTGGGGGCCGCCCAACTGCAAAAACCCCCAAAACTGGTATGTATGTCCTTCGGCAGAAAATGAATATGAATGTCTAAGACTACACCAAAAAAAAAAAAATGCTGAAATCAGCAAACACTCTCTGCTGATTTTAAAATCTTTATGGAAACAGTTTCAGATTTATTGTCAATTTTAGGACTCTTCCAACCCCAAGAAAATCTCACAACAAGACATAAAGACCGTTCATTAAGGTAGAGTCTAAATGTGATATTAATATTAGGGACCAAGCCCTTCCACAGAACATGAGTATCGCGCCAATGAGGGTCTCGAATAAAGTAGGACAAATTTCTGGCGATCGTCCAACCCCAGTTAAAGGAAGGATGACCGAGACAAATGAAAAAACATGTACGTCGGGACAAAATATAACTGCAATGCAAGGTCATTGGTAGTAGCGTACAAAATTAGGCCTCCAATTTGGATTGACAAAGGAAGAACTTGTGCATCTTTGAGTTAAAAACGTGGTAACCTCTGTGATATGATTTTGAAAGAAGATAACAAATACACTTAACAAATTAATTAGTGCGGATTTGAAATGGACCCATAGCCCTCACAAAAATCTATTTTCAAACAATCTATTTTGGACATTTTTGTAGAATCCATGGTGGTGTTTCCAAGTTTTCCAAGATTCGGCCCTGCCGAACTTATCACGTTTTTACTTTTTTGACTGATTTGGATGGCTACAAATCAGACAATGGAAAAACAGAAACTTTTTTTGATTTCCTTTATATGTCTACTATCTGGACCGGGCCCGCTCCGCTGCGCTTTCTTTTACTTTATATGGAGCAAAATTTTCCTTGGAATTTTTATTTTCAACCATTAATGAGCTTTTAGTGAAATACCATACTACGGAAATAGTATATCGCTTGATAAACAATTTTACAATATAGTGCCTTTATCTGAATCCCATATGAACTTTATGGTCTACGAGTTAAAGTTTGGATGTAAGGTGTACTCCATTCTTAAAATATTTTATTTCAGCCCGATATTCTCATTGAGTCCCATATTGTCGTAATTGGTCTAAATATATGTTTGGAAGATTTGGGGGTAGGGCGGCCCCCCATGTACCCCATCCAAAATTTGGATGGCAATTTTTTTTAGGGTACTATATGAGTGCACACAAAATTTCGCTTCAATCGCACCACCCATCTTCGAGACCTGGCGCGTCTGAAAATTAGGGTAGGGAGGAGGGTCCACCCCTCCTCTAGATATCAAAAATTAAGTACCGTATTTTATCCACGGGATCATTATGCAGCATCTGTGAAAATTTCGAGAAAATCGTTTCAGCCGTTCCTGAGTCTATAAGAAACGCACAAACAAACACAAATTAATTTTTATATTGGGTTGCCCAAAAAGTAATTGCGGATTTTTTAAAAGAAAGTAAATCCATTTTTAATAAAACTTAGAATGAACTTTAATCAAATATACTTTTTTTACACTTTTTTTCTAAAGCAAGCTAAAAGTAACAGCTGATAACTGACAGAAGAAAGAATGCAATTACAGAGTCACAAGCTGTGAAAAAATTTGTCAACGCCGACTATATGAAAAATCCGCATATACTTTTTGGGCAACCCAATACAAAAGATTTTAAGTTTGTAGACTCAGTAGTTTATTGCAGCCTCTGTAGATTATTTCATAAATGATCCATCCGCTTAGTCGAATTTTGGCATATTCTTTACAACAGAGTATCTCATGAGTAAATCCTTTAATATTGTCTTCCAATATTAATTAATTCCTTTAATATTGTCTGTATAGACATAAGCTTTAATATAGCCCCACAAAATATAGTCTTAAGGCGTTAAATCGCACGAACTAGGTGGCCAACTGACCGGTCCCGAACGTGAAATAGAATGTTCACCGAACTCGCCTCTCATAAGTCCATTGTTACGCGTGCTGTGTGGTATGTGGCACCGTATTGTTGAAGTGAAGCCATGATAGGCTAATGAAAACAAGTAAAAGTGTTCTAAGTTAGGCCGGGCCGGATCTTGGGAACCCACCACCATGGATTCTGCTAAAAATTTATACAAAATATACCATGTTGTATGACATAAATTATTCTACATACTAAACTTCTGTCACACCAGCAAAAATTAAAGCTTCTAGGAACAGAGCAACGATGATCGAGAGATCGGATTACATGGGACCTATATCAGGTTATAGTCTATTTTTGGCCGTATTTGGTACAGTTGTTGGAAGTCGAAACAGAATGTCGCATCCAAAATTTCAGCCTAATCGGACAAAAATTGCGGCTTGTAAGGACTCATGAAGTCAAATCGGGAGATCGGTTTATACGGGAGCTATGTCAAGTTAAAGATCGATGTTGACCGTACTTGGCACAGTTTTTGACACTGTCATAACACAATACTAAAAGCAATATTTCAGCCAAATCGGACAGAAATTTTAACCGATAATGCCCATTTGCAATCCCCGTCGACCTACATCTATATTAAGTATCTTTAAGCCTTCGACCAGACTAAAGAAAAACAAGTCAGCAGGAGCCGATGGGTTACCCGCTGAACCATTTAAGACCGGAGGCGATGCATCAGCTTATCTGCGCAATCTAGCTAGAAGAACGCATACCCGATGATTTGAACCTCAGCATACTATGTCCCGTACACAAGAAAGGAGACAAGACGGAATGTGCCAACTACAGAGGAATAAGTCTCCTCCCCATCGCATACAAGATACTCTCGAGCGTACTGTGTGAAAGATTAAAACCTAAAGTCAATGAGATAATTGGGCCCTATCAATGCGGCTTTAGACCAGGTAAATCCACCCTAAACCAGATATTCACACTGCGCCAAATCCTGGAAAAGACCCGAGAAGGACATATTAACACCTACCATCTCTTTGTTGACTACAAAGCCGCCTTCGATACTCCTTTACGTTCAAAGGTATTTCAAGCCATGTCTGAGTTTGGTATCCCTGCAAAATTAATAAGACTCTGCAGGATGACACTTGCTGATACGCGTTCCTCAGTAAGAATAGGAAATAATCTCTCCGAACCATCTAATACAAAACGAGGTTTCAGACAAGGAGACAGCCTATCGTGTGATCTCTTTAATATCCTGCTGGAGAAGATTATACGAGATGCAGATGTGAATAGATATGGCACACTTATCACAAGAGATCACATGCTACTCGCCTATGCCGACGATATCGATATCATAGGTCGGTCAACGGAAGTAGTAACTGCAACTTTTGAAAGAATCGAAAGAGAGTCAGTGAAAATGGGTCTGGCAGTAAATGGAGATAAGACGAAATGGATGGTTTCAACTCCCAAAAAGCCTTGCACAACCGAGCAGATAAAGAAAATGGAGAAAGTTGGGAACCACAACTTTGCGTTTGTCAGTAACTTTATCTACCTCGGCACCGCCATAGCCGAAACGAATGACACAAGTTTTGAGATAAAGCGAAGAATAATACTGGCAAACATATGCTACTTTGGAGTAAGTAAGCAGTTTAGAAACAAGGCCACCTCTCGACAGACGAAGACTACACTTTACAAGACACTGATACTACCCGTGCTGTTATATGGTTCTGAAGCATGGGTACTTGTGAAAGCAGATGAGGCAGTGCTTGAAGTATTTGAGAGAAAGATTCTTCGTAAAATATATAGACCAGTTTGCGTTAACGGAGAATATAGGCGACGTATGAACCACGAGCTGTATGAGCTGTATGACGACGATAGCATAGTTACACGCATCAAAATACAAGGGCTGCGTTATCTAGGTCATGTTATCAGAATGGATGAAGGCAAACACGGTGGTACACGCAAACCGGGAAGACCAAAGGCATAATGGAAAGATCAAGTTGTGGGAGACACCTCGAAGCTTTGTGTCAGAGATTTTAAAATGAGCGCAGAAGATCGAGGCGCTTGGAACGCTATTCTACATTCGGCTAGTGGAACAAATATTCTGTCATAGCCAATTAAAGTAAAGTAAGCGTTCGACCTCTATCGTGATGTCGACGGACGGGCGGATATGGCTAGATCGATTCTGAACGTCGAGACGATCAAGAGTATATATACTTTTTGGGGTCTTAGACGAACATTTCGAGGTTTTACAAACGGAGTGACTAGATTAGTATAACCCCATCGTATGGTGGTAGGTATAGAAAGTCGTATATTAACTGAGCAAATTAGATTATTTATCATTAATAGAATTTTTTTATCGTTTTCCGTTTAAAAGTTGATTGCGTCGTTGACATTTAGAAGGGAAATGCTTCAAACACGTTGTATTGTTTCACACCTGATTCATTAATAATTTTTTTCCCGATCGATATAATTTTCGAAAGTCCATCTACAATTAAAATGACTTTTAACTTTGAACTTATTTTTGAATACCATACGAAAATTAGCGTATTGTATTGGCAAACAAAGTGTCTATTATCTTATTTATATTGGTGACTATAACTGTTATGGTGACTATATAGAAATAAAAAAAAGAATTTGCATTGTGCTGTTTATTCTGTCTATACTTTGTATATAAATGCAGTTCATTGTCCAGAGCTTGAAATTTTTTAAAGATGAATAACCCATTCATATGATTTATGAGACTAGATGTCTAAATTAGAGTTAAGTGCTACAATGCATTTGCATAATATGAGAAAACAAAACAATTAGGTCCTGCCTACAAGCTGTTAAATCTTGCATTCTTAGTGTTGAAACAATAGTGCTATTGTTATAAATATGTTAATATGTCAATATAATGAAAAATGAGTGTTAAAGACAACAAAAGACATATATGCAAAAATTCTAAGGTGTTGATTTGAATACACCAAAAATAAGAACAAGCCATTAATTAAAGAATAGCCAAGTCGAAATCGTTTAGACATAAACATGCCATAAATTTGTTTTATATCTTGTCCACCAAATTCTGACATTGTGGTTTTTTCGGCGCTTTGTTGACCATAATGTACTGAAGCAATTAAATACACGATAGCAGACAATAGAGACAAAAGTCGTTGTACTGAAGTTCGAGCAAACAAAACCGAAACTATGAGTCCCATCACTTATCCTTGACTGGAGACTCAAATATATGGCCATATGATATCAGAGATTAATCATTTTTTTCTCAAAATAATAAATTACAAATCTAGTAAAAATTTAATGGGGACTAATATCGACGATTAACCTTTAATTTTTTTATTATTCAGTTTTATTAATGAACAGCATGAACACAAAAAAAAAAAGATTACAAATCCCAAAAAAAATAATGTTTAATATATACTTTTTGTTTGGAGCAGGGCACAGCCAACAGCGACTTGTTAATGGCTTTCATTCGTTATTTAAATGTTTAAAAATTAATTTAATATCGCCCGCATCCAAACAAAATCGATTGGTATTCAATTCTCTTGAGTATTTGATAGCCGTGGAATTTCCACAAATGCAGAATGTCCGACAATATTTAGATCTGTGATGACACATTTAATAGATTTTTGTTCCGTTTTTTCCAAGACGGTTTTTTCTTAAAAAAAAAATACCAGTTTGATCCAAGCTTACTGACCTTTTCAAATGAAATTAGTCGGTGTTTTTTTTATTCTTAAATAATTTATAGTCAGAGACAGGGACGTAGCCGAGGAGGAGGGGGCAACTTTTAATTCTAATAGAAAAGGAGAACCCTGCGGTCTACAGCCAAACAATACCCTGTATTAATTTTTTTAATTGAAATTTTATAAGTAGGAAAAATTTTATTCAAAAATTGTCTTTAGGTTAGGTTGACTTATTACGGATGCTGACTGAGGAGGGATTTGAACCCGTCTGCTATGCAGACGATTTTATAATACTCCTTAGGGGTAAGGATCCGAACGAACTATGCAGAAGGGCCGAAGGGGTATTGTATATGGCATATGACTGGGCTAGACCCAGAGGTCTCAATGTGAACCGAGAGAAGACTGAAATATGCCTGTTCACGAGGAAGACTAAGGTCGGCCAATTTAACGCACCACGTTTCCTCAATAATACGATTTCGATATCTGACAAGGTCTAATACTTGGGTGTGATCTTGGACAGGAAACTTAATTGGAAGTGTCACATTCAGGAGCGTACTGAGAAGGCTCATAGATGTTGGGCACTATGTAGACGGGCCGTAGGCTCGAAATGGGGCTTGAGTCCGAGGATAGTCCACTGGCTCTACAGGAGCGTGATTAGACCAACACTTACTTACGCCTCAGTAGTTTGGTGGATTTCTATGGAGAAAAAGTGCAACATTAGGACTAGGGTGAACATTTATTTGTATGAATGAAATTTTGGACAGTTAAGGCCCATGCCACAAATTCATATAAATGACGCAATTGAAATGTTTTTATGCCTTTTTAACATCCACACGATTTATCGATTAACCGTCCTAAATTATTAGATTTTTTGTTAATTTGAAAATGCATAGTTTTCAATTGTTCGATTGGTTGAAAAATCACAAATAATCGATTAATCGAACAACGATTAAACCACAGTATTGCCATCTGGAAGATCATGTTACGGGGATGGATCAATGCTAGATGACAGAGTGGGCCTGGAGGTTTACATTGCGAACCCAGGGACTGAGATCTGCTTTAGACTGCCTGACCATAATACGGTCCTGCAGACGGAGATCCGGGCGATCACGGAATGCTTGAAGAGGTGTGGTGCTTACTCGAGGACGTTGATTGTGAACATCTTTACCGACAGTAAAATTGCCATAAGGGCTTAAAGTGAAAGAAGGAGATTAACGTTTGGGTGCCGGGCCATAACGGAGTAAGGGGGAATGAAACGGCCGACGATTTGGCGGTGAAGGCCAGTGGACTGCAGTCAGTTAATTTGGTTAACCCGAAGCCTTTCGGGTCGATGCAACCTGAGTTAAGGTAGTGGGCGACTAATGCGCGTGCATTATTGTGGAACAGCTAAACGGTCGGTAGGACAGCGAAAATCCTATAGGGATCCAGATCGAGCGAAGACGAGGCTATAACTGAACGGAAGCAAGAAGGAGGTCAGTATAGTCATTGGTATCATAACGGGACACATAGGTCTACGAGCTCACTTATGTAAAATCGGTGCGGCAAGTGATAGCATCTTTAGTGTATGCGGGGAAGATGCCCGGCTTTTGCGTCTAACAGATACCAGCACTTAGGTGGAGACACAACACCAGACATGAACCAACTTAGGGGAGTGGCATTGAAAACAATTACGGATTTTGTACGTAGCATGAAATTCCTAACTGAAAATTTTCTTTTTAGAGGTTACTTTATAGTTTTTAGAGCCCATAACAAGCCGATTACTGGCTTAGGTGTACGTCCATAGTGACATGAGGAGGATTAATATCTGCACCCACTTTTCAACCTAATCTAACATAACCGAGGTTAAGTTAAAAACAGGGTGCGGATATTATTCCGCCCCATGCCACAATGGACATACACCTAAGCCAATAATCGACTTGTGTTTCGCTCAAAATTCTTAAAAGTAACCTCCAAAAAAAAATTCAAAGTTAGGAATTCCGTGCTACTTATTGGCAAAAAAACCAACTGTCTCTTACTTCATGTGTTTTCGTTGCATTTACGTTTTGTTCCTTCGAGCCGGATATCGGATCCTCGGAGAAATAAAAGTTGGAACTTTAATCTAATTTTAAAAAGAAGGTTGGTGTAGTGCATTCTTTTCTCATAGTAGTGAGTTCTGTTTATAACTACTTGAAATATTCGTCTGAGACCCCATAAAGTATATATATTCATGATCGTCGTAACATTTCTTGTCGATCTAGCCATGTCCGTCCGTCTGTCCGTCCGTCCGTCTGTCTGTCGAAAGCATGCTAACTTTCGAAGGAATAAAGCTAGTCGCTTGAAATTTTGCACAAATACTTCTTATTAGTGTAGGTCGGTTGGGATAGTAAATGTGCCATATCGGTCCATGTTTTGATATAGCTGCCATATAAACCGATCTTGGGTCTTGACTTCTTGAGCCTCTAGAGGGCGCAATTTTTATCCGATTGGAATGAAATTTAGCACGACGTATTTCGTTGTCATATCCAACAACTGTGCCAAGTATGGTTCAAATCGGTCAATAACCTGATATAGCTGCCATATAAACCGATCTTGGGTCTGGACTTCTTGAGCCTCTAGAGGGCGCAATTCTTATCCGATTGGTATGAAATTTTGCAAGACGTGTTTCGCTATGACTTCCAACAACTGTGCTAAATTAGATTCAAATGGGTCCATGTTTTGATATAGCTGCTGAATTGGTCTTTAGCCTGATACAGCTCCCATATAAATCGATCTCTCTATCTTACCTCTTGAGCGGTGCGCCCTTTGGGGTCTTATTCGAATTGGCAGACATTTTACACAGGTTTCTAACATATATACATATAATTTAATTGTGGTCCGAACCGGACCATATCTTGATATCGCTCTAATAACAGAGCAAATCTTTCCTTTAACCTTTTTTTGCCCAAGAAGAGATGCCGGGAAAAGAACTTGACAAATGCGATCAATGGTGGAGGGCATATAAGATTCGGCCCGGCCGAACTTAGCAGGCTTTCACTTGTTTTGCCGAAGAAGAGATGCCGGGAAAAGAACTCGACAAATGCGATCCATGGTGGAGGGCATATAAGATTCGGCCCGGCCGAACTTGCTTTGTTGTTTTTTCTTTAACTTATTTAAAAAAATTCAGCTCAAAAAATATTTTTTTTTCTATTAAAAATTTTTTAAAAAAATGGTTTCTACACTTTATAGTATTTTTATTTAAATGAGAATCGTATTACTGGACAATAATGCTTATTACCCTGTATGATCATTAATAAAACGATGTCGGTAGGCTAGAGGATGCGTGAAAGACTACCAAACATGACAATATGAGTTCAAATCTCCCTTCGACTACCGAAAAAACTAATAAATAGAATTTTAAAGCGAAAGAAAAGAAGTCGATTGAGAAAAATCCGAGGGAGAGCAGCAACAAGCAGGAAAGAACGAATAAGCGCAGAGCACCCAAGCGACAACGCAAGCTTAAGCAATTTTTATTTTTGGCAGCATAACAAACTTGACAGTTTTGACTCAACACCAAAGTTGGTTGTCACAACAGCAAAGTTGCGGTTGACACAAAATTGGTCGAGGCAACAAATCTGTTTTCTGGGTGCACCTGCTTAAATACTAAATATGAAAAGACAAGTTTTTGGAGCTTTAATATGACCAATGGCCATAATGTTTCCGCGGCGATCGGTCCTATGACTACTACAACAACATCCGGTGAATAACATTTATATCGAGATTTGGTTAGATCTGAACCAAACTCTTAACGATCGATGTAAATGGCAGCTATATCCAAATGTGATTTGATATACATCATATTTGGGGAGCATATGTAGATGGGGTTTATATTTAGACAAAGATCTTAACACAAATTATTGTCTACATTTCAGCCTAATCAGGTCATAAATTTGGCTTTTATGGACCTATACGAACGTATATATGGGAGCTTTACCTAAATCTGAACCGATTTCGACCTCACTTCTTAGATATTGTCGTCGAGAAAAACATTGTACAAAATTTTTGCAAAATTGGTCAATAAATACGCTTGCATTGGAACTAAATCTGAACCGATTTATATGAAATTTACCAGTAATTTTAATACTCATTCGAAAATCCTTTCTGCCGAATTTAGATTAAATCGATTTACAAATGAGCACTTTATTGCCATATTTCTCAAAATCACACGAACATATATAAGGGAGCTATATCTAAATCTGAATTGATTTCGACGATATTATGGAAGTGGTCGAGGAAAGCCTATGCAAGATTTGGGGTAGAGTGGTCAATAAATGCCCTTGCAGCGGCTCAAGAAGTGAAAATCGGCAAATGTACATATGTAATAGTTATTTCTAAATCTGAACCGATTTCTATGAAATTCACCTCCAATATTAAGAGTCATACGAAAATCCTCCCTGCCAAATTTAGAGTAAATCGATTAACAAATGAGTACTTTATTATTGCTCAAATGAAAGGTACTGCGGAGTAGAGCACGAAATTGAAACCCATATCGTGACCAATTTTCTGGGGTCTAACCCTTTCCCAAAATACCCAAAAAACAGCAATTATTTACTGACCATCGCAACATGTGGCTCAAATAAAGGCATTTGGAAGTGGAATACGAATCTGATATCTAAAAGTGGGACCATTTATTTGGGGCACCGCCCCTTCCGCAAAACATCCCCTAATGGGTGAAAACTTACCGATCATGCCAATATGTGGCTCAAATGAAAAATACGTGAGATTAGAAAACGAATTTGATAACCAATTTTGGGGCCAAGTGTTTAGAGGACGCCTTATCCTTAAACCAATGGCAATCCCCAATGTTTAAATAAATGGTATTTAAGAGAAGAGCACAATGCTGACTTTTTTTTAAGACCAAGTGTCTGAGGAGCCACCTCACCTCCGGAAACACCACTAAATCAGACATCATGTGAATATCTTGCTGATACAAAGTCTTTTAAGAATGGAGTACATCTAACATCGAAACTTAAATGACATTAAACCCTCCGAGCAAATTCGTAGCCCAATAAAGATCATATAGGATTCAGATAAAGGCACTTGTATTGTTATACTGTTATTCAAGCGATATACTATTTTCGTAGCATGGTATTTCACTAAAAGTTCTTTAATTGTTGAAAATAAATATTCAAAGCATAATTTTGTTCCATATGAAGTTAAAGAAGGCACAGCGGAGCGGGCCCTGTTCAGCTAGTTGTCAATAAAAAATTACGAGCGAAATTTTACGGCTCCAGAATTAGGAGTTCGCCCTATATGGTTCCTACTAATAGCAGTAACATTTTTTTCTTTTAGCCTGCGCTCCTTCAACTGACTTCTTACCATTTTAGAGTGCTAATCTCTGATTGACAGTCTACCGAAGCCATCTGTGCCAAATTCAGACTGAAATCGAATTATTTTCACAAATCAACAGCTAAAGGATGATGAGCTGTTGAAAGCTTATCAAAACTAATTTGAAACGTGGTGAAATGAGGCTAATGAAGTGACTAGTTATTACAAAACTGATTAATAGTTGGTTGGCGGCATGATATTTGGTCGTTATTTTTTCCAAAGATGGGTAAGGAAATCATTTAATTCATCTTTTTTCTGGGCAAATCTCTTCCTAAGCCAAGCTTCAATTAAAGTGAAGCAACTACGGCTGAAAACGTGCTCACTCAATTCGTTGAACGCCAACATTGTTGACGCTTAAGGTGAGCATTTTTGAATCGATATATTTTGATTTGTTGTTATTGTTGTTGATGTTGGAGGTTCAAAACTTATTTGTTTTGATAAATTCCAACAAATTTTATTCAACAGCGCTGAGCTGACACGCACTCCTACCAAAAAGCAGTGGGAGTCCGATTAACTTTGTTCATAAATGCTCGTGGCCCGACCATGTTTATCAATGATTTTTCAAGAAATAAAAAATCACATCTCTTGAATGGCTTATTTTCAAACACATAAATCAAGAGTCCATCCAGTGGAAGCCCCCTTTTAAGCCATAGTTACTTATTTATCTATTGTCTATCGTCATCATCTCCACTATCAGTCAGATCGTCGTTATCGGCGCTGGAGTGTTGTTTTTCTTCGGAATCATGACTGGGAATCAAATCTATTCATCAACGTCTCCAATATTATCGTCATCATCTTAACCACCTTCAATGCTAAGAGGTGGCATCAACGCGACTTTAATAAGCGGGTTACTCCCTCGCTTTGAAGTGGTGTTGTGGTCATTACGTGCGACCATTGTTTGTACCCTACAGTAGGTTTAAGTGCGTTCATTGAATTAATGTGACACAAACAATACATGCCATTTGAAGGTTTTTGAGGCAGGGATTTTCTTGAGTATTATTTAATGTTGATTTGAATTGCAATTCAATTCTTCAGCTGACTTTTTAGGCTTTGTTTTTTTTGTCAATCAATGACTTTCAGATATTTTTGTAATAATATTTATTTGGTTTTGAGCTATTATTAGACAACACTCATTTCATATATCCCTTATG
The DNA here is from genome assembly GCF_963082655.1 of Stomoxys calcitrans. Taxonomy (NCBI): domain Eukaryota; kingdom Metazoa; phylum Arthropoda; class Insecta; order Diptera; family Muscidae; genus Stomoxys; species Stomoxys calcitrans. The sequence continues at coordinate 124,962,508 of NC_081553.1, read as the reverse complement.
TATCATGTATCGCTAATATTTCAAGGTGGATTTGTATACACCAGCTTTAACAATGACCAACTTCGAAGTGTATTAAAGGAGGGCCAAAAACACATGGTGAACTGGCCGTAGCTGCGCCCATCACTGTTCTCAAACAAAAATATAGCTTCCGGATTTTATCGGCAAATTTAATGCCCCAAAATAAATCAAAATTCCGAGTTTGTCGATTAATATCGGAAACTCGGTTTTCATTATAGACTCATGGTTTCTTGGCCAAAACCATTTTATAATATTGACAATCGTCAAAATTAATCCATATGAGTCTGGATGTCAGGCCATTCTACGTCGCGACAACACGAATCCTTACATGATAAATGTCGTCAAGGCTGCTCCTTAAGGATTTGAATGGAATGCTCCTTACCATTGATCATACTGTTCAGATCTTGCGTTTATTGTTCACCAAATTTCCGTTTGCTGTCCAACCAAATGATTGGGGTAAGCCTCAATAATGAAATTAGCTGAATTTTTTCTACGAGTTCCGACCAACCAATTTTATAATTTAGGGCATCAACAAAGATATTAAATAGTGGAAGGAATTTATTAAAAGTATGTTTTACTTGACATAAAACTAGTAAAAGAGTGCTTAGTTCGGTCGGTCCGGATCTTGGGAAACCACCATGGATTCGGATAAAAATTTATACAAAATAAATTTAGTTGAAGGGCATACAAACATCAAAAATTAAAACTTCTAGGAACCGAACAAGCATGATCGAGAGATCGATAATTTATAAAAACGAAATTGTCTGTTCCGTATAGGCTCAAAAACATATATAAGGGAGCTATATCTAAATCTGAATTGATTTCGACGATATTATGGAAGTGGTCGAGGAAAGCCTATGCAAGATTTGGGGTAGAGTGGTCAATAAATGCCCTTGCAGCGGCTCAAGAAGTGAAAATCGGCAAATGTACATATGTAATAGTTATTTCTAAATCTGAACCGATTTCTATGAAATTCACCTCCAATATTAAGAGTCATACGAAAATCCTCCCTGCCAAATTTAGAGTAAATCGATTAACAAATGAGTACTTTATTATTGCTCAAATGAAAGGTACTGCGGAGTAGAGCACGAAATTGAAACCCATATCGTGACCAATTTTCTGGGGTCTAACCCTTTCCCGAAATACCCAAAAAACAGCAATTATTTACTGACCATCGCAACATGTGGCTCAAATAAAGGCATTTGGAAGTGGAATACGAATCTGATATCTAAAAGTGGGACCATTTATTTGGGGCACCGCCCCTTCCGCAAAACATCCCCTAATGGGTGAAAACTTACCGATCATGCCAATATGTGGCTCAAATGAAAAATACGTGAGATTAGAAAACGAATTTGATAACCAATTTTGGGGCCAAGTGTTTAGAGGACGCCTTATCCTTAAACCAATGGCAATCCCCAATGTTTAAATAAATGGTATTTAAGAGAAGAGCACAATGCTGACTTTTTTTTAAGACCTCAATAATGAAATTAGCTGAATTTTTTCTACGAGTTCCGACCAACCAATTTTATAATTTAGGGCATCAACAAAGATATTAAATAGTGGAAGGAATTTATTAAAAGTATGTTTTACTTGACATAAAACTAGTAAAAGAGTGCTTAGTTCGGTCGGGCCGGATCTTGGGAAACCACCATGGATTCGGATAAAAATTTATACAAAATAAATTTAGTTGAAGGGCATACAAACATCAAAAATTAAAACTTCTAGGAACCGAACAAGCATGATCGAGAGATCGATAATTTATAAAAACGAAATTGTCTGTTCCGTATAGGCTCAAAAACCCCCGGTGAAAATAGGGTGCCACATTTTCAGAAGGGGGCGGACCCTCCCCTTTACCCTCTTTTTCAAAAACGTTGTACAAAATTTCAGCCAAATAGTCTCAAGAAGTCAAGATCACAGATTTGTTTGTACGGCAGCTATATCCGGTTATGGGCCGATTTAGTTTGTACGGCAGCTATATCAGGTTATGGCCCGATTTAAACCATATTTGGCACAGATACTGGAAGTACATAACATAACAGAACACGTCGTGCAAAATTTCAGCCAAATCGGATAGGAATTTCGCCCTATAGTGGCTTAAGAAGATCCAAGATCTGTTTATATGACAGCTATATTAAAACATGGACTGATATGGCCCAGTTACAACACCAACCGACCTTCACTAATAGAAAGTATTTGTGCAAAATTTCAAGCGGCTAGCTTTACTCCTTCGGAAGTTAGCGTGCTTTCGACAGACAGACGGACGGACATAGCTAGATCGACATAAAATGTCGCGACGATCAAGAATATGTATACTTTATGGGGTCTCAGATGAATATTTCGAGTATTTACAAACAGAATGACGAAATTAGTACACCCCCCATCCTATGGTGGAGGATATAAAGATTGGTTAGTCAAATTTCTTGGACACTATAAGAGATATTTAAGCTTCCAGGGGCTCAAGAAATCAAACCCAGAAATTGGTTTATGTGGAAGCTGTATCCAAATCTAAACCGATATGGCCCATTTCCAAACCCCAACGACCTACATCGAAGAAGTATCTGTGCAAAATTGCAAGCGGATATCTTTATTCGTTCGACCGCTAACTGGATTTCGACAGACGGCGGAGCGGATGGGCGGACATGGCTAGATCAACTTAAAATGTGAAGACGATCCAGAATATATACTTTATGGGGTTGCAGAGCAATATTTGGAGATTTTACTAACGGAATGACGAAGACAAGGATATATGGGGCCTGATTATAACGGAATGCCGACTTAGATTATCACCCATTGTGCAATATTGTGTAAAATATATTTAATAATTTGGAACAATTTCAAAATAATTCGAACCTGGGCACAGGGAGCAACAGTGAGAGCCTTTGCCGATGTCTAGCGTTCGAAGCTTTCAATACAACTTCCAACAGATGCACAAAATCATGTGTAGTACGGAAGAAGTGTAGTTTGCCACAGATAGACTGTCTGTCATTACACAAAAATATATGCATTGGAAAAAGTACAGCTAATAAGCAGGGTAGTCGAACTTGGTTAATGTGGTAACTGTATCATAGATGCGTTTACGCTATTAATATAATTCAAATACAACATACCAACGCACGGCCCTTGAAGCCATCGCACCTAATATGGTTGAAAAGTCTTCTAACCAAAGACGAAATGGTTGGTGTATGTTGCTATCTTTGGCTTTCCTTTTCCATTTGCATCTTCGATCATTGAGCTAGTCTCGAAAGAGAAACAAACAAAATAAAAAAAAAAATATTTTTAAAATCGTATTGAGATTCCATTGCAGCATTTTGCCCGGCTTTAGACCATTGTTTAAAGCTTTCTATTCAAAGAATAGCATAGCACTTGACTGGCTATCCGCATCGCGATTTTAATTTCGACCAAGAAATAAATAGTTTATTGGACACAATTTAATTCTAAAAAACAATTAATTTTTGAAGAAACTGTAAACAAGCAGCCGTAATAACTATAATCTGCATAGAAATAAGCATTTTGTCACTAAAAGAACTTTACAGAACAGATCGAAAAATGCAATTCGAAGGTTTATTTAAGCAAATTCTTAGAAAATCGTTTAAACCCCCTAAAATCAAAGAAAACCCATGTGATCACTGCTAAAGAAATTTTTCCATCATGTTTAGAAAAAGTGTGACTCACTATTCCAAAGAAACGTGATTGAAGGTAAATATTCTTATCAGTTCATCAATAGTTTATTTCACTGCCATATTTTGTGTATATGCAAATTAAAAAAAATCACTTGTCACATTATATCGAAATGGCGAGTCACGACAAATTTGAAAATGTATAGATTTTAAAATTTTTACGTCGATGTTGTGATTGATTAACAGCTTCCTACCCGCATTGATCAAAAACAAGAAGTGCTTACATCTGCATACCTTAAAACGGCAACGCATTTTTCGTTTCGCTTCAAATTTAAATTTATGAATTATTAATTTGCTTTTAAAACATATGAATATATTCATAATTTTTCATAACTCTCGGCTTAGCTGTGTATAACTTTGCACTGTGGGACAATGCAAAAAAATGTTTAGCTCAGTTTGAAAAGAAAGTGCTGAATTACATTTATACTTAATTCTAATAGATACTAAAGAATCTTAAAAGATATCCTATGCTCTTCACTTAGACCTTAATTCCTTTTCATTCTTGATTTAAGTCTAATCTATTCCCAAGTGAAAAGTTAAGTATAATTTCTCATTGGGGAGGAACGGGGAGACTTTTCTTATATCAAATAGGGCTGTATGCTTTAAGTTGTTGCTTTAATTAATATGCCCTTTCGTTCCCCTTTACTCGACATTGGCCCAACTTATGCACGTCACCAGATATAGGAAAGGGGTCTGTAGCTTATCCAATGATACACATCAATTGACATCCAGCGATTTATAGTAAAGAAAATATGACCTTTGTTACCTGGGACAGAAAGGTGGTTTACATTTATATCGGAGAATATCGACTGAATGATATGTTGCTGAAAAGGACTCGATGAACGCATCTTCTCTCATCATCGTTACATTAGATTCAGTCATGAGGAAAATACTACAGATGTAGTCCCTCAATAGAAAGAAGTAAGGCGGATTATGAGAATATTTGGCACACATTTGACAGGTTCGGACCCTATTGAAACTGTAAACTGTGGAGGTAATCAATATTAATATAAGTCGGATTCGAATCATACTAAGGGGCATACAATTTGTAGGTCTAAAAAAGGTTTTCAGAAGACAAAGAAGATCAGAAAAAATATAACAAGGGAAAAGGCATTCGGTAGGGCCAACTTTGGATACCAACCATCTCACATATACATATTAACTAATTCCATCCTTTATAAACCCAAAGCAGCTATCTATTTGTGTTTGTTTGTTCATTCCGTATAGACTCAAAAACGTCTAAATCGATTACCTTGAAATTTTCACAGATTGTGTAGGTTGGTCTGGAAGAAAACATAGGCTATATAAATTTTTGATATCGGCAGGGGGACGGACCCTCCCCCTTACCCCAAAAGTACCACCCAAAAATAAAAGTGGTCCGATTGGCACAACATGAGACTCAAATGAAAGGTTTTCAGGAGTAGAGTACGTATTTCATATTAAAATTTGAGTCCAAGTAACTGGAGGACCGCCCCAACCCCGGAACCCCTAAACCAGGTTTTTTGGACAATCATGACAATATGGGACTTAAATGAAAGGTATTCGGGAGTAGATGACATTCAAATTTGCGTTCAAGTCCAGGTGGCGCTTTTCCTGCTAAAAATACGTCAAATATGTTAATTGACCCATTATGACAATATGGGGCTCAAATAAAAGCTATTTGCGAGTAGAAAAAGAATTTGATACCCAATTTTGAAGCCAAGCCCCTGAACTTCATATCCGACTATAGTACCGGTGGCCGGCCCAGCCCCAAAAACACCATCCAAACGGTTCATATTTACCGACCATGGCAATATGTGGCTCAAATTAAAGGGATTTCGGAGTGTTTCACGAATTTGATATCCATATTTGAGTCGAAATGTCTGAGCTGCCATCGCTCCCCTAAAAAGCATTTCTCATTACCCAAATTTTTAAAAACACCAGATCTCGGCGATTGGTTGTGCGATTCGTTCGAAATTTTTTTGCATTCTTACAGTTACCAAGAAGTGTAAGAAGGAGATTAAAGCCTTCTCTGACGATGGCACAACCCGCATCGTTTGGGTGCAGGGCCATAACGGAGTAAGGGGAAATGAAAGGGCAGACTATTTGGCAGTGAAGGCTAGAGGACTACCGCCGATGAACTTGGTTAACCCAAAGCCTTCCGGGTCGACGCAGTCCGATTTCGTAAATCTTATGGGGTGATCCGGATCGTGAAAGGACGAGGCTATTTCTGAAAGGAAGTAATAAGAAGGACAGTATAGCTTTTAGTGTCATAACGGGACACATAAGACTACGAGCTCACTTATGCAAAATCGGTGCGGCAAGTGATGACATGTGTAGGGCATGTGAAAAAAATGATGAGACGTTAAAGCATTTCCCAAAAATTAAAATTTTTTTATTTCGATGTTACTTTTTAGTTTTTAGAGCGCACAACATACCGATTACTGGCTTAGGTGTATGTCTATAGTAGCATGGGGTAGATTAATAACTGCACTCTCTTTTCAACCTAACGTAACCTACCGTCACCAAAAAAGAACATGGTTTCAATTGTTGTAGCCTGGTGCCTCGGGGGCCGCCCAAAACTCGCCATATGGATATATAAACCAATCACGACAATTTAGCGTCATAGGCGGACGTATGCTACAATGGCATGAATTCGATATTCACAATCAGGCGGAGTGTCTGATTGTGGAGCATTTCCCAAAAATTAAAATTTTTTTCTTCGAGGTTACTTTTTAGTTTTTAGAGCGCACAACATGCCGATTACTGGCTTAGGTGTATGTCTATAGAAGCATGGGGCAGATTAATATCTGCACTCTCTTTTCAACCTAACGTAACTTACCGTCACCAAAAGCAGAACATGCTGTTGGAGCTATATCAAGTTATAGTCCGGTTCGGACCATAAATGAATGCTGAACATTGTAGAAGTCATTGTGCAATATTTCAGTTCATTCAGATAAGAATTGCGCCAGTTGTTGGAAGTGATACCAAAACACTACGAGCAAAATTTCAGTCAAATCGGACGAGAATTGCGCCCTCTAAAAGCTCAAGAAGTCAAGACCCAAGATCGGTTTATATGGCAGCTATATCAAAACATGGACCGATTTACCATACTAAGCGCAGTTGTTGGAAGTGACACCAAAACACCAGGTGCAAAATTTCAATCAAATCGGACGAGAATTGCGCCCTCTAGATGCTCAAGAAGTCAAGACCCAAGATCGGTTTATATGGCACCTATATCAAAACATCTATCGATTTGGCCCATTTACAATACCAACCGACCTACACTAATAAAAACTATTAATGCAAAATTTCAAGCAACTAGCTTTACTCCTTCGTAAGTTAGCGTGCTTTCGACAGACAGACGGACGGACGGACATGGCTAGATCGACTTAAAATGACTTGACGGTCAAGATTATGCATACTTTATGGGATCTCAGTCGCATATTTCGAGGTGTTACAAACAGTATGACGAAATTAGTATACCCCCATCCTATGGTGGAGGATATAAAAAGACATCTTTAATGGATCGGCAGATCGGTATATGGCAGCTATATTCAAATAAAGACCGAAATTGGACAAGAATTGCGCATTTTATAGGTACAAGACCTTAAATCGGGAAATCGGTCTAAATGGCAGCTATATATAAATACAGACCGATCGGGACAATATTGAACACGAATGTCGAAGAGCCTAACACAGCTCACTATGTCAAATTGCTGCGAAATCGAGTAATAGACGTGCAGTTATGGTTCTAAGAACTTAAATCAGGAGATAAATATAGGTCGATTGTGTCCATAATCGGCACGAATATCGAAGGCCTAACCGCACGAATATCGAAGGGCCATATTAAATAGGGATGTCGAGGAGCCTAACACAACTCATCATACCAAATTTCAGCAAAATCAGACAATAAATGTGGCTATTATGGAGCCAAGATCGGCACATCGGTATGACACCGAACGCCTGGGTTCGAAACCTGGCGGGACCATCAGAAAAATTTTCAGCGGTGATTTTCCCCTCCTAATGCTGGCAACATTTGTTAGGTACAATGCCATGTAAAACTTCTCTCCAAAGAGGTGTCGCACTGCGGCACTCCGTTCGGACTCGGCTATAAAAAGGAGGATCCTTATCATTGAGCTTAAACTTGAATCGGACTGCATTCATTGATATGTGAGAAGTTTGCCCCTGTTTCTTAGTGGAATGTTCATGGGCAAAATTTGCATTTTTTAATCAAATACAGTCCTATATTTTTTGTCCGGCACATGAACAAAAAAAGAATCTGTGCAAAGTTTTACCTGAAGATCTGTATTTTGAAAGCCTGTAGCGTGATTTCAACGGGCAGGCGGTCGGACATGGCTAGATCGTCTTAGTTTTTTAAGACGATCAAGAATATATATACTTTATAATGTCGAAAATGGATATTTTGATGAGTTGCAAACGGAATGACAAAATTAATATGCCTCCTTCCTTCGGTGGTGGGTATAAATACCAGTAAAAGGGTGCTTAGATCAGCCGGGCCGAATCTTCGTTACCCACCACCATTGATTCTGCTCAAACAGTACCCTTTGTATTTGAACAATCAACTCGGGTATTGATTGAGGCTTCTGTAATTTCAAGAAGGCTTCGATTTTTAATGAGTTACATCTATTTATAAACATATCGTTGGAGATTTTGTTGTGAGTATTGGAGGACGCAAGTGTACATCATGTACTTAATTTCAGCCAAATGGGGCAAAAGCTTCCAGGATCTGAAGAAGTCAAATTCGGAAATTGTTATATCTGGGTGGGATTTGGCATGAGTGTCGATAATAGGTCAATATGGGGGTTATGTCAGTTCATAGACCAATTCGACGTATACTAAGTTCAGATGTTGTGCGAAATTTCAACCAAATCGTATGCAAAATGAGGGGCTCGAGAAATCAAACCCGTGGTTCGGTTTATATGGGAACTACATCTGGTTAAACACCGATTTGGATCTTATTTGAAACGAAGTTTTAACAAAACTCTATGTGCGAAATTTCAGATCAATCGGATAATGAATGCAGGTTTTAGGAGCTCAAGAATTCAAGTCGAAACACCACTATATATGAGAGCTATATCCAAATCTGAACCGATATGGCCCATTTGCAATTCTCAATGACTAACATTGACAAGAAGTATCTGTGCAAAATTGTAAGAAGCTAGCTTTGCACATTCGTCCGCTAACGGGATTCCACAGACGGACATTGCTAGATCGACTTGGAATGTCAAAACGATCGAGAGTATATGAGGTGGTAAATAGATCGACATTTCGGGGTATTTCAATGACTAGATAAGTATACCCCCATCCTATGGTGTTGGGTATAGCAAAGAAACTACACTTATTTATTTCAAGTCAGCTTTCGCCAGTGTTGTATGTTTAGCAATATAAGGTCATACCTTATTTTGGTATTTCTGCAAAACTGATAATATTCTATCATTACCTTTATAATATCAAATAATTAATCCCATTAATTTTTTTGCGCTTGTTGGTCTTAAAAGGGTTTGTTTGCAGCTCGCCCCACTGTGCATCATAGCTATTGTTAAATATTGATGTGTCTTTGGTCGAGTAGACTAAAACAAAACAAAAAAATGGAGTCTAAATTAAAAACAATTTCGCTTTGTGGTTTATTCAGATATTTGCATAATAGACTCGCCTTGTACGGGGTAACCCTTAATAATTAATAAGCAAAACACCATCGTATAGGAAACGACCCGGTATAAGTTTTTGTTAAACGTTGTATTAGTCTTATTATTTGTGAATTGGACAAAGAATGTAAAAGGAAATGTTAAAAACGACTACATCTTAAAGAAATACGAACCCTTCAAATATGCGGTTCAATGTTTGAAGAAGTCACTGGCTAAGCTAAACATTTTGTAAACAATGGCTATTAATCAATCAATAATTCTTCGAGCGAAATGTATTCACAAATGCATATAGATTTAAGTAATGTCAGCGGAAGTCAATCATCATCACGAATCTGTTATAACGATTTGTGTCTATTTTGATTTATTCGTTCGTTCTAAAATCCAAAGTTTTTTTTTGAGAAATGTTTTTATTTGATGATCCAAAAGCTTAAAAACTGAAGATTGCTATATGATTGCGACATTGTTAGATGGATGTCAGGAAATATAGATGTGATTAATGTTAAACGAGTATTAAAGATAAAGTTCATGATCTTAAGGTAAATAAAAAAATATATTTAAAATAAACAAATGTATCCTTTGTTATCGATCCATAAGCTTAGGCCACTTTTATAAAAACAAATACCGAAATAAATCAGCCTGTCCCACTAAGTTAATTGCTTCCATTCACTCGCACGCTATCAGACAAACAGCTGATTAGCGTCCCAATAAGAAACAGAAAAACGACTAATCGGGCGAGTGACAATGCGAAATAAGACGTAAGAAATTTACTTTGTAATCGGAGTTCACTATGGGTGTATTGGCGTCAGTTATAGGAAGAACCAGTAAGGAAAGGCTAAAGTCGGGCGCAGCCGACTATATTTACCCTAAACTTTCTAGTCTACCTTGGGTTCCATTTCCACCAGAGGCATTGGTCTGTTGCTACTGTATTATCAGAATTGACTTAATATTTTACCTAACCTAACCTATTATAAATATGCGCCGATTTTGATTAAATATTGCACACATATTGGGACGTCAAACAAAACACCTTGTTCAAAATTTGGGAAAGATTGGACCAAAATTGTAGCTTCTACAGCCTTAAAAGGCATTTCGGGAAAAAGATATATTTGGGAGCTATATCTAATTCTGATTCGATCCTGATGAAATATTGCACACATATTGGAACTTCAAAAAATCACTTAATGTCAAATTTGCTAGAGTTGTGGTTTCTACAGCCTTAATAATTCAAATCGGATGAAACATATATATGGGAGCTTTATCTAAATTTGAATCGAATTTTTTTCAAAATCAATAGTGTTCTTTCTTTGGCCAAAGAAGTGACTTCTGCAAAATTTCGTAAAAATCGAACCACAAATACGACCTGTACCTTGATTACAAGAATACATGGACAGACAGACGGACAGTCGGACATAGCTAAATCGAATCAGTAAGTGATTCTAAGCCTTAGCATTGCAAACAAATGCACAAAATTATAATACCCTATACCACATTGGTGATATCTTATATATAAAAATACATTTGTGTTTGTTTGTACCAGACATATATTTAGACAAATCACGACAATATGGGACTCAAAGGAAAGGTATTTAGAATAAGAAAACGTATCTGATATACAATTGTCGGGCCAAGGGTTAGGGGGACCACCCCAACCTCCAAAACCACCCCAAAACATCCCTAAATCAGATATCAAGAGAATATCGGGCTGAAATAAAGTATTTTAAGAATGGAGTACACCTTTCATCCAAACTTAAATTCGTAGACCATGTAGACCGATCTCTCGATTTAAAGTTTTTGGCCCATAAAATGCGCATTTATTTTCCGATGATGCCGAAATTTGGAACAGTTAATTAGGTTAAGCCCCTCGACATACTTCATTAATTTGGCCAAGATCGGTCCAGCTTCGGATATAGCTGCCATATAGACCCATCTATCGATTTAAGGTTTTGGGCCCATAAAAGGTGCATTTATTGTCTGATGTCGAAGAAATTTGGGACAGTGAGTTATTTTAGGCTCTTCGACATCCTTCTTCTATTCGGCCCAGATCGGTCTAGATTTGAATGTAGCTGCCATATAGACCGATCTCTCGATTTAAGATTTCGGGCCCATAAAGGCACTTTTATTGTCCGATGTCGCCGAAATTTGGGTCAGTGGGTTAAGTTAAGCCCCTCGACATATATCTGCAATTTGGCTTAGATCGATCAAGCTTTGTATATAGCTGCCATATAGACCGATCCCTCGATTTAAGGTTTTGGGCCTATAAAAAGCGCATTTATTGTCCGATGTCGCCGAAAATTTGGGACAGTGAGTTGTGTTAGGCCCTTCGACATACTTCTTCAATTTGGCTCAGAAGGGTCCAGATTTGGATATAGCCCCAATTAGGGAGAGTGAGTTGTGTCAGGGTATTCGAAATTTTTCTGAAACTTGACCCAATTCGGCCATTGACCCATAAAAGGCGCATTTATTATCCGATTTCACTGAAATTTGACGCAGTGTCTTATGTTAGCCTTCTCGACATCCATGTCGTATATGGTTCAGATCGGTTTATTTTTAGATATAGCTACTAAAAAAATTAAAAATTTGTTATACACAATTTACCAATGACTTGTACTGTAGTATTTGGTCCAAATCGGAACATATTTCGATATATTGGGTAGCACAAAAAATAATTGCGGATTTTTTAAAAGAAAGTAAATGCATTTTTAATCAAACTTAGAATGAACTTTAATCAAATATACTTTTTTACACTTTTTTTCTAAAGCAAGCTAAAAGTAACAGCTGATAACTGACAGAAGAAAGAATGCAATTACAGAGTCACAAGCTGTGAAAAAATTTGTCAACACCGACTATATAAAAAATCCGCAATTACTTTTTGGGCAACCCAATAGCTGCTATGGGGCATACGGTATGCATTTCTCACCGGATTTTGACGAAAGTTTTATATATATACCCGAGGTGGTGGGTATCCAAAGTTCGGCCCGCCCGAACTTTATGCCTTTTTACTTGTTTTGACATATTGTGGCAACTGAAGACTACATTTCTGTTTTCTACGTGTTTCAGCGATTTTCTTTACCAAATGTATAAATTTTTTTAACTGTATATTGGCCACATATTTTGTCACTCACGAAACGTAAAGCTATGCGAATTATTAAATAAATTGTGAAACCCACACAAAAAAAAATAACTCTCAGATAAAACCAACTACAAAATTTGTTTTTGAAACTTTAAATTCTCAACGAAGTTTAGCATTGATTTTATTTGTTGAAGTAGGTTAGTAGAGACTTAACAGATAAAATAATTGAAATTTTGTGGATTTTCAATAAATCCTTTTGTTGAGTTAGTTGTTAAAATAAGTAAAGTAGGTAAAATGCTATTAAGTGCTTGCCAGACCAGGTTCGAATCCCATGTCCGCCCAAGAATTTTTTGTTTCTTTAAAATTAATTTATCAAATCGGTTTAAACTGCCCTTATAGGGTAGATGAAGCGTATTATACAGTCGGCCTTTCCATTTTGGCTTTCCTTACTGGTTTTTATTTCAAAAAATCCTTACTGAAAACCAATTAAAAAAAATTAATTCATGGAACTTACAGCTGATTAAGTTCACGGAAAAAGACGAAGAAAAGATTAGTATTTTTGCGACAATCGCATGTGAAATTCGTGAAATTTGGTGCAGTGTGAGAGTGTATCCGGAAGGATTCCATCATATCATCGGTCCGAAGTGAAGGATGTGGTTAAAGAGTGAATTTTCGAACGTGTGTTGAACGTTGAGTTTCCACTCATACAACTTATGAGCTTCGAGTATAGAGGGGACAAATTAATGCCGCGCTTTGCGTCAGCAGATCGCACTGACACCGTCTAAAGATCGTTGGAAGTATCCACATTCACTGTGAGGACGCAAAGCTCGACCTAGAGAGAAAGATGGATATCCCCGAGCTCACAATGTCACCAGGGCTGTCTTTTTTATGATTGGGGAGACATAATACGGTCCTTTTGGCGGAGATCCGGGAAATTACGGAATGCGTCATGTGATGTGGAGTGGTGTTAACTCGAGAAAGGCGAGTTTGAATATCTTTACGGATAGTAAACTGGTCACCAAGGCAATAACAACCAGGACAGTAGAGTCACTAAAAGTCTTGAACTGTAAGAAAGAGATTTACGCCTTCTCTGAATATGGCACGATCCGCACTACTTGGTTGCCGGGCCTTAGGGGATTAAGAAGGAATACTGACCTCCTTCTTCTTTCGGTACACATAAGACTACGAGCTCACTTATGCAGAAAATATGCTTCTAGTGATAGCATGTGTAGGGTATGCGGGGAATACAATGAGAAGTTGGAGAATTTCCTATCTCATTGCCCGGCTTTCGCGGCTAACAGACACCGGCACATACATGGGGGACACAATACCAGATATGACCCAACTTAGGGGCGTGGTATGGAAAACAATGAGTTATTTTGTAAGTAGCACAGGATTCCTGACTAAGATTTTTTTTTTCGATGTTACTTTTTAGTATTTAGAGCACACAGCCGATTACTGACCATAGTGGCATGGGGAGGATCAATATCCGCATCCTCTTTTCAACATAACCTAGAGTGCATACACATTCCAAAAACTTTGTTATCTACATTTTTGGAAGCAAACATTTTGCTGGGACTTTTTAAAGTTATATTCCGTTAGAAAATGCAGTTGCCACATGTGTAAATTATGTGTGCATGAGTCTCATATAGCAAAAGCTTTGAAAGCGCCATCTTGTGTAGGACAAATAAAACAGAAATGTGTCCTATTGTCTATGTCTTCACTAGGGAGACTTAACTCTCCATTTCTATTATTCAAGTTTAATGCACAAGCTTTTTACCATAAGCTCCGACAAGGAAACGGAAATTGTTAAATACTTCCCACTGCTACAATCAGTTTAAAACGAATATTGTAAAGGTCAATAATTAGCCCCAGCTCATCATTCATAATGAACTTCAAACGAAAAAAGAGAAACAAAAACAACGCCAAAACGCAAAACATGATTGAAAGCATACGTGAAGTAGACAAAAGAAAAATTGGATGTAAACTATTTTTCTTACGTGAATCTTCGTAACAATAGCAACAACACACAGAGCCAGCTGTACACCCAATGGTATTAAGGCAACAGCTGGGTGAATGAAAGTTGTTAACTATGAATGGAGGAGGAATGTTTTTTCGCTTTTAATGCGAACGCCGCCAACCTCATAACTAATTTGTACATTTTGACAAGCAAAAGTCCAATTTGGAGAGAAAAAATGCTTTAAAATTATTTGCGGTTTTGCCATTCCACTTCTCAATTCAGTAGTGATGGTCTTCAAAATGGCTTTGGATGAGTTTGAGGGAGGTTTATCAATTTCTGACAATTCAGACACTGAAGCACCCGACAACTTGGCTTTGTTGGCCAGTTTTAAATTATAGTTGACGGCTTATGGAGGAGTTCGCATTGCTGTTTTTATATTCGCTTTAAATTGCTTTATTTAAAATTGCTTTGAGGCAACACCGAAAAGAAACGTGCTCCCAATTAAATCCAGTGACTCGTGCTCTATTCGCTTATGACCGTAGGGAAAATTCACCTAATTAATAATTTGACGACCTAATTAATATTCATTGTGGCTGAAGTAACGACCTTGTTGTTAACATTTTTCACTCCATTATTGATTGATTTACGTCAATTAAATTATAATTACTTTTTGGCTTTTGCTATTTCAATCAATAAATTACTGTCATGCATTAAATTTTGGCGTATATGAACGTAGGTGTTCAATATGCAGTTCAAAGCAGTAAGGAAGGTTGACCAGTAGTCAAGGGTCGCTATTAAGATAGTCAATAGCTATTAAGATAAACAGGATTTCTTATCAAAGTAAACAAGTATAGTTCGGTAGATTAAACTTAGGCTAGATACCGCCATGATTCAGTTTTTTTCCACATATTGTTGGCTTTTGTTGCCTCGGACACTGTACATATATAGTGGGATCGATGCATAGGTCACTTTTGCGAACATACCAATGGAAGTATACCGTGTTTCTTAGTACTTTGTTTTAAAAATTTTGAACAAAGTCCATATTTTTTTTCTAACTAAGCTTGTTGTGCACTTTAAGTACTGCAAATGTAGTTCAATATGCAGTTCAAAGCAGTAAGGAAGGTTGACCAGTAGTCAAGGGTCGCTATTAAGATAGTCAATAGCTATTAAGATAAACAGGATTTCTTATCAAAGTAAACAAGTATAGTTCGGTAGATTAAACTTAGGCTAGATACCGCCATGATTCAGTTTTTTTCCACATATTGTTGGCTTTTGTTGCCTCGGACACTGTACATATATAGTGGGATCGATGCATAGGTCACTTTTGCGAACATACCAATGGAAGTATACCGTGTTTCTTAGTACTTTGTTTTAAAAATTTTGAACAAAGTCCATATTTTTTTTCTAACTAAGCTTGTTGTGCACTTTAAGTACTGCAAATGTAGTCTCTAAAAAATCTAAGTCAGGAAATTCGTGCTGCACACAAAAATAGTCGAAAAATGCTTACTTTTTAATTAGTGAATTACACGGAGAAGCTCAAAGAAACTATGATTTTTTTTTTTTGATAAGTCTAAATACATTATCAAAATAGAATAAATAAAAACTGACAATATCTTAACTAGTTTTCGAGATATTACACTTGAAATCGGAAAATTTAATGTGGCTCCCAAATCTCCCTTTGTGGTCCGACTTCCAATTTTTTTTTTGCTGGATAGTGCTTAAAATCCCTACAAAATAGTCCGCTTGAGGTCTACAATATCTCATCTTGATTCGGGATGTTCATCTTTTATTTGTTTTTGCTGCAATTTTGACAGAGACCTGCTTCGTATTTTACAGTTTAAGAAGGCATTTGTGGCTCGACTTTCAGATTTTCATTTTTATGCATGATTTGGTTTTGTGGAAAGAGGATCTGGTATTAAGGTATTTAAGCAATATATTTCAATACCGACTAAAATTTAAAAAGTACCAAAAATTCAAAAAATTCACTTTTGTCACAATTTTTTTACTTCCAAACTGTATAACTTTTAACTGAATAATCAGATGTGGATACATGCGCGGCAAAGTCGTTGTAAATTTTATTACATGCACAAAAATGAAGAAGGTGATATTTTAAGAGTTATAGGAAAGTTTAAAAAAAAAAAAAGAAAAAAACACATAAAATTCAGAAAAATGCACGAAATCTTTATTTGAATCTATAGTACAGTCCACATAATTTAGTGTTTGAAAATTATTTCATGCAAATGTTGACCGTGACTGCGCCTCAAATGGTCCATCAGCTTAGTCCAATTTTAACATACTCTTTCCAACAGAGTATCTCACGGTATCTCATGAATAAGTGCTTCAATGATGTCTTCCAATGCGACATGAGCTTTAACATAGCCCCACAAAAAATAGTCTAAAGGTGTTAAATCGCACGATTTAGGTGGCCAATTGACCGGTCCCGAACGTAAAATAAAATGTTCGATATACTCGCCTCGCAATAAGTCGATTGTTACGCTTGCTGTATGTCATGTGGCACAGTCTTGTTGAAACCACATGTCATAAGCATTTGCATTTTGGGCAAAAAAAAGGTGGATATCATCTCACGATAGCGCTCACCATTCACAGTTGCGTTACAATTCGCATCATCTTTGAAGAAGCACGGTCCAATGATGCCACCAGCCCATAAACCGCACCAAACTGTGGCTTTTTCTGGACGCATTGGCAGCTCTTGCAATGCTTCGGGCTTATCTTATCTTATCTTCTGCTTTTTTACGCTGAGCCAAAAATGAGAGCGCGATAAACTTTCTTAACAGAGCACGCATTTGCAAGTGTTATTCAAAAATTTGCAAATGTTATTCGTTTGTAATACGATTCATGGTTAAATTAAAGACCAAACTGATGATGTTTGACGGTGCAACAAAATACGAAACGTGCGTGAGCTATTTAAACCAGTATTGCCAAAAAGATAATAGCTAAAAAATCACTCTATATACCGAACCACAAACTTCTTCGTGAATTGCAAAACACAAAGAAGGTCTCGGCCAAAATTGCAAAAAAAAAATACAAGTACAAGTAAGGAGGGTATATAAGATTCTTCAGAATCTTCTACACCCTATACCATGGATCGTGTTTGTCGAGTTCTTTGCCCGGTATCTCTTTTTAGGCAGACAAAGAATAATGAATAAGAACTGTTATGCTTTTGCAGCTATATCAAGTTATAGTCCGATTCGGACCATAAATAAATTGAATGCTGATCATTGTAGAAGTCATTGTGTAATATTTCAATCCATTCGGATAAGAATTGCGCCTTGTAGGGGCTCAAAAAGCAATATCGGGAGATCGGTTTATTTGGGAGCTGTGTCGAACTATAGATCGATTCAGACCATATTAGACATGTATATTGAAGGTCATAGGAGAAGCCGTTCTGCAAAATTTCTGCCAAATCGGATAAGAATTGCGACCCCTAGTGGCTCAAGAAATCAAAGTCCCAGATTGGTTTATGTGGCAGCTATATCAAAACATGGACCAATATAGACCATTTACATTCCCAACCGACCTACTCTAATATGAAGTATTTGTGCAAAATTTCAAGCGCCTAGCTTTACTCCTTCGGAGGTTAGCGTGCTTTCGACAGACAGACGGACGGACGGACATGTCTAGATCGACTTAAAATGACATAACGATCAAGAAGATATATACTTTATGGGGTCGCATATTTCGAGGTGTTGCAAACAGAATGAGGAAAATAGTATACCTATGGTGGAGGGTATAATAAAAGTCGAATATCCCTGAAAAAAAAAAAAAACGAAATAGTGTAGACCTCAATCGAACTTTTTTGTAGAGATTTTTGAACACTATCCAGCTTCAATCTGAAATCGGACCACAGATAAGCCTGCCAAAAGGCGACCGGATACCATAGACCTTGAAATTCTGCTCACGATTTCGCTAAGACCTCAACTCTAGCCATTCCAAATTTCAAAGAGATATCTCTACCCGTTCTCACACCCCATATTTTTATACCCTCCACCATAAGATGGGGGGTATACTAATTTCGTCATTCTGATTGTAACTACTCGAAATATTCGTCTGAGACCCCATAAAGTATAAATATTCTTGATCGTCGTGAAATTTTATGTCGATCTAGCCATGTCCGTCCGTCTGTCCGTCCGTCCGTCCGTCCGTCCGTCTGTCTGTCGAAAGCACGCTAACTTCCGAAGGAGTAAAGCTAGCCGCTTGAAATTTTGCACAAATACTTTTTATTAGTGTAGGTCAGCTGGTATTGTAAATGGGCCATATCGGTCTATGTTTTGATATAGCTGCCATATAAACCGATCTTGGGTCTTGACTTCTTGAGCCTCTAGAGTGCGCATTTCTTATCCGATTGGGATGAAATTTTGCACGACGTGTTTTTTTTTATGATAACCAACAACTGTGCCAAGTATGGTTCAAATCGGTTCATAACCTGATATAGCTGCCATATAAACCGATCTTGGGTCTTGACTTCTTGAGCCTCTAGAAGGCGCAATTCTTATCCGATTTGAATGAAATTTTGCACGACGTGTTTCGTTACTATATACAACAACTGTGCCAAGTATGGTTCAAATCGGTCCATAACCGGATATAGCTGCCATATAAACCGATCTGGGGTCTTGACTTCTTGAGCGTCTAGAGTGCGCAATTCTTATCCGATTGGAATGAAATTTTGCACGACGTGTTTTGTTACGATATCCAACAACTGTGCAAAGTATGGTTCAAATCGGTCCATAACCTTATATAGCTGTCACATAAACCGATCTGGGGACTTGACTTCTTGAGCATCTAGTGATCGCAATTCTTATCCGATTTGAATGAATTTTGACACGTAGTATTTTGTTATGATATCCAACAACTGTGCCAAATATGTTTCAAATCGGTTAATAACCTGATATAGCTGTCATTGCACAGGTCTGGGGACTTGACTTCTTGAGCTTCTAGAGAGCGCAATTCCTATCCGATTTGGCCGAAATTTCGCAAGACGTTTTTTATTGTTACTTTCAACAACTATGTTAAATAAAATACAAGTCGGTTCATAACCTGATATAGCTGCCATATAAACCGATCTGGGGTCTTGACTTCTTGAGCCTCTAGAGGTCGCAATTATTATCCGATTTGCCTGAAATTTTGTACGACGGATTCTTTCATGACCATCAACATACGTGTTTATTATGGTCTGAATCGGTCCATAGCCCGATACAGCTCCCATATAAATCGATCTCTCTATTTTGCTTTTTGAGCTCACAAAGAGCGCAATTCTTATTCGAATTGGCTGACATTTTACACAGGTCTCCAACATATAATTTAATTGTGGTCCAAACTGGACCATATCTTGATATCGCTCTAATAGCAGAGCAAATCTTTTCTTATATCCTGTTTTGCCTAAAAAGAGATGCCGGGAAAAGAACTCGACAAATGCGATCCATGGTGGAGGGTATATAAGATTCGGCCCGGCCGAACTTAGCACGCTTTTACTTGTTTTTACTAGTTTTTTCGATTTTCTCCCACTGTATGTTGTCTCAGTTATCCGATCTGAGAAATCTTTCAATCCATTAAGGTTTCCTATCGTCGCCTCGATTATGCCACGATGGAACTACTTGCTCTTATCTTCTATTCACTCTCCCATAGCCTTAAGTCGGACATTTAGAATAGTCTTCAGTGCAGGGCGTAATAATACTTGCCCTACCCATGCTCTCTAAAGCTGTTGTTGTGCCCTTATGTTCACTTTTTTCCGTCGCGTTCCACCGAAGTACTCAGGAGGGGATTAGTATTGATCTTATCACGCTCCTTGAACTTGGTTCAAGTTGACGCTCTTAGGAGCAGTAGAAGGCTAATCTGGAGATACGTTAATATGGGAGCAATATCAGATTATAGACTGATTCAGACAATACTAACTATGGATATTGGAAGTCAGAATAGAACAAATGCGATTTCTAATGGATCAAGAAGTCATATCGGAAGATTCATTTATATGGCTATGTCAGATTAAACACCGATTTGGATAGTTGGGAGTCTTAACAGAATACAAGAGGCTAAATTTCAGCCCAATCGGATAATAATTGCGGCTTCCAGGGTCAAATGGGGAGATCGGTTTATATGAGAACTATATCAGGTTAAACCGATTTAGATCGCACGGTTGTTGGAAATAGTATCAGAACATCGAGTGGAGAATTTGAGCCCAATCGGATAACAATTGCGTCTTCCAGGAACTCAAGGTGTCAAATCGGGAGAGCTTTATATGAGACCTATATCGGGTTATAGATTGATTTGGCAGGAAGTCATTACGGAAAACTTTTGGGTTGCCCAAAAAGTAATTGCGGATTTTTTAAAAGAAAGTAAGTGCATTTTTAATAAAACTTAGAATGAACTTTAATCAAATATACTTTTTTTACACTTTTTTTCTAAAGCAAGCTAAAAGTAACAGCTGATAACTGACTGAAGAAAGAATGCAATTACAGAGTCACAAGCTGTGAAAACATTTATCAACGCCGACTATATGAAAAATCCGCAATTAATTTTTGGGCAACCCAATACATTCAAAATCGGGTAACAATTGGGGCTTCCAGGGGCTCAATGTCTTAAATTTGGAGATGGATATATGTAGGAGCTTTATCCAAATCTGATCCGATATGGCCCGTTTGCATTCCCCAACAAACTACATCATTAAGAAGTATCCGGGCAAAATTGCAGGTGGATATCTGGTTATATCTTATTCGTATGACTGCTATGGTGATTTTGACAGATGGATGGACGGACATGGCTAAATCGACTAAGAATGTTATAACGACCAAGAATATATAATTCATGGGTTTACAAAGGAGGAGGTCACCATAGCGCAGAGGTCACCATAGTGCAGAGGCGGACATGCGCCTATGACGCTGAACGCCTGGGTTCGAATCTTGGCGAGACCACTGTGCACGCCGTTCGGAGTCGGCTATAAAAAGGAGGCCCCTTATCATTGAGCTTTAAACTTGAATTGGACTGCACTTCTGATATGTGTGAAGTGCCCCTGTTCCTTGGTGGAATGTTCATGGACAAAATTTTCATTCGCATTACAAAGGAATGACTAGATAAGTATGACCCCGTCCTATAGTGGTGGGTATAACAATACTATAGTTCTCTTGTTAAGGTCCTCTTCAACAATGTATATCATATTTTCGAAGAAAGTGTCGTTCATAGACAAGTCGTTCGGAGTATAAGAATCAGATTCGTTATCGTTGGCCTAAATATGAATCGGACGGCCTTATTGTTATGAGAAAAGTGTTGCCGCTATCTCTGGAAGGATATTCGAAAGAGAATTCGCAATCTTATGTATTTGCCATCTTGGGCATAACCTCATGTGGGTTGATTCCTTGAAAAGAAAGGAACCACCGTACTTAAAAAGCAATGGCGTAAGTCCTTTAGTCTTTCATTTCGACAAAATTTGTTGTGTTGTGTATTACTACTTTAAGATAATACGATACGAGGATTGCCTTTTATACTTCGGGATTGGACAACCCTTGTGTTGCAATCTGACAACTGACAGCTCTATCGTAAAGTTTGAAATTTTTGAGGTAATACATACTCAGAACGTTTTGACATACGAGCGCTATTTGTGTTGTTTACACTAACTTAAAAGATTCATCTCGCCCAAAAATAGAATTAAATCATGAAAGTTGTCCTGTGATCCATCAAGGATCAAGGATGGTATGGTGAATTAAACCGAGGTTGTTCACTCCAAGACGAATTTCGTGAAGGTTGTCTAAAATTAGTTGTTGTTCCAAAAACCATTGATGCTATGCGCCAACTGATATTGCAAGATCGTCTTGACACCTATCGTGAGATTGAGACAACCGTAGGCATTAGTGGGACCAGCATACATTCAATATTGCATGAACATCAATCGCTCTAAAAAAGGCTCGTGTCGATTGGTCGAATGAAATGCTCCAAAAAATACGAAACAACTGCATTTTTGAGCACTCAAAACATCGATTTGATGAGCCATCCGCCGTATAGTCCTGACTTTGCACCGAATGACTTCATTTTATTCCCGTACGTAAAAAATAAAATTGAGATGTCAATGTTTTTCGACATCTAAAGAAGCGCTTGATGCGTTCAGAATGCATGTTTTCGAGATACCTACCTCAATTGGAGCGACGAAAGTGCTTCGACAATTGGTTCAAACGCATGCGATAGTGTATAGATCTAATGGAAAATATTTTGAAAAACAATAAAGCGATTTTCTATGATTAATATTTGTTTTTGTGTTCTTTAATCCCGAAATATAAAAGACAAGCCTCGTATCAAATATGGGCTATATTTTTTATGACTAATTATGAGTTGACACGAATTTTGGGTATAATTCATAAAAAAATGAAATTGCGGACTGTTGGACAGACTGACGAATATAGCTAAATTGACTTCAAAGCCAAGATGATCAGGAACTTTGTAGAGTCTCAGTTTTGATGACCTGCAAATGGAATGGTGAAAGATGTAATTAATAGTTCAATATCTCCCCAATATTAACTCAACCAGCCTAAAATAATATACCTGTGCTAAGTTTGAACTTTAAGGTTTTGTTTAATACGATTGTAAGATCCTTTGAAAATATGGTGAAGAACAATAATATTAAATAACTATTGTATATCAATATAGTGTTGCAAGCACAATGCCGAAATGGATGGTGAGTATCTATCGTACGGTAGCAGTTAAAACTAAAAACTGCCTTCCTTATTCCAAAAGCATCCTCATAAAGCAGTTGTAATCTTATTTTGGTAGTCGCCATGTAGTTTTCTACTTTACTAAACTTCAATGTCATTGGCGCTTTCGTCTTCATTCCACAGGGAAATGGCTACATTGAAATAGGAGAAGATTAATGACATAGACGAAACGATGCATCAAGAGACACCTAACAAATATGCCCAAATTGATCAAAACTTCACCCAAAAAAAAAAAATAAGCAACTCACACAACAATTACTGACCTTACACAAAATAGACGACAACAACAACAACAAACACACAAGCTGCAGAACAATCATAAAAATTAACAATGATTAACAATACGAGTAACACCGACTAACTTGACTGGGTGGCCGGCCGGTCGGGCCGGTAATGAATGTGCACATGCACAGAGAAAAAAACATTTTAAATAATGAAAAAAGATAGCCTGCGCAAATAGTTAACAAATATGTTTCATTAGTTTAGATGTAAAATTTTATGGGATTGTTGAATATTTTAGAAAATATGTAATAATGACTAATTGAGAATTTTATACCCACCACCATGGGAGGGGGGTATACTAATCTGGTTATTCCGTTTGTAACACCTCGAAATATTCGTCTAAGACCCCATTAAGTATATATATTCTTGATCTGCTCATCGTTCTGAATCGATCTAGCCATGTCTGTCCGTCCGTCTGTCGAAATCATGATAGAGGTCGAACTCGTAAAGGCTTGAAATTTTGTACAGATACCTAATATCAATGTTTCTTGTTGGGGATTGTAAATGGGACATATCGGTTCAGATTTAGATATAGCTCCCATATAAACCGATCTCCGGATTTGGATTCTTGAGCCCCTGGAAGCTGCAAGTTTTGTCCGATTTGGTTGAAAATTTCCATGTAGTGTTCTGTTATGACTTTTCCAAACTGTGCCAAGTACGGCCAAAATCAGTATATAACCTGATATAGCTTCCATGTAAACCGGTCCCTCTAACATATTTGTTCGGTTCCTGGAAGCTTTAATTTTCGCTAGTTTGACAGAAGTTTGGTATTCAGAATTAAATTATGCCCTATAACTTCATTTATTTTGTATAAATTTTTAGCAGAATCCATGGTGGTGGGTCCCCAAGATTCCGTCCGGCTGAAATTAGAACGCTTTTATACCCTCCACCATAGGATGGGGGTATACTAATTTCGTCATTCTGTTTGTAACTCCTCGAGATATTTGTCTAAGACACCATAAAATATATATATTCTGATCGTTATGAAATTTTAAGTTGATCTAGCCATGTCCGTCCATCTGTCCGTCTGTCCGTCCATCTGTCTGTCGAAAGCACACTTTCGAAGGAGTAAATCTGTCCGCTTGCAATTTTGCACAAATACTTCTTATAAGTGCAGGTCAGTTGGGATTGTAAATGGGCTATATCGGTCCATGTTTTGATATAGCTGCCATACAAACCGATCTTGGGTCTTGACTTCTTGAGCTTCTAAAGGACGCAATTCTCATCCATTTGACTGAAATTCTGCACGTAGTGTTTTGGTATAACTTCCAACAACGGTGTTGTTGATTCAAATCGGTTCATAATCTGGTATAGCTATCATATAAACCGATCTGGGATCTTGACTTCTTGAGCCTCTAGAGAGCGCAAATCTCATCTGATTTGGCAGAAATTTTGTACAACGGCTTCTCTCATGACTTTCAACATACGTGTCTTATATGGCCTGAAACGATTAATTGCTTAATACAGCACGCATATAAACCTATCTCCCGATTTTGCTTTTTGAGCCCCTACAAGGTGCAATTCATATCCGAATGAACTGAAATATTACACAATGACTTCTACAATGTTCGGCATTCATTTATGGTCCAAATCGGCCTATAACTTGATATAGCTCCAATGGCATAGCAGTTCTTATTCAACATACTTTGTTTACCTAAAAAGAGATACCGCGCATAGAACTTGACAAATGCGATTCATGATGGAGGGTATATAAGATTCGGCCATGCCGAACTTAGCACGCTCCTTCTGTGCTACTGAGGTACAGGGTATTATAACTTAGTGCATTTGTTTGTAACACCCAAAAGGAAGAGAGATAGACCCATTGATAAGCATACCGATCGACTCAGAATCACTTTCTGATTCGATTTAGCTATGTCCGTCTGTCTGTCTATCTGTCCATGTTAATTTGTGTACAAACTACAGGTCGCTATTTTCATTCGATCGCCTTCAAATTTGGTATGGGCATGTTTTTCGGCCTAGAGACGAAACATGTTGAAATTGGAAAAAATCGGTTCAAATCTGGATATAGCTGCCATATATATGTTCGTCCTATTTGCAGTAATACAGCAATAAAATGGTCATTTCCTCACCGATTCTCTCGAAATTCCGCAGGAAGGATTTCCCTAGGACTCTCAAACTGGTGAATTTCATAGAAATCGGTACAGATTTGGATATAGCCCCCATATATATGTTCGACCGATTTGCAGTAATACAGCAATAAAATGGTCATTTGTTAACCGATTCTCTCGAAATTTGACTGAAAGGATTTTCCTATTACTCTGGATATTGATGGAAATCGGTTCAGATTTGGATATAGCTCCCATATATATGTTCGTCCGATTTGCAGTAATACAGCAATAAAATGGTTATTGTTAACCGATTCTCTCGAAATTTGACAGGAAGGATTTTCTTATAACTCTCGATATAACTGGTGAATTTCATAGAAATCGGTTCAGATTTGTAAATAGCTCCCATATATATATATATATATATATATATATATATATATATATATATATATATATATATATATATATATATATACATATATATATATATATGTATATATATATATATATATATATATATATATATATATATATATATATATATATATATATATATATATATATATATATATACATATATATATATATACATATATATATATATATGTATATATATATATATATATATATATATATATATATATATATATATATATATATATATATATATATATATATATATATATATATATATATATATATATATATATATATATATATATAAATATATATATATCGCCCTATTTTTACTCCTAGAGCTACTTCAAGCGTATTTATGAACCAATCTTCCCTAAATTTTTTACAACGCTTTCCTCGACGACTTCCACAATATCCATAAATTTTGGTCGAAATCGATTAGAATTTAATATATGTTCGTCAGATTTTGAGTAATTTGTTGTCATTTGTCAACCGTAGTTATTACATTACCTAATAACCTATCTGAATGCATCCGCCGAGGTCATCAAAATTGGCTCAGAATTATATATAGCCCACCTTTTGTATTTAAAGGGTAGATGTAGGGTATTATAAAGTCGGCACCGCCAGAATTTTGCCTTTCCTTACTGGTTTTTAAAAAATTTTCCACTAATATAAAAATCGAATGTATATGATAACCTTTTGATCGGCACAATCGATTACAGTTTCCAGCGAAATGTGTAACTAAGAAAAGTTCAAGTGTTTCCTCAATAGATATTTATTTATGTACGTTCCCTGATATCTGAATGTACCCTATCGTAATAGGTGAGGAGGCTAGAATCTTACGTAGCCTAAAGGCCTCAAGGCTGAAGAATACCAAGAATCTTTAATAGGATTACTTCATGAAAAAGTATCCCTAGTATAGCAGCATATCCTCTATTTGACATTCTGAAGTATTTGTATACCCTACACCAGTTCTGTGGCACAGGGTATTGAAATTTTGTGAATTTGTTTGAAACACCCACAAGAAAGAAATCTAGACTCATTGATAAGTAGACTCGGAATTATTTTCTGATTTGAGTTAGCTATGTCCGTCTGTTTCTCCGTCCATCTTAAGTTGTGTACTAAGTACAGGCAAAAAAAAAATTTGGTCTAGCGCCCTAGTTACGACAATTTTGGATTGTTTTATAACCCATCTGAAAACCTCTACAGATGGCCATCAATTTGGTTCAGAATTAGATATGGTTTCCAATTTCCACCTATAGGATAGGTGAAGGGTATTATCTAGTAAGCATCGCCCGACTTTTACTTTTCCTTACCTGTTTACTATAGACACAGTGGTGTAGGGCTTGGTTGCCAGTTGGCTTCGCCGGACTTTTGCCATTATTTCTGTGTTTTTATCTTTCTCCGTTCATGAAAAAAGTTCTGTCAATATATTTCACTCTATGACAATGAAAGACAAGATGTAAAACGGAATACAATATGTGATTGATACGTATAACCACATACAACACAGAATAAGGTTGCCTTTTGCAAAACACTTACAAACTTCGTGTCCTTGAAACATTGCCCAATTAAATTAGGTCTTTTTGTGTAAGGAGTTTATATCCATTTATGAATTTTTAATATTTTTTAGCAAAAACAATATTTGTTTATTTATTCATAGTGTACCATGTCTAATGATTCCCAGTGATGCTATAACACTTTTAGCCGTTCAAATTGTTAGTGAGCCTAATAATTACCGCTAACACAATAACGCAGCATCACTGATAGACATATTCAAGAAACCCTCCAAAAAGGTCATGGAATGGAATAATACCCAGATTACAAGACTATGTTAGTTCGCTGGAAGAAGATTTCAAATGATGAGTACATCTCAAGATTAATGATTTATCCCAAAACAAAACGAAGAAAGAATTCAAAGTAAAAATATGCAGTTAGGCACAAAGATATCAACAAATTACCATAAAACATGGAGGGAGAGTATCATTAAGATCATTATGATAATCATACCTAAATCTCCTAGGGAATTCCATCTAATATTGCATTGTACGGATATATATAATTGTATATTCTTATGCAATGTGACCTCAGAGTTATATTGTTTCAAAGTGAAGTTTTTGTGGATATTATTGTCTTAGATATTGTAAACTTTGATAAGGCATGAGAAATGAATAATGATATCTTCTTGAAAATTAAATGTTTAACTTACTAATGAATATTATTTGCAACAATGACTGCAAATTGCATAAAGAAGACTAAACAGTTCGGATCCAAAGATAATGAACTGCAATTAATGAACAGTTGTGTGTTAAAGTTATTCAGAAGATGAAAACAATATAAAAACTATATATGAATGAAGAGATGACCTGAAGAACTTTTCTATTTGCTGCTCGTTGACAAAATCTTACATCTAAATCTGCATATTTTGTACGTATATAAAGCAAGCTCCAACATTTTTTATAATCTTCCAACATTTTTTATAATCCGGATAAAATTATGGCCTTTACAAACACAGAGCGCATATCAATTTAAAGATATATAAGGGGTGCTGCATTTAAATCTTAACAAATTTCAACGGAATTTCATAAAATATTTTCTAAATTATGAAACAAAACTACGACAACCTGAACTGAGTACAAGACATGCAGTATTCGTACAATTTGCACTAGAAACTCAAATTCCAAATTTGCAAAAGTCCGCGGTCCGTATATTGTTATATACAACATGAGACTTAAGGCGATGGGAAAATGGATTGAGAATGAGAGCAGCTCATACCATCGAGGGGGACCAGTACCATAAGATCACGAACAATCTTGGATTGTAAGAAGGAGGTTAACGCCTTCCCTGAGGATGGCACAATCCGCATCATTTGGGTGCCGGGCCATAACGGAGTAAGGAGGAATGAAAGGGCAGACGATTTGGCGGTGAAGGCCAGAGGACTGCCGTCAATAAACTTGGTTAACCCGAAGCCTTACTGGTAGACGCAGTCTGAGTTAAGGGCTAGGGTGACGAATGCGCATGCAACATTGTGGAACAGCGAAACAGTTGGCACGATAGCGAAAATCCTATGGGGTGATCCGGATCGTGAGAGGACGAAGCTATTACTGAAAGGAAATAAGAAGGAGATCAGTATAGATTTTGGTGTCATAAAGGGACACATAGGACTACGGGCTCACTTATCCAAAACCGGTGCGCCAAGTAATAGCATGTTTGAGACGTTGCACAGTGGGATGGAAAAACAAGTAAAAAGGCGGGCCGAACTTTGGATAACCACCACCTTGGGTATATATGTAAACCACCTTTCGTTATAATCCGGTGCAAAATGCATACCTAATGCCCCGTAGCAGCTATATCGAAATATGTTTGGATTTGGACCAAATACTTATAAGTACAAGTCATTGTTCACCTGTTTATAACAAAATGTTGGTATTTTAAGTAGATATATCTAAAAATAAACAATCTGAACCATATACGACACTGATGTCGAAAAGCCTAACATAAGTCACTGTGACAAATTTCATTGAAGTCGGATTATAAATACGCCTTTTATGGGGCCAAGACTTTAAATCGTATATTGGTCTATATGGCAGCTTTATCCAAATCTGGACCGATTTGGGCCAAGTTTCAGAAAAATGTCGAAGAGCCTAACACAACTCACTGTCCTAAATTTCGGCGAAATCGGACAATAAACCCTAAATCGAGAGACCGATCAATGTCGCAGCTATAATTGAAAAAGAATGTCGAAGGGCCTAATGCAACTTACGGTCCCAAATTTCAGAAAAATCGGATAATAAATGTGACTTTTGTGGGCCTAAGATCCTAAATCGGCGGATAGGTCTATATAGCAGCTACATCCAAATCTGGACCGATTTGAACCAAATTGCAGAAATATGTCGAAAGCCCTAACACAAATCACTGTCCCAAATTTCAGCAAAATCGGATAATAAATGTGGCTTTTATTGGCCTAAGACCCTAACCCTAACCCCCATATAGACCCTTACGGTCTATATGGGGGCTATATCTTAATATAGTCCGATTTAGCCCATCTTTGAACTTAACCTGCTTATGGGCAAAAAAAGAATCTGTGCAAAGTTTCAGCACAATATCTCTATTTTTAAAGACTGTGATTTCAACAGGCAGACGGACATACGGCTAGATCATCTTAGATTTTAACGCTGATTTTTTATTTATATACTTTATAGGGTCGGTAATGGATGTTTCGATGTGTTGCAAACGGAATGACAAAATGAATATACCCCCATCCTTCGGTGGTGGGTATAAAAAAGGGTGACGAAGATAATGCGAACACATTCCGTTCAAGTTCTATGAGCAAAATAGTAGCGACATATCGCTGCATCAGGATAAATTTCGCTCAATTTTAATTGCAAATGTAATTAAATGCTCACGAAATGCACCGAATCAACTCTGCTTCAATACTGTTGTCTTTGTTGTGTGTTGTTGTTTGACTTTTGTTTCTGTTCTGAGAAAGAAAAGAGTCCGTCAGATTTCGCAATAATTTAATAGGCATTTTCGCTGCGAATGAAGTCAGTACTAGGCTTGAAGGAACGCTTACGTTTGACATCGAAAAGCAGGCTATTAAAGCAACTTCAGCTTAACTACGAAAGTTTTATCCACTAGGCGGTTGATGATTTGCGTCTGTGTTCAGTGTAGCGGCAGACCTAGAACCAGGTAGTAGGCTTAGAATGAACTCAAATACCCAACAGCTGCTGTGGTGCTATCAGGCCGTAGCATGTTGTCTGCAACTGAGACCTTGACGGGTGTAGCAGCTGCGCCAGGCCCCACTAGCCGACAGAGAACTGGTCAGCAGGGGCCTCTGAAAAAAAATTCTGTCTCGAGTCTTGAGGACAAGGCCGTGACTATTTTATCTTCGCGCATAGCTCTCAGGTTTGTTGTGAGGCTTGGTGATAGTCATCCAAAACTCTTACCGATAAGGAGAGAGGCTCCCTTTATTAGGCTCAGAAATTCGCTTCACAGGATAACCCGAAGTCTAATCTCCTAGAATCGGAAACGGCACCGTAGTCAGCCAAAAAGCTGCAGTCACCTGGAGGGAATCTTATCTCCAAAAGAACTAAGGTGAACAGTAGTAATACTGTCCAAGACCATTTGCGAATGTCGCAAAAGGCAGCTTGGATAATTGGAGTGGGATAGTCAATGAACTATCATCTCAACATTCCGAAGTCGTTGCAGAATTGCCTTGGCCTCCTCCAGTTTATGACAGTGCAGGCCAAAACAAAACTAATTGCTTTCGGGGATCAACTTTCAATTGAAATGTATCATTGATGGTGTAATGTAGCGATGTAGTTGAGGAATAAGGTAACGACTAAGCATTGCTGACCAGTGTCTGAGGAACTATCAATCTCATCTCTAAAGTCTGGCGGATTGCAGGAGACTGTTGCTACCCCTGCCACGATCAAAAAAGGAGGGTAAGTTGTCGAGTGGTCCCGGCAAGACCTATGTGGGTAGGTCAGACAAGGCTAATACAGCATTGGTAAAAAATTTGAATCCTAACTCTGCACTGTGGACACAATGACCGGGTGTAGAGGTAATAAATTCCGGGAAGTTTTGCACCAACGAATATGAGGGCATCAAAACAAGGCGGGCAAAATTTGGAGTCTATTTGATCTATGCTACGCCTACTTTTATAGTTGGACATTTAATTGACCTCCTCCGAGTTATTTGAGCCCCTACAGCGCGCATTTATTATCCGATTTGGCTAACATTTTGCATATTTATATTTCCTATGAGCGATAACATCTACGCCAAATATGGTTCAAATCGGATCTTAACCTGATATAGTTCCCATATAAACCGATCTCTCGATTATACGTTTTGGGCCCTTAGATGGCGCATTACGTATCCAATTAGGCTGAAATTTTAAACTCAGTGTACTGTTATGATTTTCAACAATCGTGCCAAGTGCAATACAAATTAGACAATAACCTGATGTAGCTCCCATACAAACCTATCTCTGATATAAACATATCTCTTCAAGCAGTAAACTTCGGGATCGATTTATATGGGAGCTATATCAGGTTATTAATCGAGTCAGACCATACATTGTTTGAATATGTGGGGTAATAGCAGAAATCATTGTGCCAGGTCGGATAAGAATTGCGCTATCTAGGGACTCAAGAAGTATCATCGAAGTCGGATTTATATGGGAGCTATGTAAGATTATGAACTGATTTGAACCATACTTAGTGTGAATGTTGGCGATCATAGGAGTGCTCAAAATTTCAGCCAATTCAGATAATAAGTGTGCCACGTAGGGGGTAGAGATATAAAGATGGGATAGGTTTATAGGAGAGCTATATCTATAATTTACCGAGTTTTCTTAATTACAGCAAATTGCTGCAGTTGAAACCAGATTATAGTTAAAACTTACAAAACACTTTTTAAACAGTATATATATAGGGTGATTTTTTTGAGGTTAGGATTTTCATGCATTAGTATTTTACAGATCACGTGGGATTTCAGACATGGTGTCAAAGAGAAAGATGCTCAGTATGCTTTGACATTTCATCATGAATAGACTTACTAACGAGCAACGCTTGCAAATCATTGAATTTTATTACCAAAATCAGTGTTCGGTTCGAAATGTGTTCAAATTTTGACAAATTTTGTTCAGCGATGAGGCTCATTTCTGGTTGAATGGCTACGTAAATAAGCAAAATTGCCGCATTTGGAGTGAAGAGCAACCAGAAGCCGTTCAAGAACTGCCCATGCATCCCGAAAAATGCACTGTTTGGTGTGGTTTGTACGCTGGTGGAATCATTGGACCGTATTTTTTCAAAGATGCTGTTGGACGCAACGTTACGGTGAATGAACACATTTCGAACCGAACACTGATTTTGGTAATAAAATTCAATGATTTGCAAGCGTTGCTCGTTAGTAAGTCTATTGATGAAATGTCAAATCATACTGAGCATCTTTCTCTTTGACACCATGTCTGAAATCCCACGTGATCTGTCAAATACTAATGCATGAAAATCCTAACCTCAAAAAAATCACCCTATGTAGTTGAGGAAATGGTCGGACGATGTCGAACGAACAAATTTGTGGTCCAAGAAACACCAGTAAAATTACTTTAGATTCATACCAAAGACGATACACTTTAATACAAAAATTATAGTCTACAACTGCAGTTTAGCAAACCTTCGTCATTATACCCACCACCAGAGAATGGGGTTATACTAATCTAGTCATTCCGCTTGTAACACCTCGAAATATTCGTCTAAGACCCCATAAAGTGTATATATTCTTGTTCGTCTCGATATTCTGAGTCGATCTAGCCATGTTCGTTTGTCCGTCTGCCGAAATCACGATAGCGGTCGAACGCGTTAAGCTAGTCGCTTTAAATTTTGATTTAGGTCGTTGTTGATTGGAGAAGGCTGATTTAGATCTAGCTACCATATGAACCGATCTCTCGACTTGATATCTTGAGCCCCTCGAAGTCGCAATTTTAGTCCGATTTGGCTGAAATTTTGCATGTAGTGTTCTGTTATGACTTTCAACAACTGTGCCGGTTCAAATCGGTCTAAAACCTGCTATAGCTCCCATATAAACCGATCTCCCGTTTTGACTTCTTGAGTCCGTACAAGCAGCAACTTTTGTCCGATTTGGCTGAAATTTTGCATGCGGTGTTCTATTACGACTTCTGTGCCAAGTACGGTCCAAATTAGTCTATAACCTTATATAGCTTCCATATAAACCGGTCAATCGATTATCCTTGTTCGGTTCCTAGAAGCTTGAATTTTGTTGGTTTGACAGATGTTTGGTATGTAGAATGAAACTATGCCCTTCAACTAAAATTATTTTGTATAAATTTTAGCAGAATCCATGGTGATGGGTTCCTAAGATTCGGCCCGGCCACTAGTCACTGTTCAATTTAGTAGAATAAAATATGGGTCTTTTTGGCCGCTATATCCAAATATAAACCGATCTGAACCAAATAGCACACGGATGTCGAAAAGCCTAACATAAGTCACAGCGTCAGATTTCAACGAAATCGACGCTTTATAAATGCACTTTTTATGGGACCGATCTGGACAAATTAAATAAGGATATAATAATCATACTATTTTATTATAACTCCACTACTATATTCGTTGTCATATCTTAATAGGGGGTGGTCCCGATCATATTTTATTCAGGTCCCGAGAACTTACATGGAAGTAAAATGTTCAGACTATAAATCTGCTTTTTATGGGGTTAAGATCCTAAACTGGAAGATCGGTCTATATGACAGCTATATCTATATGCTCTGATCTGAATCATATGTGGGTCGGATGTCGGGAGGCTTAAACCAACTCACTATTTCTAATTTCGACGAAATCGGGTATTAAAAAAATCTTTTATGAGCTTCAGATCCTTAATCGGCATATCGGACTATATGAGAGCTATATCTGAATACATTCCGATATTTACTATATTTGGGTCAGATGGCAGGAGATTTAAAATAAGTCACTGTTTGAAATTTCAGCGAAATCGGATAATAAATAAAACTATTATGGGCTTCTGACTCCTTATCGGCAGATCGATCTTATGGCAGCTATATCTAATATAGTCCGATCTGAACCATATTCAGGTCCTACGTTAGGAGGCATAAAATTATTTACTGTTTCAAATTTCAGCGACATCGGATAAAAAATAAAAAATATAGCTTTTACGGGCTTGAGACCGATCTGGACCATATTTCGGTCCTATGTCGAGAGGCCTAAAGGTACTCACTGTTACAAATTTTCGCGAAATCGGATAAAATATAAAGCTTTTATGGGCTTCAGGCCCTTTATCAGAGATCGGTCTATATGGCAGCTATATCTAAATATAGTCCGATCTGAACCATATTTAGGTCAGATGTCAGGAGCCTTTAAATAGTCCATTGTCTCAAATTTCAGCGGAATCGGGTAATAAATAAAGCTTTTATGGGCTTCAGACCCTTTACCGGCAGATCGGTCTATATACAGCTATATCTAAATAAAATCCGATCTGAAACATATTTGGTATAGATGTCGAGAGGCTTTAAACAATTCACTGTTTTAAATTTCAGCGAAATCCTTTAAAAAATGAACCTTTTATCAGCAGATCGGTCTATATAGCACCTTTATCCATATATGATCCGATTTGGAACTTAACCAGCATGCATCAAAAAGACGTATATGTGCCAACTTTCAGCTCAATATCTAAAATTTTGAAGGCTGTTGAGTGATTACAACGGACGGACGGACAGACACACGGACATCGTTAAACCACCCTAGAATTTTACGATGATCCGAAATATGTATACTTTGTAGGGTCGGAAATTGAAATTTCGATATGTTGCAAACGGAAAGACTAAATGAATATACTCCTTGTCCTACGGTGGTGGGTATAAAAATGATTGAATCAAGTATATATTATAACTTTGAAATGATTAGAATTTCAACCACAATCGTAATTGAAAAAAGTTCAATTAAAAAAAAAAAGTTCAATTTAAAATTCAATTAAAAAATAATGATTAAATCAATAAAAATTTTAATTGAGAACAACTGATTCATTTAAAAAAATTATTGATTATTAATTTTTTGTTTGAAAACATTTTTATTTTCAATACAATTTTCTGAATATTCATTAACAGTGCAGAACAAAACCGTGGATGTCGAGAGACCAAACACTGTTACAAGGGGACTCACTGTTTTAAATTTCGATAAAAAGTGGCAGCCGCATACAAAGATGTTGAGGGGGTCCATGCAACTCACTGTAACGATGCAAATTGGTAGTATAAACGCATTTCTGGGCCCAAATATTAAAGTCGAGAGATAGCTTTATCCAAACTGGGCACGGTTGTTCATTGAAATTAAGGCAAAACTACGGGAATAACGGTGCAATATAAAGATACTAGCTGGACCGGGCCCGCTCCGCTGCGCCTTCTTTTACTTTATATGGAACAAAATTTTCTTTGAAATATTCTTTTACGACAATTAAAGAGCTTTTAATGAAATACCATGCTACAAAAATGGTGCCTTTATCTGAATAATATATGATCTTTATAGGTCTACGAATTTAAGTTTGGATGTTAGGTGTACTCCATTCTTAAAATACTTTATTTCAGCCCGATATTCTCATGGTGCCTGATTTAGGTGTGTTTTCGGGGGTGAGGTGGTCCCCCAGACACTTGGCCCTGAAAAAATATCAGCATCGTGCTCTTCTCTCAAATACCATTTTTTTAAACCCCATATTAAAATTGGTTTTGACGGGAGTTAACAGGATGAGGCGTCCCTCAAACACCCCAAGATTGGTCATCAAATTCGTTTTCTAATCTCAAATACCTTTCATTTGAGCCACATATTGGCATGGTCGAAAAATTTGTACCATCTGGGAGGTGTTTTGGGGAAGGGGTGAAGCCTAAAATACATGGTTCTACATTTGGATATCAAATTCGTATTCTACTCCCAATACCTTTATTTGAGCCCCATATTGCGATGGTCAGTAAAAAATTGCTGTTTGTGCTCTATTCTCACACATTTCAACCCTATATTGCTATTGGCCTCAAATTTGGATATCAAATTCGTTTTCTAATCCTAAAAACTATGAATATCGAGCTCCACTGTCTTGAAGATCCAAATTGTCTTGGTGAACAAATACGTCCTACTTGGGGGTTGTTATGGTGTTGGGACGTCCCCTGGGCAGTTGGTCCCGAATGATGATGTCAGATTCATGGTCTACTCCCAAATACCCTTCATTTGAGCTCCATTTTTCCATAGTCGGGGAACATGACCGCTTTGGGGGGTGTTTTGGGGGATGGGGCAGCCTCTCTGTGACTTGGCTTTAAAAATATATATCAGATTCGTGTTCTTCTCTAAAATATCTGTTATTTGAGCTTCATATTGCAATGGTCCGCAAATAGTTCCTATTTGGGTGGTGTTATGGGGGTGAGGTGGCCACCCTGATTTACCTCCCATTTTAAGGGATCTGCCGATAATATTTCTTGAGTCTCTATGGGGCGCAATTCTTATCTGATTTTGCACATTTGTTAAGTATGGCCTGAATCCCGATTTTCCTTCAGAGTGTAATTTTCCGATTATGCTGAAATTTTGAACAGTCACTTTATCCATGACCTCAAATATACGTGGCAAATGTGGTCTATGGTCCCTTACCCATATAAACCGATCTCCCGATTTTATTTCTTAAACCCCTATAGGGGGCAATTCTTATCTGATATGCTTCAAATTTTGCACAATAGTATCTACAGGGTTTTTTTTAATCAAAAATAGACCGGGCCAGCAAACGACCCCATATTTTTTGCCTCTCTTTTGACATTTCTCTTCAGCAAG
The DNA here is from genome assembly GCF_963082655.1 of Stomoxys calcitrans. Lineage (NCBI taxonomy): Eukaryota > Metazoa > Arthropoda > Insecta > Diptera > Muscidae > Stomoxys > Stomoxys calcitrans. The sequence continues at coordinate 124,925,320 of NC_081553.1, read as the reverse complement.
GTTTGACATTACATGATGGGTGTGTATGTATGCGTCGTATGTTTGTGAACTGGGCTGTGCAACAACGGCAACTATTCGGCGATTCTACTTCTTCAATCAGTAAAGCCAATTGGTTTTTGACGCGATTTGAAAACGAATTGTTCCAATTTTTATTATACCCTCCACCATAAGATGGGGGGTATACTAATTTCGTCATTCTGTTTGTAACTACTCGAAATATTCGTCTGAAACCCCATAAAGTATATATATTCTTGACCGTCGTGACATTTCATGTCGATCTAGCCATGTCCGTCCGTCTGTCCGTCTGTCTGTCGAAAGCACGCTATCTTCCGAAGGAGTAAAGCTAGCCTCTTGAAATTTTGCACAAATACTTCTTATTAGTGTAGGTCGGTTGGTATTGTAAATGGGCCATATCGGTCCATGTTTTGATATAGCTGCCATATAAACCGATCTTGGGTCTTGACTTCTTGAGCCTCTAGAGTGCGCAATTCTTATCTGATTCGAATGAAATTTTGTACGGCGTGTTTTTTTATGATATCCAACAACTGTGCCAAGTATGGTTCAAATCGGTCCATAACCTGATATAGCTGCCATATAAACCGATCTTGGGTCTTGACTTCTTGAGCCTCTAGAGGGCGCAATTCTTATCCGATTGAAATGAAATTTTGCACGACGTGTTTTGTTATGATATCCAACAACTGTGCCAAGTATGGTTCAAATCGGTCCATAACCTGATATAGCTGTCATATAAACCGATCTTGGGTCTTGACTTCTTGAGCCTCTAGAGTGCGCAATTCTTATCCGATTGGAATGAAATTTTGCACGACGTGTTTTTTTTTATGATAACCAACAACTGTGCCAAGTATGGTTCAAATCGGTTCATAACCTGATATAGCTGCCATATAAACCGATCTTGGGTCTTGACTTCTTGAGCCTCTAGAGTGCGCAATTCTTATCCGATTGGAATGAAATTTTGCACGACGTGTTTTGTTACGATATCCAACAACTGTGCCAAGTATGGTTCAAATCGCACCATGACCTGATATAGCTGCCATATAAACCGATCTTGGGTCTTGACTTCTTGAGCCTCTAGAGGGCTCAATTTCTATCCGATTTAGCTGAAATCTTGCATGACTTATTTTATTCTTACTTTCAACAACTGTGCCAAATAAGGTTCAAATCGGTTCATAACCTGATATAGCTGCCATATAGACCGATTTGGGATCTTGAGTTCTTGAGCCTCTAGAGGTCGCAATTATTATCCGATTTGCCTGAAATTTTGTACGATTGATCCTTTCATAACCATCACCATACGTGTTTATTATGGTCTGAATCGGTCTATAGCCCGATACAGCTCCCATATAAATCGAACTCTCTATTTTACTTCTTGAGCCCCCAAAGGGCGCAATTCTTATTCGAATTGGCTGACATTTTACACAGGTCTCCAACATATAATTTAATTGTGGTCCAAACCGGACCATATCTTGATATCGCTCTAATAGCAGACCAAATCATTTCTTATATCCTTCTTTGCCTAAGAAGAGATACCGGGAAAAGAACTCGACAAATGCGATCCATGGAGGAGGGTATATAAGATTCGGCCCGTCCGAACTTAGCACGCTTTTACTTGTTTACACTTTTTTTCTAAAGCAAGCTAAAAGTAACAGCTGATAACTGACAGAAGAAAGAATGCAATTACAGAGTCACAAGCTGTGAAAAAATTTGTCAACGCCGACTATATGAAAAATCCGCAATTACTTTTTGGGCAACCCAATATATAGCTCTCATATACAAATATATATATATATATATATATATATATATATATATATATATATCTCATAGAGCCAACGTAACGAATTTATTGACCAATCTTCCCAAAATTTTGTACGACGCCTATGTCAAGGGAAGGTCGGTGGAGACTGCCCTGCACGAGGTTGTGCATAAAATAGAAGAATCCTTCGATGCCAAAACGTACACACTTGCGGTATGCATTGACATCGAGGGGGCTTTTAACAGTGTGCGGAGCGACACACTGATCCAATCCTTAAACCAGTACCGGGTGGACCCGGTCCTCAGAGACTGAATAAATCATATTCTAAGGAATAATTGGATAAATTGTGTGTCCCAAGACATTCATATAACGGAGAAAGTGGTACAAGGCACGCCACAGGGGACATTTTGTCGTTACTCCTATGGGTGACCACCATTGACGACCTATTACGGTTGCTGACTGAGAAGGGATTTGAAGCAGTCTGCTACGCAGACGATGTTATATTTCTAGGGGGTAAGGATCTGCACCAGCTATACAGAAGGGCCGAAAGAATCTTGCATATGGCACACGACCTAGGGGTCTGAATGTTAACCCAGAGAAGATTGAATCTGCTTGTCCACGAGGAAGACGAAGGTGGGCCAATTTGACGCACCACGTTCCTCGATATAATAATTTCAATATCTGACAAGGTCAAATACTTACGTGTGATCTTGGACAGGATATTGAATAGGAAGTGTCACATTCATGAGCGTATCGAAAAAGCTCACGGATGTTGTACGGATTATGTAGAAGGGCCGTAGGCTCGAAATGGGGCCTGAATCTGATGATTGTTCACTGGCTGTACAGGAGCGTGATTAGACAAATACTTACTTACGCCTCAGTAGTGCAACATAAGGATAATACATGTTGTCTTGGCATAGGCGGAGCGATGAGAACCACGCCTACTAGGGCACTGGAGACTATTCTAGATATCCTACCCATAGACATACAGATTAAATGTGAGGCAGCCACTGCGGCTATGAGCCTAAAGGCGATGGGAGAATGGATATAGGATAGGAACAGCCCGTACCATCGCGGTATAATAGAGACGACGATAGGAAACCTGGAAGGAATGGACGAGGTTTCCGATAAAATACCTGAGACGACACTTGCGGGCGAGTGCGAGGCACTGATGACAACGGCACAGTCTTGGATTGATGTGTCCCTAGTTTTGCCATCTGGAAGATCATGTTACACGGATGGATCAAAGTTAGAGGACAGAGTGGGCCTGGGGGACTGCATTGAGAACCCAAAGACTGAGATCTATTTTAAACTGCCAGACCATAATACGGTCCTGCAGGCGGAGATTCGGGCGATAAAGGAATGCGCTAGATGGTGTCAAAAGGCCATCAAAGCAATAACAACCAGGACGGTAAGATTACGAAAATTCTTGGAATGTAAGAAGGAGATTAACGCCATCTCTGAAAATGGCACGATTCGTATCGTCTGGCTCCCGGGCCATAGTGGAGTAACTGGGAGTGAGACAGCAGACGATTTGGCTGTGAATGCCAGAGAATTGCCGTCAACAAACTTGGTTAACCGAAGCCATTCGGGTCCGCGCAGTCCGAGTTAAGAAAAATTATGAAGAAGGTCAGTATAGCTTTAGGTATCATACGGACTCACTTAAGCAAAAACGGTGCGGCAAGTTAAAGCATGTGTAGGGCATATATGGAAGATGATGACACATTGGAGCACTTCCTATGTCATTGCCCGGCTTTCGCGTCTAACAGGTACCGGCAATTAGGTGGGGACACAATACCAGACCAACTTAGGGGCGTGGAAAACAATTAAGGGTTTTTTAAGTAACACGGAAAATGTCTTTTAAGAGCGAACATCAAGCCGATTACTGGCTTAGGTGTATGTTCATAGCGGTATGACGCGGAATTATATCAGCACCCTCATTTCAACCTAACCTAACACCCAAAATTATAGTCTACAATAACCATTTTTCGTATTCGTATACCCGCCACCGAAGGATGGAGGTATATTCATTTTGTCATTCCGTTTGCAACACATCGAAATATCCATTTCCGATCCTAAAAAGTATATATACTCTTGATCAGCGTAAAAATCTAAGACGATCTAGACGTGTCCGTCCGTCTGTCTGTTGAAATCCCGCTACAGTCTTTAAAAATAGAGATATTGAGCTGAAACTTTGCACAGATTCTATTTTTGTCCATAAGCAGGTTAAGTTCGAAGATGAGCTATTTCGGACTGTATATATAGACCGATCCTTCGATTTAGGGTCTTAGGCCCATCAAAGCCACATTTATTATCCGATTTTGCTGAAATTTGGGACAGTGAGTTGTGTTAGACCCTTCGACATCCTTCATCAATTTGGCCCAGATGGGTCCGCATTTGGATATAGCTGCCATATAGACCGATCCTCCGATTTAGGGTCTTAGGCCCATAAAAGCCACATTTATTATCCGATTTTGCTAAAACTTGGGACAGTGAGTTGCGTTAGGCTCTTCGACATCCTTCATCAATTTGGCCCAGATTTGGATATAGCTGCCATATAGACCGATTCTCCGATTTAGGGTTTTAAGCCCATAAAAGCCACATTTATTATCGGATTTTGCTGAAATTTTGGACAGTGAGTTGTGTTAGGCCCTTCGACATCTTTTTTCACTTTAGCCCTGATCGGTTTAGATTTGGATATAGCTGCCAAATAGACCGATCTCTCGATTTAAGGTTTTGGGCCCATAAGAGGCGTATCTATTGTTCCATGTCGCCGAAATTTGGGACAGTGAGTTAAGTTAAGCCCCTTGACATACATTTGCAACATAGCCTAAATCGGTCCATATTTGGATATAGCTGCCATATAAACCGATATCTCGATTTAAAGTCTTGGCCCCATAAAAGGCGCATTTATAATCCGATTTTATTGAAATTTGACACTGTGACTTATGTTTGGCTTTTCAACATCCGTATAGTGTAATTGTTCACATCGTCTTATAGATATAGCTAAAAAAACGACCTATATTTGGTTATACAAAATTGAACAATGACTTGTACTTATGAGTATTTGATCCAAATCGGAACATATTTCGATATAACTGCTATGGGACATAAGGTATGCAATATTCACCGGATTTTGATAAAAGCTGGTTTACATGTATACCCGAGGTGGTGGGTATCAAAAGTTTGGCCCGGCCGAACTTAACGCCAAATTCAATTTTTTTTTTTTGCAAATTTTGTCCATGAACATTCCACTAAGGAACAGGTGCAAATTTCTCACCTTCCAATGAGTGCAGTCCGATTCAAGTTTAAGCTCAATGATAAGGGGCGACCTTTTTATAGCCGAGTCCGAACGGCGTGCTGCATTGCGACACCTCTTTGGAGAGAAGTTTTACATGGTATAGAACCTCACAATGTTGCCGCCTTTTTACTTGTTTTAAATTGCGTCTTTGTAAAAGCATTATACACATAAATAATTATAATACACTATACAATTTTTATACCCTCCACCACAGGATGGGGTATACAAATTTCGTCATTCTGTGTGTAATTACTCGAAATATTCGTCTGAGACCCCATAAAGTATATATATTCTTGATCGTCGCGACATTTTATGTCGATCCAGCCATGTCAGTCCGTCTGTCCGTCCATCCATACGTCCGTCTGTCTGTCGTCCGTCCTTCTGTCCGTCCGTCCGTCTGTCTGTCAAAAGCACGCTAACCTTCGAAGGAGTAAAGCTAGCCGCTTGAAATTGTGCACAAATACTTCTTATTAATGTAGGTCGGTTGGTTTTGTAAATGGGCCATATCGGTCCATGTTTTGAAATAACTTTCTACAACTGTGCTAAGAATGGTGAAAATCGGTCCATAACCTTATATAGCTGTCATATAAACCTATTTGGGGTCTTGGCTTCTTGAGCCACTAGAGGGCGCAATTATTATCCGATTGAGCTGATATTTTGCATGAGGTGTTTTGTAATAACTTTCAACAACTGTGCTAAGAAAAATTCATATCGGTCTATAACCTGATATAGCTGCCATATAAACTGATCTGGGATCTTGACTTCTTGAGCCTTTAGAGGTCGCAATTATTATCCGATTTGACTGAAAATTTGTACGACGGATCCGTGTTTATTATGATATGAATCGGTTTATAGCCTGATACAGCTCCCATATAAATTGATCTCTCTATTTTACATCTTGAGTCCGTAAACGGCGCAATTCTTATTCGAATTGGCTGACATTTTACACAGGTCTCCAACATATAATTTAATTGTGGTCCGAACCCGACCATATCTTGATATTGCTCTAATAGCAGAGCAAGTCTTTTCTTTTATCCGTTTTTGCCTAGGAATAGATGCCGGGAAAAGAAATCGACAAATGCAATCCATGGTGGAGGGTATATAAGATTCGGCCCGGCCGAACATAGCACGCTTTTACTTGTTTTTTTATCAACATGGAACCAAAAATGTGAACTTGTACATAACAATTGGTAATTGATGGTACGATATCCGCCTGGACGTGTGTCCAATATTCCACACAAGTCGGAGGTTTCACTGTAGCCATACATACGACTTAGTCACCAAACACACGACATAGTCACCAAACACACGACATTAGATTGAAGAAAACACTTGCATCAAATTCCAATGCGCACAGCTTTAAACTTCTGTTTCCACTTGTAGTCGAAACAGTTAATGTGCGATGCTGCGCACTATGAACAACAACCTCCCTCTGTTTGAGTTGATTACATGACAGGTAACTTTTGGTGTTTGATTGTGTTTTTGAAAACCATTAAATGTGGAACAAAACAAAGTGCATGCAGCAACATTGACTTATAAGCATGGCCTCAAGTTGTTTGCAAGTTACCTCGTTTATCAAAAGCAGATCCATTTCAACCATCATCACCATCGACACTTGGCATCATCAGTTCTATTGTTCGATCCAGAGTTAGCTGAAGCGGCGATCACTTCATCGGAGAGGCTGACCATCATGATAGATGCATCGGTGCTAGGAACGGAATTCCTGCTGTTTTTCTGCAACATTTGCTTAAAAGTAAGGCAGATATTCGGAGCCATCGTTTTTGTTTACAAAACATAATTAGCTGGCTGCACTCCCTCTCCGTTGGCCAGAAAAGACAAGAGAAGACAAAGCGAGGTGTAACACTTGAAGGTCCCGGCCAACAAAAACAAATGGAGGAGAGGTCACTAATAACTAAAGATAATGGTAACAAATTGAGATTACAACCTAAACTGAAACACCCCAGCATGCCATGAACCATTGAATAGTTTGTTGGGGGAATTCCTCCGCACACCACATACCACATATATAATAACAAAGTGCAATGGTCTACGCACCGAGGAGACTCAATCTGGGAAGGCGGTAACAGACGTCCAAAAAAACACTGATAAACGTTTAACGCAAATTTCTGGCGAGAGGGGTTGGTGGTCCGTTTAACAAATGATGGCTTAATAAAATTTCTAGAGCAACTATAAATACTACAAGTATTTAAATGTTTTAACATACTTCCAAGCGAACACTTCATCCAACAGCATCTGGTTGTGGTAACTCTTCTGTCCATAGAAAAATCAATTCAAATTAGAACATGCGTGGCTTAATGGTAAATATTGAAATATTTTTGATCAGAGGCAGATTTCAAAATTCTTTGCTATCTTTACAGGTATTGTGCTTGGTGGCCTTGAGCTCAGCTGCTCCCCAAGGCTACAATTATCCAAATCAGGCTAGTGGCCAGTTTTTACTGCCGTCTGCCCCAGCTTCTGCCACTGGATATCCAAGTGGTCATTCCTATAATCACCATCAACAACAACCTTTGGTCTCAAAACGTTTCTTCATTCACTCGGCTCCAGAGGAAGAAGAGACAGAAGTTGAACACCGCGACATAGTCATTGGTAGTCCTCGTAGGAACTTTAACATTGTCTTTGTCAAATCACCCTCCGGTGGACAACATAGAACTAAGGTGCGCGTAATCCCAGCTCTCAATGAGGACAAAACTGTCATCTATGTGTTGGCCAAGAAAACTGAGGGGGCACAAATTGAGACGCATGTTGAAGAGCCCGCTACCACTACCAGCAAACCTGAGGTATTCTTCATCAGATACAAGACTAACGAAGAAGCTGAGCATGCACAACATAAAATTCAAGCCGAATATGATAACTTGGGGGGTACCAGCATAATTTCCAATGAAGGCATATCGCCCATCTCTTCGGTTATTGGCAGTTTGGATAATTCTGGTTCTGGTGCTGATTTCGGACCCGCAACGGTTGGAGATTTTGGCAGCTCAGGTGTTGCCTTCAATGGTGCCGGTACTCCCAGTTCTGCCTATTTGCCACCAGTGAACAAAATCTAAATATGGACATTTGGTGAAGTTAGATTAAAAAAAAATTGTGACTTTGGGGTCATTAGAACTGATGTGTGATAGACTAATTGCTGTTACAAAATAATTAGTATTTTCAATTGTTGTTATTGCTATTGTTATTTTTTATATAAAGAACAATTCATATGAACATTTTGTACTGTTAATTTGAGTTTTTATATATTATCCTTGTGTGAGCTTTCTTAAGCGTTGAGAGAAACTATTATGAGAACATTCTACAAAATGATTTAAGTGCTGTTAAGGAATAACTCATATCAATTCATTCTTGCCATCCCGTTTGAATCAAAGTTTTATAATGCCCATATTTTTTAATATAGAAACGCGGATCGACATGGCTAATGTTTAATGCAAGCACCTCCGATTAATTTCAAAAATCACTCATAAATATTGAAAAGTGTAAAATATTGAGGACCTTTGGTATCCGATTATGTTCAAGTTTTAAATGGTGAGTTGAACGACATCAGGTATGCCAAAAACTATCCTATATTCGGCACAGCCGTATATTTTTGTTGGTACATCGCACTACTTATCTGACTTGGGCTTTCTTTTACGAAAGTATTGAAATTTACCGTATAATAATAACATTACTTTCACAGATAGAGTTTTCCATTTCATTCGTTGAACTCAGAATAAATGTCCAATCTCCTCGATCTTCTGGGCTCTTCCTAAAATTTTTACCACCTAGTTTCCAGATGCCTTTTCTACTTCGTTTTTCTATCGCAATTTTGGGTTTTCTAATACTACGTTCATCATTAGGTTCATTTTCAATTTACTTTTTACCAGGGGCTTTTTCATTCATTCTAACAGCATGGTCGATTGAGACACCTCGGAAACAAGGTTATTTCGACAGTACTTTCTGGTGACGAAAATTATTCACCAAGAAGTTTTATTCAAATGTTAATTGGATGCCAAGTCATCATCAATTCGACATTTTGGCCTGTCAAAAAGGCATTGGTTTGAGCCGCATTGCCATGATTCGTCTTCTTTTGTTTGTTTTTCAAATTTCTTCCAAGGAAATCAAATTGTGGTGTACCACTCTGAATCGACCTACACATATCGCTTAAGCAGAATAGTCGCGCTCATATGCAAAGATCCACGATTTGCAACCCGTGGGACCTTTGTAACGTATTTTGAAACACCACGGTCGTATTTTTCGAACATTTCTACGCGCTAATCCGTTCTGTTTTGAGCGATTGTCAATTTGTGCGGAATCCAACGAGAATACACGTTTTTAACAGTAAGGTTTTATTGCAAATTCGAATGTATGCTAGTGGATGAAATGACCAAGGAAATGACCAGTAGAGGAACACTTCTAGGAGGTGTACTGTCTCCTCTACTTTGGAATGTAGACATAACAATAGATTATTGTCTCTGTAAGAAAAAAGTATAAAAGTGATTGCGTATGCTAATGACGTGGCTCTCTGGAGACTCTGGCACTCTTAGAGACATACTACAGGATGCTCTACATGTCAGCGAAGTGTTCTAGGCGTAACTCCGTCTAAGACAGTGGTAGATCTCTTCCGCAGGAGACACAAGTTAACCACTGTGGCACCTGTCTTCTTGGTAGGAGATAAGGTTCCATTTAATGAAAGCGCCAAATACCTGGATGTTTTGCTGGACAGGAAAATGAACTTCAAATTAGAAAGGGCAAGAAGGAAAGACGGTCGTTGTGGCATTGTACCTATCGAAGGCATTCGACAGGTTCAGCCACGTCAAATTGTTTGATAATGTCGACAGGCCTGAAATAATTGGTCGCGAATTATCTATGTGGTCGCAAGTCATTCATGGAATTTAGGGATTAGATATCGAAACACCGTAGATTGAAACAGGGAGTTCCACAAGGAAGGTTGATATATTCGTCACTGTTTAACATCCAAACCATTATTTTGTGGAAAGGTATCCACCGCCCAGAAGCCTTAAGGGGAATCTACATGATCTAGAGCATGAGGTTCAGCGCTATAAGAGGGAACCTCTAGTTCAATAGGCATATCAAACGGGTCTAGGCAACATTCATGCAGATACGGTAGAAGATGGGGTGAATAGATATCGGGTGAATAGGGTCGATGGAGAATGACCGCGTCCTATTGCATTTGAAGAAATTTATCTTCTCCAGCAAACCAGGGACCACATGACACACGTCTCTCGTGTAACTGCCCAGCTAGACCCAATCGTCTCAGACCCATATCCGTTTGGACGCTCCCCATCTTAGTCGCATAGTTCCTGGATATGGTTATTCAACTGAATCAAGCAGACGAAAGATACAACACAACACACTTCTACAACAACTACAGCCAATTATACCAAATCGGATTAAGAAGTCATACCGGGAGATCGGTTTATTTAAAAGCTATATCAGGTTATAGACCGATTTAGACCATACTTGGCACAATTGTTGGAAGTATTAAAAAACCACTACATGCTAAATTTAAGCCAAATCAGATAAAAATTGCGGCTTGTAAAGGCTTAAGAAGTCAAATCGGGAGATCGGTTTATATGGGAGTTATATCAGGTTATAGACTGATTAAGACCATACTTGGCACAGTTATTGGAAGTCATAACAGAACTATGTGCAACATTTCAGCCAAATCGGACAAAAAATGCGGTTTCCAGGTGCTCAAAAAACCAAATCGTGACATCGGTTTATATGAGGCTATATCAGGTTATACACCGTACTTGGCACAGCTGTTGGAAGTCATAACAGAACACAACGTGCTAAATTTTAGCCAAATCCGATGAAAATTGTGCCTTCCAGGGCCTCAAGAAGTCAAATCGATTTCCCGATTTGTCTAAATCTGAACCGATATGGCCCATTTGTAATCCCCAACAACCTACATCAATATTAAGTATCGGTGCAAAATTTCAAACGGCTAACTTTACGCGGTCGACCCCTATCGTGATTTTGACTGACGGACCGACAGACGGCCATGGCTACTTCGAATCAGAACGTCGAGACGATCAAGAAAATATATATACATTATGGGGTCTTAGACGAATATTTCGATGTGTCACAAACGGAATGATTAGTATGCCCCCATCGATGGTGTGTATGTAAAAAACTTACAGAGAGTATTTCACACATCCGGTAACATTTGCATTTTGGGCATCGCTGATATAAATTTCCTTTATGCTAACTTTGATGTTCAATTCCATGTATTCTTATTCTATTGGCTACTGTCGTTGTTGAGACAGTAACGATGAATATGCGCATGGGTGTATTCGTTTTTATACCCACAACGATTGGATGGGGGTATACTAATTTTGCCGTTCCGTTTGTAACACCTCGAAATATTCGTCTTACACCTCATAAAGTATACATATTCTTGATCGTTATGACATAGCCATGTCCGTCCGTCCGTCCGTCTGCCGAAAGCACGCTTACTTTCGAAGGAGTAAAGCTAGGCGCTTGAAATTTTGTACAAATACTTCTTATTAGTGTAGGTCGGTTGGGTTTATAAATAAGCCATATCGGTCCGAGTTTTAATATAACTGTCATATAAACCGATCGGGGAATTTGATTTCTTGAGCCACTAGAAGGCGCAATACTTATCCGATTCAGCTGAAATTAAACATGAAGTGTTTTGTTACGACTTCCAATAACTGTGCTTAGTATGGTTGAAATCGGTACACAACCTGATATAGCTGCTATGTAGCCTGATCTTGGATCTTGACTTCTTGAGCCACTCGAGGGCGCAATTCTCATCCGATTTGACTGAAATTTGGTATGAGATATTTTGGTATGACTTTCAACAACTGTGTTTGGTTTAAATAGTACAGTAAGCCACTAGAGGGTGCAATTCTCATCCGATTTGGCTGAAATTTCACATGAGGCATTTTGGGATGACTTCCAACAACTGTGCGAAGTATGGTTTAGTTCGGTACATAACCTGATATAGATGACATACAAACCGATCTCCCGAGATTGCTTCTTGAGCCCCTACATGGCGCAATTCCCATCCGAATGGACTTAAATATTGCACAATTTTTTCTACTATGGTCTTCAACATTCAATTCCTTTATGGTCCGAATCGGACTCAAACTTGATAAAGCTCTAACAGCATAACAATTCTTATCCATTATTCTTTGTTTGACTTAAAAAGATAACGGGAAACGAACTCGACAAATGCGATCCATGGTGGAAGGTATACAAGATTGTTGTTCTTGTTGTTTTTATTTAGAATCAATGAACGGAAAGAAAGGAAAAGCAAATTATTTATTTCTATATTATGTTTTCTTCAAAACAAGTAAAAAGGCGTTATGTTCGGCCGCGCCGAACATTGGATACCGACCACCTCGGGTCAAAATCCGGGGAAAAATGCATACCTTATGACCCATAGCAGCTATATCGAAATATGTTCCGATTTGGACCATATATGTCGAACTTCCTAAGACAACTCACTGTCCCAAATTTCGGCGAAATCGGACAATAAATGCGCCTTTTATAGGCCCAAAGCCTTAAATGGAGAGATCGGTCTATATGGCAGCTATATCCAAATCAGGACCGATCTGTGCCGTATTGCAAAAGTATGTCGAGGGGGTTAACTTAACTCACTTTCCCAAATTTTGACGACATCGGGCAATAAATGCGCCTTTTATGGGCCCAAAACCTTAAATCGAGAGATCGGTCTATATGGCAGCTTTATTCAAATCTGGATCGATCTCAGCCAAATTGAAGAAGGATTTCGAACTTCCTAACACAACTCACTGTCCCAAATTTCGGCGAAATCGGACAATAAATGCGTCTTTTATGGGATCAAAACCTTAAATCGAAAGATCGGTCTATATGGTAGCTATATCCAAATCTCGACCGATCTGTGCCATATTGCAAAAATATGTTGAGGGGCTTAATTTAACCTATTGTCACAAATTTTGGCGACAGCGGACAACAATTACGCCTTTTATGTGCCGAAAGCCTTAAATCGAGAGATCGGTCTATATAGCAGCTATATTCAAATCTGGACCGATCTGAGCCAAATTAAAGAAGGATGTCGAACTTCCTAAGACAACTCACTGTCGCAAATTTCGGCGATATCGGACAATAAGTGCGCCTTTTATAGGCCCAAAGCCTTAAATGGAGAGATCGCTCTATATGGCAGCTATATCCAAATCTGAACCGATCTGGGCCAAATTAAAGAAAAATGTTGAAGGACATAACACAACTCATTGTTCTAAATTTCAGCAAAATCGGATAATAAATATGGATTTATGGGCCTACGACCCTAAGTCGGTGGATCGTTCTCTATGGCAGCTATATCCAAATCTTTACCTATTTGAGCCAAATTGTAAAAAGATATTTAGGGGCCTAACACAAGTCACTGTACCAAATTTCAGCAAAATCGGATAATAAATGTGGCTTTTATGGGCCTAAAACCCAAAATCGGCGGATCGGTCTATATGGGTGCTATTTCAGGATATAGTCCGATATAGCTCATCTTCGAACTTAACCTGCTTATGGACAAAAAAAGAATCTGTTCATTCTCTCTATTTTTAAAAACTGTAGCGTAATTTCAACGGATAGACGGACATGTCTAGATCGTCTTAGATTTTTACGCCGATCAAGAATATATATACTTTATAGGGTCGGAAATGGACATTTCGTTGTGTTGCAAACAGAATGACAAAATTAATATATCCCCATCTTTCGGTGGTGGGTATAAAAAACTTAATTTTTGTGTTCGATATATTAATTCCCATTGGTCGAGAGAATAATAAGTATTTGTGGAAAGTAATTCACTCATACAATCTCATTTTCTTTTTGTGCACCACTACTCTACGCATGCATCAGAGCGTGTTCAGGATTTTCTGCGTCCACTTTTGTAAAACTCCGTCTTATCCACGAATTATAGGGGACTCCCCAGAGTCTGCACGTCTGCAAGTTCGCAGAGATTGTCGAAAAACCTCCTCCCTAGAATGGAAATCCTTTGCTCCTGTTAACTTGGCATGAGCAGAGAAGATGTTCGATCGTCTTCCACTCATTCTCATCAAGGGAGCGCCCCTAGTAGTCGTTGTGCCGGACTCCCATGCGTGCGGCTATGTGGCCTATCGTATAGTGCCATGTTATGACTTCTGTTATCGCACTGTGATCAAGGGCCAGCAATACAATCGCCCTCTTTCAGACCGAAAGGGGACGAAGTATTGCTGGCAGCATGCTGGAGTGTTTTGGCAATTCGACATCCATCCACAGATTCCGGGGTCTGCTTGCCATGGAGAAGCCCTTCCTGGCATACACGTCTGCTCTTTCATTTCCCAGAACACCGTTCAAGGACCCCAAACATTCCGCCACGCACTTCAACCTCACCGTACTCGAATTTAAGGCCTTGAGGGTCGCCATACTGACCACATATATCCTGCATTTCAAAGATGGTATGTCCATCCTCCGGATCTCTTCGGGTTTACGTAATGGCACATAACATTTAACATAAAATTCAGTTGCATTTTCCTATATTATTTTTCAAGAATGCTTTGGAACCCACTCATGATTGTTTCATGGGATACAGCTCTGCCGAAAGTATGTGTGTATGAAATCAAATGATAAGAAATTCAGAATGATTTGATGCACAATAGCAGTTAATACATACTGGCAGTTGGCAAAAAACTAATGCTTTGTAATTTAAAACAGATTGCTAGATTTGGGGGAGTACCGCCCTTCTTATTCACACCTCATGTTAAGTAGCTTAATAAGCAAAGATCACGAATCACTTAAGGCTCTTTCAAGACCTACAAGTAATGACAATCTTAAAGAAATAAACAGAAAAAAACGTACATAGTTGACCGACAAACACTTAACACTAATGATTGGAATTTTTTGGAGGGTATAAAAGTTCATTAATTAAACAATTGTTTAGTTACTAACTAGAGCAACTATAAATACTGAAACTATTAACCAATTTGAATATATTCCAAATTCAAACGTTCATTGAATAGTACTTAAATTAGTTTTTTTTCTTTCATTTCGTCTGCTTAACAAAATTAAAGAAATGCTTGGCTTATTGGTAGGTTAAGCTTTGTTGCTAAAGGCTTTATAATCACATATTACCCACATTCCTTTTGTCTTAGGTCTTGTGTTTTGTTGGCCTCACATTTGCTGCTCCTCAAGGCTACAACTATCCCTCTCCAGCAAATGGCTTTAGCATGCAAGCTACTGGTGGCGCTACCTCTGCCGACTTTCATAATCAGCAACCAGTGATTACAAAACGCTTCTTTATCCATTCAGCTCCTGAGGATGAGGACACAGAAATCGAACAAAGAGACATCGTCGTTGGTGCACCACGCAAGAACTTCAATGTCGTCTTTATCAAGTCATCTTCTGCCAGGCAGCATAAGGCTAAAATCCGTGTCATACCTGCAGTCAATGAGGACAAAACTGTTATCTATGTTTTAACCAAGAAATCTGATCGGGCTGAGATTGATGCTCATGTTGTGGAGCCTGCAACCACTACCACTAAACCCGAGGTATTCTTCATTAAATATAAAACTAATGAAGAAGCAAAACATGCCCAAAGGAATATTCAAGCTCAGTATGATCGCTTGGGTGGATCTTCCATTGTCTCGGATGAG
Organism: Stomoxys calcitrans; assembly: GCF_963082655.1. Lineage (NCBI taxonomy): Eukaryota > Metazoa > Arthropoda > Insecta > Diptera > Muscidae > Stomoxys > Stomoxys calcitrans. The sequence continues at coordinate 124,909,599 of NC_081553.1, read as the reverse complement.
GGTGTTGCTCCAATTTCTTCAGTTATTGGTAGCTTGGATGGATCGAAGCAAGAAGATTCTAGTGCCCACTTGGATGCTGCTAATGGACCTGATGCAGGCAATACCGCCGTTGCTGGTCCTTTGTATCTACCACCCGCAAAGAAGCAATAAATGAACCGTATGCTGAATAAGGAGTAAGAATTTTTCATCGTAGGCATAGAAAACACTTAACTAGATTGATTAGTCATTTGCATCATTATATTTGTTAAAAGATATGTTTTAATATATTTTGTTACTAAAAAATGCAGTGTTGCATATTTATAAGTTCTTGGTTAAAATGTGGTGCTCTTTGGTAGAATGAATTAACAACTACAACATTGCAATTGTCAAAGACTTTATCTACCTCATTACTAGATTGAAAGTTCGTTCGTTCGACAAAGGATGGAATCCTTTATTACATGTACATATTGAATCTATGTTCGGTGAAGGATATGCTAGTATACAGTTAGTTATAGACATCACATAAAGACTGAAGTGAATTGTTTAATTCTTAGTTAGACCACACTAAGGGCAGTCTAAATGGTATGTAATGCAAATGCAATACAAAAATCTAACTCCCCAGTTACGAATTGGGAATTAATTTGACCACGGAATAATTTTAAAATTAATACCGCTCTAAGCAACCAGCAAAAGAAGAAATTACAACTAGGCCGATCCAATCCTATTTGAATAGCACTTGTTCCAAAGCACACAACTTAAAGCTACATACTTTAGTTGGCTATGGCAGAACATTTGTCCCATTAGCCGAACTAAGAATAGATTTCCAAGCGCCTCGACACCAAGTTTCGAGACGTTTTACACTAGTTAATACTTCCATCGGAGTTTTGGTCGTCCCAGTTTGCGTATACTACATTGATTGCCTTCAAACGACTTCCTTCGGACCCTTACCCCTTATAATACTTCTAAGGGGTAAGGATCCGAACGAGCTATGCAGAGGGGTCGAAAGAGTCTTGTATATGGCATATGACTGGGCTAGACCAAGAGGTCTCAATGTTAACCCAGAGAATACTGAAATATGCCTGTTCACGAATAAGACGAAGGTGGGCCAATTTACAGCACCACGTTACCTCAATAAAACGATTTCGATATCTGACAAGGTCAAATACTTAGATGTGATCTTGGACAGGGAACTGAATTGGAAGTGTCACATTCAGGAGCGTACCGAGAAGGCTCACAGATTTTGGCTATTATATAGACGCGCCGTAGGCTCGAAATATACAACAGATTCAGAGAACATGTTGTCTTGGCATATGCGGAGCGATGAGGACCACACCTAATAGAGCAATGGAGACCATAATAGATATCCGACCCACTGACATACAGATTAAGTGTGAGGCAGCCACTGCGGCTATTAGACTTAAGGCGATATGAGAATGGATTGAGGATGGGAGCAGCTCATGCCGTCGCTGTATAGTAGAGGCGGCGATAGGAAACCTGAAAGGAATGGAAGAGGTTTCCGATCGGGTACCTGAGACGACACTTGAGGTCGAGTGCGAGAAACTGCTTCCAGCGGCACAGTCTTGGACTGACGGAACCCTAGTACTGCCGTCTGGAAGATCATGTTACACGGATGGATCAAAGCTAGAGGAGAGAGTGGGGCTGGGGTCTACATTGAGAACCCAGGGACTGACATCTATTTTAAACTGTCTGACCATTATACGGTCCTGCAGGTGAAGATCCGGGCGATCACTGAATGTGTGAGGTGGTGTGGTGCTAACGCAAGTACATCGAGTATGAACATTTTTACGGACAGTAAACTGGCCATAAGGGCAACAACAACCAGGACGGTAAGGTCACGAACAGTATTGCAGTGTAAGAAGGAGTTTAACGCCTGGCAGTGTAAGAAGGAGATTAACGATGGCACAATCCACATTGTTTGGGTGCCAGGCCATAACGGAGTAAGGGGGAATAAAAGGGCAGCTGATTTGGTGGTGAAGGCCAGAGGACTGCCATCAATAAACTTGGTTTACCCGAAGCCTTTCGGGTCGAAGCAGTTCGACTTAAGGGCGTGGGCGACGAACATCGAAACAATCAGTAGAATGGCGAAAATCTTATGGGGTGAACCGGATCGTGAGAGGACGAGGCTTTTACTGAAAGGAAGTAAGAAGGAGCTCAGTACATCTTTTGCTATAATAACAAGACACATAGGACTACGAGATCACTTATGCAAAGTCGGTACCGCAAGTGATAGCATGTGTAGACCATGTGGGGTATATGATGAGACTTACTTAGGTGGGGACACAATAACAGGCATGAAACATCTAACTAACCTAAGAACAAATGTATTGTTCTTATCACAAGCAGTTGGCATTTTAAACATAAACATAAACAAGTAAAAAGGTATTAAGTTCGGCCGGGCCAAAATTTGGATACCCCCCACCTCGGGTATATAATAAACCCCATTTCGTCACAATCCGGTGTAAATTGGATAACTTAAGCACCCAAAAATCGGCACGGACATTGAGTGGTCCAATCTATATATCACTATTCAATTGTGTAGAACAAAATATTGGTCTTTTTGGCAGATATATACAATTATTAACCGATCTGAACCAGATTAAGATCGGATGTTGGGAGGTCTTAACCTACTCACTGTTTCAAATTTCAGCGAAATCGGTTAATAAGTAAAGCCTTTATGGGCTTCAATCCCCTTATCGGCAGATCGGTCTATATGACAGCTACATCTAAATATAGTCCGATCAGAACCATATTTAGGTCCGATATTGAGATACTAACCTACTCTCTGTTTCAAATTTCAGTGAAATCGGGTAATAAATAAAGCATTTATTGGCTTCAGACACCTTATCGGCAGATAGGTTTATATGACAGCTATATCTAAATATAGTCCGATCTGAACCATATTTGGGTAAGTTGTCGTGAAGCCTTGAATTTTTAGCAAAATCGGATAAAAATAAAGTTTTTATGTGCATTAGACCCTTTATCGGAAAATCGGTCTATATAGCAGCTATATCCAAAAATGGTCCGATTTGGCCCGTTCAATAACTTAACCAGCGTGCATCAAAAAGACGTATCACCATATTTAGGTCGGGTATCAGGAGGCTAAAAATAACTCACTGTTTAAAATTTTTGCAAAATCGGTTAAAAAATAAAGCTTTTCTGGGTTTCAGACCCATTATCGGCAGATCGGTCTATATGACAGCTATATCTTAATATAGTCCGATCTGTACCATATTGGGTCGGATGTTGGGAGGCTTAAAACTGCGCACTACTCTTAAAAGCTTTTATGGCCTTCAGACCCCTTTCGGAAGATTGGTGTAAATAGCAGCTATATCTAAATATAGTCCGATCTGAACCATAAATAAATAAAATAACCAACTGTTGCAAATTTCTGCGAAATGGGGTAGTAAATAAAGCCTTTATGCCCTTTATCGGGAGATCGGTCTATATGGTAGCTATATCTAAATATAGTTCGATCTGAACTATATTTGGGTCAGTTGTCGGGAAGGCTTAAACTACTCACTGTTTCAAATTTCGGCAAAATCGGATGAAAAATAAAGTTTTTATGGGCATTAGACCCTTTATCGGAAAATCGGTCTATATAGCAGCTATATCCAAATATGGTCCGATTTGGCCCGTTCAAGAACTTAGCCAGCGTGCATCAAAAGACGTACCTGTGACAAATTTCACCTCAATATGTCAATTTTTGAAGGCTCTAGATTAATTACAACAGACAGACGGACATCGTTAAATTGTCTTAGAATTTTACATCGATCCAAAATATATATACTTTGTAGGGTCGGAAGTTGATATTTCGATGTGTTGCAATCCTACGGTGGTGGGTGGGTGCAATAGATTTGCCATCAGCTGATCCACACCGTACAAATAAATGGGAGACACCAAATATAAAATGCTTATACAGGACTTTCATGGCTATACAGGACTTTCATGGCCATGTTTCAAAACGAGTCCGCTCCAAATTCTTTCGTATACCTGTCATTAATATAGTAGTACAAACTACATTTATCTACATATCGTTAGGAGAACATTTTCCAAAGTCTTGTAAAAATTCTGGCTGTGTTTTCAATAGAAATATTTTGATAGATAATATTACTATTTTGCGAGTGCATGCAGAAATTACAATAAGTGAGGTTATTATTTGGTTAAAGAAGGTCAGAGCCTACATTAACTTATGCTCACTAAACAAAGCTTTTTTAAACCCTTAATAAGCTATTAAGGGTTTGTGAATACGGTTTTTGGTGCAAATTCCTAATAGTAGTTTATAAAGCCTCCATAACTTTTTGTGAATACGCCTGTTGATCTTTAAATTCAACTCCAGACAACACACAAATTTGCTACTCTGTTCAAATTAATAACAATAGGCGTGTTTTCCCTACAGCAGACAGAATCTTATTATTGGCTAAATTTAATTAATATTGCGAAAGATTTATGCCTCTTTCCAACCTAGCCTTAGATGTTAATGATTTTCGATAATTGCAAACTTTAAAAAAAACGGGCTTAGTATGGGTTAAACCAAACCCATCCTAAGTCGGCTGTTGGCATACTCAAGTTGCTCGGTAGTGATAAAATAAAAATTATCAGCAATCTCTTGCACACAATTAATATTGAATTTAATAGCATTGTTTTCAGTTATGCCATTATGTGTGAACCGTTGAAGATATTTGCCTATCCCAAAACTCTCTTGAGGCTTACCATACAAAAGAGTATTTAGCATAGGTGTTTTCTTCTTCTTCTTTTAATTACCACTTAATGATTTTTCAGTATTTAATTTTACAGGCCTTTCAGGGTAGTCGAAATTACCACATTATCTTACTTTGTATCATTTGCGGCTCTGTTAATTGATCAATTTACAGATACTATGTGGGGACGTAGGTTTGATCTCTTTTGTAGCGCACTAAGGTGTTAAAGTGTTGCCATAGGCAAAGCTACTTTGGTGTTGGTCTAAAGATCAAAAACTGCAGCTGTCTATTACATCGCGTGTGTTTTGACATATATGACAGCTTATTTGTGCTATTCCACTTTACCCCAAAGAGTGAAAAATATAGAAAATTATAATTTTTGTGCGTGGGCCAGTGCTACAATAGGTTAGAGTACGGATCAATATTTTTGCCGATGCCACTCCAACTACTCTACGCGTGGATGTATAATAGTGGCACTTGCTTTAATGCTATCATCATGTTTTATACCCAGGTTGGTGGGGTATAAAACATTTGTATTCAGCTTGCAATACATCTAAATATTTACTTCCGATCATATAAATCTTATATATATAAAATTCAATTTGTGTTTGTTTGTCGGTTTGTTTGTTTGTTCCGAACAGACTCAAAAACGGCTGAACCGATTACCTTGAAATTTTCATAGATTCTGTAAATTGGTCTGGAAGTAAACATAGGCTGCATAATTTGTTGATATCGGGAGGGGGCGGACCCTCCCCCTTACCCCAAAAGTACTACTCAAAAATAAAAGTGGACTGATCGGAACAATATGGGATTCAAATGAGAGGTATTCAAGAGTAGAGTACGAATTTCATAACAAAAGTTGGGTCCAAGTACCCGGGGGGCCGCCCCAGCACCAAAACCCCTTAAAATATGCTTATTTGACAATCATAACAATATGGGATTCAAATGAAAGGTATTCAGGAGTAGATAACTAATATGGTCAGGAAGTAGGAATAGGCTTTATAATTTGGTGATAACGGAAGGGATAGGACCCTCCACCGTTACCCCAAAAACACTACCCAAAATCAAAAGTGTACCGATAAGAACAATATGGGTATCAAATGAAAAGTAAGCGGGAGTAGATAACGAATCAGGCATAAAAATTCATGTCGAAGTATAGGGGGTCACCCCATCCCCACAAAAACGCCCAAAATAGGCACATTACCCAATCACGGATATATGGGACTCGGTTTGTTTGTTCCGTATAGACTGTAAAATGTCAGAACTGATTTTTTTTCGAAATGTTCGTATATTGTGTAGGGTGGTCTGGAGGGAAACATAGGCTATATAATTTTTCGGTATCGGAAATGGGACGGACCCTCCTCCTTATGCCAAAAACACATTCCAAAATCAAAAGTGGAACGATCGGGACCATATAGGTATCAAATGAAAGGTATTGGAGAGTAGAATAGGAATGTGTGTGTTTGAGTCTAAGTACCCATCGGGACGCCCCAACCCTAAACTCCCCCAAACATACATATTGGATGTTCATTTCAATATGGGGCTCAAATGAAAGGTATTTGGGAGTAGATTTCGAATATGGCATACAGATATATTCAAAGTTCGTGTCAATATGGACTCAAATGAATAGCATTAGACAGTATATTACAAATATTGCAAAAACATTAGGTCCAAGTAATGGCAGGCCCCAAATGGGCATATTAGCCGACCATGGCTTATGGGACTCAAATGAAAGGTATTATGGAGCAGACTATGAATATGACATTAAAATTTGCGTTCAAGTCTAGATGGCGCTTTTCCTCCTAAAAATACGTCAAATAGGTTATTTGATCCATTATGACAATATGGGACTCAAATGAAAGGTATTTGAGAGTAGAAAACGAATTTGATATCCAATTTTGGAGCCAAGTGTGAACTCAACTGCATTTCCGTTTGGAATAAAGAACGAATTTGATATCAATTTTCAGTACAAAGTGCCGGTAGCCGACCCAGCCCCAAAACACCCTCCAAAAGGTTCATATTTGCCGGCCATTGCAATATGGGGCTCAAATTAAAGGGATTTGGAAATGCAGCATGACTTTGATATCCGTATTTGAGTCAAAATGTCTGAGGTGCCATGCCTCCTCTAATCAGAACATTACCCTAAGGAAGAACATTAACACCAGGAACCGAGAAGGAGAGAATTCTCATACATCAATGAGTGCTTTCTGATTAAAGTTTAAACTTAATAATAAGGGACCTTTTTTTACAGCTGAGTCCGAACGGCGTCCCGCAGTGCGACACCTCTTTGAAGAAAATTTTTTAAATGAGCATGCATGGCATTGTACCTCTCAAATGTCGCCAACATTAAGAGGGGATAAACACCGCTTTGTCCGATGTTCTCGCCAGGATTCTAACGCGTTCAGCGTCATAGGCTACAATACCATTAATTCGATACCGGCATTCAGTGTAAAGTGTCCCACCCTAAAAAGATATAAGAGTGTTAAAGAAGACGCAGAGGAGCGGGTCCGGTTCGGCTAGTACATAATATTATAGGATATAAAGTCCAGATCATACATATCACATTTTTAGCTTAAAGCCAAATGAGTTTTGGTGAAAATCGGTTCATATTTAGATATAGCTCCAGTATATCCAGTTGTGTTTAAAATAATAGGAGTTCTGAAACCTTATATTTTCACAAGCTAACAATTTTGTGGTATATCAACAAATTAAAGGATATTCTAAGGATATTTAGAAGGGTATGTGCGAATCAAAATTACAAATATAAGCTCATAATGTATATAACATTTTTGATGGCATGAATAGTTTTCTCGTTTGGTCTTTGAAACGTGTTGTTCACAGAAAAAAATCGCAATAACGCTGTTGCAATAGTTTTTCATAAACTTTTAAACAATAATATCTGTAATAAGGGAAGTAGAAAGCATTATTCCATAGAAAGACGAACATTCACAGAAAATTACGAAAACTTATTAAAATACTATGAACATGCAAAAGCGTGCTAATTTCAGCCGGGCAGAATCTTATATACCCTCCACCATGGATCGCTTTGGTCAAGTTCTTTGTCCGGCATCTCATTAAAGGTAAAACAAGTTCTTTGCCCCGCATCTATTTGTAGGCAAAGAGAGGATAGTTAAAAGAATTGCGTCCTATATTGGCTCAAGAAGTAAAATCAGGAGATGGAAGAATTGCGCCCTTTAGAGGCTCAAAAAGTCAAGATCCGAAGTCGGTTTATATGGCCGGTACATCTGGTTATGAAACGATTTAGACCATACCTAGTACAGTTGTTAAAAATGATAATAAATCACCTCACACAAAATTTTAGCCAAATCGGATCGGTTTATATGACAGTTACATCTGGTTATGAACCGATTTTGAACATACTTAACACAATTGTTTGTAAGTCATGACAAAATACCTCATACAATATTGCAGCAAAATCGGATAAGAATTGCGCCGTCTGAGGCTCAAGAAGTCAAGATCCAAGATGGGTTCAAAAGGCAGATATATCAAAACATGGAAAGATATGGGCCATTAACAATCCCAACTGACCTACACTAATAGGAAGTATTTATGCAAAATTTGAAGCGCCTAGCTTTACTCCTTCGAAAGTTCGATTTTAGATGTAACTCCTATATCTTTCATCCGATGTGGCCTTTGAAGGCTTCAGTAGCCACAATTTTGATCCTATCTTTACAAAATTTAGCATCAGCTGGGTTTTTTTTTGCGTCCCAATGCGTAAGCTAAATTTCACCAAAATCGGGTCAGAATTAGATATACTCCCTTGACATATATTTCATCCGATATTGACTTTTAATGCGTGCTTTCCACAGACAGGTGCATGGTATTATTTATATAGCCGGCTGCTCCCGACTTAACCCTTTTTTTACACGTTTTCTTGTTAGAATATTTACTTCAGAAGCCTATTATAGTTTACATAATCTAGCATTATTTGCACCAAATTTTAAACATATCCACGATGTATTTTACTTCATTATTGGACCGAAACACCGTAGTCTGAAAGGCTAATATCGCCGTTCAATAATATTTAAATATTTTATATCCATTTAGCGAAGAAAGGTAGATTTAATTACATTGACATAAAATAGCACCTGCTGATTTATCGCCATAAATTTATTTTTTTATACCCTCCACCATAAGATGGGGGGGATACTAATTTCGTCATTCTGTTTGTAACTACTCGAAATATTCGTCTGAGACCCCATAAAGTATACATATATTCTTGATCGTCGTGACATTTTATGTCGATATAGCCATGTCAGTCCGTCTGTCTGTCGAAAGCACGCTAACTTCCAAAGGAGTAAAGCTAGCCGCTTGAAATTTTGCACAAATACTTATTAGTGTAGGTCGGTTGGTATTGTAAATGGGCCATATCGGTTCATGTTTTGATATAGCTGTCATATAAACCGATCTTGGGTCTTGATTTCTTGAGCCTCTAGAGGGCGTAATTCTTATTCGATTTGAATGAATTTCGGCACGACGTGTTTTGATATGATATCCAACAACTGTGCCAGTTATGGTTCAAATCGGTCCATAACCTGATATAGCTGCCATATAAACCGATCTTGGGTCTTGCCTTCTTGAGCCTCTAGAGTGCGCAATTCTTGTCCGAATAGAATGAAATTTTGCACGACGTATTTTGTTATGATATCCAACAACTGTGCCAAATATGGTTCAAATCGTTCTATAACCTGATATAGCTGTCATATAAACCGATCTTGGGTCTTGAATTCTTGAGCCTCTAGAGGGCGCAATTCTTATCCGATTTGAATGAATTTTGGTACGACGTGTTTTGTTATGATATCCAACAACTGTGCCAAGTATGGTTCAAATCGGTTCAAAACCTGATATAGCTGTCATATAAACCGATCTGGGATCTTGACTTCTTGAGCCTGTAGAGGTCGCAATTATTATCCGATTTGCCTGAAATTTTGTGAGACGGATCTTCTCATGACCATCAACAAGCGTGTTTATTATGGTCTGAATCGGTCTATAGCCCGATACAGCTCCCATATAAATCGATCTCTCTATTTTACTTCTTGAGCCCCCAAAGGGCGCAATTCTTATTGGAATTGGATGACATTTTACACAGGTCTCCAACATATAATTTAATTGTGGTCCAAACCGGACCATATCTTGATATCGCTCTAATAGCAGAGCAAATCTTTTCTTATATTCTGTTTTGCCTAAGAAGAGATGCCGGGAAAAGAACTCGACAAATGCGATCCATGGTGGAGGGTATATAAGATTCGGCCCGGCCGAACTTAGCACGTTTTACTTGTTTTTATATAAAAACCATCAAATGCAACTGACAATAAAATGGATTCCAGAAATCTCACTCCTAAGAATTTAGAGAAAAATTTTATTTGATATTTTTGGATGTAAAAAATTGCCGTCTTTTGACAAGAAAATTTCCCTCAAAACCTAAGCTAATATCACGAGAAAAATTGTTTTTACCTAGTTTTAGTTGTCCACTTTACGCCAATCCAAATTTCATTAGGATACCTTTTTCCTAGCTTGAGCTGGAATTTTTCTAAGACAGCTCCATTCTTGGGTATTTTTTACCCATTCGTATTTAATGGGTTAACGACATTTTCTTTAAAGACCAAATCATACAGATTACTTTTTAAATAAATACTTCAAACCATTTCGTTTTTGCCTTGAAATTTCTTAATTCGCAACATAGTATTGATTTGGAGCTCATGGTGAATTAGGATCGAAATCTTTCAGTCAATAGCAAGCAGCGTTGATTGTAGTAGAAATTTATTAGTTCTGTAGGGTTTGACCGTGAAGATGGACATAGTGAAATATTTTTTAAAAATTTTTATTAAAGAATTATTGATTTTCTTCCAAAAAAATCTTTTAACAATGAAAAGAACTTAATACCCACCTTAAGTAAGAAAGAATTCTGCCTACTAATATTATTTTAAAATTGTTAAAATAAAATTAGTAGGCAGAATTTTACGAGTATCTATGAGAGCAAGTTTTATTGTACACTGACGGTTGATGCAAGGTCTTTTGATATCATTTTTTTTATTATTTAACATTAACAGTTGCCTAATTTTCAATTTATTTGCGTAAAATTTTATGGAAAAAGAGTAATTTAAAACCAAGTGACTAGTTTGAGAGCAAATTTTAATGAACGATGAAGAACAAATTTTTTCAAAACTCTGAAGCTGATTTGCCAAAACAATCACCATATAACTAAGATATTCGCAAAGGCAAACACATTTTGAAGGCTTTGAAAGATATGGATCGGACAATAAATAGTTAGTTTTTAACCAAATGTCACCGCCGTTGGGCCAGTTCTGCAAAAAGTAGCGACCACAATTTTCAAAAAATGTTTGAGTTATCTGTACCTATTGCACAGTAAAAGAAGAATTTTGGAAATTTTCGATTTTGAAAAATTGGGGTGCCCCCCCTCCCCGTAATAAAATCCTAGATACGTCCCTGATGGCAGCTATATCCAAATCTAGACCGATCTGAGAAAAATTGAAGAAAAATATCGAAGGGCCTAACGCAACTCACTGTTCCAAATTTCAGCGATTTCGGACAATAAATGCGCGTTTTATGGGCCCAAAACCTTAAATCGAGAAATCGGTCTATATGGCAGCTATATCCAAATCTGGACCGATTTATCCCATATAGCAGAAGTATGTTGAAAGGCTTAGCCTTACTGACTGTTCCAAATTTCGGCGACTTCGGACAATAAATGCGCATTTTATGGGCCCAAAACCTTAAATCGATAGATCGGTCCATATTGCAGTATATCCAAGTCTGGACCGATATGGGGCAAAACGGAGAAGAATGTCGTATGGCCTAACACTACTCACTGTCCCAAATTTCAGCAAAATCTGATAATAAATGTGGCTTTTATAGGCCTAAAACCCTAAATCGGCGGATAGGTCTATACAGGGGCTATATCAAGTTATAGTTCGATATAGCCCATGTTCGAACTTAACCTGGCTTATGGACAAAGAAAGAATCTGTGCAGAATTTCAGCTCAATATATCTATTTTCAAAAAAGCGTGATTTTAACAGACAGACGGACGGACATGGCTAGATCGTCTGAGATTTTTACGCTGATCAAGAATGTATATATATTCTTGATCAGCGTCAGAAATGGATATTTCGATGTGTTGCAAACGGAATGACACAATGAATATACCCCCATTCTTCAGTGGTGGGTAGCTGTTATGTAGACTGATCTCTCGATTTAATGTTTGGGGACATAAAAATCGCATTTATTGTCCGATTTTGCCAAAATTTGGGATACTGAGTTGTGTTAAAACCTTCGACATCCTTCTTAAATTTGGCCCACATCGGTCCAGATTTGGATATAGCTGCCATTAGACCGAACTCTCGATTTAAGGGTTTGGGGCCATAAAAGTAGCATTTATTGTCCGATTTCGCCGAAATTTGGGACAGTTAGTTGAGTTAAGCCCCTCGACATACTTCTTCAATTTGGCTCAGATCGGCCCAGATTTCGAAATAGCTCCAATATAGACTGATCTCTCGATTTAAGGTCTTGGGGCCATAAAAGTCACATTTATTGTCCGATTTTGCCGATATTTGGGGCAGTGATTTGTGTAAGGCCCTTCGACATTTTTCTGCAACCTGGTCCAAAACGGTCCAGATTTGGATATAGCTGCCATATAGACCGATATCTCGATTTGAAGTCCTGGCCCCATAAAAGGCGCATTTATAATCCGATTTCACTGAAATTTAACACAGTGACTTATGTTAGGCTTTACGACATCCGGTTCAAATCGGTTTATTTTTAGATATAGCTACTTAAAAGACCAATATTTTGTTACACACAATTGAACAATGACTTGTTGTTTTTGTTCCAAATCGGAACACATGCTATGGGGCATAAGGTATGCATTTTTCACCGGATTTTGACGATAAGTGGTTCGGTCCGGCCGAACTTAACGCCTTTTTACTTGTTATTTTTTGGAACACTCTAATGCATACATTCTAAGTTTGAAATGGTATAATTTGAGGTATTGCAAATGGAATCGCAAAATGAGCAACTCTTCAGTGATAAGTATAAAAACATATACCGCATTCTTGGCTTGTCTTACATTAGACAGGTAGAATTTTTTTACATTTTGGCAGGAAATGATTTTCTTGGGTGGCAACATTGTGTTTTAATTGTAGTTCGTACAATTTTCCCTTATAATGCAGTAGAAGTTGAAATGTTCGACCGATCTTCGCGAAATCAGGTTAGAACTTATTTTTTACTTATTTGCCGATATCTAACAGTTTCATCAAGTTTAGTTTAGATTAAGATGTGGCTGTCGATGTAACACTTAAAATATTGATCTGTGACCCAATAAAAGTTTTTATGTTCTTAATTTTCTTGGCATTCTCAGTCGATGTAGTCATGTCTGTTGGTCATATCTGTTGGTCATATCGGATCGATTCAGATATAGCTGCCATATACATCGATGCTCCGATTTTACTCCTAAAATTATTAATTTTAATCCGGTTTGTTAAAAATTTACATCTGTCTCATAAACATATAGCCGACTCGAATCGAGTTTTTGAGCACTTGGAATCTTAAATCTTTGGCCGATTTGGTTGAAATTTGACACATAAAGTATACTTAACACGATAAGGATTTTTAATATGTTTACCAAATGAAGAACTCAAACAGAGCGTATTGAAATTCATTATTTATCACTACACATTCGAACCTTTCTCTAAAGTACCTGTTTTTCTAAAAAGCGAAAGTTTTTTAAAATCAACATTTAAATTTACTATTTAATTCATTACAATTACGCACCAAAATCTCAATTAATCTGGGGTTTGGAAAAAAACAGTACTCTAAAGAAGGTTTGAGGAATTTTACCTTTAATACAAGAGTAAGGTATTCAATTCATTGAAGAGAGAAGCATGTAACAGCGCCTAACCCATCTTTCTTCGAAAGTGCAAAAAGACAAAATATTTATTGCTGTATAAGCTAAACTACAAACAAAAAGTAGCTTTAAAATAAACAACAAAAAAACCTTTAAAAAAGAAGAGAAGTTCCAGCGATGGAAAAATCACCTAAAACAAAAAAGTAATTAACTGATCTGCATGTTATCTTATGATTAACAATTGCAGTGCACGCCTAGTGATATATGTGTTTGAGATAGAGATTACATGCACGAATCACAAATGGGGTATTTCTAGGGCAAGCATATGGGGATGGCATGATAACGACCGTCATTGGCGTTAACGGCAGCCTAGCCATTGATACCGCCAGCCCACATGCGGTTTAATTTAAGCGATGTGTGTGGTGTATTTGTGACGGACTCAAATTTGCGCCCCCAAATTAAGGCCATGCTTTCTTATAGAAAGCAGGATATTTCATCGTTCGTTTTTGTACCCGCCACCGAAGGATGGGAGTAATTCATTTTGTCATTCTGTTCGCAATACATCGAAATATCAATTTCCGACCCTAAAAGTATATATATATATATATTCTTGATCAACGTAAAAATCTAAGATGATCTAGCCATGTCCGTCCGTCTGTCTGTTGAAATCACGCTACAGTCTTTAAAAATAGAAATATTGAGCTGAAACTTTGCACAGATTCTTTTTTTTTTGTTCATAAACAGGTTAAGTTCGAAGATGGGCTATATCGAACTACATCTTGATATAGCCCCCATATAGACCGATCCGCCAATTTAGGGTCTAAGGCCCATAAAAGCCATATTTATTATCCGATTTTATTGAAATTTGAGACAGTGAGTTGTGTTAGGACAGTCGACATCCCACTTCAAATTGGCCCAGATCGGTCCAGATTTGGATATAGCTGCCATATAGACCGATCTCTCGATTTAATGTCTTGCGCCTAAAAAAGGCGCATTTATTGTCAGATTTTGCCAAAATTGAGGACAGTGAATGTGTTAGGCCCGTCGACATCCTTCTTCAATTTGGCTCAGATCGGTCTAGATTTGGATATAACTGCCATCTGGACCGATCTCTCGATTTAAGGTTTTGGACCCATAAAAGGTGCATTTATTGTCCGATGTCGCCAAAATTTGGGTCAGTGAGTTGTGTTAGGCCATTCGACATCTTTCTGTAATTTGGTCTAGATCCGTCCATATTTGGATATAGCTGTCATATAGACCGAACTCTCGATTTAAGGTTTTGGGCTCATAAAAGGCGCATTTATTATCCGATGTCGCCAAAATTTGGGACAGGGAGTTGTGTTAGGCCCTACGACAGCTCTTTTCAATATAGCACAGATTGGCTCAGATTTGGATATAGCTGCCATATAGACCGATCTCTCGATTTAAGGTCTTGGCCCCATATTTATATTCCGATTTCGCTGAAATATGACACAGTGTCTTATGTTGGGCTTTTCGACATCGTTGTCGTATATGGTTTAGATCGGTCTATATTTGGATATGACTACTACAAAATTTAATAATGACTTGTACTTATTACTTACAAAGTTTAATTGGCTATGACAGAACATTTGTTCTACTAGCCGAACGTGAAACAGCGTGATCTTTTGAGCTTATTCCCGGCCGAAATTAACGCTTTTTTACTTGTTTAGTCACACAAAGTTACAGGTAATGTTTTTTACCACACAATCTTGTCTAGAAATCCCACTATGTGTAATTGTGGCAGTCTGTCATCAGACTAACTTAGACGCTTTTCATTGTGAAACAACAGGAACTGCAGATGGAAGATGCCTTCTAAATCCCACCGTTGAACCGTTCTGTGGTGCGATTATAAACATTTTTTCTTTATGGAAACGACATCGTCAATTAACGAAAATCGGTTGAAATAACGATTAGGTTATTCTTTAATTTAAGGTTACCGATTTTAAATTTCGTTAAAAGGTGATGACATACATCAATAAAAAGAAGAAATGTCAAAAAACATATTTTAATTTTTTATATGAAGTCAATGTAAATATTCACAATATGTATAACAAAATCAGAATCCCCAGAGCAACTCCAGCGCAGCAACAATGCAAATTTCCCAACGAATATTCCACTAAGGAACAGGGGCAAGCTTCTCACACATCACTGAGTGCTGTCCGATTCAAATTTAAGCTCAAGGGGCCTCCTTTTTATAGCTTAGTCCGAACGGCTTGCCACAGTGCGACACCTCTTTGTGGAGAAGTTTTCACATGGTTGCCATACCAAATGGTACAGTACCTCCCAAATGTTGCCAACATTAGGAGGGGATAACCACCGTTGAAAATTTTCATGATGTTCCCGCCAGGATTCGAACCCAGGCGTTCAGCGTCATAGGCGGATATGCTAACCTTTGCGCTACGGTGGCCTCTATCGCAGCACTCTGCCCTTAAATCGTGCTTAGAAGAGAAAAAGGCTTGTCACAGGTTAAATTTTTCGGAAGAAGTCGATAGAAGTGGCGGATGTACCAACACGTCTAGGCACCGTTACATAGAGCACGTGTAAGCCAAGAATATCTAAAAAGTCATGTTCAGCACTACGTTTTGTCGACATATTAGCTGTCCAATTTGAATCATTAAAAATTATTTACCCAAAAAATTGGTAGTTTTAATTTGTAACACTGTATTCCCGAAGAGATTTACGTGAGGAATTGCTGTGCTGGTCACAAGATCTTTACGTTTTCCATTCTAAGCTGGTTCAAGTCTCTTAGCCGCGAAAGCAAGCGTAGCCATAGGAAATGTTCCAACGTTTTATCATTTTTTCCCGCTTAACTTTTACCCGAATTGCTCTGAAAAATACATAGTTAAGCGTTTTATAACAGCGAAATTGACATAGACGTAAGTGTTAAGACGCATGTCTATGGCACGTGAAATGTGCATATTCATAAAAGGTTGTCCTTTATTGACGGACGTATACACATGGCGATCGTTAAATAGTCATAGAATTTTCGACGATTTAAAATTTAACTACTTTTTAGGGTCAAAATGGATGTTTCGATGTGTTGCAAGCGGTATGGAGGGTATAAAAAAGCACAGGGATGTTACTGTGGTACAGGGTCCAATCAATTCCAAATTTGGCACAGGCATTTGTTTTACCCAAAAGACAAAGTCTATTGAAGTTGGAAAAAATTGAATCAGATTTGCATATAGCTCCGATACATATGTTTGTCCGATTTGGACTAATATTGCAAAAATGTGGTTATTTGTTAATCGATTCACTCGAAATTTGAGAGAAAGGATTTTCCTGTCTCTCAATACTTCTGGTGAATTTCAGAGAAATCGGTTCATATTTGGATATAGATCCGATATATGTATATATATCGCACGATTTTCACTTCTAGAGCCTCTGCAAGCGTAATTTGTATACCCTCCACCATAGGATGGGGGTATACTAATTTCGTCATTCTGTTTGTAACACCTCGAAATATGCGTCTAAGACCCCATAAAGTATATATATTCTTAATCGTCATGTCATTTTAAGTCGATCTAGCCATGTCCGCCCGTCCGTCCGTCTGTCTGTCGAAATCACGCTAACTTTCGAAGGAGTAAAGCTAGCCCCTTAAAATTTTGCAAAAATACTTTCTATTAGTGTAGGTCGGTTGGTATTGTAAATGGGCCAAATCGGTCCATGTTTTGATATAGCTGCCATATAAACCGATCTTGGGTCTTGAGTTCTTGAACCTCTAAAGGGCGCAATTCTCGTCCGATTTTATTGAATTTTGCACGTAGTGTTTTGGTATCATTTCCAAAAACTGCGCTAAGTATGGTTTACATCGGTCCATGTTTTGATATAGCTACCATATAACCGATCTTGGGTCTTGACTTCTTGAGCCTCTAGAGGGCGCACTTCTCGTCCGATTTTATTGAAATTTTGCACGTAGTGTTTTGGTAGCACTACCAACAACTACGCTAAGTAAGGTTTTAATCGGTCTATGTTTTGATATAGCTGTCATATAAACCGATCTAGGATTTTGACTTCTTGAGCCAATCGAGCGCGCAATTCTTATCTGATTTGGACGAAAATTTTGCGTGAGGTGTTTTGTTATGACTTCCAATAACTGTGCTAAGTATGGAGTAAATCGGTATAGAACCTGATATAGCTGCCATATAATCCGATCTGGGATCTTGACTTCTTGAACCTCTAGAGGGCGCAATTATCATCCGATTCGGCAGAAATTTTGTACAACGGCTTCTCTGATGACCTTCACCATACGTGTCTTATATAGTCTGAATCGATCAATAGCTTGATACAGCTCTTATATAAACCCTCTTGATTTAGCTTCTTGAGCCCCTACGAAGCGCATTCTTATCCGAATGAACTGAAATATTTCACAATGACTTCTACAATGTTCAGCATTTATTTATGGTCCGAATCGGACTACAACTTGATATAGCTCCAACAGCATAACAATTCTTATTCAATATTCTATTGGGTTGCCCAAAAAGTAATTGCGGATTTTTTAAAAGAAAGTAAATGCATTTTTAATAAAACTTAGAATGAACTTTAATCAAATATACTTTTTTTTACACTTTTTTTCTAAAGCAAGCTAAAAATAACAGCTGATAACTGACAGAAGAAAGAATGCAATTACATAGTAACAAGCTGTAAAAAAAATTGTCAACGCCGACTATATGAAAAATCCGCAATTACTTTTTGGGCAACCCAATATGTTTGTCTAAAAAGAGATACCACACATAGAATTCGACAAATGCGATCAATGGTGGAGGGTATATAGGATTCGGCCCGGCCGAACTTAACACGCTCTTACTTGTTTTTACTAATATTCTCAAAATTTTGGGCAAAGCTTTCCTCGACAACTAACACAATTTTGAGCAATATTGCGATAATGTTGTCTCGAAAATAAATAAAATGATAACTGTTGACATTTTCGATAAATTTAAAAAAAATCGTTGCAGATTGATTTTTACTTCCATAGTCATATTTACATGGCCCTATTGGCGCTTATAGAGCCGTATTTGTAATACTTTGAACATATTAGCTTGAAATTTGATGTTAACTTACCGATGGTTTTCGTTAGTTTCCGACAAATTTTGGTAAAATTTTAATACAGAATACAGCACTTGCCAACTAATATCGTTATCTTCCGACAAATATCGTTAATTCTGTCGGTAAGAAGTTGCAGAATCGTAACACTGATCGTTTTAAAAAGCCCACAACTTGTGAATGTTCACATCCGCTAAATCAGATATGTTCTTAAAGAAATGGGAGCCTAAACTGGAACTCCTTCTATGTTCTATACTCAACGTCCTCAAAGCTTCTGCATAAGTCGTTGCTTGCAGCCCTCAGTCCGTTAGTATGTTTTCCGATCAGTCTGTGATCTGTTATGACTGACACGATGACAGAGACGCGTGTCTTAGCCAGTGATAGCATAGCGGCAGTCCCGGTCAAGTCCAGATTGATCCATATAATTTTAATTCCTTCCCACATCCATGGTTTCTAGATAAGACAACGTCAAATCCTCCTGTCATCAGAATGTTTAGTTCTGCCGATGAGGACTTACAAAGGTGGAAATTTATGTGGAAAAACCGGACCATAGTCAGGTTTCAGAATCTTCACCACTGTTGTGTTAGCCGCGTCTTCTGAGTTCGACAGGAGTTCATCTTCACAAGATTCGTTCGATCTTGTCATGATGAGTTTCCTAACGCATCCAGATGCAGTTGAGAAAGCATTGGAACCACTCCTTTTCAGGACATTGGATTCTTGCAATGTGGACGATTCCTTCTTAGATGCTTCACTAGCTGCTGCTATCGAAGTGCCTTTTGAGTTCCGTCCTTCCCCAATGGAGCACACCTTGAGCCCAATCCCACGGGATGACCCACCTGTTCTGATCATGGCAGGGGAACTTTCAGTCTCCTACAATCCGCCAGACCTTAAAGGTGTTGTCGACAGTTACTTTCACAAGTGTTCAGCAGCAACTGCTGAGTTGTCTGATTCGCCCACCCTCCATAATTGTTGAGGTCTGCGAAACAAACAGATTTTAGTTTGAATACTGCATGTCTCCAGTCGCCATAGGCCTCATCCAAACTACCAAACTTGCAATTGATGGTTGAAAGATTGGTATTACAATCTTTTAGTCTCCCCAGTATTAATTCAGGATCTGAGGGAATCCTTGGCGTGTGCCATATATAACTCGATAGGAAGGACATACATGAAGGACCCCC
Source organism: Stomoxys calcitrans (assembly GCF_963082655.1). Classification (NCBI taxonomy): domain Eukaryota; kingdom Metazoa; phylum Arthropoda; class Insecta; order Diptera; family Muscidae; genus Stomoxys; species Stomoxys calcitrans. Next base: position 124,889,778 of record NC_081553.1, on the reverse strand, counting down.
AGGCATCGGAGTATACAGATTGCAGTCCATTAATTATGCCACTCTTGTTGGTCCTTGGTATGCAGCCCAGTTCTTCTCCCTTGTCCAGAACTATCATTACCAAGCTGTCCACAGCGACATTAGCAAAGGTTCTTGGATCATATTACTATTGCTCGCCTAAGTTCTTTTAGCCATGGGATGCCCTCCTGGTTATAGAAGTCTTTTGGCTGACTGCGGTACCGTTTCCAATTCCAGACGTGTAGCCTTTGGGGCTACAACCGTCTACGTGATATTAGCTATCTCTGATTGACTTAAAACATTTTCCGAAAATTATTTTCTATTTCGGGTTAGGGAGCGAAATAACAAAACGTCCGCTCCACTCAACTGTTGAAACAAGATCAGTCCTAAGCGTTAAAAAAAGTATTTTTTCAGACATTTTTGATATCCAACCTTTTTAATATGGAGGATGTCGGTTGTTCATGTGCTGGATGTCGGTTGCTCAAGCGCTGGCAAGCTTAAAGACAATGCTAATATACATATATTAGGTCCTATCAAGTAAAATTTTCTGGTTTTGATCATTTTAACACTACCCAAGGATGGGGGTATATACACTTTTTCATTCCGTTTGCAACACATCGAGATATCCATCTCCGACCCTATAAAGTGTATATATTATATATACTTGATCAGCGCAAAAATCTATGACCATCTAGACATGTCCGTCCGTCTGTCTGTTGAAATCGGCTGAAACTTTGCACAGATTCTTTTTTTGTCCTTAAGCAGGCTAAGTTCGAAGATGGGCTATATCGGACTATATCTTCATATAGCCTCCATATAGACCGATCCGCCGATTTAAAGTCCTAGGTCCATTAAATCCACATTTATTATCCGATATTGCTGAAATTTTTGACAGTGAATTATGTTAGGTCCTTCGACATCCCTCCTCAATTCGGTCCAGATTTGGATATAGCTGCCATATAGTCCGATCCGCCGATTTTGGGTCTTAGGCCCACAAAAGCCACGTTTATTATCCGATTTTGATGAACTTTGAGACAGTGAGTTGTGTAAGGCCCTTCGACATCCTTCTTCAATTTGGACCAGATCGATCCAGGATATAGCTGCCATAAAGACAGATCCGCCGATTTAGGGTCTAAAGCCGATAAAAGCCACATTTATTATCCGATTTTGCTGAAATTTGGTACAGTGAGTATTGTTTGGTCCTTCGACATCCTTCTTTTATTTGGCCCAGATCGGTCCAGATTTAGATATAGCTGCCATATATACCGATCCGCCGATTTAGGGTCTTACGCACATAAAAGCCACATTTATTATCCGATTTTGCTGAAATTTGGGACAGTGAGTGGTGCTAGGCCCCTCGACATTCTTCGTCAATTTGGCTCAGATCGGGCTAGATTTGGAAATAGCTTCCATATAGGCCGGTCTCTCGATTTAAGGTTTTGTGGCCATAAAAGAGGCATTTATTGTCCGATTTCGCCGAAATTTTGGACATTGAGTTGTGTTAGGCTCTTCGACATTTTTCTGAAACTTGGCCGAAATCGGTCCAGGTTTGGATATAGCTGCCATATAAACCGATATCTCGATTTAAAGTCTTGGCCCCATAAAAGGCGCATTTATAATCCGATTTCACTGAAATTTGACACAGTGACTTATGTTAGGCTTTCGACATCCGTGTCGTATATAGGTTATTTTTGGATATAGCTGTTAAAGAGAACAATATTGTTATACACAATTGAACAGTGACTTGTAATTATTAGTATTTGGTCCAAATCGGAACATATTTCGATATACCTGCAATGGCCCATAAGGTATGCATTTTTCACCGGATTTTGACGAAAGGTGGTATACATATATACCCGGGGTGTTGGGTATACAAAGTTCGGCCCGGCAGAACTTGACGCCTCTTAACTTGTTGTCCTATATGAATGGTAAAGAGGACTCGAGAGAGGGAGCAAAAAATTCAAAGCTATATTTTCATTTCTTGAGCGCTAACAACTGTGCAGAGGTTAGTATGTTCACCTATGACGCTGATCGTCTGGGTTTGAATCCTGGCGAGAACATCATAAAAACTATTCATCGGTGATTATCCTCTCCTAATGCTGGCGACATTTATGAGGTACCATCTTGTATGTAAGATGTAAAAACTCCTCCACAAGGTGTCGCACTGCGGCATGCCGTCTGGACTCAGCTATATAAAAAAGACCAATTATCATTGAGCTTAAACTTGAATCGGATATCAGTTAGTGATATGTGAGAAGATTGCTCTGTTCCTTAATGAAATGTTCGTGGTAAAATTTGCAAACTTTTCTTGTTTTGATCGTTTTAAGAACTGATTTTGTCGAATGAACTTGTTTTCGCTTGGACCATAAATTTTTTATGCGGACATTACAAAACTTTCAAGTCAGAACCCCAGCTGAATTAAGACTCTAAAATTAAATTTTAGAATGCCCCCTTTTTGGGTGTAATAAGTGGTATTTTTAGTTCGTCCCAGGAATCTCCAAATACGCTTTAATTCATTAATAATTTCGCAAATGACATCTCTATTTTGAATGTGCTATTAGCCATGATTGTTGCTTTGATTATTATTTCGGAAGATTCCAACAATCCGACAGTCTGTCTGACAAAGTTGAGAGTTGGCCAAATCGATAAAATAGAAGAAGAAAACAATGATCATAATGAAAAGTAAACAAGAAAAAAAAAATAACGTGTAAAAAGTGGAAAAACGAATATCATTTGCTTTGTTTCATTTAGATGATATCAAAAAAGACCTCCATTTCTAACAAATTTCTTGGATGAGACTTGCAGAAGTTCAAAGGCGGATGGATGGACGGACGGATGGGTATTCATTCATTCATTCGTTCGAATAAAGGTACCTGTGTAGTAGACATTATGCTATTATGCTGGCCAGCTGATGATTTTCAACAATTTTGGGTGGTACATAGCATTTGGTTGTATATAAAAAGAGATTCGTGATTGCAAAGAGATCAGTACAAGCTAAACACAGCATCGAAGAACAACCCTAAACAAGCAACAGTTTCAACTGCTATCTGTGTAAAAACCCCAAGCCTAGAAATGCGTGGATTTATTGTAAGGCTTTAAGAGCATGAAGGGACCCTAATGGATAATGTTTTAAATTGGCGATTTTTGCATTTACAGGTTATGTGTTTGTGTGCCGTATCCTTGGCTGCCCCTCAGGGTTACCAATACAACCCTCAAAGCGTGGGTGGAGCTGCAGTTGGTATTCAACAACAGCAAGTTGCTTCCTTTGGATCTAATTTCGGGGGCGCCTCATCATCATCCGTCTCCAGTGCAGGCGGTTTCTTCCAAGGTGGTCACGCCGTCGCTCAACAACAGGCCTTTGGCGGTCATCAGCAAGTCCATCATCAGCAACAGCAACAACACCAACAGCAACAGCAAGCCATTGTCTCTAAACGTTTCTTCATCCACTCTGCCCCCGAGGATGTGGAAGAGGATTTCAAAGAAAAACACATCACTGTCGGCGTTCCCAAGAAGAACTACAATGTGGTGTTCATCAAATCACCCTCCAAGTCCAACAAGAAGACTGCCATCAAAATTAGCCCTGCTCCCACCGAAGAGAAGACTGTCATCTATGTGCTCAGCAAGAAGACCGATGCCTCCGACATTCAAGCCGAGGTTGTCGAACACGCCACCACCACCGCCAAGCCCGAGGTCTTCTTCATCAAGTACAAAACCAATGAGGAGGCCAACCATGCCCAAGAACAAATCCAAGCCCAATACGATGCCTTGGGCGGAAGCTCTCAGGTCAGTGATGAGGGTATTGCTCCCGTCACCTCTGTCATTGGTGCCTTGGGTGGTGGCAACGCTGCCGAAGCCGGAACCGGTTCAGGTGCCGTCAGTGCCGGTCAGTCTGCGGGCGGTAGCTTTGGTGGCGTCTCTGCTGGTCACGGCGGCCAAGCCAGTAACAATGCCTACTTGCCACCTAATTTCTATTAAATTTTCACATCGTAGTTAGTTGAATTGTGTAGTTCTTTTTTCGTTTCGAAAAGAGAAGAAAGACTGCATATTGTTACTTGTTTTTTGTTAATGCCTGTTTGTTACATGAGTAAATAATTTTTGTACAAAATAATAAAAAAAAAATTATTATAAAATTAAACATTTTTTTAATGTAATTTGTGCAGCTTTGAGGTCCTTATAGGAAGACAAGCACTGCTGGATCTTTATTATTATATTCAGAGCGATTCCAGTAATAATCGTGCGGAATATACAACTAAATCTCAAACGCTTTATTATATGGAATAATTGGTCAATTGAAAAAAAAGTTTAAAAAATATGTATAATATTGCAATTTTATCCAACGCCTGAAACGCCTTCTCTCGAAAATTGATGATTAGAGAATCTTATCGAAGAATTGGAAATCATTAGAGGTAAAGTATGTGCTCTGACGTATGTAGCAGAAAAGTATTGTACAAGGCCGACATGTCCGCCCTACCGGACGTCCAATAGATTGGCGGAGGCGTCACAAACACACCGAAAGATGGCGAGTTGTGCTTTAGCGGTCATGATTCAAGACATACGTTTGGCTGTGGATTTGTGATTTCAGAGACTCTGGATAAACTACGGAGGATAAGACCCTCGAGACAATCCGCATAAAAGCCAAACTCGTCTACAAAGTCTCATATGTGCACATGCCACCTCGGGTGTCAAGAGCAATTCAAGTATATATCAAGGAGCGCTTAGAGATAACATATGTTCATATAATACCTTCAAGCCTTCAAAATGTTTGAAACGCAACAGATGGCAACTGCGTACATCAATTTGCAGACCCAATGAAAAAAGGTGTGGAGTCATGGTATTGTACAACCAGGGGTGTCGAAATTTTACTGAAGCGAAGAATTTGGCATAAAATCAATGCAGCAGTCAGTAGCCAGGCGAACGAAAGGTGTGAGAAGAAAAAATAAACGTCTTTTTCGCTGGACTAACAAAGAAATTAAATTGAGATATGCGGCACATCCTCCTGCTGAGACAACAAAGGAAATGTGGTATCAAACACAGAGGGTTAGGTTAGGTTAAAAGGTGGGTGTTGATTCAAAAATGCTCCATGCCACTATAGACCCTGAAGGCATTTTTGTCTGAAATTCCGTGCAGCAGTCCAAATGAAGTCCGAAATTCTACAAAAGAATTAAACTTTAAAGCGATGGCCTTGGTACAGGCACATCCTCCTGCTGAGACAACAAATGAAATCTGGTCTCAGATGGTTATGTCACATTGAAAAGAGGATGCAGATTCTAGTTCATCCCATATCACTATGGTCCGCATAGGCATCTTTGTCCTTAATCGTTTTCCACTCTATGCCCCCAAGTTGGTTCAATTCTGATATCGTATCCGCACCCAACTGCCGGAGTCTGCTAGCCGCGACGTCTCATCATCTTCCCCACATGCTGTCATTCAAAATCCCTCATAAGTGTGCCCATAGTCCTGTGTGACACGCTACACGCTTATTCCGAACAGATACAGATAGTGTGCTAAGTAAGGAAAAATTTTCCCAGCTGTTGATATCTGATAGTGGGGGTGACAAGGATAACACAGAAACAACTTCCGTTGGTATTGTAGAATATGAGCCGATGTGTGAGAGATCGCACTGTCATGGTGAACAATGATTGGACTTCTCTTGTTCGAATTTCTGTGAAGCCTTTAGGCCATAGATGGGCAGCATACACATCCGCACATAAATTCCTATGCCCGCGGGCATAGTACAGTGAAAACAAATTCGTATTGCTTCCTGCGGCTGACTCTATTTCAGAGCATTTTCATTTAGTTGATGTTAGATGATACTCATACAAACACAGTTTGGTCTTTTCAATAGTGGTAGTGTGCACATCACTGCTTTAGGCCAACAAATTGTGGTGTACCTCTCAGGATTGATCTCCTTCGTTGCTCATGCGGAACAGCCGCCACCTGACTAGTTTTACTGGAGAAATAGACGACTATTTGATACGAAGTGTTTTTTCCACGAACAACTTTTGTTGAATATGTCTCTGCTTCGAAGACCCACACGATGGATTGTTGTTACGTATCGGGCTCGTACGATAGATCCGTGAGAAATGCCCAAGGATGCCTCTATCTCATGGTAATGATCTCTGGTGCAACGGCCACTTTTGGATGAATTACACCGAATTTGTCGTTTAGTGAGCGTCGGACACGATGCAATTCAATAAATTTGCTTTTCACAGTGCTATAGGACACATGTAAATGATTGCTGTCCGATTCAAGTTTAAGCTCATTGATTAGGGGCCTCCTTTTTATAGCTGAGTCCGAATGGCGGTTTTAATGGCATAGTACTTCACAAATGTCGCCAGCATTAAAAGGGGATAACCACCGCTGAAAATTTTTTCTGATGTTCACGCCATTTGAACCCGGGCGTTCAGCGTCTAAGCCGATATGCTAACCTCTGTGCTACCGAGGCCTCTTTGTCATACAAAGATTAATTTAATTAATGCACTCATATCGCAATTATCAGCCTCCAAAGTGGCGAGGAATGATCACACGAAATTGTTCACGATATAATTAAATTTTTTCCTAATTAATTTTTAAAGTCATTGTAGGCAACACAAATGAAGGTCGTACCTCTAAACTTTCGGAGTACCATTATGCCAGAAAATGTCAAACTTTCCAATGGAAACGTCAGACTGCACCTGGCAACAATTGGTATTGACTTGGCCAGAAATACTTATATCAGCCTTCTCATATAACCCTCACATCAGAATTAGATCCACATAACAGTAATGCGGCTGAAGAACAACAAAGCAACAAGAGCAGAAAGATTATCAGCAGAACTATTTAAAACCGATGCATTATTGAACGATCTGTGTGAAAGGAGATAATACTTCTACTAAATTTCTTATGAGCATTTCACTAAGGAACACGGGATACTTCTCTCATATCAATGATTGCAATTAAAGTTTAAGCTCAATGATAAGTGGCCTCCTTCTTTAAGCCGAGTCCGAACGGAGTGCCGCATAGCAACAACACTTGGTAGAGAAGTTTTACCATGGCAGGATACCCTGCAAATGTAGCCAGCATTAGTTGATCTGAAAATTTTGTTGATTTTCACGCCTGGACTTGAACCGAGGCGTTCGGCGTCATAGGCGGACATGCTAACCTCTGCGCCACGGTGGCCTCCTCCGAAACAAAAGGGCCTTTTCAATTCGGCTTTAGGCTTAGCACATGCGCCATACACCAGACACTCAAACTGAAAAAAATTGGCCCTAAATTTAAAATTTGTTCTTTATTTGTAGTATTTTAGCAATGATAGCGAGCCAATGAACCAACATTTTTAAAATAAAGTTGCTGTCTTTAATTTAATTTAATTTCTTTGTTACTAACGGACATGAACATCTGTTCCAAACTTTGATCTATGATTGGTTCTTATTTTAATTCATAGATGACTGTCCAATTATTATTTTTTGAAATATTTATTTTTTTCAACTTATAATTTAGACTAGAAAGAGAAGTGGAAATTGCGGAGGACATAGATATAATGGTCAAGCGAATCACGAAGGCCCTGAACGACTCGCTTGTGTCAGCAAGAGACGGCCATTGTGGACACCAGAAATAGTTGGTCTAAGGAAGGACTGCAGAAAACTCTTCAATAGAGCGAAAGCCACAAGGGCACCACACGATTGGGACATTTATAAGGCTGAGCTATAAGAGCAGGCTGAAAAAGGCTCAGAACAAATCTTGGATGGTGCAGAATTCTGCAGCTCCGTGGAGGATACATCTGAGGCCTATAGGCGAAGAAATATCCTATCCTCGAGACCTATTACGGTGGAATATATACAGAAGTCAGAGAATGCAATGTCAATGACAATGTCTAGTGAGGAAACACTAGAACTACTCGTTGACACATTTCCTGGTAAACTCTCCAGCGAACATCGTGGCGCCAGAAGAGGTTATCACTGTTATGAATTCGTCCGAGCTTATTAAGGAAATTGCATCTGAGTCGAATATCCTTTGGACGATAAGAACTTTCGACTCCTTTAAATCGCCAGGTCCTGATGATGTATCACCGGTTGGATTACAAGCTATGTCCGACTGACTCCTTGACTTAGGGAGCTATACTCTACTTGTATCAACATGTCCTATATACCTTTAGGATGGAGGGACACGAAGGTCATTTTCATTTCATAAGCAGAAAAACATTACCACACGAAGACAAAAGATTTTCGTCCCATTAGTCTATCATCCTTTATCCTGAAGACTCTAGAGAGGTTGATAGAAACATATCTTACGGCAATGATCCCTGGAGATAGGTTGTCACGGCAAGAGTAGGCATATATTAAGGGCAACTCCACTGAAACAGCCCTTCACGACCTAGTTTGCCGACAAAGAGGTTTCTCTAGCTGTCAAGAAATACATAATGGTAGCATTTTTGACATTAAAAGTGCTTTCAATAATGTAAAACCGACGTCAATCATGAAAGAGCTAGAGTTTCTAGGCATCAACGTAAGAAAGTTTAGTAATAGCTTACTTACTGAAAGGTCCATTGCGGCAGGCATCTCAGAGGAACACCTCAAGAAGGTTACTGTCTCCTCTACATTGGAATATAGCCATTAGCAATATATTGTAGTCTCTGGAAGAAACAGGTGTAAAAGTGGTCGCGTATGCTGATGACCTGCGCGGTTAGGGGAAAGTTTTCCAGCACTTTTAGAGATATGCTTCAAGAAGCTCTTTGTGCGACAGCGAAGTGGCCTACAAAAACTAGTCTAGGCGTAAATACATACAAGACAAAAGTAGTTCTTTTCAGCGGAGATACCAGTTTCCTACAGTGGCACCTGTCTCCTTTGGAGGAAAGAATGTTCTATTTGCTGAAAGCGCAAAATACATGGGTGTTTTGGTAGACAGAAATCGATCTACAAATCCAACATTTAAGAAAGGGCAACTCTTGCCCCATACACCTGCATGAGAGCTATAGGCATAATTTGGGATTTAAACCGCGTATCATGCATTGGGTGTATACTGCAGTTGTCAGACCTATAATGTTATATACAGCTGCGGTCTGGTGGACGGCGATTCAAAAGTCCGCCTACTATTCAAGTCTAAGCCAAATCCAAAGGGTAACTTGTTTGTGTATCACAGCCGCACTGAGGACGACACCATCTGATGCACAGAATTTAATTCTGCATCTAATGCCTCTGAACATTGTTACAAGACAAATCGCTGCGGCCACTGCTGTGAAGCGAAGGGAGTTTTCCCTTTGGTCATGCGCCTACGGACACTGTGTAATCCTTCATTCAAATGCCCGATATCCCACCGTGTTAGTTGCACATTACCTGAGTCGCTTATTGTAGTTTTCAATTATTCCTGATAGAACCCACTGGAACTTCAACATTCCTGTTAATAGAAGTAACATAGATTTTGGGGTGCACTCTGAAGAACTTGGACTGGTAACCGTCTTGACTTGTAACTGTCTGATCGAAAAAATAGAGTGACAGACTGAAGGTTGCAAGTAACGACTTTTTCATAAGCTGTAAGGATGAAGAGGAAGAAGAGGCTGTAGAACGTCTGCTGCGTGTGTGTGTCGCGCACTGGTAATCATTCGCAAGTTGTTGGACTTTTTAAAGCGATCTGGATGGTTCAACGGTAGGAACTATAGAATGCATATTCCTTCTCCTGTTCCTGTGATGTCACAATGGACGAAAACTTCTAAGTGAGTCTGATGCCAGACTGCCCCTTAAACCTAACGTATCCAAGTTTATTGGCGTATTCTTGGGTTCTCAATACGGACCTCCAGGCCCTTTCTCTCATTTAGCTTTGATCCACCTGCGTAGCATGAACTTCCAGATGGCAATATCAAAGAGAAATCGCGGAAAAGAATCGGTTGTATTCTGATAGCAAAGGAAGAAAAAACTAAGTTGATAGTACAGCCAACAAGTTTATCCAGCCCGGGCCCGTTCCGCTGCGCCTTTTTTACTTTATATAGAACAAAAGTTTGCTTGGAATATTTATTTTCGACAATTAAAGATCTTTAAGTGAAATACCATGCTAACTTGACTAACAATATAAGTGCCTTTATCTGAATCCCATATGATCTTTATTGGTCTACGAGTTTAAGTTTGGATGTAAGGTGTACTCCATTCTTAAAATACTTAATTTCAGCCCAATATTCTCATGATGTCTAATTTAGTGGTGTTTTAGGGGGAGAGGCGGTCCCCCAGGTGGCCCCGAAAAAATATCAGCATCATGCTTTTCTCTCAAATACCATATATTTAAACCCCATATTGCCATTGGCTTATGAGGAGATTACAGGATGAGGCATCCCCCAAACAGATGGCCCCAAAATAGGTTATCAAATTCGTTTTCTGATCTCAACTACCTTTCATTAGCGCCACATATTGGCATGGTTGAAATTTTTTTCCTTTGGGGGTGTTTTGGGAAAGGGGTGATGCCCTAAATACATGGTCCTACATTTGGATATCAAATTCGTATTCTACTCCCAAAAAACTTTATTTGAGCCCCATATTGCAATGGCCACTAAAAAATTGCTGTTTGTGGGGTATTTTGGATATCAATTCTTGTGAAAATGGGTATCAAATTTTGGTTTTCTCCCAACAATACCTTTCATTTAAGCTCCACATTGACATGGTGGGTAAATATGCCCTTTTTAGGGGTGTTTTGGGCATTGGGGTGGTCCCCCAAACGTACTCTATTCTCATATATCTATATATCATTTATTGGAACCCCATATTGCCATTGCCCTTAAAATTGGATATCAAATTCGTTTTCTAATCTCATTTAAACTCCTTATTGCAAAAGTCAGCAAATATGTCCGGTTTGGGGTATTGGCGCTAAAAACTATAATATTTAGTTCCACTCTCCTTAAGACCCAAATTGTCTTGGTGAGCAAATACGTCCTATTTAAGGGTTGTTATGGTTGTTGATATCAGATTAGTGATCTACTCCCACATATCTTTACTTTGAGACCCATATTTCCATAGTCGGCAAACATGACCGTCTTGGGGGGTGTTTTGGGGAATTGGTGGCCACTCAGTGAGTTGGTCTGGAAATCATATCTGATTCATCTTCCACTTTAAAAACCCTCTTATTTGAGCCTCATATTGCAATAGTCAGAAAATACTTCCTTGGGTGGTGTTGTGGGGGTGGGGTGGCCCCATAGACACTTTTCCCGAATATTGATATCAAATTCGTGCTTTACTCCCAAAGACCTTTCATTTGAGCCCCATATTGCTATGGTCGTAAATTTGTCACCTTTGGGGGATGTTTTTGGGGAAAGGCGGCCCCCCAAACACCCCCCAGTAATTAAGTCCTGTTTCGGGGGTGTTTTGAGAAAGGGGTGGACCCCCAGAAACGTGGTCCCACATTTGGATATAAGATTCATATTCTACTCGCAAATACCTTTCATTTGAGTCCCATATTGCCATGGTCGGTAAATATGTCCGATTTGGGGGTGTTTTGGGGGTTGGGGTGCTCCCCCTAGCACTTGGTCCGACAATTGGATATCAGATACGTTTTTTTTATCCTAAATACCTTTCATTTGAGTCCCATATTGTCTTGATTGGTCTTAATATGTGTTTGGTAGGTTTTAGGATGGGGCAGCCCCCCTAGGTACCCGATCCGAAATTCGGATACCAATTTTTTATTTTTAGGCTACTATATGAGAGTACACAAAATTTCGCTTAAATAGCGTCAGCCCCCCCTTCAGATATCAAAAAATGTTGTACCCTATTTTCACCACGGGGTCATAATGCACCATCCATGAAAATTTCAAGAAAACGGTTCAACCGTTTCTGAGTCTATAAGGAACACACAAACATACAAACAAAAAAACAAATCTACAAACAAACACAAATTGATTTTTATATACAATATTAGAAGATATGGGATCTTGACTTCTTGAGAGTCTAGAGTGCGCAATTCATATCCGATTTGGCTGAAATTTTGCGTGATGTGTTTTATTATTTCTTGTTGAAAGTGCTAAGAATAATTCAAATCGGTCTAAAACCTGATATAGTTGCCTTATAAACCGATGTGGGTTCTTGACTTCTTGAGCCTCTACAGGGAGAAATTCTTATCCGATTTGGCGGAAATATTGCATCATGTGTTTTGTTATGACTTCCAACAACTGTATTTAGAATGGGTCAAATCGGTTCATAACCTGATATAGCTGCTATATAAACCGATCTGGGGTCTTGACTTCTTAAGCCACTAGAAGACGTAATTATTATCCGATTTGGCTGAAATTTTGCATGATGTGTTTTGTTATAACTTTCAACAACTGTGCCAAGAATAGTTCAAATCGGTCCATAACCTGATATATCTGCAATATGAACCGATATGGGATCTTGACTTCTTGAGCCTCTAAAGTGCGCAAATGTTATCCGATTTGGGTGAAATTTTGTACAACGGCTTCTCTTATGACCTTTAACATACGTGTTGAATATGGCATGAATCGGTTTATAGCCTAATACAGCTCCCCTATAAACCGATCTCCCTATTTTACTTCTTCAGCCCCATAAAGTGCGCAATTCTTACAAGATTTGGCTGAAATTTTACACAATGACTTCTACTAAGGTCTCCAATATTCAGTTCAATTACGGTCCGAAATGAACCATAACTCGATATTGTTCCAATAACATAGCAATTATTTTCTTTTATCCTTTGTTTGCCTACAACGAGATACCGTGGCAAGAGCTCGACAAATGCGATCCATGGTGGAGGGTGTATAAGATTCGGCCCGGCCGAACTTAGCATGTTTTTACTTGTTTTCGCTCCAACTGGCGGTTGCATTGAATATAATACCAAAGTTCTACTGGATAGTTATTGATATCATGCAATAAACGCCGATCACATGTGATTGTGGCGAAAATAAAACAGAGCGGAATCACTTCCTGATCTAATTACACCATGACCGTCTATATGCCTTTCTTCCATATTATCAAATCATTCAATTTGACTTCTTAAACAGTCATTCGTTTGTGTGTAAGCCTTCCACAGTTGAATTATATTGCTCGCAATTGCTAAATTAATTTCATCTTGGCTACGTGATATTAATGTTTTGTCATCTTCGCTGATGGGCTCATTTCTTATTGTATGTTTTGGAGCATTAATTCCACAAGTTTTTTTGCAAATAGTCTGCTGGTTATCTAAAATGTTCAGTCATGTTTTGTTTTGCTTTACTTTACTTTTCGTTTGATTATTTTTTCAAGCGTACATGCTACTATTAATAATACCTCCCTTTTTTTCTCGTGGAGGTTAAAGTGTTGCACATTTCTGAGAAAACGTAATAAACCCATCTCAGATGAAAAAGTTAACCGTTGCAGATAATTGCCAGTTTCCTATTGAACTAATTTGCTACAAATCCATATTGTGAGATGTTATTTATTTGATTTGTTGTGGTTATAAATACCATTGTTGAACCCTATCGTACTTTAACAATTAATAATAAAATCGATTGTATATCATGCTTGCAAGGCCTTTTAATCGAATTCGATGTTGTTAGCAAAATATGATGGTCAAATGTGGAGTACATAGCATAAAATAAAATCGGGTTTTACAATATTTTTAAACTCAAAGCTTGGAGGCCATAGTAGCGCAGAAGATAGCATGTCCGCATATGACGCTGAATGTCTGGGTACGAATCCTAGCGTCTAGCCCTCACTCCAACTCCGGGTCAAAGTCAAAGTATTAAGTCGGAGTCGGAGGGCTGTTCGGAATCGGGACAAGCATGCTCAGCTACGAACCAAAGTCCGACTCCGGCTCAATAGTCCGACTTCAACTCCGGCCTCAAAACATCGACCCCGCAACCCTGATAAAGTTGTCACCGGTGGTTATCCCCTCCTAATGCTCGCGACATTTGTGAGGTAATATGCTTGCGGCTAGCCGTTCGAGCTCGGCTTTAAAAAGAGGTCTCTTATCATTGATCTTAAAACTTGAATTGGATAACACTCATTTACATGTGTAAAGTTTGGGCATGGTCCTTAATGTAATGTAATAGGCAAATTGCAAGCCCAAAGCTTATATACTCGGGTTTTGGGGCAAAATCGGCTGACTTTTATAAACGTACACACATTGCCTAGAATTTTAAATAAAGGCTCACGCAGATACCATGGGAATAGGAACAAGAGAAGAAAGAGGCTTCTAGTTTGAATAGTTTAACTCTTTAATATGGTCATATCGTTTAAAAAGCTGAATAATTTTCGTTGGTTCATGTTCGCAAGTTCAAAGAAGACTTTCCAGAAATAACAAGTAAGAGCGTGCTAATATACCTCCACCATGGATCGCATTTGTCGAGTCCTATGCGCGGTATCTGTTTTTAGGCAGACAAAGAAGAACTGTTATGCTATTGGAGCTATATCAAGTTATAGTCCGATTTGGACCATAAATGAACATTGTAGAAGTCATGGTGTTATATTTCAGTTCATTCGGATAAGAATTTCGCCTTGTAGGGGCTCAAGAAGCAAAATTGGGAGATCCGTTTATATGGGAGCTGTATCAAGCTAGTGCTCGATTCAAAAGGTCATGAGAGAAGCCGTTGTACAAAATTTCTTCCAAATCAGATGAGAATTGCGCCCTCTAGAGGCTCAAGAAGTCAAGATCCCAGATCGGCTTATATGGTAGCTTTAACAGGTTATGCACCGATTTGCGCCATACTTAGCACAGTTGTTGGAAGTCATAACAAAACACCTCGTGCAAAATTTAAGCCAAATCGGATGAGAATTGCGCGCTCTATTGGCTCAAGAAGTCAAGATCAAAGATCGGTTTATATGACAGCTATACCAGATTATGAACCGATTTGTATCTTACTTAACACAGTTGTTGGAAGTGATACCAAAACACCATGTGCAAAATCAAATCGGACGAGAATTGCGCCCTCTAGTGGCTCAAGAAATCAAGACCCAAGATCGGTTTATATGGCAACTATGGGTTGCCCAAAAAGCAATTGCGGATTTTTTAAAAGAAAGTAAATGCATTTTTAATAAAACTTAGAATGAACTTTAATCAAATATACTTTTTTCACTTTTTTTCTAAAGCAAACTAAAAGTCACAGCTGATAACTGACAGAAGAAAGAATGCAATTACAGAGTCACAAGCTGTGAAAAAATTTGTCAACGCCGACTATATGAAAAATCCGCAATTACTTTTTGGGCAACCCAATATATCAAAACATGGACCGATTTGGCCCATTTACAATCCCAACTACACTACACTTATAAAAAGTATTTGTGTAAAATTTCAAGCGGCTAGCTTTACTCCTTCGAAAGTTAATGTGCTTTCGACAGACGGACGGATATGGCTAGATCACTTTAAAATGACATGACGATCAAGAATATATATACTTTATGGGGTCTCAGACGCATATTTCGAGGTGTTACAAACAGAATGACGAAATTAGTACACCCCCATCTTATGGTGGAGGGTATAAAAACCTAAATTGGAACTCCTTCTGCTTTCCAGTGCAGAACACGTGCACTGCAGATAATCCATATTTTCCTCTTCCATATCGTACTCACAGCCAGGCAAAAATAGTCACTTTAGTCTAAAAGCATTTGAGGGGAGCATTCTATTTTAGCCAACCATGAGTGAGACTTCAGCCTAGTCTTAAAAATTAAAGTTCAGATTTGACCACATAATCTTAGAACGGTCTCAGTTCACAAATCGTGCTTTTCGAACCTTATCTCGAAGAATTAGCCTACACGTCGCTAGATGTTGGAGATTCCAATTGCAACATGTTAGGTTGCTCCTGGGTTCGAAGTTCGATTGTTATATTGTACAATTCCATTAGATATCTCTGTGGCCCAACACCTAGAACAGGTGAGGTTTGATAGGCCAGACAACTAGAGTTTTTGAAATCGGTAATACATTCATAAGAGATTAATTAGCTACCTGGCTAACTGAGATAATATTTTTGTCAACCTTCGATAATACATTATATCTAAGCCATTATACATTTTCTTTCATAATGATAAACATTACAACGATCGGATAACCTTCTAAATATACCCCGTCTCAGATCGTCAGAGTGCATTTCAAGTCCTACACAGTTGTCTTGTCTAGAAGCCTAATTCTTGAAATCTACTACCAGAAATATTCTAGTTCCAATCGGCACTCAAGCTCAGACAATGTGTAATCTACACTGCCTAGGACAGCTGGTATTGTATCAAGGACAACAAAGTTTCCATAGCCACTGAAGGCTCTTCAACCTCAATTTTGCCTAGCCACAATGTCCATATTAATTAAATGTAGCATTCAACTTAGGGCCGCCGTGATGCCCAAACAAGCCACCCATTCGGTCGCGCTGACTATTAAACAGTAGGTAGATTTTTGCAGCCCGTCCACCAAACCACAACAGTATATATAATTATGAGTCTGAAAACTGCAGTATGCAGCCATAGGCTCAAACGCAGTTTAAACTTTTAACCTCTGCCTGTGGCCTTTTTACGGATGTATATAGGCATCTCTACCTTTTTGCTCTTTCAAAATGTTTGGTTAAAAGTTTCAGTACAACGTGCAGTTCGTCATGGATTAGTTTGTCATCAGCACCTGAACTGTAAGTGGCTATCCTGCACGGGAGCAATACTGAAGGACTGCTATCCACGGAAAAATGGCTGGTGATCGTAGAGAAGATACGGATGGAAAATGCGAGTCGACTCCTCGCGGTTTTCAATGGCGCCAAGTGGTAGAAGGGCGTCGAGGTCATTGGATGCGGAAATGGCAAAGCATTAGATTATCTTTCAAACTGCATCAGTCGTCTTAACCCTCTATGGATTGGCGTGAAGATGGAGCTGGTCCCGATTGATCAAATCCACCATCGGAAAACGTTGCGGGGGTGAATTTCTCATGTGAAGCCATACTTAGGCTGCTTAAAACGCAGAACAAACAAATGAGCGAGGGATAAAGGTAATGTCAAGGATCTCTGGATCAGGGTTTGTTCAGAAAAGTTGCCTGAAGTAAATCTAAATTAAAATGTACCTCTCAGAGGCAGTCACGGACGAGCTGCTGAGAACTATGGGTAGAGACGGCACTAAAGTGGCTCTCGTTCAGGAACCGTGGTTACGATATTACATAGTTCGTGGACAATAATCACGTAATCTAAATATTATCTCCCTCCAGCAGAAGGTAAGATTGGAAGCTGTATCATGGCCAGTAGGGATTTGAACTGAACTATGATTTCTCGTTGCAACAATGAAGACTTAACGGTGGTGGCCATAGAGAAGCCGCGCAAATCCCCATACGGACAAAATCCTTGTCCATGTCAGCTGGTGCAAGAACAAGGGGAATGACCTTGAAATAGATGGGCGAAGCCATTGCAAACCACAATCTCTGGGGAAGCACGGATGCCAACAATAGGGTGTGTCACTTTTTGATTACATTTTATCGCATACGCAGAGCACAGTTTATAATTATAGCGGTTGTGACAAAAAGTGATTCGATCAAGATCTTGGGATGGAGCGTTTCCTCCCAATGATAATTTTCGGATCACTATCGGATATGTTTCCTGGTCGAGCACTAGATAGGGAGGAGGAGACCATACAACTGTCCTGGAAGAGGAATAAGGAGCTTTTTACTCATGCAAGAAGTAAAGAGTAACTCCCAAGGAAATGGAGTCAGGGACTAGATTGGGGTCTACTCTCACGCACTCAACATCGGTATGTCTCTGGGAATACGTAACGAGTGTACGGTCTTTTAGGTAGAGGTCTGTGTAACTAGAGTAGCTGCAAAAATACTGATAAGGGATCTACTGCCCTGCTCGGCGGCCCTCATGGTCTTGGGTTGGAGGACGGTGAGGTCGAGGTGTCTCTGGATGTACTCCGGGTCCACGTTAAGTCTCTATTTGGGTTCACGGACATGAAGTGGAGCACGAATACACCAGGAGAGGTTCGTCTACATCCGGCGAACCAGTCACCGAGCTTGCCCACGTGCCACTTTTCGAGCTGCGGAACACAGCAGATGGCCAAAACGGGGTAGGTGGAGAGATGGGACTCAGCGGATGGTTGCCAGACAACTGGCGTGTCATGAAGCCGACGAAGACGAAGGAGTTACTGGCGTTCGATAAGAGGTTGCTGAAGACATTGACAAGGATCATAACCGGACACTGTGCCATAGGCTGCATGGCCGCGCTCATGGAAATACCGCACATTGACTTCTACATGAGTTGTCTGTTTTTTTTTATCAACCAACACGTAGGGGATGTCCCTTATATATGCATTGCATTGCGTTGGAGAGAATAGCTAAGGATCGGAGGGGAAAACAGGAAGTAGTGTTTATTGACATTTGTTCTAAATTCCTACATGTCGTAGTAAACGGGAAAGACGTCTGCCGGAAGAAGATTTGACATTCTACCCGTCCATGCGAAAAAAAGAATTTTCTCAGAAGTGCATTGTCCGATCAACTAGTCCATCGATTACAAACGGCTGTGAGCTTCTAGAAAGTCTTATATATCTGACAAACAGCCTCAAGCCAGGAATGAGAACA